>NW_026967602.1:818125-1463750 GCF_028390025.1 Pseudophryne corroboree
CCACTCCTTCACTTCTTGGGCGCACCTGCGGTAGAACTGCTCCCTGCAGATCAGGTCGATCAGTGCGTCCCATGTAGTGGCTTCCGAATCCTTCACCCACTTCACCACGTACTGCCGCAGCTGGTTGGCAAACTGCTCATGGGTGCTGCTAGGATTCTTGGGCAAGTCTCTGAACTTCTTCCTGTAAGACTCGGGAGTGATGAAGAATCGCTGGAGGAGGGCCTTCTCGACTTCGTCGTAGTTCCCGCAGTCCTCCGTCGCCACTCCTCGATAGGCCTCCAAAGCCTCTCCATGCAGAGTGGGCACAAGGTGTCTCACCCACTCTGACTTGGGTAGATCATG
This sequence comes from Pseudophryne corroboree, assembly GCF_028390025.1. Lineage (NCBI taxonomy): Eukaryota > Metazoa > Chordata > Amphibia > Anura > Myobatrachidae > Pseudophryne > Pseudophryne corroboree. Next base: position 818,468 of record NW_026967602.1, read on the forward strand.
TAGTTTACAAGTCCTCGCAAAGACTTGCAAATGTCCATCAATGTCCCCATCACTGTCTGCAAACTTGGCAAACTGAACTCGTCCTGATCTGTGTACAACAACTGACAACGGCTCCCGGGGTACCACGGCCTGTGGTGCCCGCTCATCACGCCACATCTGGATGATGATCAAGCGCTCTTGCTCCGTTGCCCTTTCCCCCAATTCCGCTAGCCGATCTGCTAGGGTATCCGGGCCGCCCCCCCTGGGACGTTGGGATCCTGGCCCTGCTAGGGATTGCTGGGAAACATTGCTGCTGTGAGAGAGAGCGGGGCTTGTGGTTCTCACCGGTTCCTTACGAAGGTCCACTGTTGGGCCGTCCTCTGCGATGCTGACGCCGTCAGTGCTTTCCTCCTCCGCCCGATGAGACTCCTCCACGCTCCTGAGCGCCGCCTTCATGACGCTTCTGGACGCGTTGGAAGGGATATTCACACCCTTCCCTGGCATACGATCTCCAGATCCTCCTTGGACATTCCGCTGAATTCCGCCATCTTGTGCGTTCTCCTGCGCTGCAGTTACTCCTCTCCTGAGTAACTCGGCTTCTCCAATCAGGTGATGAAAAGCCGCCTGGGATTATCCCACCACTATGCCACCAATTTCTGTGACAGGACGGTACCGTACGGAAGCACTTGTCGCTTGCCGCGTCCCGTCGACTGCGCACAGAATGGAAGGTCAAGCCGCACGAGGCCTGACCACATAGGGGATTACCGCTTACCGTCAGTAACCGCCTGTTACTGACTCCACCCACTGCGCTGTGGGCGGGTTCTTGCTGCCACCACCAAACTCCTAACCTGCCGTGGCGTTTGGAACCACGGTTCTGCTCTGTATGTGCCGACGCACTGCTTTACCACAGTTGTGTGGTGTAGACGAATCCCCACTAGCCACTTGCTAGGCCTCTACCGGTAGCTGGCGGAAGGCGGAGCTTGGAGACATCAGATGCTTCCCTGGACAGCCGGAGAACGGGGCTAGGTTTGGCCTAACCCTGTAGGTCACAAGATGAAGCAGTCTTCTTGAGGCAAAGATGTTTATTGCTCAAATAACCTTTAAAAAGGCTCCTCCCTATTGCTAGGGGCAACAGCATACAATCAGATGATTTCAGCAGAAGAAGATGTTACAACTACTACAACTCTGGAGGCACGCAGGTCTCCTTTTTATGTCAGTTTTCCACACAGTACCACAGGGGGTAAGCCCTCCCTGTCTTGTCCAATCAATCAGGTTATTTTACAAATTACCAATAAATTACATTTTACAAGGATATAAGTGCAATAAAACAATATCCTCCTTCCTGTCACCCAGACAACGTTTGGTATCAGATTAACATTCACTATTGATAAATTTATCACATATCTTCAAAATACAGATGTTTCTGGTCATTCACATCTCCAGGCAATCCCAGTGTTTAAGATTACAACAGGAATGGCTACAATACAAACAAACAGTCTTCCTTCCTTTATCTGCCATTCAGGGATCGTATATCAAATCGCCTACATGAAACAAGTTCCAAGCCCATAAACCCAGTGATTAGCATCTCTATCTAAGGAACTTACACATCAAAAGGTATTGTCCTTCATACCTCGCTGCTAGGACAGAGCCCTTAGCATGCCCCTTCCTATTTCCAGAGGATAAGAGATGCTTATTCAGACATCTATAGTAACTGCATTTTTCCTTTAAATACATTTCATTTAAACACGTGTTTCCCTTTAAATATACACCAAGCCTGTCTTGAATATAAAATAAATACATTTAAACATGTCTTCCTGCAATGGTGCACAGAGCACTACATATGACATGTTAAAACACATCATTAAACAAACTTTTAAAAACAGTCCGCAACATGGCGCTGGGCACGAGGGTTAACCCCTTCAGTGCCGCAGACGCCATTACACGTGTGGCTGGCTAGTCTCTCCGGCCACAATAGTATTCAGAAGTTCCTTGAAACCAATAAGGTCATTAAAAGGAATCAACATGGGTTTATGAAGGACAGATCCTGTCAAACCAACTTACTTGGCTTTTATGAAACAGTAAGCTCAAACCTACATCAGAGTAAAGACGTGGATGTAATCTTTTTAGACTTTGCCAAAGCGTTCGATACTGTACCACACATGAGACTTCTCTACAAGCTACAAGAATCAGGGCTAGGAAGCACAATATGCACTTGGGTCAAAAACTGGTTAAAATAATAGGGAGCAGCGCCAGTGGCGGATTTGCAGCTAGGCAACCTAAGCGTTTGCCTAGGGCACGGCGGGTCGCAAGCGGCCCCAAGCGGGCCCCCCACTTGTGTCACTGAGACACACTGCCGCTCAGTCCGACGGCAGCGTGTTTCAGCTATCAGGAGAGGAGAACGTGGGCGCGCGGCTATGTTTGGCGGCGTGTAGGGACTTCAAACCAGACGTCGGTTCGTGAGCCAATCAGAGCTCGCTGACCGGCAGCCAATCAGGAGCCGCCGATCCGCGAGCTCTGATTGGCTCACGAACTGAAAGTTAGTTCGAAGTCCCTACACGCTGCCAGACATAGCCGCGCGCCCGTGTTCTGAGCAATTTCAGCCCCAGCAGCAGCGGTAAGTAGCTACAGCACTGCTGTGGGGGTATTTCTATACCTGGCACTGTTGGGTCATTTGGTTGGCACTTTGGGGCATTTGTATACCTGGCACTGTGGGGGCAATTGGCTGGCACTTTGGGGCATTTGTATACCTGGCACTGTGGGGGCAATTGGCTGGCACTGTGGGGCATTTGTATACCTGGCACTGTGGGGGAAATTGGCTGGCACTGTGGGGCATTTGTATATCTGGCACTGTGGGGGCAATTGGCTGACACTGTGGGGCATTTGTATACCTGGCACTGTGGGGGCAATTGTTTACCTGGCACTGTGGGGGCATTTGTATACCTGGCACTGTGGGGGCATTTGTATACCTGACACTGTGGGGGCAATTGTGTATCTGGCACTGTGGGGCCATTTGTGGATCTGGCACTGTGGGGGCATTTGTGGATCTGGCACTGTGGGGGCATTTGTGGATATGGCACTGTGGGGGCATTTGTGGATATGGCACTGTGGGGGCATTTGTGGATATGGCACTGTGGGGGCATTTGTATACCTTGCACTGTGGGGGCATTTGTATACCTGGCACTGTGAGGGCAATTGTGGATCTGGCACTGCACTATTGGGGGCATATGTCTGTATCACGTCCCATTTTAATTGGCCACACCCATTTTTGGGGCTCGCGTGCCTTTGACGCGCGCACACAGTACCTCTATGGGGCACTCTCGGTCTGATTGGTCGCCGCTTAGCCCCACCAGGAGTGCACACAGACGCTCTCATTCTAGCGAATGGGGCGCGTGCGTGTCACGGACATGTGCGCACCCCAGACACGGTGATAGGCCCAGGCACAGACGGAACTCCATCTGTAATGTAAGTGGGCATAAGTGAGAACAAAAATATAGTGCTATGGATTGTTTGAGGTAGGGGTGGCCCCAAATCGGTATTTCGCTTAGGGCCCCATGAGGTCTAAATCCGCCTCTGAGCAGCGCGTTGTGGTTAATGGATATTTTTCAACTTGGACTGAAGTGCTAAGTGGTGTGCCGCAAGGCTCAGTATTAGGACCGCTATTGTTCAATATTTTCATTAACGACCTAACAGAAGGTCTAGAGAAGGTCTAGAGAGCATGGTGTCAATTTTTGCAGATGATACCAAATTGTGTAAGGCTATAAATACAGAGGAGGATGCCGAGTCTCTTCAGAACGACTTAGTTAAATTAGAAGCATGGGCAGCCAAATGGAGAATGCGCTTCAACACAGACAAGTGTAAGGTAATGCACTGTGGTAACAAGAACAAAAATTACACCTACCTACTAAATGGGGTAAAATTAGGGGTTTCTGTACTGGAAAAGGACTTAGGTGTCCTCATAGATAGCAAGCTAAGCAGTAGTACCCAAAGTAGGACTGCAGCATAGAAGGCTAATAAGATATTAGCATGCATAATTATTGATGCTAGGGATGAGAGTATTATACTCCCGTTATATAAATCACTAGTGAGGCCACACCTTGAATACTGTGTGCAATTCTGGGCACCGTACTACAAAAAGGATATCCTGGAGCTAGAAAAGGTTCAAAGGCGGGCGACCAAACTAATTAAGGGTATGGAGACGCTGGAATACGAGGAAAGGCTTGCAAGACTAGGCATGTTTACACTGGAAAAGAGGAGACAAAGAGGGGACATGATCAACATCTACAAATATATAAGGGGTCAATACACAGATCTTGCGCAGGACCTGTTTTTGGTTAGATCAACACAGAGAACTCGTGGACACTCGCTCAGGTTAGAGGAGATTCCACACAATACGGCGTAAAGGCTTTTTTACGGTAAGGACGATACGTGTTTGGAATTCCCTGCCCGAGGGAGTTGTAATGGCCGACTCAGTCAACACCTTTAAGAATGGGTTAGATAAATTCCTAATGGATAAGGATATCCAGGGTTACGGGGCATAGTCACGCACTATGGTTATTATAAAAAAGAGGGGTGAATCGGAACGGCAGTCATCAACTTCAGTCACAATTTTCTACAAAATAATCGTGCATAGGAGACCACAAATAGGTTGAACCTGATGGACAATTGTCTTTTTTCAACCTGAGATACTATGTTACTATGTTATAACGGAAGTTGGTTACCTAGGCTGGTTATATATAGGCTGGGGTGGAGGATGTTACAATGCTTACCTACGAATAAGCCTAAAACCTGCCTTGGAAAATTATCTACACAATGGTGAAAAACGCATCACAATAGGTTCAGTGGTTTCAGAGTTTTTCGCAATCAGACAAGAGACTTTTTCATTTATAAGATGTATGTGTGTGTGTATACTGTGCAAAAGTTTTAGGCAGGTGTGGAAAAAATGCTTCAGAGTAATACGCCCTACACACTGGGCGCTAACACTGCACGATATGAATGATCACGTTCATTAATGAATTAGATAACTGTTCATATCTGTCAGTGTGGAGGCACCAGAAATGAATGATGCACGGCCCCACACTCGTTCATCGCTGATGCCCCATCGGCTGTGCATGCAGGCCAATATGAACGAGATCGTCCATATTTGCTTGCATGTCTATGGAGCCGGGTGACGACGGGAGTGAAGAAACTTCACTCCCCATCACTGCCCCCCCCCCCCCGCCGCCGGGTCGCTCGTCTGCCGTATCGGCAGTCGGGCAGCTCGGCGGCACATCGCCGAGTCTGTAGGGCCCATAAGAATGCTTTCAAAAGTAGAAGTGTTAATAGTTTATTTTTATCAATCAACAAAATGCAAAGTGACTGAACAGAAGAGAAATCTAAATTGTATATATATATATATATATATATAGACAGGTAAGATACAGATATGCACGGACAGGTGAGATGCAGGTACAGGTGTCAGTAAGGGCTGTAAGACTTGGCTGCACTGTCTGCTAATCTATGGTGACCATTCCTTGTGTATCAGCTCCAGGTCTCCGACTCCTCAGGGATTCTCCTCGGCTACATAGAGCAAAAGTGGACGAGTTTTACCATCATGGACTCATTGCACCAAGTCTGTCTCACAGTAAAAGGTCCAGGATGGGGGCAAGGTTTCATGTCTGACGTCAACTACCAGGTAGGTGCTCCTGCTGCCCTCACTGTACGGCCAACGAGTTTATTCCTAATCACTTGGTATAAATCTTTGTGAGTCCATATTCTCATAGAAACACCAGACACAATTTCCAAATGTGTCAAGGTTTTATGCTATTTCCAGAGTATCTCAGTCGTTATGGGATTGTCTGTATACTTACACCAGAGAGGAACGCTGCCTCATGTTATACACAGGCTGGAGCGTCTTGTGCCACATACATATATTTTTCCTGAGCACGCCTCCTGATAATTACCGGTGGCCGGTGCCAGCTATCTACAGCGCTGCTCATGTCTGATGAAAACATTGCTGTTCAGAAATAAATGGAAAATATTCTGCATTCCTGGTCTGTCTGAGAAATCAAAGACGGTGCAGGTGTATACTTTACTATATCTGGCTGGTGGAACTCCCTGACTTCTCCAGCGGCACCAGAGGCGTCACTTACGTTGTGGGCACCCGATGCGACACTGCCGAAAGGGGTGGGGCTTCCTGTGAAGTGGGCGTGGCTCCGCTGGAGGGGCATGGCTTTGCAAGTGACGAAAAACGGGGGTCGGGAGGTGAGTGCTGTTTCTGCAGTGCCGGCTCCTACACAGTAACCGGAGCGGAGTGCGGCACATAATGTAACAGTGCAGCTCTCTCTCCGGTCACTGAGCAGGATGCGGCATTTTGGTTTCACCCCTCGGCGGGTGACACCCGGTTGCGGGCCTCACCCCTTTTGGGACGCCACTGAGCGGCACCCCTGCTCTGTGCCTGAATCACATCACCATACTTTTGTGCAATTCATGAACTTTCCGCTTCTCCATGGAGTTCAGGTTCGCCATCTCAGGATGGCATAACCTGACCTGCGGTGCGGAGACAGCAGGGAAGCTGAATGCTTCCCTGTTCTTTGCTCGACACCCGCGCTGGCTCCGCCCCCCGACCTCCCAGCAACCACTGCGGCCTGCCAGGAGGTCAACAGGCGGCGCATATGCAAAAGGACAGGCCGCCAACTAGCTCATCGGAGAGGGGGACCCTGGAAAGGACCTCACCACTGGACTCCTGGATTCCGCAGAACTTCACTGGAAGGGTGAGTATACATGAATCGCTACTTACTACAGCTATACATCGCATCGCAGTGCGCAATTCAGTTTCTGTTTTCTTAATGAATAGACCCCATAATTACTAGAGATGTGCAGCGGGCTTTTTCGGGTTTTGTGTTTTGGTTTTTTGGATTTGGTTCCGCGGTCGTGTTTTGGATTCGGACGCGTTTTGGCAAAACCACCCTTTCGGATTTTTGTCGGATTTGGATGCATTTTGGATTTTGGTGTTTTTTTCAAAAACCCCTTAAAAACAGCTTAAATCATAGAATTTGGGGGTCATTTTGATCCCATAGTATTATTAACCTCAATAACCATAATTTCCACTCATTTCCAGTCTATTCTGAACACCTCACACCTCACAATATTATTTTTAGTCATAAAATTTGCACCGAGGTCGCTGGATGACTAAGCTAAGTGACCCAAGTGGCCGACACAAACACCTGGCCCATCTAGGATTGGCACTGCAGTGTCAGGCAGGATGGCACTTCAAAAAAATAGTCCCCAAACAGCACATGATGCAAAGAAAAAAAGAGGCGCAATGAGGTAGCTGTGTGACTAAGCTAAGCGACCCAAGTGGCCGACACAAACACCTGGCCCATCTAGGAGTGGCACTGCAGTGTCAGACAGGATGGCACTTCAAAAAAATAGTCCCCAAACAGCACATGATGCAAAGAAAAAAAGAGGCGCAATGAGGTAGCTGTGTGACTAAGCTAAGCGACCCAAGTGGCCGACACAAACACCTGGCCCATCTAGGAGTGGCACTGCAGTGTCAGGCAGGATGGCACTTCAAAAAAATAGTCCCCAAACAGCACATGATGCAAAGAAAAAAAGAGGCGCAATGAGGTAGCTGTGTGACTAAGCTAAGCGACCCAAGTGGCCGACACAAACACCTGGCCCATCTAGGAGTGGCACTGCAGTGTCAGACAGGATGGCACTTCAAAAAAATAGTCCCCAAACAGCACATGATGCAAAGAAAAAAAGAGGCGCAATGAGGTAGCTGTGTGACTAAGCTAAGCGACCCAAGTGGCCGACACAAACACCTGGCCCATCTAGGAGTGGCACTGCAGTGTCAGGCAGGATGGCCCTTCAAAAAATAGTCCCCAAACAGCACATGATGCAAAGAAAAAAAGAGGCGCACCAAGGTCGCTGTGTGACTAATCTAAGCGACCCAAGTGGCCGACACAAACACCTGGCCCATCTAGGAGTGGCACTGCAGTGTCAGACAGGATGGCACTTCAAAAAAATAGTCCCCAAACAGCACATGATGCAAAGAAAAAAAGAGGTGCACCAAGGTCGCTGGATGGCTAAGCTAAGCGACACAAGTGGCCGACACAAACACCTGGCCCATCTAGGAGTGGCACTGCAGTGTCAGACAGGATGGCACTTCAAAAAATAGTCCCCAAACAGCACATGATGCAAAGAAAAAAAGAGGCGCAATGAGGTCGCTGTGTGACTAAGCTAAGCGACCCAAGTGGCCGACACAAACACCTGGCCGATCTAGGAGTGGCACTGCAGTGTCAGGCAGGATGGCACTTCAAAAAAATAGTCCCCAAACAGCACATGATGCAAAGAAAAAAAGAGGTGCACCAAGGTCGCTGTATGGCTAAGCTAAGCGACACAGGTGGCCGACACAAACACCTGGCCCATCTAGGAGTGGCACTGCAGTGTCAGACAGGATGGCACTTCAAAAAATAGTCCCCAAACAGCACATGGTGCAAAGAAAAAAAGAGGCGCAATGAGGTAGCTGTGTGACTAAGCTAAGCGACACAAGTGGCCGACACAAACACCTGGCCCATCTAGGAGTGGCACTGCAGTGTCAGACAGGATGGCACTTCAAAAAAATAGTCCCCAAACAGCACATGATGCAAAGAAAAAAAGAGGTGCACCAAGGTCGCTGGATGGCTAAGCTAAGCGACACAAGTGGCCGACACAAACACCTGGCCCATCTAGGAGTGGCACTGCAGTGTCAGACAGGATGGCACTTCAAAAAATAGTCCCCAAACAGCACATGATGCAAAGAAAAAAAGAGGCGCAATGAGGTCGCTGTGTGACTAAGCTAAGCGACCCAAGTGGCCGACACAAACACCTGGCCGATCTAGGAGTGGCACTGCAGTGTCAGGCAGGATGGCACTTCAAAAAAATAGTCCCCAAACAGCACATGATCCAAAGAAAAATGAAAGAAAAAAGAGGTGCAAGATGGAATTGTCCTTGGGCCCTCCCACCCACCCTTATGTTGTATAAACAGGACATGCACACTTTAATGAACCCATCATTTCAGCGACAGGGTCTGCCACACGACTGTGACTGAAATGACTGGTTGGTTTGGGCCCCCACCAAAAAAGAAGCAATCAATCTCTCCTTGCACAAACTGGCTCTACAGAGGCAAGATGTCCACCTCATCATCATCATCGTCCGATTCATCACCCCTTTCACTGTGTACATCCCCCTCCTCACAGATTATTAATTCGTCCCCACTGGAATCCACCATCTCAGCTCCCTGTGTACTTTGTGGAGGCAATTGCTGCTGGTCAATGTCTCCACGGAGGAATTGATTATAATTCATTTTAATGAACATCATCTTCTCCACATTATCTGGAAGTAACCTCGTACGCCGATTGCTGACAAGGTGAGCGGCGGCACTAAACACTCTTTCGGAGTACACACTGGAGGGAGGGCAACTTAGGTAGAATAAAGCCAGTTTGTGCAAGGGCCTCCAAATTGCCTCTTTTTCCTGCCAGTATACGTACGGACTGTCTGACGTGCCTACTTGGATGCGGTCACTCATATAATCCTCCACCATTCTTTCAATGGGGAGAGAATCATATGCAGTGACAGTAGACGACATGTCCGTAATCGTTGTCAGGTCCTTCAGTCCGGACCAGATGTCAGCACTTGCTCCTGATTGCCCTGATTATATTGAGCACTGATGATACTGAGCACTGATGATACTGAGCACTGATGATACTGAGCGCTGATGATACTACTGAGAACTGACACTGAGCAGCACAATGCAGCACAAGACACTGTACTAGTAATAGTGAGCAGTACAAAAGCACTCTGGAATTGTCACCCCCCAGATACCACTGTGGCTGGAATGATGATGACCGATGCACAGTCACAGGACACTACTACCACAGCACCCTACAGCAGCAAGATGCAGCACAAGACACTGTACTAGTATTACTGAGCAGCAAGATGCAGCACAAGACACTGTACTAGTATTACTGAGCAGCACGATGCAGCACAAGACACTGTACTAGTATTACTGAGCAGCACGATGCAGCACAAGACACTGTACTAGTATTACTGAGCAGCACGATGCAGCACAAGACACTGTACTAGTATTACTGAGCAGCAAGATGCAGCACAAGACACTGTACTAGTATTACTGAGCAGCACGATGCAGCACAAGACACTGTACTAGTATTACTGAGCAGCACGATGCAGCACAAGACACTGTACTAGTATTACTGAGCAGCACGATGCAGCACAAGACAATGTACTAGTATTACTGAGCAGCAAGATGCAGCACAAGACACTGTACTAGTATTACTGAGCAGCACGATGCAGCACAAGACACTGTACTAGTATTACTGAGCAGCACGATGCAGCACAAGACACTGTACTAGTATTACTGAGCAGCACGATGCAGCACAAGACACTGTACTAGTATTACTGAGCAGCACGATGCAGCACAAGACAATGTACTAGTATTACTGAGCAGCACGATGCAGCACAAGACACTGTACTAGTATTACTGAGCAGCACGATGCAGCACAAGACACTGTACTAGTATTACTGAGCAGCATGATGCAGCACAAGACACTGTACTAGTATTACTGAGCAGCACGATGCAGCACAAGACACTGTACTAGTATTACTGAGCAGCACGATGCAGCACAAGACACTGTACTAGTATTACTGAGCAGCACGATGCAGCACAAGACACTGTACTAGTATTACTGAGCAGCAAGATGCAGCACAAGACACTGCACTAGTATTACTGAGCAGCACAAGACACTGTACTAGTATTACTGAGCAGCAAGATGCAGCACAAGACACTGCACTAGTATTACTGAGCAGCACAAGACAATGTACTAGTATTACTGAGCAGCACGATGCAGCACAAGACACTGTACTAGTATTACTGAGCAGCAAGATGCAGCACAAGACACTGTACTAGTATTACTGAGCAGCACGATGCAGCACAAGGCACTGTACTAGTATTACTGAGCAGCACTATGCAGCACAAGACACTGTACTAGTATTACTGAGCAGCACGATGCAGCACAAGACACTGTACTAGTATTACTGAGCAGCACGATGCAGCACAAGACACTGTACTAGTATTACTGAGCAGCACGATGCAGCACAAGACACTGTACTAGTATTACTGAGCAGCACGATGCAGCACAAGACACTGTACTAGTATTACTGAGCAGCACGATGCAGCACAAGACACTGTACTAGTATTACTGAGCAGCACGATGCAGCACAAGACACTGTACTAGTATTACTGAGCAGCACGATGCAGCACAAGACACTGTACTAGTATTACTGAGCAGCACGATGCAGCACAAGACAATGTACTAGTATTACTGAGCAGCACGATGCAGCACAAGACAATGTACTAGTATTACTGAGCAGCACGATGCAGCACAAGACACTGTACTAGTATTACTGAGCAGCACGATGCAGCACAAGACAATGTACTAGTATTACTGAGCAGCACGATGCAGCACAAGACAATGTACTAGTATTACTGAGCAGCACGATGCAGCACAAGACACTGTACTAGTATTACTGAGCAGCACGATGCAGCACAAGACAATGTACTAGTATTACTGAGCAGCACGATGCAGCACAAGACACTGTACTAGTATTACTGAGCAGCACGATGCAGCACAAGACAATGTACTAGTATTACTGAGCAGCACGATGCAGCACAAGGCACTGTACTAGTATTACTGAGCAGCACGATGCAGCACAAGACACTGTACTAGTATTACTGAGCTGCACTATGCAGCACAAGACACTGTACTAGTATTACTGAGCAGCACAAGACACTGTACTAGTATTACTGAGCAGCACGATGCAGCACAAGACACTGTACTAGTATTACTGAGCAGCACGATGCAGCACAAGACACTGTACTAGTATTACTGAGCAGCACGATGCAGCACAAGACACTGTACTAGTATTACTGAGCAGCACGATGCAGCACAAGACACTGTACTAGTATTACTGAGCAGCACGATGCAGCACAAGACACTGTACTAGTATTACTGAGCAGCACAATGCAGCACAAGACACTGTACTAGTATTACTGAGCAGCACGATGCAGCACAAGACACTGTACTAGTATTACTGAGCAGCACGATGCAGCACAAGGCACTGTACTAGTATTACTGAGCAGCACGATGCAGCACAAGACACTGTACTAGTATTACTGAGCAGCAATGTCATCATCCCGCCGTCGGATTCTCGCGAGATTCGGATTCCATATAAAGAGTCGCGAGAATCCGACGGCGGGATGATGACATTTTGCCTCGTTCGGGTTTTCCGAGTCAGGCGGCAATAACCGAGCCGGGTTCGGACCCCTGTTTGACACGTGGAGTTCGGGGGGAACTGAACCTGCTCATCTCTAATAATGACATATATTTACTACATCAAGCCAAAAGCATGATGCAAATATGCCACCATACCTGTCCACATTAAGGCTACACATGTGTCCTTCTGCATCGCTTCCATGAGAGCCCCGCTAGGCCGATGGCCAGATGATTCTTTCTTCTTTCTTTTTTTTTTGTCATTACGACATTTTTTATTTTGTAGCTGGTGAAGGAGGAGAGGACAATGGTCAGTAAATTGTGGCGGAGGGGGTGCGAGGTTGGTGCTGCTCTGACAGTTGGGAGACCTCAACATGAAGGGGGCAGTGACATGATGAGGAGTGATTGATAATGTTGCGCCTAGGAGTGGCCTGACCCCTACATTCGCTCCTGGGCACCACCCACTTGAGTGGCAGAAACGCCCAGTCATTAATAAATACTGTAACTCCTGCAATAAAATGAGCCGCTGTGCAAAATGCTGCAGATCCAGATAAGCAATGATTGCCACATGCAACACTGAGGGAATGGCAGTATCGGAACCGGCCAACGCAATATACTGCGAGTCTGCAGACTGAATATTTACCTCCCTCTGTGTCAGACACAACAGAAACATACTGAATATACAAACTGACCTTGTGGCGTCTGGAGGTCAAATCATGAAAACCACGACACGGCCATATTAGATTATTGCGTGCGCCATTACTGTGATGTCAGACCACTACATAGACTGCCTGGATTATACTGGGCTTGATACACCTGAGAGCTGAAGTCCATATGATATAACCAGAGATCAAGAATTCAGAGATCTGTTTAACTGTGATACCATTGGTAAGCTCCATGCCATTTACCACATGCAACGGGATAAGTCAATTGTCCCCACAGTCTGTGCACCCGACATATCCCGGCTGCCATGAAGTACAAAGTGTTGCTGAATTATCCCGCGTGACGAGGCTTGGTGTAATGACACAGCGGGTCTCAGCCATGGCACTACAGCTGCAGTAAAAGCAGACAGACCCTGCACCTCAACAAAGCAGTTGAGGCCTCGAGACTCATTGAGAATGGTCCAACAAGATATTGCTGACATCCCTATTGCAAAAATCTTCAGCACCCTGGATGCTAAATGCAGATTTTGGCAGATGCCTCTGGAGAAAGTCACCCCGGCTCACTGCATTCATGAGACCCACTGGACACTATGCTTTCTTCCATGTGCCTTATGGCCTGACCACCTGGTGCAGGATAAGATCTGTTCCATTCATTTTAGGCTCAACCCAGCCAAATACAGGTTCCAGCTGTTGGAAGATCCAGACATGGGTCACCACTTCACTGACCAAGTAGTTAAGTTAGACCCTAAAAAAATGGCGACCATTCAGCAAACGCCACCCCCTGAAGACAAACTTGATCTTCACCACATCCTGGGAATGACATACTACCTGTCAAAATTTCTTCTCGACTACAGTGAGACAACCGCGCCAGTAAGACACCTTCTAGATCAAGATACGGAATTGTTCTGGCAGTAGCACCACCATGCTGCATTAATTAAAACTAGAGATGTGCACTTGAAATTTTTCGGGTTTTGTGTTTTGGTTTTGGGTTCGGTTCCGCGGCCGTGTTTTGGGTTCGACCGCGTTTTGGCAAAACCTCACCGAATTTTTTTTGTCGGATTCGGGTGTGTTTTGGATTCGGGTGTTTTTTTCAAAAAACACTAAAAAAACAGCTTAAATCATAGAATTTGGGGGTCATTTTGATCCCAAAGTATTATTAACCTCAAAAACCATAATTTACACTCATTTTCAGTCTATTCTGAATACCTCACACCTCACAATATTATTTTTAGTCCTAAAATTTGCACCTAGGTCGCTGGATGACTAAGCTAAGCGACCCTAGTGGCCGACACAAACACCTGGCCCATCTAGGAGTGTCACTGCAGTGTCACGCAGGATGTCCCTTCCAAAAAACCCTCCCCAAACAGCACATGACGCAAAGAAAAAAAGAGGCGCAATGAGGTAGCTGTGTGAGTAAGCTAAGCGACCCTAGTGGCCGACACAAACACCTGGCCCATCTAGGAGTGGCACTGCAGTGTCACGCAGGATGGCCCTTCCAAAAAAAACACTCCCCAAACAGCACATGACGCAAAGAAAAAAAGAGGCGCAATGAGGTAGCTGTGTGAGTAAGCTAAGCGACCCTAGTGGCCGACACAAACACCTGGCCCATCTAGGAGTGGCACTGCAGTGTCACGCAGGATGGCCCTTCCAAAAAACACTCCCCAAACAGCACATGACGCAAAGAAAAAAAGAGGCGCAATGAGGTAGCTGTGTGAGTAAGCTAAGCAACCCTAGTGGCCGACACAAACACCTGGCCCATCTAGGAGTGGCACTGCAGTGTCACGCAGGATGGCCCTTCCAAAAAAAACACTCCCCAAACAGCACATGACGCAAAGAAAAAAAGAGGCGCAATGAGGTAGCTATGTGAGTAAGCTAAGCGACCCTAGTGGCCGACACAAACACCTGGCCCATCTAGGAGTGGCACTGCAGTGTCACACAGGATGGCCCTTCCAAAAAACACTCCCCAAACAGCACATGACGCAAAGAAAAAAAGAGGCGCAATGAGGTAGCTGTGTGAGTAAGCTAAGCGACCCTAGTGGCCGACACAAACACCTGGCCCATCTAGGAGTGGCACTGCAGTGTCACGCAGGATGGCCCTTCAAAACAATACTCCCCAAACAGCACATGACGCAAAGAAAAATTAAAGAAAAAAGAGGTGCAAGATGGAATTGTCCTTGGGCCCTCCCACCCACCCTTATGTTGTATAAACAGGACATGCACACTTTAACCAACCCATCATTTCAGTGACAGGGTCTGCCACACGACTGTGACTGATATGACGGGTTGGTTTGGACCCCCACCAAAAAAGAAGCAATTAATCTCTCCTTGCACAAACTGGCTCTACAGAGGCAAGATGTCCACCTCATCATCATCCTCCGATATATCACCGTGTACATCCCCCTCCTCACAGATTATCAATTCGTCCCCACTGGAATCCACCATCTCAGCTCCCTGTGTACTTTGTGGAGGCAATTGCTGCTGGTCAATGTCTCCGCGGAGGAATTGATTATAATTAATTTTAATGAACATCATCTTCTCCACATTTTCTGGAAGTAACCTCGTACGCCGATTGCTGACAAGGTGAGCGGCGGCACTAAACACTCTTTCGGAGTACACACTTGTGGGATGGCAACTTATGTAGAATAAAGCCAGTTTGTGCAAGGGCCTCCAAATTGCCTCTTTTTCCTGCCAGTATAAGTACGGACTGTCTGACGTGCCTACTTGGATGCGGTCACTCATATAATCCTCCACCATTCTTTCAATGGGGAGAGAATCATATGCAGTGACAATAGACGACATGTCCGTAATCGTTGGCAGGTCCTTCAGTCCGGACTAGATGTCAGCATCAGCAGTCGCTCCAGACTGCCCTGCATCACCGCCAGCGGGTGGGCTCGGAATTCTGAGCCTTTTCCTCGCACCCCCAGTTGCGGGAGAATGTGAAGGAGGAGATGTTGACAGGTCGCGTTCCGCTTGACTTGACAATTTTCTCACCAGCAGGTCTTTGAACCCCAGCAGACTTGTGTGTGCCGGAAAGAGAGATCCAAGGTAGGTTTTAAATCTAGGATCGAGCACGGTGGCCAAAATGTAGTGCTCTGATTTCAACAGATTGACCACACGTGAATCCTTGTTAAGCGAATTAAGGGCTCCATCCACAAGTCCCACATGCCTAGCGGAATCGCTCCGTGTTAGCTCCTCCTTCAATGTCTCCAGCTTCTTCTGCAAAAGCCTGATGAGGGGAATGACCTGACTCAGGCTGGCAGTGTCTGAACTGACTTCACGTGTGGCAAGTTCAAAAGGTTGCAGAACCTTGCACAACGTTGAAATCATTCTCCACTGCGCTTGAGACAGGTGCATTCCACCTCCTATATCGTGCTCAATTGTATAGGCTTGAATGGCCTTTTGCTGCTCCTCCAACCTCTGAAGCATATATAGGGTTGAATTCCACCTCGTTACCACTTCTTGCTTCAGATGATGGCAGGGCAGGTTCAGGCGTTTTTGGTGGTGCTCCAGTCTTCTGTACGTGGTGCCTGTACGCCGAAAGTGTCCCGCAATTCTTCTGGCCACCGACAGCATCTCTTGCACGCCCCTCTCGTTTTTTTAAAAATTCTGCACCACCAAATTCAAGGTATGTGCAAAACATGGGACGTGCTGGAATTTGCCCATATTTAATGCACACACAATATTGCTGGCGTTGTCCGATGCCACAAATCCACAGGAGAGTCCAATTGGGGTAAGCCATTCCGCAATGATCTTCCTCAGTTGCCGTAAGAGGTTTTCAGCTGTGTGCGTATTCTGGAAACCGGTGATACAAAGCGTAGCCTGCCTAGGAAAGAGTTGGCGTTTGCGAGATGCTGCTACTGGTGCCGCCGCTGCTGTTCTTGCGGCAGGAGTCCATACATCTACCCAGTGGGCTGTCACAGTCATATAGTCCTGACCCTGCCCTGCTCCACTTGTCCACATGTCCGTGGTTAAGTGGACATTGGGTACAACTGCATTTTTTAGGACACTGGTGAGTCTTTTTCTGACGTCCGTGTACATTCTCGGTATCGCCTGCCTAGAGAAGTGGAACCTAGATGGTATTTGGTAACGGGGGCACACTACCTCAAGAAATTGTCTAGTTCCCTGTGAACTAACGGCGGATACCGGACGCACGTCTAACACCAACATAGTTGTCAAGGCCTCAGTTATCCGCTTTGCAACAGGATGACTGCTGTGATATTTCATCTTCCTCGCAAAGGACTGTTGGACAGTCAATTGCTTACTGGAAGTAGTACAAGTGGTCTTCCGACTTCCCCTCTGGGATGACCATCGACTCCCAGCAGCAACAACAGCAGCGCCAGCAGCAGTAGGCGTTACACGCAAGGATGCATCGGAGGAATCCCAGGCAGGAGAGGACTCGTCAGAATTGCCAGTGACATGGCCTGCAGGACTATTGGCATTCCTGGGGAAGGAGGAAATTGACACTGAGGGAGTTGGTGGGGTGGTTTGCGTGAGCTTGGTTACAAGAGGAAGGGATTTACTGGTCAGTGGACTGCTTCCGCTGTCGCCCAAAGTTTTTGAACTTGTCACTGACTTATTATGAATGCGCTGCAGGTGACGTATAAGGGAGGATGTTCCGAGGTGGTTAACGTCCTTACCCCTACTTATTACAGCTTGACAAAGGCAACACACGGCTTGACAAATGTTGTCCGCATTTCTGTTGAAATACTTCCACACCGAAGAGCTGATTTTTTTGGTATTTTGACCAGGCATGTCAATGGCCATATTCCTCCCACGGACAACAGGTGTCTCCCCGGGTGCCTGACTTAAACAAACCACCTCACCATCAGAATCCTCCTTGTCAATTTCCTCCCCAGCGCCAGCAACACCCATATCCTCCTCGTCCTGGTGTACTTCAACACTGACATCATCAATCTGACTATCAGGAACTGGACTGCGGGTGCTCCTTCCAGCACTTGCAGGGGGCGTGCAAATGGTGGAAGGCGCATGCTCTTCACGTCCAGTGTTGGGAAGGTCAGGCATCGCAACCGACACAATTGGACTCTCCTTGTGGATTTGGGATTTCGAAGAACGCACAGTTCTTTGCTGTGCTTTTGCCAGCTTGAGTCTTTTAATTTTTCTAGCGAGAGGCTGAGTGCTTCCATCCTCATGTGAAGCTGAACCACTAGCCATGAACATAGGCCAGGGCCTCAGCCGTTCCTTGCCACTCCGTGTGGTAAATGGCATATTGGCAAGTTTACGCTTCTCCTCCGACAATTTTATTTTAGATTTTTGAGTCCTTTTTTTACTGATATTTGGTGTTTTGGATTTTACATGCTCTGTACTATGACATTGGGCATCGGCCTTGGCAGACGACGTTGCTGGCATTTCATCGTCTCGGCCATGACTAGTGGCAGCAGCTTCAGCACGAGGGGGAAGTGGATCTTGATCTTTCCCTATTTTTGGAACCTCAACATTTTTGTTCTCCATATTTTAATAGGCACAACTAAAAGGCACCTCAGGTAAACAATGGAGATGGATGGATACTAGTATACTTATGGATGATGAGCGACTGCCGACACAGAGGTAGCTACAGC
Organism: Pseudophryne corroboree; assembly: GCF_028390025.1. Lineage (NCBI taxonomy): Eukaryota > Metazoa > Chordata > Amphibia > Anura > Myobatrachidae > Pseudophryne > Pseudophryne corroboree. The sequence continues at coordinate 836,993 of NW_026967602.1, forward strand.
CGTGGACTACCGTACTGTGTCTGCTGCTAATATAGACTGGATGATAATGAGATAAAATTAAAATATATATATATATCACACTAGTACTGCAGCCGGACAGGTATATATTATGTAATGACGGACCTGCTGGACACTGTCTGTCAGCACTGCAGACTCCTAAAGTAAGCTACTAGTATCAAGAAGATAGAAAAAAAAACCACGGGTAGGTGGTATACAATTATGGATGGACCAGCGACTGCCGACACAGAGGTAGCTACAGCCGTGGACTACCGTACTGTGTCTGCTGCTAATATAGACTGGATGATAATGAGATAAAATTAAAATATATATATATATCACACTAGTACTGCAGCCGGACAGGTATATATTATGTAATGACGGACCTGCTGGACACTGTCTGTCAGCACTGCAGACTCCTAAAGTAAGCTACTAGTATCAAGAAGATAGAAAAAAAAACCACGGGTAGGTGGTATACAATTATGGATGGACCAGCGACTGCCGACACAGAGGTAGCTACAGCCGTGGACTACCGTACTGTGTCTGCTGCTAATATAGACTGGATGATAATGAGATAAAATTAAAATATATATATATATCACACTAGTACTGCAGCCGGACAGGTATATATTATGTAATGACGGACCTGCTGGACACTGTCTGTCAGCACTGCAGACTCCTAAAGTAAGCTACTAGTATCAAGAAGATAGAAAAAAAAACCACGGGTAGGTGGTATACAATTATGGATGGACCAGCGACTGCCGACACAGAGGTAGCTACAGCCGTGGACTACCGTACTGTGTCTGCTGCTAATATTGGCCCTCATTCCGAGTTGATCGGTCGCAAGGCGAATTTAGCAGAGTTACACACGCTAAGCCGCCGCCTACTGGGAGTGAATCTTAGCTTCTTAAAATTGCGACCGATGTATTCGCAATATTGCGATTACTAACTACTTAGCAGTTTCAGAGTAGCTTCAGACTTACTCTGCCTGTGCGATCAGTTCAGTGCTTGTCGTTCCTGTTTGACGTCACAAACACACCCAGCGTTCGCCCAGGCACTCCCACCGTTTCTCCGGCCACTCCTGCGTTTTTTCCGGAAACGGTAGCGTTTTCAGCCACACGCCCCTGAAACGCCGTGTTTCCGCCCAGTAACACCCATTTCCTGTCAATCACATTACGATCGCCGGAGCGATGAAAAAGCCGTGAGTAAAATTACTTTCTACATAGCAAAGTTACTTGGCGCAGTCGCAGTGCGAACATTGCGCATGCGTACTAAGCGGATTTTCATTGCGATGCGATGAAAAATACCGAGCGAACAACTCGGAATGAGGGCCATAGACTGGATGATAATGAGATAAAATTAAAATATATATATATATATCACACTAGTACTGCAGCCGGACAGGTATATATTATGTAATGACGGACCTGCTGGACACTGTCTGTCAGCACTGCAGACTCCAAAAGTAAGCTACTAGTATCAAGAAGATAGAAAAAAAACCACAGGTAGGTGGTATACAATTATGGATGGACCAGCGACTGCCGACACAGAGGTAGCTACAGCCGTGGACTACCGTACTGTGTCTGCTGCTAATATAGACTGGATGATAATGAGATAAAATTAAAATATATATATATATATCACACTAGTACTGCAGCCGGACAGGTATATATTATGTAATGACGGACCTGCTGGACACTGTCTGCAGAATGCGTTTATAAAAACACCACACGACGAGTGTTTAACTTTTTCAGGCAGACAATCACAATTATACTGGTGGTCAGCAGACAATCACAATACTGGTGGTCAGTGGTCACTGGTCAGTCACACTGGCAGTGGCACTCTGGCAGCAAAAGTGTGCACTGTACTTAAAATATGTACTCCTGCTATAACTGCTCCCCAGTCTCCCCCACAATTAAGCTGTGTGAGCAGTGAGCACTCAGCACAGTCAGATAATGATATACAGTATTACATATGATGCAGCACACTGGGCTGAGCACAGATATGGTATGTGACTGTGTCACACTGTGTATCGTTTTTTTTCAGGCAGAGAACGGATTAATTAAACTGGTGGTCACTGGTCACACTATCAGCAGCAAGTAGTACTCCTCCTAATATGCTCCCCAAAATTTGTGTCTCTCTCTCTAGTACTCTAAACGGAGAGGACGCCAGCCACGTCCTCTCCCTATCAATCTCAATGCACGTGTGAAAATGGCGGCGACGCGCGGCTCCTTATATAGAATCCGAGTCTCGCGATAGAATCCGAGCCTCGCGAGAATCCGACAGCGGGATGATGACGTTCGGGTGCGCTCGGGTTAACCGAGCAAGGCGGGAAGATCCGAGTCGCTCGGACCCGTGTAAAAAAACCTGAAGTTCGAGCGGGTTCGGATTCCGAGGAACCGAACCCGCTCATCTCTAATTAAAACCCTCCAGTACTTCAGTACTTTAATGTGTACTTACCGGTGGTGATCTCTGCAGATGCCTCTCAACATTGTCTGGGTAGAATATGTCTCCAAAAGCCCCACTGCCTCCACTCCAGTGGACTGGCCAAGACTGAATCATGATATGCACAGAAAGTAAAAGAACTTTTAGCTTTGTTAGTTAGTTTTCACCTGTGACAAGTTCCTTGACTATCTACGGGGGTCCCGTCACTGTTGAGACCTCTCATCACCATTTTTAGGACGCCTCTGCATAAGGCTTCTGCCTGTATACAAAGAATGATGCTCAAGTTACAACAATTTCAGCAGTGATGGCCCTATTATGGTAATGCAGCAGAAGGTGTCAAGCCTCCTACATGCATTACTGATCCAAGCTGCGTCTTTGGCCACAGCATCTGATCATCTGCAGCACCATCGGATGATGACGTGACCCATAAGGTCGCGCAAGACGTCCACCGCAGATACAACAGAGGCCAGGAAATCTCCATCCATGCAGTTCATGAAGAGAGAGTTCAAAGAGTTTGCAAATACCTTGGACTTTACTCACCACCAGTAGTCCTCACTATTTGCTATCCAATGGGCTAGCAGAAACAGCTGTCCTCTAAGCCAATCACCTGTTGGAAAAATGCACACGTGATACACTGATATCTTTGCAGGATTACTAGACTTAAGATAATTTACCATGGGATACTGGAGTTTACCACAACCTGCTCAGTGGTTATTGTCATGCCGCACTGGGCCTTTCATTCCGATCACAAAGCGACAGCTGCAAGAGCATGCACATACAGGAGTCTAGACAGTACTTACCTCAAGGCTGCTTGCTAACAAAAAAAGTTATGACCAATCAGCACATCATCTTCCCCGTCTTGTTCCAGGTCAAGCTGTCCAAATGCAAATTCCTTGTGGATATGACAGACCTGCTATTGTCCTCAGAGAAGCTGCTTGTTACAATGGTTATGTGATACCAGGTGAGGGAGCCACCAATGACGTAACTGCCACCACCTGCTGAGTGTCTGACACATGGTTGACCCAAAACTCATTCACACCTCATTGGAGTCAAGATCTGAAGGGCCCAAGACCATACCTTCAGATTCAAGACCATCACTTGACTTGCATGAATGCTCAGGTGTCCTTGTTGGAACTCATTAACCCAGGATACTTCCCATCGTCACAAGGTCTAGTCAGGTATACAAGCCTAACCCTAAATTCCAGGACTATGTAACTTATTCTAATTCTATGACTCTCTCTCTCTTTTCTCTCTCCCACCAACCTGCTGCCCCTTCTTACTCCACTAACTCTTTAGGCATTATCTATAATTTATTTCTTAAAGGGAAGGATGTAAGTCTATGAGACATGCCAGGATCTGGCAGACAGTTGTGTCTTCTGCCGTCTATACTGCGAGGATCCTGTATCCCTGAAGTCAGTCTAGTTATGTATGTGATGTTGAGAAACACGTTGTGTCTCACTCCTGAAGTTGTTGCTCCTGTCCTTCTACACCCACATCTACAGCTACTTTTTAAAAAAACAATTGTAAACCTACTGTATGTGTAACTTTTATGAACCTGAAGACTATTTTATACTCTGTTGTCTCTGCTGTTCAATCAAAGATTTTTTGCTGGCTTCCATATTATTCTTGGTAGAGAGTGTGGAGCCCGATTGGAGTGAGACTCTCAGGGATGATGATTGTGTCTCGTCTGTACCCACAGGTGATGTCAGCTGATAAATCAGTCTCTGTGGGATTAATTACACGCGTGTGGCGGGGATTCAGGAAGGAAGTATTCAACCCCACCGATAACTACGTTGTCCAATTCCCAGGGGACCTGGATGTCACTATGAAAGCCCTGCTGCTGTCCTGCACCATATTCATTGTGAGTAACAATTACCTCACACTCATGACACAAACTTTGGCTGGGTTCATAATTTGATGTAAAAGAGCCTAAGGGTTCACTTGTCTAAGAGACCATTTGTCTGGGGATCCACTTGTCTAAATGTCTACCTGCTAAGGATCCACTAAAATGTGACTCATTCTCTCTCCTCCCAATAACTTGGATATAATTCCACTGGGATAGAAGGAGACAGAGGACTTGGAATATCTCAGACCATTGACATCTCCATGTTGATAGTTTGTCTCCAGCATGCACAATCATGCAGCCAATGAGATGACTGGCAATAAATGACATCACAAGCATTATTGGTTCCCTGTAAATGGATTGGCTCCCTATTCTCAAATCCTTTTTGGAAATGCTGGTGTAGAAAATGTTCATTGTTGGTGATTATTTCTCTTACGTCCTAGAGGATGCTGGGGACTCCGTAAGGACCATGGGGTATAGACGGGCTCCGCAGGAGACATGGGCACTCAAAAGACCTTTTTTATGGGTGTGAACTGGCTCCACCCTCTATGCCCCTTCTCCAGACCTCAGTTAGATCCTGTGCCCAGAGGAGACTGGGTGCACTACAGGGGAGCTCTGCTGAGTTTCTCTGAAAAGACTTTTGTTAGGTTTTTTATTTTCAGGGAGACCTGCTGGCAACAGGCTCCCTGCATCGTGGGACTGAGGGGAGAGAAGCAGACCCGCTTTCCTGGACTGATGGGCTCTGTTTCTTAGGCTACTGGACACCATTAGCTCCAGAGGGTCAGAACACAGGTGTCGTCCTTGCTGTTCGTCCCAGAGCCGCGCCGCCGTCCTCCTTACAGCGCCGGAAGAAAGAAGCCAGGTAAGTTTAGGAAGCAAGAAGACTTCAAAGGCGGCAGAAGACTTCAGATCTTCATGAGGTACCGTGCAGCGGTCGCGCTGCGTGCCATTGCTCCTACAACACACACAGGCACAGCAAGGGTGCAGGGCGCAGGGGGGGCGCCCTGGGCAGCAATTATTACCTCACATAAGACTAGCACATATATAGATACTGCGGAGGCAGTATATAATAAATCCCCCGCCAGTATAATTAAAAATAGCAGGACCGAAGCCCGCCGTCGAGGGGGCGGAGCTTGATCCTCCAGCACTAACCAGCGCCATTTTCTCCACAGCATGCTGCAGAGAAGCTGCTCCCGGACTCTCCCCTGCTGTACAAGTAACTGGGTGCAAAAATGAGGGGGGGGGGGGGGCACATTTATTTGGTGCTAAATTTTATATATATAAAGCGCTTTACAGGTCTGGGACTTTGTTTCAGAATCTAGTGGCGCTGGGTGCGTGCTGGCATACTCTCTCTCTGTCTCTCCAAAGGGCCTTATTGTGGGTCTGTCCCCATATCCATAAATCCCAGTGTGTGTGGGGGTGTCAGTACGTGTGTTTCGACATGTCTGAAGCGGAAGGCTCGTCTAGGGAGGATGCAGAGCAGATGGTGGTGGTGTCTCCGTCGGCACAGCCGACACCTGATTGGTTGGACATGTGGAATGTTTTGAATGCTAATGTGGCTTTATTACATAAGAGACTGGACAAAGCAGAGTCCAAGGAAAAAGCAGGGAGTCAATCCATGGCTGTTACTGTGTCACAAGACCCTTCAGGGTCCCATAAACGTCCCTTTACCCAGATAGCAGACACTGATACCGACACGGATTCCGACTCCAGTGTCGACTATGATGATGCAAGGTTGCACCCAAGGGTGGCCAAAAGTATTCATTATATGATTATTGCAATAAAACATGTTTTGCATATTACAGAGGACCCCTCTGTACCTGACACGAGGGTGCGCATGTATAAGGAGAAGAAACCTGAGGTAACGTTTCCCCCATCTCATGAGCTGAACGCTTTATTTGAAAAGGCTTGGGAAACTCCAGACAAGAAACTGCAGATTACCAAGAGAATTATTATGACGTATCCTTTCCCCTCAAAGGACAGGGTACGGTGGGAATCCTCGCCCACGGTGGACAAGGCATTGACGCGCTTGTCCAAAAAGGTGGCACTGCCATCCCTGGACACGGCAGCCCTCAAGGATCCTGCTGATCGCAGGCAGGAAACTACCTTACAATCAATTTATGCGACTACGGGAGCCCTGCTCAGACCTGCAGTAGCGTCGGCATGGGTGGGTAGCGCAATTGCAGCTTGGGCAGATAACTTGTCATCTGACATTGACACCCTAGACAAAGATAGTATTTTGTTGACCTTGGGTCACATCAAGGACGCAGCGTTATATATGAGAGAGGCTGTGAGAGATATTGGGCTTTTGGGTTCAAGAGCCAATGCCATGGCAGTTTCTGCTAGAAGGTCCCTGTGGACCCGTCAATGGACTGGTGATGCTGACTCAAAGAGACATATGGAGGCTTTGCCTTACAAGGGTGAAGTTTTTGGGGAGGGCCTCGCGGACCTGGTTTCCAAAGCTACCACGGGTAAGTCTTCTTTTTTGCCTTACGTTTCCCCACAGCAAAAGAAAACACCTCAATACCAGATGCAGTCCTTTCGGTCTCATAAGTTCACAAAGGGGCGTGGCTCTACTTTCCTCGCCAGAGGTAGAGGTAGAGGGAAAAGAACACCAGCTACGGCTAGTTCCCAGGAGCAAAAGTCCTCCCCAGCCTCTACCAAATCCACCGCATGACGCTGGGGCTCCGCACCGGTAGGGGCACGTCTTCAGCTCTTCAGCCAAGTCTGGGTTCAGTCGAATTTGGATCCTTGGGTGGTCGGAATTGTATCCCAAGGCTACAAACTGGAGTTTGAAGATGTGCCTCCACACCGATTTTTCAAATCGGCCTTGCCAGCTTCTCCCCCAGAGAGGGAAATAGTTTCAGCTGCCATACAAAAGCTGTGTCAACAGCAAGTGATTATCAAGGTTCCCCTAGTGCAACAAGGGAAGGGGTTTTATTCAACTCTATTTGTGGTCCCGAAGCCGGATGGCTCGGTCAGACCAATTCTGAATCTAAAATCCCTAAATCTATATTTGAAGAGGTTCAAATTCAAGATGGAATCGCTCCGGGCAGTGATCTCTAGCCTGGAAGGGGGGGATTTTATGGTGTCACTAGACATAAGGATGCATACCGTCATGTCCCCATATATCCCCCTCATCAGGCGTACCCGAGATTCGCTGTACAGGACTGTCATTACCAGTTTCAGATGTTGCCGTTTGGGCTTTCCACGGCCCGAGAATTTTCACCAAGTTAATGGCGGAAATGATGGTGCTCCTGCGCAAGCAAGGGGTCACAATTATCCCATACTTGGACGATCTCCTGATAAAAGCGAGTTCAAGAGAACAGTTACTAAAAAGCGAGTCTCTCTCCCTGAGAGTACTACAACAACACGGCTGGATTCTAAATCTACCAAAGTCGCAGTTGGTTCCGACAACTCGGCTGTCATTTTTGGGCATGATTCTGGACACGGAAAAACAGAGGGTTTTTCTCCCAATGGAAAAAGCCCAGGAACTCCAGAACATGGTTAAGGACCTGCTGAAGCCAAAAAGAGTGTCAGTTCAACAATGCACTCGAGTATTGGGAAAGATGGTGGCGGCCTAAGAGGCCATTCCGTTCGGCAGGTTCTATGCACAAACTTTTCAGTGGGACCTTCTGGACAAGTGGTCAGGGTCCCATCTACAGATGCATCGGAAGATAAGCCTGTCCCCCAGGGCCAGGGTCTCTCTCCTGTGGTGGCTCCAGAGTGCTCACCTTCTAGAGGGTTGCAGGTTCGGCATTCAAGATTGGGTTCTTGTGACCACGGACGCGAGCCTCCGAGGATGGGGAGCAGTCACACAAGGAAAAAAAATTCAGGTAATATGGTCAAGCCAGGAGGCTTGTCTACACATCAATGTGCTGGAATTAAGGGCCATATACAACGGCCTGCAACAGGCGGAGAATCTTCTTCGCAACCTACCCGTTCTGATCCAGTCAGACAACGTCACAGCCGTGGCTCATGTAAACCGCCAGGGCGGGACAAGGAGCAGAGCAGCAATGGCAGAAGCCACCAGGATTCTTCGCTGGCCGGAAAATCATGTAAGCGCTCTGTCAGCGGTCTTCATTCCAGGAGTAGACAACTTCGAAGCAGACTTCCTCAGCAGACACGATCTCCATCCAGGAGAGGGGGGACTTCATCAAGAAGTCTTTGCAGAGGTAACAAGTCATTGGGTACTTCCTCAAATAGACATGATGGCGTCACGCCTCAACAGAAAGCTTCGGACGTATTGTTCCAGGTCGAGGGACCCTCAGGCGGTGGCGGTGGACACCCTAGTGACACCGTGGGTGTTTCAGTCGGTCTATGTGTTCCCTCCACTTCCACTTATCTCAAAAATATTGAGAATCATAAGACGAACAAGAGTGCAGACAATACTCATTGTTCCAGATTGGCCTCGAAGAGCCTGGTATTCAAATCTTCAGGAAATGATCACAGAAGATCCGTGGCCTCTTCCTCTCAGGGAGGACCTGTTACTACAGGGGCCCTGTGTGTTCCAAGACTTACCGCGGTTACGTTTGATGGCATGGCAGTTGAACACCAGATCCTTGCTAGGAAAGGTATTCCGGGGGTAGTCCTCCCTACTCTAATCAAAGCTAGGAAGGAGGTAACGGCGAAGCATTATCACCGTATCTGGAAGAAATGTGTATCTTGGTGTGAAGCCAAGAATGCTCCTACGGAAGATTTTCAGCTGGGTCGTTTCCTCCATTTTCTACAAACAGGTGTGGATATGGGCCTGAAGTTAGGCTCCATTAAGGGTGCAGATTTCGGCCTTATCTATATTCTTTCAGAAGGAATTGGCTTCTCTCCCAGAAGTCCAGACTTTTGTAAAGGGAGTGCTGCACATCCAACCTCCTTTTGTGCCCCCAGTGGCACCGTGGGACCTTAACGTGGTGTTATGGTTCCTTAAATCGCCCTGGTTTGAACCTCTTCAAACAGTTGAATTAAAATTTCTCACTTGGAAAGTGGTCATGTTGTTGGCCTTGGCATTTGCGAGGCGGGTGTCCGAATTGGTGGCTTAGTCTCACAAGAGTCCCTATCTGATTTTCCATGTGGATCGAGCAGAGTTGAGGACTCGTCCTCAATTTCTGCCTAAAGTGGTTTCGTTGTTTCATATGAACCAACCTATAGTGGTGCCTGTGGCTACGGGTGCCTTGGAGGATTCCAAGTCCCTTGATGTAGTCAGGGCCTTAAAAATTTATATAGCCAGAACGGCTCGAGTTCGGAAAACAGAGGCACTGTTTGTCCTGTATGCAGCCAACAAGGTTGGCGCTCCTGCTTCTAAGCAGACTATTGCTCGATGGATCTGTAACACGATTCAGCAGGCTCATTCTCTGGCTGGATTGCCGGTACCAAATTCGGTAAAGGCCCATTCCACTAGGCAGGTGGGCTCTTCTTTGGGCGGCTGCCCGAGGCGTCTCGGCATTACAGCTTTGCCAAGCAGCTACTTGGTCGGGTTCAAACACTTTTGCAAAATTCTACAAGTTTGATACCCTGGCTGATGAGGACCTTGTGTTTGCTCAATCGGTGCTGCAGAGTCATCCGCACTCTCTCGCCCGGTCTGGAGCTTTGGTATAAACCCCATGGTCCTTACGGAGTCCCCAGCATCCTCTAGGACGTAAGAGAAAATAAGATCTTAAACCTACCGGTAAATATTTTTCTCCTAGTCCGTAGAGGATGCTGGGCGCCTGTCCCAGTGCGGACTATTTCTGCAAGACTTGTATATAGTTGTTGCTTACATAAGGGTTATGTTACGGTTGAGATCAGTCTCGGGCTGATGCTGTTTTGTTTCATACTGTTAACTGGTTATGTATATTCCATGTTATACGGTGTGGATGGTGTGGGCTGGTGTGTATCTCGCCCTTAGATTAACAAAAATCCTTGTACTGTCTGTCTCCTCTGGGCACAGTTCTATAACTGAGGTCTGGAGGAGGGGCATAGAGGGAGGAGCCAGTGCACACCCATTCTAAAGTCTTTAGAGTGCCCATGTCTCCTGCGGAGCCCATCTATACCCCATGGTCCTTATGGAGTCCCCAGCATCCTCTACGGACTAGGAGAAAAAGATTTACCGGTAGGTTTAAAATCTTGTTTTTTTTTTACCTATTTCAGGATCTTCTGTATCATGAGGAGAAAAGACGACAAGCAGCTGCGGCATCCAATGCAGCCCACTGACTCATCATTATGAGGAAGATAGTGACTGTGATGGTGTAAAACAATCTCTACAACTACCGACCCATCTCTCTCCTTCCTTTTGCCTCCAACCTCTTTAAGTGTATTGTCTACAACCGCCTGACTTCCTTTCTTTCCTCACACTCACTGCTTGACCCATTCCAGTCTGGCTTCCGTCCTCTCCACTCCACTGAAAGTGCCCTCACAGAAGTCTGCAATGACCTCCATGCTGCTAAATCCAATGGGCACTACTCTCTGCTTATTCTTTTTGACCTCTCTGCTCCTTTTTGACACTGTGGACCACTCTCTCCTGCTGCAAATCCTTCACACCATTGGTCTGCATGATTCTGCCCTTTCCTGGCTGTCCTCCTACCTCCCTGACTGCTCGTTCTCTGGCTCCTCTCATGACTCTCCCACACTTCCTCTAACAGTAGGAGTCCCCCAAAGTTCTGTTCTTGGACCTCTCATTTTTCTCTCTCTATACTGTACGTCTTCTTAAGGTGAACTCATTTGCTCTTTTGACTTCCAATATCATCTCTATGCTGATTACACTCAAGTCTACCTTTCATCCCCAGAACTCTTCCCCTGTCTCACATCTCCAAATGTCTCTCTGTTATCTCTTCTTGGATGTCCCAGCGCTTTCTAAAACTTAACATGTCTAAGACTGAGCTGATCATCTTCCCACCATCCCACACAACGTCACCTCCCACAATCTCATTATCTATTGATGCACTAGGACCCAAGTGCGCTGTCCTTCAAACTACACATTCAGTACCTCTAGCAGTCCTGTCATTTCCATCTCAAAAATATTTCCAGGATCAGACCCTTTCTCACCCAGGATGCTACTAAGACCCTCATCCACTCACTGGTCATCTCCAGACTGGATTACTGTAATCTACTCCTGACTGGCATTCCTGACAAATACCTCTCTCCACTCCAATCTATCCTCAATGCTGCTGCCCGGATCATCTTCCTCACCAAACGCACTACATCCACATCTCCTCTCCTGCAAGCCCTACACTGACTTCCCTTCCCCTTCCGAATCCAATTCAAGCTTCTCACGTTCACTTACAAAGCCCTCACCCACTACTCTCCAAGTTACACATCTAACCTTATCTCCCTTAAACTCCCACACACCATCTTCACTCCACAAATACACGCCACCTCTCCTGCTAGCTGGATACTTCCTCCCATTCCTGCCTCCTCTGGAATTTTCTACTTCTCCTTATCAGACTCTCTACACAAATTTAAACAGCCTCTCAAGCTCTCATGAGCAGGGCCCTCTAACCTCATGTGCTTTTCCCTCCCCTAGACTATTTCCTACTCCATGCTCCCTACAATGGCACCTGGCCCTCGGTTACTGATGATTATGTCAGTGTCCTGTCCCCTGATGCATTGATGTGTATATACCATATACTTGTCCTACGTTGTCTTGTACTGTAAGTCGCTGTTGTATTGTTTGGCTCATGTATTTATGTACTTTGTTGGGCGCTGCGGATCCCTTGTGGCGCCATATAAATAAACAATGGTAATAATAGTGTGCGGTGCAGAATGTATGTTACGTGTATATGGAATTCTGTCCCTCTTTGGACCTCAGTGTAGCACATTATAGTACATACACCCATCCCAACCCAGACCGCAGACAATAGCATAAGACAGAAGTGCTGGGGAACATTGTATGAGGTGCCCCCTGTCTCAGTGCTTACCTGAGGGTGGAGTTATTAACATGAGAGGAGGAGCTTCCAGCAGTATGGGGCGGTCCAAGGCAGCCTCAGGCGCTGAACACTACAATTCCCAGAATGCCCAAATCTCAAATCCCAACATAATTAGGGGCATTGTTGTCAGCACAAGGGTAAGAGAAGGAATACAGCGGGAGGGCAGCCGATAAAGGAGATGAGACAATTGTCGCGTCAACTGCCCTGAGGATACACAGAGACACAGAAACGCGGCGTTGCAGTGTTCATCTGCGGCAGCAGGATGCGTAAGATTCAGCTTTCTCAGCCTTGCCATTGCAGTGCAGTTTCCGAGGCCATGTTATCTGCGTCTTGTGACACAGTCCTTGGCCTTACCCACGCTAAGAAAATGGGGGTGACACGCCCCTGTATTCTCCAACGCCGGCTGCCCCGTCCCTCAGCATGAATGCCACTGCCTGTCAATCAGTCAGAGGCGTTGGTCTCTCTGCGCCACGATCGCAGTAGTAGTTTGCGCCGCGATCGCAGTAGTGGACTCAAACTTCACAGAAATGCAGTAGGGATCACATCAGCGATCCTTACTGAATTAGCCCCTGAGATGATGCCTGGAATGTCAGGAGAGGAGGTAATTATGCCCTATCCAAACTGTACCGCCAAAGAGTCATTAAGATAAGACAGTGACAATGCTAAAACACAAACAAAAAGCAAAAAAAACGAAGAGGAGAAAGACTCTTTGTTGGGGCACTCTTTGTCAAATATTAGACATTTTTAATAATACAATTTTTATTGTTTAAAGGCATACATGAAAGAACAGGAAAAGTCGAGCGTCACATACATATGGTGCGGTAGACTATTAAAACAGAAATAATGATGAGAGTGACTAATCCAGAATACATCTTGTTAACATAAACAAGGACTTCGATTACAATATTGCGGATTGGAATGCAAATTGAGAATGCAGAATAATATGTCTCCTTGAGACTATGATAAAAATAGAACAGAAAGGTAGTAAGCAGGAGGACATAGGAAGAGAATAAGAGGAAAAGAAAAAGAAAAGAAACAGAGAAAGATATAAAAAGAAAACAAATAAATAAAAGACAAGGGGAGGGAATGGAAGAGGGTAGGGTGGGGGAGGGGGAAGAGATCATCGTTATTTATGAAATAAAATAAAAGATAAGGGCATATTCTGTGTACAAAGATTTAGTCAGAATGAGCTATAAAGCCAGTGTTGGTTGGGATTATGAGTTAGCGATGACCCGGAGATGGTGCCAGTCTGTATTTTCAAACACTTTCATAACTCTATCACGAGTAGATGAGTCTAGAGACATAATAAATGGGGACCATTTGGTATAAAACCGGTCAACGTGCCTATCCAAGTCTGGAAATGTATTATTCCTATCGAAATAAAGGATTTGTAAGAGTTTCAATTTTAATTCCTGTAAGGAAGGAGAGGAAGAGGAAATCCAATGGGTGAGAATTACTTTCTTTGCAAGTGTCACAATGGTAACCAGCAATGGAACATGAGAGGAGAGTTCTTTGTTAGGAAGCCAATTTTTAAAGTTCGCACATAGGTAGGCTAGAGGGTCTGGGAGAACATGAGTAGAGAATAAAAAGTTTATATATACAGTTACCTTGTTCCAAAAGCGTTTTATTTTCCCACATTCCCAGAAACAGTGGTAAAAGTTAGCATGTAAGCAGTGACATTTAGGACAAGAATCTGAGGTGTCTGGAATCATATGTTTTCTCTGAGCAGGAGATATGTAGGCCCTGTGTATAGTTCTCCAGTGTACTTCCTGAAGATATGAAGATTTTAAGAACTTTAAGGTTTTAGAACAATGCTCAGTGAGGATTAAAGGGGAAGTAATGTCAGGGATATCATTTTGCCATGTAGATGTCAGCGCATGCCATGATTTCGTGTTAGAGATCGGTAGTAGTATACAATAAAGAAATTTTATACAGTAAGGGACAGCATTTAATAAACGCAATAGGGAATTAATGGGATCAGTTGAGTTTTGATATCTGGTTTTAGGATCCAGCGAAAAGGCAAAGTGCCGTGTTTGTAAATACATGAAAAAATTAGAGGTGTGAAGTGAAAATTGTGATTGGAGAGTAGAAAAGGACAATATTTGTCCTCCAGGATCAAAGACCTGTGAGGTAAGTGAGAGACCTTTGTCTTTCCATGTGTGGAAGATTGGATTAGTTATCGAGGGAGAAAAGGAGGGGTTGCCCCAAAGGGTGTTGTATGGGGAAGAAGTCGGATTTCTCATCATTTTTTTGTTAATGGAAATCCAGGCTAGATAAGTGTCGTGAAATAAAATATGATGGAGAATATTCGAAGGTATATCTGATTTTTTGGAATGAAGGAGGGCACCAGGAGAGTAAGGGTTAAATAGAGCGGTGTCCAGAGAGTTAGAGGTGTATGTAGATTTAGAAAGGAGCCAGTCTGAGATATATCTGAAATGCGTGGCTAGTGAGTATAATTTTAAGTTTGGGAGGGAGAATCCTCCGTGGGATTTGTGAGTCTGAAGTTTATGGAAAGCGATCCGAGGGCGTTTGTTTTGCCAAATGAACCGTGAAGTAATCTGGTCAAAACGTTTCATGTCAGCTGTAGAGAGGTTAATTGGTAACATTTGAATTAAGTAGAAAATTTTAGGGAATATGATGGATTTAACTACCGCTATTCTTCCAATAATAGATAATGGTAAGTTAAGCCATGAGTCGTATAGAGAGGAAATTTTGGTGAGGATCGGGGTAAAGTTGAGTTTGTATAATAAGGACACATCTGATGGAATACTTAATCCTAGGTATTTGATTTCTGATTTATGAGTAACTGCTGAAAAAGGAAGTGAGGGGGATTGTGTAGGGGGCTTGGGACCTTCCAACGTTAGAATGTCTGACTTAGACATATTTATCTTGAACCCTGATTGGACGCCAAAATCAGATATCAAAGAAAACAAAGAGGGTAAGGAGGTAGAAGGGTTGGACAAGAAAAGTAAAAGGTCATCCGCATATAGAGCGAGTTTTAGTGGGAAAGTCCCTACTGAGATACCGTGAATGGAAGAAGAGTTCCTGATAGAGATTGCCAGTGGTTCAATGGCAATGGCGAAAAGTAGGGGGGAAAGAGGGCATCCCTGACGTGTACCTCGAGAAACTGCGAATGGGGTGGACAAGTGGCCATTACAATATAGCTGAGAGGACGGAGAAGTGTATAAGGTCTGAATAAAGGAAATGAAAGAAGAAGGGTACCCGAAATGTTGCATAGAGTTGAAAAGGTGAGGCCATTCTAGAAGGTCAAACGCCTTTTCTGCGTCCAAGGCTAAGACAATGGTGTGTGAAGAGGAGGGGTTGGATTACAGAGAGAATCTTGCGTACATTAGTCACCGAATGTCTGCCCCAGATAAACCCAGATTGGTCCGGGTGTATTATATGGGGGAGAGTATATTTTAGTCGGTCAGCTAAGATTTTTGCAAAAATTTTATAATCCGAATTCAGTAGAGAGATGGGACGATAAGAGCCAGGGAGGGAGGGGTCTCTGCCCGGCTTTAGCAGGATTTTGATTATGGCATTATTAAAGTAGAGGGGTATGGATTTAGAAGTAATTATCGAGTTAAACAGAGCCAGAAGATGTTTATCAATTTTATCTATTAGGAGTTTGTAGAACTCCTTAGAAAAGCCATCAGGGCCTGGAGCTTTGTTGAGTTTCAGGTGGCTAATAGTTGAGCGGACTTCTTCTAGAGTAATGGGGTTAGTTAGTGATTCGATAAATTCAGAGGGGAGTTGAGGAAGAACAGGGAAGGACCAGGAGTGGCAATTACCTACGGATGAGGGAGATTGACCTGAGTATAATGCTTCGTAGAATTGTTTCATAAGAGAAGTGATTTGTTGGGGGTCATTAGTTAAAGAGCCATCGGGTAGCTTTAGAGGGTGAACTAACATAGGAGGAGCAGTACCTTTCAAGATGTTTGTAAGTAATTTACCTACTTTATTTCCAAAATTATGAAATCGAAAATCGACTTTAAATTTGTATTTGTCTCGCATCAGAGAGAGAAATTCGTTAAACTGAAGTTTTAGTGTTAGATATGAAGATTTGTGAGATTGAGTGGGGTAGGTTTTATAAGCTTGATAAGCGGAAGAAAGTGCACGTTGCATATCTAAATAAGATTGAGCGTATTGTTTCTTAAGGGCTGAAGAGTAGGAAATGATGCTACCTCTAAGTACTGATTTGGCTGTTTGCCAAAATAGAGGGGGATCTAGCTCTGAATGTTGCTCATTTGAGAAGTAGTAGGAGTCCCAAGTCGCCTGTAATGAGTCGCAAAACTTCTTGGAGTTAGAAAGATAAGAGGGGAATCTCCATTGCGGGGACTTATTTCGAGAAGGGTGAAGAGTGTATGAAAACCATATCAAGGCGTGGTCGGAGATAACTATGGGTTCAATGGCTGAGTCTGAAACCGACGGGAAAAGATGTTGGGATATGAAGACATAGTCAATTCTGGAATAAGTGTCGTGTGCGGAAGAGTGGCAGGAAAATTCCCTCTCAATCGGGTGAAGCGCACGCCAGATATCTATCAGTTGTAGAGAATCAGAAAAAAGAGAAATGCCTAGATTAGGGAGATGTTGAGGGGTCCTAGAGGTGTTGGAGCGGTCTAAGTAGTTGGAAGAAATCAAGTTGAAATCACCACAAACTATAAGGTTATCATTGGAAAATGGAGTCAATTTAGCTATCAGCATCTGAAAAAATGATTTTTTGTATGTGGTGGGAGCGTAGATATTGCAGAGGACTAGAGCATGTGAATCGATGGTGAGTTTAGTGATTAGGAATCGTCCATTAGGGTCAATGTCAGAGGAAGTTGCTGTCATGTTAAGATTGCGTTTTGCCAAGAGGACTACCCCTCTAGATTTAGAGTTAAACGGAGCTGCTGCTAAAAGGGACCAATGTGACATTTGCAATTTCAGGGATTCTTGGTGAGTTAAATGAGTTTCCTGTAGGAATGCAACATTGATGTCTGACTTGGATAGGTACATAAGGATTTTGCGTCGTTTAGCCGGAGAATTAATCCCACCAACATTCAGCGTTCCAATTTTTAAGTCTATCATGTGAAAGGCCAGTTATGGTAAAACAATAAAGGATTCGCCCTTAGTTCAAGTAGATGGATCAGTGAGTGGGAAGAGGATATGGGGATGGGGGGGGGAGGGGCATGGGAAAAAGAAGAACACAAACAAAAACAAATAGTAAATGTTTGACAAACAAACAGACTTCGGTACCAAAAGAACATTTGGATAACTAGAATTAATCTAAACATTATTTCTATTCCGGAACAAAGCTTCCGATGCTTTCCCGACACCGGCAACTGGGAAAAGTTATGATCTAGAATAAAATGAAGCTAAGCCATAAGATGTATCAATAAACCTAACATGTGTTTAAGCTAAACGTTGAGCTGAAATAAGAGCAACCTAGTGATTGAACAATAGTGCTAATCACCAATTATTTATTTATTATACTACTTGTGTGATTAGTATATTCTCATACCAAATCAGCAATTATTCGGACTTTCAGACTTCTGTCTGCAGCAAAAAGTCGAATGATACAATATTCATTAAGCAAAAGCCTTCCCGGGTACACGGCTGCCTAAACATAGAGCAGAAGGTGTTCAAGAACCCACATAGGCAACATTCAAATTTGTCAGATCACATATACTCTCCTTTTCATTGGAAGCATTCATAAACACGGAGGTAACTAAACCAAGGTATCCTTTTCTTTTTGGGATTAGAAAAACAATCTGTCGTACATTATAGACAGACCTATTCCCAGCTTAATTAATTATCTATTAATTACTAACAATTTTCACCAAGGCGTTCATTATCTTTACATTTGTTAAATAATTTGTTAAGATAAGCATAATTGATATGCATCACTATTTGTAAACATATCTCTACTAACTGTGTCTCTTTATTTTTAATATAATTATTAAAAGTTATATTTTAAATGTCTAATATTTGACAAAGAGTGCCCCAACAAAGAGTCTTTCTCCTCTTCGTTTTTTTTGCTTTAAACCTACTGACTCTGGGAGCACCACCGACTGGTAATTGATACACTTAGTGTACATTATTTGTTTAAAGTCGGTCACAGACCAAGAACCTATTTTGGTTAACGTCTGTATCAACAACCTGTTGCGGAACTATCCCTATAAGTTTTATCACAGTGACAATGCTGCCAAATATATTATATACATGAACACAGATGCATTATACAATGCCACCACTAGATGGCAGCAGACAGACCCACTGATCATGAGAGATGGGTAACATTGTACTTCCACTGCCACTCTCCCGTTACATTGTGGCATGGACCTGCGGTGTGGTAACTGGCTCAGGAGGCACTGGCTATCTGAGCCAGATTTACACACACTATACCAGCCTAAGGGTCCATGTGGGCAGGACTGGCGCAGTGGTATATACATGTGGGCAGGACTGGCGCAGTGGTATATACATGTGGGCAGGACTGGCGCAGCTGTATATACATGTGGACAGGACTGGGGCAGCGGTATATACATGTGGGCAGGACTGGTGCAGCGGTATATACATGTGGGCAGGACTGATGCAGCGGTATATACATGTGGGCAGGACTGGTGCAGCGGTATATACATGTGGGCAGGACTGGTGCAGCGGTATATACATGTGGGCAGGACTGGTGCAGCGGTATATACATGTGGGCAGGACTGGTGCAGCGGTATATACATGTGGACAGGACTGGGGCAGCGGTATATACATGTGGGCAGGACTGGTGCAGCGGTATATACATGTGGGCAGGACTGGTGCAGCGGTATATACATGTGGGCAGGACTGGTGCAGCGGTATATACATGTGGGCAGGACTGGTGCAGCGGTATATACATGTGGGCAGGACTGGTGCAGCGGTATATACATGTGGACAGGACTGGGGCAGTGGTATATACTAGAGATGAGCGGGTTCGGTTTCTCTGAATCCGAACCCGCCAGAACTTCATGTTTTTTTTCACGGGTC
This sequence comes from Pseudophryne corroboree, assembly GCF_028390025.1. Lineage (NCBI taxonomy): Eukaryota > Metazoa > Chordata > Amphibia > Anura > Myobatrachidae > Pseudophryne > Pseudophryne corroboree. Next base: position 856,172 of record NW_026967602.1, read on the forward strand.
CGAGCGACTCGGATCTTCCCGCCTTGCTCGGTTAACCCGAGCGCGCCCGAACGTCATCATGACGCTGTCGGATTCTCGCGAGGCTCGGATTCTATCGCGAGACTCGGATTCTATATAAGGAGCCGCGCGTCGCCGCCATTTTCACACGTGCATTGAGATTGATAGGGAGAGGACGTGGCTGGCGTCCTCTCCATTTAGATTATAAGAGACTGAGAGAGATTTACTGGAGCTGACTAGGAGGAGTTACTGTAGAAGTGTAGAGACTGAGTGGAGAGAGTTTACTAGTGAGGACAGTGCAGTTTACTTTATAATCCGTTCTCTGCCTGAAAAAAGCGATACACAGCACACAGTGACTCAGTCACATACCATATCTGTGTGCACTGCTCAGGCTCAGGCCAGTGTGCTGCATCATCTATTATCTATATATAATATTATATATATCTGTCTGACTGCTCAGCTCACACAGCTTATAATTGTGGGGGAGACTGGGGAGCACTACTGCAGTGCCAGTTATAGGTTATAGCAGGAGCCAGGAGTACATAATATATTATATAGTGAGTGACCACCAGACACACAGTGCAGTTTACTTTATAATCCGTTCTCTGCCTGAAAAAAGCGATACACAGCACACAGTGACTCAGTCACATACCATATCTGTGTGCACTGCTCAGGCTCAGGCCAGTGTGCTGCATCATCTATTATCTATATATAATATTATATATATCTGTCTGACTGCTCAGCTCACACAGCTTATAATTGTGGGGGAGACTGGGGAGCACTACTGCAGTGCCAGTTATAGGTTATAGCAGGAGCCAGGAGTACATAATATATTATATAGTGAGTGACCACCAGACACACAGTGCAGTTTATTTAATATATCCGTTCTCTGCCTGAAAAAAGCGATACACACAGTGACTCAGTCAGTCACATACCATATCTGTGTGCACTGCTCAGGCTCAGGCCAGTGTGCTGCATCATCTATTATCTATATATAATATTATATATATCTGTCTGACTGCTCAGCTCACACAGCTTATAATTGTGGGGGAGACTGGGGAGCACTACTGCAGTGCCAGTTATAGGTTATAGCAGGAGCCAGGAGTACATAATATATTATATAGTGAGTGACCACCAGACACACAGTGCAGTTTATTTAATATATCCGTTCTCTGCCTGAAAAAAGCGATACACACAGTGACTCAGTCAGTCACATACCATATCTGTGTGCACTGCTCAGGCTCAGGCCAGTGTGCTGCATCATCTATTATCTATATATAATATTATATAATATATATCTGTCTGACTGCTCAGCTCACACAGCTTATAATTGTGGGGGAGACTGGGGAGCACTACTGCAGTGCCAGTTATAGGTTATAGCAGGAGCCAGGAGTACATAATATATTATATAGTGAGTGACCACCAGACACACAGTGCAGTTTATTTAATATATCCGTTCTCTGCCTGAAAAAAGCGATACACACAGTGACTCAGTCAGTCACATACCATATCTGTGTGCACTGCTCAGGCTCAGGCCAGTGTGCTGCATCATCTATTATCTATATATAATATTATATATATCTGTCTGACTGCTCAGCTCACACAGCTTATAATTGTGGGGGAGACTGGGGAGCACTACTGCAGTGCCAGTTATAGGTTATAGCAGGAGCCAGGAGTACATAATATATTATATAGTGAGTGACCACCAGACACACAGTGCAGTTTATTTAATATATCCGTTCTCTGCCTGAAAAAAGCAATACACACAGTGACTCAGTCAGTCACATACCATATCTGTGTGCACTGCTCAGGCTCAGGCCAGTGTGCTGCATCATCTATTATCTATATATAATATTATATATATCTGTCTGACTGCTCAGCTCACACAGCTTATAATTGTGGGGGAGACTGGGGAGCACTACTGCAGTGCCAGTTATAGGTTATAGCAGGAGCCAGGAGTACATAATATATTATATAGTGAGTGACCACCAGACACACAGTGCAGTTTATTTAATATATCCGTTCTCTGCCTGAAAAAAGCGATACACACAGTGACTCAGTCAGTCACATACCATATCTGTGTGCACTGCTCAGGCTCAGGCCAGTGTGCTGCATCATCTATATATATTATATATCTGTCTGACTGCTCAGCTCACACAGCTTATAATTGTGGGGGAGACTGGGGAGCACTACTGCAGTGCCAGTTATAGGTTATAGCAGGAGCCAGGAGTACATAATATATTATATAGTGAGTGACCACCAGACACACAGTGCAGTTTATTTAATATATCCGTTCTCTGCCTGAAAAAAGCGATACACACAGTGACTCAGTCAGTCACATACCATATCTGTGTGCACTGCTCAGGCTCAGGCCAATGTGCTGCATCATCTATATATTAGAGATGAGCGCCTGAAATTTTTCGGGTTTTGTGTTTTGGTTTTGGGTTCGGTTCCGCGGCCGTGTTTTGGGTTCGAACGCGTTTTGGCAAAACCTCACCGAATTTTTTTTGTCGGATTCGGGTGTGTTTTGGATTCGGGTGTTTTTTTCCAAAAACACTAAAAAACAGCTTAAATCATAGAATTTGGGGGTCATTTTGATCCCAAAGTATTATTAACCTCAAAAACCATAATTTACACTCATTTTCAGTCTATTCTGAATACCTCACACCTCACAATATTATTTTTAGTCCTAAAATTTGCACCGAGGTCGCTGTGTGAGTAAGATAAGCGACCCTAGTGGCCGACACAAACACCGGGCCCATCTAGGAGTGGCACTGCAGTGTCACGCAGGATGTCCCTTCCAAAAAACCCTCCCCAAACAGCACATGACGCAAAGAAAAAAAGAGGCGCAATGAGGTAGCTGTGTGAGTAAGATTAGCGACCCTAGTGGCCGACACAAACACCGGGCCCATCTAGGAGTGGCACTGCAGTGTCACGCAGGATGGCCCTTCCAAAAAACCCTCCCCAAACAGCACATGACGCAAAGAAAAAAAGAGGCGCAATGAGGTAGCTGTGTGAGTAAGATTAGCGACCCTAGTGGCCGACACAAACACCGGGCCCATCTAGGAGTGGCACTGCAGTGTCACGCAGGATGGCCCTTCCAAAAAACCCTCCCCAAACAGCACATGACGCAAAGAAAAAAAGAGGCGCAATGAGGTAGCTGACTGTGTGAGTAAGATTAGCGACCCTAGTGGCCGCCACAAACACCGGGCCCATCTAGGAGTGGCACTGCAGTGTCACGCAGGATGTCCCTTCCAAAAAACCCTCCCCAAACAGCACATGACGCAAAGAAAAAAAGAGGCGCAATGAGGTAGCTGTGTGAGTAAGATTAGCGACCCTAGTGGCCGACACAAACACCGGGCCCATCTAGGAGTGGCACTGCAGTGTCACGCAGGATGGCCCTTCCAAAAAACCCTCCCCAAACAGCACATGACGCAAAGAAAAAAAGAGGCGCAATGAGGTAGCTGTGTGAGTAAGATTAGCGACCCTAGTGGCCGACACAAACACCGGGCACATCTAGGAGTGGCACTGCAGTGTCACGCAGGATGTCCCTTCCAAAAAACCCTCCCCAAACAGCACATGACGCAAAGAAAAAAAGAGGCGCAATGAGGTAGCTGACTGTGTGAGTAAGATTAGCGACCCTAGTGGCCGACACAAACACCGGGCCCATCTAGGAGTGGCACTGCAGTGTCACGCAGGATGTCCCTTCCAAAAAACCCTCCCCAAACAGCACATGACGCAAAGAAAAAAAGAGGCGCAATGAGGTAGCTGACTGTGTGAGTAAGATTAGCGACCCTAGTGGCCGACACAAACACCGGGCCCATCTAGGAGTGGCACTGCAGTGTCACGCAGGATGTCCCTTCCAAAAAACCCTCCCCAAACAGCACATGACGCAAAGAAAAAAAGAGGCGCAATGAGGTAGCTGTGTGAGTAAGATTAGCGACCCTAGTGGCCGACACAAACACCGGGCCCATCTAGGAGTGGCACTGCAGTGTCACGCAGGATGTCCCTTCCAAAAAACCCTCCCCAAACAGCACATGACGCAAAGAAAAAAAGAGGCGCAATGAGGTAGCTGACTGTGTGAGTAAGATTAGCGACCCTAGTGGCCGACACAAACACCGGGCCCATCTAGGAGTGGCACTGCAGTGTCACGCAGGATGTCCCTTCCAAAAAACCCTCCCCAAACAGCACATGACGCAAAGAAAAAAAGAGGCGCAATGAGGTAGCTGACTGTGTGAGTAAGATTAGCGACCCTAGTGGCCGACACAAACACCGGGCCCATCTAGGAGTGGCACTGCAGTGTCACGCAGGATGTCCCTTCCAAAAAACCCTCCCCAATCAGCACATGATGCAAAGAAAAAGAAAAGAAAAAAGAGGTGCAAGATGGAATTGTCCTTGGGCCCTCCCACCCACCCTTATGTTGTATAAACAAAACAGGACATGCACACTTTAACCAACCCATCATTTCAGTGACAGGGTCTGCCACACGACTGTGACTGATATGACGGGTTGGTTTGGACCCCCCCCAAAAAAGAAGCAATTAATCTCTCCTTGCACAAACTGGCTCTACAGAGGCAAGATGTCCACCTCATCTTCACCCTCCGATATATCACCGTGTACATCCCCCTCCTCACAGATTATCAATTCGTCCCCACTGGAATCCACCATCTCAGCTCCCTGTGTACTTTGTGGAGGCAATTGCTGCTGGTCAATGTCTCCGCGGAGGAATTGATTATAATTCATTTTAATGAACATCATCTTCTCCACATTTTCTGGATGTAACCTCGTACGCTGATTGCTGACAAGGTGAGCGGCGGCACTAAACACTCTTTCGGAGTACACACTTGTGGGAGGGCAACTTAGGTAGAATAAAGCCAGTTTGTGCAAGGGCCTCCAAATTGCCTCTTTTTCCTGCCAGTATAAGTACGGACTGTGTGACGTGCCTACTTGGATGCGGTCACTCATATAATCCTCCACCATTCTATCAATGTTGAGAGAATCATATGCAGTGACAGTAGACGACATGTCCGTAATCGTTGTCAGGTCCTTCAGTCCGGACCAGATGTCAGCATCAGCAGTCGCTCCAGACTGCCCTGCATCACCGCCAGCGGGTGGGCTCGGAATTCTGAGCCTTTTCCTCGCACCCCCAGTTGCGGGAGAATGTGAAGGAGGAGATGTTGACAGGTCGCGTTCCGCTTGACTTGACAATTTTGTCACCAGCAGGTCTTTCAACCCCAGCAGACCTGTGTCTGCCGGAAAGAGAGATCCAAGGTAGGCTTTAAATCTAGGATCGAGCACGGTGGCCAAAATGTAGTGCTCTGATTTCAACAGATTGACCACCCGTGAATCCTTGGTAAGCGAATTAAGGGCTGCATCGACAAGTCCCACATGCCTAGCGGAATCGCTCCCTTTTAGCTCCTTCTTCAATGCCTCCAGCTTCTTCTGCAAAAGCCTGATGAGGGGAATGACCTGACTCAGGCTGGCAGTGTCTGAACTGACTTCACGTGTGGCAAGTTCAAAGGGCATCAGAACCTTGCACAACGTTGAAATCATTCTCCACTGCACTTGAGACAGGTGCATTCCACCTACTATATCGTGCTCAATTGTATAGGCTTGAATGGCCTTTTGCTGCTCCTCCAACCTCTGAAGCATATAGAGGGTTGAATTCCACCTCGTTACCACTTCTTGCTTCAGATGATGGCAGGGCAGGTTCAGTAGTTTTTGGTGGTGCTCCAGTCTTCTGTACGTGGTGCCTGTACGCCGAAAGTGTCCCGCAATTTTTCTGGCCACCGACAGCATCTCTTGCACGCCCCTGTCGTTTTTTAAAAAATTCTGCACCACCAAATTCAAGGTATGTGCAAAACATGGGACGTGCTGGAATTTGCCCATATTTAATGCACACACAATATTGCTGGCGTTGTCCGATGCCACAAATCCACAGGAGAGTCCAATTGGGGTAAGCCATTCCGCGATGATCTTCCTCAGTTGCCGTAAGAGGTTTTCAGCTGTGTGCGTATTCTGGAAAGCGGTGATACAAAGCGTAGCCTGCCTAGGAAAGAGTTGGCGTTTGCGAGATGCTGCTACTGGTGCCGCCGCTGCTGTTCTTGCGGCGGGAGTCCATACATCTACCCAGTGGGCTGTCACAGTCATATAGTCCTGACCCTGCCCTGCTCCACTTGTCCACATGTCCGTGGTTAAGTGGACATTGGGTACAACTGCATTTTTTAGGACACTGGTGAGTCTTTTTCTGACGTCCGTGTACATTCTCGGTATCGCCTGCCTAGAGAAGTGGAACCTAGATGGTATTTGGTAACGGGGGCACACTGCCTCAATAAATTGTCTAGTTCCCTGTGAACTAACGGCGGATACAGGACGCACGTCTAACACCAACATAGTTGTCAAGGACTCAGTTATCCGCTTTGCAGTAGGATGACTGCTGTGATATTTCATCTTCCTCGCAAAGGACTGTTGAACAGTCAATTGCTTACTGGAAGTAGTACAAGTGGGCTTACGACTTCCCCTCTGGGATGACCATCGACTCCCAGCGGCAACAACAGCAGCGCCAGCAGCAGTAGGCGTTACACGCAAGGATGCATCGGAGGAATCCCAGGCAGGAGAGGACTCGTCAGAATTGCCAGTGACATGGCCTGCAGGACTATTGGCATTCCTGGGGAAGGAGGAAATTGACACTGAGGGAGTTGGTGGGGTGGTTTGCGTGAGCTTGGTTACAAGAGGAAGGGATTTACTGGTCAGTGGACTGCTTCCGCTGTCACCCAAAGTTTTTGAACTTGTCACTGACTTATTATGAATGCGCTGCAGGTGACGTATAAGGGAGGATGTTCCGAGGTGGTTAACGTCCTTACCCCTACTTATTACAGCTTGACAAAGGGAACACACGGCTTGACACCTGTTGTCCGCATTTCTGGTGAAATACCTCCACACCGAAGAGCTGATTTTTTTGGTATTTTCACCTGGCATGTCAACGGCCATATTCCTCCCACGGACAACAGGTGTCTCCCCGGGTGCCTGACTTAAACAAACCACCTCACCATCAGAATCCTCCTGGTCAATTTCCTCCCCAGCGCCAGCAACACCCATATCCTCCTCATCCTGGTGTACTTCAACACTGACATCTTCAATCTGACTATCAGGAACTGGACTGCGGGTGCTCCTTCCAGCACTTGCAGGGGGCGTGCAAATGGTGGAAGGCGCATGCTCTTCACGTCCAGTGTTGGGAAGGTCAGGCATCGCAACCGACACAATTGGACTCTCCTTGTGGATTTGGGATTTCAAAGAACGCACAGTTCTTTGCGGTGCTTTTGCCAGCTTGAGTCTTTTCAGTTTTCTAGCGAGAGGCTGAGTGCTTCCATCCTCATGTGAAGCTGAACCACTAGCCATGAACATAGGCCAGGGCCTCAGCCGTTCCTTGCCACTCCGTGTGGTAAATGGCATATTGGCAAGTTTACGCTTCTCCTCCGACAATTTTATTTTAGGTTTTGGAGTCCTTTTTTTACTGATATTTGGTGTTTTGGTTTTGACATGCTCTGTACTATGCCATTGGGCATCGGCCTTGGCAGACGACGTTGCTGGCATTTCATCGTCTCGGCCATGACTAGTGGCAGCAGCTTCAGCACGAGGTGGAAGTGGATCTTGATCTTTCCCTAATTTTGGAACCTCAACATTTTTGTTCTCCATATTTTAATAGGCACAACTAAAAGGCACCTCAGGTAAACAATGGAGATGGATGGATTGGATACTAGTATACAATTATGGACGGGCTGCCGAGTGCCGACACAGAGGTAGCCACAGCCGTGAACTACCGCACTGTACTGTGTCTGCTGCTAATATATAGACTGGTTGATAAAGAGATAGTATACTCGTAACTAGTATGTATGTATAAAGAAAGAAAAAAAACCACGGTTAGGTGGTATATACAATTATGGACGGGCTGCCGAGTGCCGACACAGAGGTAGCCACAGCCGTGAACTACCGCACTGTACTGTGTCTGCTGCTAATATATAGACTGGTTGATAAAGAGATAGTATACTCGTAACTAGTATGTATGTATAAAGAAAGAAAAAAAAACCACGGTTAGGTGGTATATACAATTATGGACGGGCTGCCGAGTGCCGACACAGAGGTAGCCACAGCCGTGAACTACCGCACTGTACTGTGTCTGCTGCTAATATATAGACTGGTTGATAAAGAGATAGTATACTCGTAACTAGTATGTATGTATAAAGAAAGAAAAAAAAACCACGGTTAGGTGGTATATACAATTATGGACGGGCTGCCGAGTGCCGACACAGAGGTAGCCACAGCCGTGAACTACCGCACTGTACTGTGTCTGCTGCTAATATATAGACTGGTTGATAAAGAGATAGTATACTCGTAACTAGTATGTATGTATAAAGAAAGAAAAAAAAACCACGGTTAGGTGGTATATACAATTATGGACGGGCTGCCGAGTGCCGACACAGAGGTAGCCACAGCCGTGAACTACCGCACTGTACTGTGTCTGCTGCTAATATATAGACTGGTTGATAAAGAGATAGTATACTCGTAACTAGTATGTATGTATAAAGAAAGAAAAAAAAACCACGGTTAGGTGGTATATACAATTATGGACGGGCTGCCGAGTGCCGACACAGAGGTAGCCACAGCCGTGAACTACCGCACTGTACTGTGTCTGCTGCTAATATATAGACTGGTTGATAAAGAGATAGTATACTCGTAACTAGTATGTATGTATAAAGAAAGAAAAAAAAACCACGGTTAGGTGGTATATACAATTATGGACGGGCTGCCGAGTGCCGACACAGAGGTAGCCACAGCCGTGAACTACCGCACTGTACTGTGTCTGCTGCTAATATATAGACTGGTTGATAAAGAGATAGTATACTCGTAACTAGTATGTATGTATAAAGAAAGAAAAAAAAACCACGGTTAGGTGGTATATACAATTATGGACGGGCTGCCGAGTGCCGACACAGAGGTAGCCACAGCCGTGAACTACCGCACTGTACTGTGTCTGCTGCTAATATATAGACTGGTTGATAAAGAGATAGTATACTCGTAACTAGTATGTATGTATAAAGAAAGAAAAAAAAACCACGGTTAGGTGGTATATACAATTATGGACGGGCTGCCGAGTGCCGACACAGAGGTAGCCACAGCCGTGAACTACCGCACTGTACTGTGTCTGCTGCTAATATATAGACTGGTTGATAAAGAGATAGTATACTCGTAACTAGTATGTATGTATAAAGAAAGAAAAAAAAACCACGGTTAGGTCACTGGTATATACAATTATGGACGGGCTGCCGAGTGCCGACACAGAGGTAGCCACAGCCGTGAACTACCGCACTGTACTGTGTCTGCTGCTAATATATAGACTGGTTGATAAAGAGATAGTATACTCGTAACTAGTATGTATGTATAAAGAAAGAAAAAAAAACCACGGTTAGGTGGTATATACAATTATGGACGGGCTGCCGAGTGCCGACACAGAGGTAGCCACAGCCGTGAACTACCGCACTGTACTGTGTCTGCTGCTAATATATAGACTGGTTGATAAAGAGATAGTATACTCGTAACTAGTATGTATGTATAAAGAAAGAAAAAAAACCACGGTTAGGTGGTATATACAATTATGGACGGGCTGCCGAGTGCCGACACAGAGGTAGCCACAGCCGTGAACTACCGCACTGTACTGTGTCTGCTGCTAATATATAGACTGGTTGATAAAGAGATAGTATACTCGTAACTAGTATGTATGTATAAAGAAAGAAAAAAAAAACACGGTTAGGTGGTATATACAATTATGGACGGGCTGCCGAGTGCCGACACAGAGGTAGCCACAGCCGTGAACTACCGCACTGTACTGTGTCTGCTGCTAATATATAGACTGGTTGATAAAGAGATAGTATACTCGTAACTAGTATGTATGTATAAAGAAAGAAAAAAAAACCACGGTTAGGTGGTATATACAATTATGGACGGGCTGCCGAGTGCCGACACAGAGGTAGCCACAGCCGTGAACTACCGCACTGTACTGTGTCTGCTGCTAATATATAGACTGGTTGATAAAGAGATAGTATACTCGTAACTAGTATGTATGTATAAAGAAAGAAAAAAAAACCACGGTTAGGTCACTGGTATATACAATTATGGACGGGCTGCCGAGTGCCGACACAGAGGTAGCCACAGCCGTGAACTACCGCACTGTACTGTGTCTGCTGCTAATATAGACTGGTTGATAAAGAGATAGTATACTACTAATATTATATACTGGTGGTCAGGTCACTGGTCACTAGTCACACTGGCAGTGGCACTCCTGCAGCAAAAGTGTGCACTGTTTAATTTTAATATAATATTATGTACTCCTGGCTCCTGCTATAACCTATAACTGGCACTGCAGTAGTGCTCCCCAGTCTCCCCCACAATTATAAGCTGTGTGAGCTGAGCAGTCAGACAGATATATAATATATATAGATGATGCAACACACTGGCCTGAGCCTGAGCAGTGCACACAGATATGGTATGTGACTGAGTCACTGTGTGCTGTGTATCGCTTTTTTCAGGCAGAGAACGGATTATAAATAAAAGTGGTGGTCACTGGTCACTATCAGCAAAACTCTGCACTGTACACTACTGAGTACTCCTAATGCTCCCCAAAATTAGTAAATCAAGTGTCTCTCTAATCTATTCTAATTCTAAACGGAGAGGACGCCAGCCACGTCCTCTCCCTATCAATCTCAATGCACGTGTGAAAATGGCGGCGACGCGCGGCTCCTTATATAGAATCCGAGTCTCGCGATAGAATCCGAGCCTCGCGAGAATCCGACAGCGTCATGATGACGTTCGGGGCGCGCTCGGGTTAACCGAGCAAGGCGGGAAGATCCGAGTCGCTCGGACCCGTGAAAAAAAACATGAAGTTCTGGCGGGTTCGGATTCAGAGAAACCGAACCCGCTCATCTCTACTATATATATTATATATCTGTCTGACTGCTCAGCTCACACAGCTTATAATTGTGGGGGAGACTGGGGAGCACTACTGCAGTGCCAGTTATAGGTTATAGCAGGAGCCAGGAGTACATATTATATTCAAATTAAACAGTGCACACTGTTGCTGCAGGAGTGCCACTGCCAGTGTGACTGACCAGTGACCTGACCACACTGACCACCAGTATAGTTAGTAGTATACTTATATTGTGATTGCCTGAAAAAGTTAAACACTCGTCGTGTGACTTCACTTGTGTGTTTTTTTTTTTTTTTATTCTATAAAAATAAAACTCATTCTGCTGACAGACAGTGTCCAGCAGGTCCGTCATTATATAATATATAATATATACCTGTCCGGCTGCAGTAGTGATATATATATATATTTTTTATATCATTTATCATCCAGTCGCAGCAGACACAGTACGGTAGTTCACGGCTGTGGCTACCTCTGTGTCTCTGCACTCGGCAGGCAGTCCGTCCATAATTGTAATACCACCTAACCGTGGATTTTTTTCATTCTTCTTTATACATACATAGTTACATAGACATCTTCTCTTTATCAACCAGTCTATATTAGCTGCAGACACAGTACAGTACGGTAGTTCACGGCTGTGGCTACCTCTGTGTCTGCACTCGGCAGGCAGTCCGTCCATAATTGTATACCACCTAACCGTGGTTTTTTTTCATTCTTCTTTATACATACATAGTTACATAGACATCTTCTCTTTATCAACCAGTCTATATTAGCTGCAGACACAGTACAGTACGGTAGTTCACGGCTGTGGCTACCTCTGTGTCTGCACTCGGCAGGCAGTCCGTCCATAATTGTATACCACCTAACCGTGGATTTTTTTCAGTCTTCTTTATACATACATAGTTACATAGACATCTTCTCTTTATCAACCAGTCTATATTAGCTGCAGACACAGTACAGTACGGTAGTTCACGGCTGTGGCTACCTCTGTGTCTGCAGTCGGCAGGCAGTCCATAATTGTATACTAGTATCCATCTCCATTGTTTACCTGAGGTGCCTTTTAGTTGTGCCTATTAAAATATGGAGAACAAAAATGTTGAGGTTCCAAAATTAGGGAAAGATCAAGATCCACTTCCACCTCGTGCTGAAGCTGCTGCCACTAGTCATGGCCGAGACGATGAAATGCCAGCAACGTCGTCTGCCAAGGCCGATGCCCAATGTCATAGTACAGAGCATGTCAAATCCAAAACACCAAATATCAGAAAAAAAAGGACTCCAAAACCTAAAATAAAATTGTCGGAGGAGAAGCGTAAACTTGCCAATATGCCATTTACCACACGGAGTGGCAAGGAACGGCTGAGGCCCTGGCCTATGTTCATGGCTAGTGGTTCAGCTTCACATGAGGATGGAAGCACTCAGCCTCTCGCTAGAAAAATGAAAAGACTCAAGCTGGCAAAAGCAGCACAGCAAAGAACTGTGCATTCTTCGAAATCCCAAATCCACAAGGAGAGTCCAATTGTGTCGGTTGCGATGCCTGACCTTCCCAACACTGGACGTGAAGAGCATGCGCCTTCCACCATTTGCACGCCCCCTGCAAGTGCTGGAAGGAGCACCCGCAGTCCAGTTCCTGATAGTCAGATTGAAGATGTCAGTGTTGAAGTACACCAGGATGAGGAGGATATGGGTGTTGCTGGCGCTGGGGAGGAAATTGACCAGGAGGATTCTGATGGTGAGGTGGTTTGTTTAAGTCAGGCACCCGGGGAGACACCTGTTGTCCGTGGGAGGAATATGGCCGTTGACATGCCAGGTGAAAATACCAAAAAAATCAGCTCTTCGGTGTGGAGGTATTTCACCAGAAATGCGGACAACAGGTGTCAAGCCGTGTGTTCCCTTTGTCAAGCTGTAATAAGTAGGGGTAAGGACGTTAACCACCTCGGAACATCCTCCCTTATACGTCACCTGCAGCGCATTCATAATAAGTCAGTGACAAGTTCAAAAACTTTGGGTGACAGCGGAAGCAGTCCACTGACCAGTAAATCCCTTCCTCTTGTAACCAAGCTCACGCAAACCACCCCACCAACTCCCTCAGTGTCAATTTCCTCCTTCCCCAGGAATGCCAATAGTCCTGCAGGCCATGTCACTGGCAATTCTGACGAGTCCTCTCCTGCCTGGGATTCCTCCGATGCATCCTTGCGTGTAACGCCTACTGCTGCTGGCGCTGCTGCTGTTGCCGCTGGGAGTCGATGGTCATCCCAGAGGGGAAGTCGTAAGCCCACTTGTACTACTTCCAGTAAGCAATTGACTGTTCAACAGTCCTTTGCGAGGAAGATGAAATATCACAGCAGTCATCCTACTGCAAAGCGGATAACTGAGGCCTTGGCATCCTGGGTGGTGAGAAACGTGGTTCCGGTATCCATCATTACTGCAGAGCCAACTAGAGACTTGTTGGAGGTACTGTGTCCCCGGTACCAAATACCATCTAGGTTCCATTTCTCTAGGCAGGCGATACCGAAAATGTACACAGACCTCAGAAAAAGAGTCACCAGTGTCCTAAAAAATGCAGCTGTACCCAATGTCCACTTAACCACGGACATGTGGACAAGTGGAGCAGGGCAGGGTCAGGACTATATGACTGTGACAGCCCACTGGGTAGATGTATGGACTCCCACCGCAAGAACAGCAGCGGCGGCACCAGTAGCAGCATCTCGCAAACGCCAACTCTTTCCTAGGCAGGCTACGCTTTGTATCACCGGTTTCCAGAATACGCACACAGCTGAAAACCCCTCACGGCAACTGAGGAAGATCATCGCGGAATGGCTTACCCCAATTGGACTCTCCTGTGGATTTGTGGCATCGGACAACGCCAGCAATATTGTGTGTGCATTAAATATGGGCAAATTCCAGCACGTCCCATGTTTTGCACATACCTTGAATTTGGTGGTGCAGAATTTTTTAAAAAACGACAGGGGCGTGCAAGAGATGCTGTCGGTGGCCAGAAAAATTGCGGGACACTTTCGGCGTACAGGCACCACGTACAGAAGACTGGAGCACCACCAAAAACTACTGAACCTGCCCTGCCATCATCTGAAGCAAGAAGTGGTAACGAGGTGGAATTCAACCCTCTATATGCTTCAGAGGTTGGAGGAGCAGCAAAAGGCCATTCAAGCCTATACAATTGAGCACGATATAGGAGGTGGAATGCACCTGTCTCAAGTGCAGTGGAGAATGATTTCAACGTTGTGCAAGGTTCTGATGCCCTTTGAACTTGCCACACGTGAAGTCAGTTCAGACACTGCCAGCCTGAGTCAGGTCATTCCCCTCATCAGGCTTTTGCAGAAGAAGCTGGAGACATTGAAGGAGGAGCTAACACGGAGCGATTCCGCTAGGCATGTGGGACTTGTGGATGCAGCCCTTAATTCGCTTAACAAGGATTCACGGGTGGTCAATCTGTTGAAATCAGAGCACTACATTTTGGCCACCATGCTCGATCCTAGATTTAAAGCCTACCTTGGATCTCTCTTTCCGGCAGACACAAGTCTGCTGGGGTTGAAAGACCTGCTGGTGACAAAATTGTCAAGTCAAGCGGAACGCGACCTGTCAACATCTCCTCCTTCACATTCTCCCGCAACTGGGGGTGCGAGGAAAAGGCTCAGAATTCCGAGCCCACCCGCTGGCGGTGATGCAGGGCAGTCTGGAGCGACTGCTGATGCTGACATCTGGTCCGGACTGAAGGACCTGACAACGATTACGGACATGTCGTCTACTGTCACTGCATATGATTCTCTCAACATTGATAGAATGGTGGAGGATTATATGAGTGACCGCATCCAAGTAGGCACGTCACACAGTCCGTACTTATACTGGCAGGAAAAAGAGGCAATTTGGAGGCCCTTGCACAAACTGGCTTTATTCTACCTAAGTTGCCCTCCCACAAGTGTGTACTCCGAAAGAGTGTTTAGTGCCGCCGCTCACCTTGTCAGCAATCGGCGTACGAGGTTACATCCAGAAAATGTGGAGAAGATGATGTTCATTAAAATGAATTATAATCAATTCCTCCGCGGAGACATTGACCAGCAGCAATTGCCTCCACAAAGTACACAGGGAGCTGAGATGGTGGATTCCAGTGGGGACGAATTGATAATCTGTGAGGAGGGGGATGTACACGGTGATATATCGGAGGATGATGATGAGGTGGACATCTTGCCTCTGTAGAGCCAGTTTGTGCAAGGAGAGATTAATTGCTTCTTTTTTGGGGGGGGGTCCAAACCAACCCGTCATATCAGTCACAGTCGTGTGGCAGACCCTGTCACTGAAATGATGGGTTGGTTAAAGTGTGCATGTCCTGTTTATACAACATAAGGGTGGGTGGGAGGGCCCAAGGACAATTCCATCTTGCACCTCTTTTTTCTTTTCTTTTTCTTTGCATCATGTGCTGATTGGGGAGGGTTTTTTGGAAGGGACATCCTGCGTGACACTGCAGTGCCACTCCTAGATGGGCCCGGTGTTTGTGTCGGCCACTAGGGTCGCTAATCTTACTCACACAGTCAGCTACCTCATTGCGCCTCTTTTTTTCTTTGCGTCATGTGCTGTTTGGGGAGGGTTTTTTGGAAGGGACATCCTGCGTGACACTGCAGTGCCACTCCTAGATGGGCCCGGTGTTTGTGTCGGCCACTAGGGTCGCTAATCTTACTCACACAGCTACCTCATTGCGCCTCTTTTTTTCTTTGCGTCATGTGCTGTTTGGGGAGGGTTTTTTGGAAGGGCCATCCTGCGTGACACTGCAGTGCCACTCCTAGATGGGCCCGGTGTTTGTGTCGGCCACTAGGGTCGCTAATCTTACTCACACAGCTACCTCATTGCGCCTCTTTTTTTCTTTGCGTCATGTGCTGTTTGGGGAGGGTTTTTTGGAAGGGACATCCTGCGTGACACTGCAGTGCCACTCCTAGATGGGCCCGGTGTTTGTGTCGGCCACTAGGGTCGCTTATCTTACTCACACAGCGACCTCGGTGCAAATTTTAGGACTAAAAATAATATTGTGAGGTGTGAGGTATTCAGAATAGACTGAAAATGAGTGTAAATTATGGTTTTTGAGGTTAATAATACTTTGGGATCAAAATGACCCCCAAATTCTATGATTTAAGCTGTTTTTTAGTGTTTTTTGAAAAAAACACCCGAATCCAAAACACACCCGAATCCGACAAAAAAAATTCGGTGAGGTTTTGCCAAAACGCGTTCGAACCCAAAACACGGCCGCGGAACCGAACCCAAAACCAAAACACAAAACCCGAAAAATTTCAGGCGCTCATCTCTAGTATATACATGTGGGCAGGACTGGTGCAGCGGTATATACATGTGGACAGGACTGGTGCAGCGGTATATACATGTGGGCAGGACTGATGCAGCGGTATATACATGTGGACAGGACTGGCGCAGTGGTATATACATGTGGGCAGGACTGGTGCAGCGGTATATACATGTGGGCAGGACTGGTGCAGCGGTATATACATGTGGACAGGACTGGGGCAGCGGTATATACATGTGGACAGGACTGGGGCAGCGGTATATACATGTGGGCAGGACTGGTGCAGCGGTATATACATGTGGACAGGACTGGGGCAGCGGTATATACATGTGGGCAGGACTGGCGCAGTGGTATATACATGTGGGCAGCACTGGTGCAGCGGTATATACATGTGGGCAGGACTGGTGCAGCGGTATATACATGTGGGCAGGACTGGCGCAGTGGTATATACATGTGGGCAGGACTGGCGGTGATATTGCATGTAATGAATATGTTATGTTAATGCACATGTTGCATGATCTACTGAATAAATGAAATAATTGCACCTTTGCTCTATGGGTGGCGCTTCTTTAAACTCCTCTTTTTTTGCTTGTGGGTGTGTATAGTGCATACTGGGGGGGTAATTCCAAGTTGATCGCAGCAGGAATTTTGTTAACAGTTGGACAAAACCATGGCCCTCATTCCGAGTTGATCGGTCGCAAGGCGATTTTAGCAGAGTTACACACGCTAAGCCGCCGCCTACTGGGAGTGAATCTTAGCTTCTTAAAATTGCGACCGAAGTATTCGCAATATTGCGATCACAAACTACTTAGCAGTTTTAGAGTAGCTCCACACTTACTCTGCCTGTGCGATCAGTTCAGTGCTTGCCGTTCCTGGTTTGACGTCACAAACACACCCAGCGTTCGCCCAGACACTCCCCCGTTTCTCCGGCCACTCCTGCGTTTTTTCCGGAAACGGTAGCGTTTTCAACCACACGCCCCTAAAACGCCGTGTTTCCGCCCAGTAACACCCATTTCCTGTCAATCACACTACGATTGCCAGAGCGATGAAAAAGCCGTGAGTAAAAATACTATCTACATTGTAAAAATACTTGGCGCAGTCGCAGTGCGATTATTGCGCATGCGTACTAGGCGGAATTTCACTGCGATGCGATGAAAAATACCGAGCGAACAACTCGGAATGAGGGCCCATGTGCACTGCAGGGGAGGCAGATATAACATGTGCAGAGAGAGTTAGATTTGGGTGGGTTATATTGTTTCTGTGCAGGGTAAATACTGGCTGCTTTATTTTTACACTGCAATTTAGATTTCAGATTGAACTCACCCCACCCAAATCTAACTCTGATTGTGAGCAAACGCCTCTGCCTGATTGACAGGCAAAGGCATTTGCGGGGGGGGGGGGGGATTTGGGGGGCGACGACCAAGCTATTTTGGGGCGGCATCGGGTGAAACAGGGTGGTGGTGTTGGCTGGCGATTTCAGGGCAGCTGTGTGCCGTCACTTTAATCTGTCTGTTACAGATAACGGCACGTGATAGCATGTTACGTGATAGCGTGTTACATGATAGTGTGTTACGTGATAGCGTGTTACATGATAGTGTGTTACGTGATAGCGTGTTACATGATAGCATGTTACGTGATAGCGTGTTACATGATAGTGTGTTACGTGATAGCGTGTTACATGATAGTGTGTTACGTGATAGCATGTTACATGATAGCGTGTTACGTGATAGCATGTTACATGATAGCATGTTACGTGATAGCGTGTTACATGATAGTGTGTTACGTGATAGCGTGTTACATGATAGCATGTTACGTGATAGCGTGTTACATGATAGTGTGTTACGTGATAGCGTGTTACATGATAGTGTGTTACGTGATAGCGTGTTACATGATAGCATGTTACGTGATAGCGTGTTACATGATAGCGTGTTACGTGATAGCGTGTTACATGATAGCATGTTACGTGATAGCATGTTATATGATAGCATGTTACGTGATAGCATGTTATATGATAGCGTGTTACGTGATAGCATGTTACATGATAGCGTGTTACGTGATAGCGTGTTACATGATAGTGTGTTACGTGATAGCGTGTTACATGATAGCGTGTTACGTGATAGCATGTTATATGATAGCGTGTTACGTGATAGCATGTTATATGATAGCGTGTTACGTGATAGCGTGTTACATGATAGCATGTTACGTGATAGCGTGTTACATGATAGCATGTTACGTGATAGCATGTTATATGATAGCGTGTTACGTGATAGCATGTTACATGATAGCATGTTACGTGATAGCATGTTATATGATAGCGTGTTACGTGATAGCATGTTACATGATAGCATGTTACGTGATAGCATGTTATATGATAGCGTGTTACGTGATAGCATGTTACATGATAGCATGTTACGTGATAGCATGTTATATGATAGCGTGTTACGTGATAGCATGTTACATGATAGCATGTTACGTGATAGCATGTTATATGATAGCGTGTTACGTGATAGCATGTTACATGATAGCGTGTTACGTGATAGCATGTTACATGATAGCATGTTACGTGATAGCATGTTACATGATAGCGTGTTATGTGATAGCGTGTTACATGATAGCATGTTACGTGATAGCTTGTTACATGATAGCGTGTTACGTGATAGCATGTTACGTGATAGCATGTTATGTGATAGCGTGTTACGTGATAGCATGTTACATGATAGCATGTTACGTGATAGCATGTTACATGATAGCGTGTTACATGATAGCGTGTTACATGATAGCATGTTACGTGATAGCTTGTTACATGATAGCGTGTTACGTGATAGCATGTTACATGATAGCATGTTACGTGATAGCATGTTATATGATAGCGTGTTACGTGATAGCATGTTACATGATAGCGTGTTACGTGATAGCATGTTACATGATAGCATGTTACGTGATAGCATGTTACATGATAGCGTGTTACGTGATAGCGTGTTACATGATAGCATGTTACGTGATAGCTTGTTACATGATAGCGTGTTACGTGATAGCGTGTTACTTCCTGCGTGCTAGGAAATTACCTTTATATGTTTAATGTGTATGTATGGGAAACTGAAGGAGTAATTCTCAGTATGTGTCCTAATCTGAAGTATGGGCAACTGCTCAGTACAACTTCTTATGTCTATATGCTGGGGGTAGGTGCACTTAATCCGTGGACAACTGCACAGTACAACCTTATCGAATGACTGCGCATGCGTATGGATCGTAATGCGCAGGTGCGAGGCCAATCTGAAATAATCCTGCGTTTATTTTATCGCTAGGCGTAACAGGAAGCGGACGTTTGTGGGCGGTAACTGGTCGTTTTCTGGGAGTGTCAGGGAAAATGCAGGAGCTCCCAAGTGTTGTCAGGGCGGGGGGGTGACGTCAGCTCTGGGGCCGGTCAGCCTGTGTGTATAGCACTGTAGGAGTGAGGAATGGGCTGCGCACACCCTGGAAAAATATTCCATGGTGAGTGAGTTGGGAAGAGATTTGCAGCTGGCCAGCGTCTGCAGAGCTTTTCGCACGGCGTACGCAGACTTGCACAGGGCGGGTATTCACTCTGTGTGGGCGGCGACTATCCTGATTGCAGACCTCTGCAGATTCCTACAGGAGCGATCAGGTGTGAAATAGGCGCACAGGCTTACGGCACTGGTGTGAGCGGGCGGCAGAGGATCCGGGTGGATGAGCACGCTATTACAACAATGTATATTATAGGAATATGTGCTCTCCTTTACGGGAAGGAACAGGAACTCCCATTGGGTTGGCAGCAGGCCAAGATTCCCAGGCTGCAGTCGCTGTACATTGTGTCATTTGTCTATACAATATTAACGAGCTTTACGTTTGCCAAACGCTGATTCTGGCGCTCATTCAGTTGCCATAGTTATGTGATTGGCAGTCTGGCTCCTGACTGATTTATGGGGGACCCAAAGCTTTATGCTGCCCACCACTTTGGGGGAATGAACGGTTTTCCGATTTTGCCCTCAAAGCGGTTATGTGCTTTTCACCTTCATATGGGTCACCCAAAAATCACTTAATCCTCGCGGCGATGGTGTTGTCAGCAATGACTGGTTATAGGTCTTTTATTAATGTCATACGGAATATTTCCTTTCTAGATTTGCTCACGAAGGGCCTAATTCAGACCTGATCACAGCAGCAAATTTGTTAGCTAATGGGCAAAACCATGGGGGTCATTCCGAGTTGATCGCACGAAGCTGCTTTTTGCAGCCCATGCGATCAACTCTACTCCGCCTATGGGGGTGCGTTTTTCTCATAGCAAGGCTGCGATCGCTTGTGCAGCGCTGCTATGGGGAATACATTTGTGCCGTTTGTAAGTAGGGCTAGACTTACCAGCTGCAACGTTTTCCACCGGCCCTGGTCACACCTGCGTTTCTTCAATCACGCCTGCGTTTTTCTTATCACTCCCTGAAAATGGCTCGAATGTTGTGTTACCACCCAGGAACGCCCACCACCTGTCAATCTTCAAGCGATCGCCGTTGCAATAATTTTCTTCAATCCCTTCATCGTTGCCCGGTGACGTCCGTACGAAGCACTTGCGCATTACGGCCCCCGCACATGCGCAGTAGTGACCCGGTCGCAGCTGTGCAAGCGAAAGCGTGCTGCGATTGGGTCATAATGACCCCACATGTGCACTGCGGGGGGGTGGGGGGTGGGCAGATGTAACATGTGCAGAGAGAGTTAGATTTGGGTGGGGTGTGTTCAAACTGAAGTCTAAATTGCAGTGTAATAATAGAGCAGCCAGTATTTACCCTGCACAGAAACAAAAAAGGTCTGAATTAGGCCCAAAGTGGGTTGTGGCAGGTGGGACACTCCTATGTTTATTAAGCCAGGAGATCGGCAGTCAGCAGGTGGAGTGTCACGGTGTGCGGTGGGGAGGGGACGTAGCTGAGATGCAGAGGGATGATGTGATCAGGCATTGGGCACCCAGACTGAGGGGTGATACACTCATGGGGTAATCAGTCCAGGCAAATGTGAGGGTATTGAGCCTATCAGGGTCATAGAAGCAGATCTGCCGGCAGTTTCTGCACATAGGGGGTCATTCCGAGTTGTTTGCTCGCAAGGCGATTTTAGCAGAGTTGCTCACGCTAAGCCGCCGCCTACTGGGAGTGAATCTTAGCTTCTTAAAATTGCGACCGATGTATTCGCAATATTGCGATTACACACTTCTTAGCAGTTTCAGAGTAGCTCCAGACTTACTCGGCATCTGCGATCAGTTCAGTGCTTGTCGTTCCTGGTTTGACGTCACAAACACACCCAGCGTTCGCCCAGACACTCCCCCGTTTCTCCAGCCACTCCCGCGTTTTTTCCGGAAACAGTAGCGTTTTTACCCACACGCCCATAAAACGGCCTGTTTCCGCCCACAAACACCCATTTCCTGTCAATCACACTACGATCGCCTGAGCGAAGAAAAAGTCGTGAGTAAAAATACTACATTCATAGCAAATTTACTTGGCGCAGTCGCAGTGCGGACATTGCGCATGCGCACTAAGCGGAAAATCGCTGCGATGCAATGAAATTTACCGAGCGAACGACTCGGAATGACCACCATGGACTGACAGTGGAAAACATGTGGTCCAAAAGCATCCCCAGAAGGTGGAGTGAACGGGGGAAGGGGGGGCAGCCTTGGAAAGGGAAAGGTAGGTGAGTGCAGGCATATCCTGCTTTGTGGTAGACAGTAGAGATGAGCGGGTTCGGTTTCTCTGAATCCGAACCCGCCCGAACTTCATGGTTTTTTTCACGGGTCCGAGCAGACTCGGATCCTCCCGCCTTGCTCGGTTAACCCGAGCGCGCCCGAACGTCATCATGACGCTGTCGGATTCTCGCGAGACTCGGATTCTATATAAGGAGCCGCGCGTCGCCGCCATTTTCACACGTGCATTGAGATTGATAGGGAGAGGACGTGGCTGGCGTCCTCTCCATTTAGATTAGAAGAGAGAGAGAGAGAGAGAGATTGACCTGATTTACTGGAGCTTAGGAGTACTGTAGAACTGTAGAGAGTGCAGAGTTTACTAGTGACTGACCACAGTGACCACCAGACAGTGCAGTTTTATTTAATATATCCGTTCTCTGCCTGAAAAAAACGATACACACAGTGACTCAGTCACATACCATATCTGTGTGCACTGCTCAGCCCAGTGTGCTGCATCATCTATGTATATATATCTGACTGTGCTCAGCTCATACAGCTTATAATTGTGGGGGAGACTGGGGAGCACTGCAGTGCCAGTTATAGGTTATAGCAGGAGCCAGGAGTACATATTATATTAAAATTAAACAGTGCACACTTTTGCTGCAGGAGTGCCACTGCCAGTGTGACTGACCAGTGACCTGACCACACTGACCACCAGTATAGTTAGTAGTATACTATATTGTGATTGCCTGAAAAAGTTAAACACTCGTCGTGTGACTTCACTTGTGTGGTGTTTTTTTTTTTATTCTATAAAAAACTCATTCTGCTGACAGACAGTGTCCAGCAGGTCCGTCATTATATAATATATACCTGTCCAGCTGCAGTAGTGATATATATATATTTTTTATATCATTATTTATCATCCAGTCTATACTAGCAGCAGACACAGTACGGTAGTTCACGGCTGTAGCTACCTCTGTGTCGGCACTCGGCAGTCCATCCATAATTGTATACCACCTACCCGTGGTTTTTTTTTCTTTCTTCTTTATACATACATACTACTACATCTCTTTATCAACCAGTCTATATTAGCAGCAGACACAGTACAGTACGGTAGTCCACGGCTGTAGCTACCTCTGTGTCGGCACTCGGCAGTCCGTCCATAATTGTATACCACCTACCCGTGGTTTTTTTTTCTTTCTTCTTTATACATACATCCTACTACATCTCTTTATCAACCAGTCTATATTAGCAGCAGACACAGTACAGTACGGTAGTTCACGGCTGTAGCTACCTCTGTGTCGGCACTCGGCAGTCCGTCCATAATTGTATACCACCTACCCGAGGTTTTTTTTTCTTTCTTCTTTATACATACATACTACTACATCTCTTTATCAACCAGTCTATATTAGCAGCAGACACAGTACGGTAGTTCACGGCTGTAGCTACCTCTGTGTCGGCACTCGGCAGTCCGTCCATAATTGTATACCACCTACCCGTGGTTTTTTTTCTTTCTTCTTTATACATACATACTACTACATCTCTTTATCAACCAGTCTATATTAGCAGCAGACACAGTACAGTACGGTAGTCCACGGCTGTAGCTACCTCTGTGTCGGCACTCGGCAGTCCGTCCATAATTGTATACCACCTACCCGTGGTTTTTTTTTCTTTCTTCTTTATACATACATACTACTACATCTCTTTATCAACCAGTCTATATTAGCAGCAGACACAGTACAGTACGGTAGTTCACGGCTGTAGCTACCTCTATGTCGGCACTCGGCAGTCCGTCCATAATTGTATACCACCTACCCGAGGTTTTTTTTTCTTTCTTCTTTATACATACATACTACTACATCTCTTTATCAACCAGTCTATATTAGCAGCAGACACAGTACGGTAGTTCACGGCTGTAGCTACCTCTGTGTCGGCACTCGGCAGTCCGTCCATAATTGTATACCACCTACCCGTGGTTTTTTTTTCTTTCTTCTTTATACATACATACTACTACATCTCTTTATCAACCAGTCTATATTAGCAGCAGACACAGTACAGTACGGTAGTTCAAGGCTGTAGCTACCTCTGTGTCGGCACTCGGCAGTCCGTCCATAATTGTATACCACCTACCCGAGGTTTTTTTTTCTTTCTTCTTTATACATACATACTACTACATCTCTTTATCAACCAGTCTATATTAGCAGCAGACACAGTACAGTACGGTAGTCCACGGCTGTAGCTACCTCTGTGTCAGCACTCGGCAGTCCGTCCATAATTGTATACCACCTACCCGTGGTTTTTTTTTCTTTCTTCTTTATACATACATACTACTACATCTCTTTATCAACCAGTCTATATTAGCAGCAGACACAGTACAGTACGGTAGTCCACGGCTGTAGCTACCTCTGTGTCGGCACTCGGCAGTCCGTCCATAATTGTATACCACCTACCCGAGGTTTTTTTTTCTTTCTTCTTTATACATACATACTACTACATCTCTTTATCAACCAGTCTATATTAGCAGCAGACACAGTACAGTACGGTAGTTCACGGCTGTAGCTACCTCTGTGTCGGCACTCGGCAGTCCGTCCATAATTGTATACCACCTACCCATGTTTTTTTTTTCTTTCTTCTTTATACTTATACATACATACTACTACATCTCTTTATCAACCAGTCTATATTAGCAGCAGACACAGTACAGTACGGTAGTTCACGGCTGTAGCTACCTCTGTGTCGGCACTCGGCAGTCCGTCCATAATTGTATACCACCTACCCGAGGTTTTTTTTTCTTTCTTCTTTATACATACATACTACTACATCTCTTTATCAACCAGTCTATATTAGCAGCAGACACAGTACAGTACGGTAGTCCACGGCTGTAGCTACCTCTGTGTCGGCACTCGGCAGTCCGTCCATAATTGTATACCACCTACCCATGTTTTTTTTTTCTTTCTTCTTTATAGTTATACATACATACTACTACATCTCTTTATCAACCAGTCTATATTAGCAGCAGACACAGTACAGTACGGTAGTTCACGGCTGTAGCTACCTCTGTGTCGGCACTCGGCAGTCCGTCCATAATTGTATACCACCTACCCGAGGTTTTTTTTTCTTTCTTCTTTATACATACATACTACTACATCTCTTTATCAACCAGTCTATATTAGCAGCAGACACAGTACAGTACGGTAGTCCACGGCTGTAGCTACCTCTGTGTCGGCACTCGGCAGTCCGTCCATAATTGTATACCACCTACCCGTGGTTTTTTTTTCTTTCTTCTTTATACTTATACATACATACTACTACATCTCTTTATCAACCAGTCTATATTAGCAGCAGACACAGTACAGTACGGTAGTTCACGGCTGTAGCTACCTCTGTGTCGGCACTCGGCAGTCCGTCCATAATTGTATACCACCTACCCGTGTTTTTTTTTTTCTTTCTTCTTTATACTTATACATACATACTACTACATCTCTTTATCAACCAGTCTATATTAGCAGCAGACACAGTACAGTACGGTAGTTCACGGCTGTAGCTACCTCTGTGTCGGCACTCGGCAGTCCGTCCATAATTGTATACCACCTACCCGAGGTTTTTTTTTCTTTCTTCTTTATACATACATACTACTACATCTCTTTATCAACCAGTCTATATTAGCAGCAGACACAGTACAGTACGGTAGTCCACGGCTGTAGCTACCTCTGTGTCAGCACTCGGCAGTCCGTCCATAATTGTATACCACCTACCCGTGGTTTTTTTTTCTTTCTTCTTTATACATACATACTACTACATCTCTTTATCAACCAGTCTATATTAGCAGCAGACACAGTACAGTACGGTAGTCCACGGCTGTAGCTACCTCTGTGTCGGCACTCGGCAGTCCGTCCATAATTGTATACCACCTACCCGAGGTTTTTTTTTCTTTCTTCTTTATACATACATACTACTACATCTCTTTATCAACCAGTCTATATTAGCAGCAGACACAGTACAGTACGGTAGTTCACGGCTGTAGCTACCTCTGTGTCGGCACTCGACAGTCCGTCCATAATTGTATACTAGTATCCATCCATCTCCATTGTTTACCTGAGGTGCCTTTTAGTTGTGCCTATTAAAATATGGAGAACAAAAATGTTGAGGTTCCAAAATTAGGGAAAGATCAAGATCCACTTCCACCTCGTGCTGAAGCTGCTGCCACTAGTCATGGCCGAGACGATGAAATGCCAGCAACGTCGTCTGCCAAGGCCGATGCCCAATGTCATAGTACAGAGCATGTCAAATCCAAAACACCAAATATCAGTAAAAAAAGGACTCCAAAACCTAAAATAAAATTGTCGGAGGAGAAGCGTAAACTTGCCAATATGCCATTTACCACACGGAGTGGCAAGGAACGGCTGAGGCCCTGGCCTATGTTCATGGCTAGTGGTTCAGCTTCACATGAGGATGGAGGCACTCAGCCTCTCGCTAGAAAAATGAAAAGACTCAAGCTGGCAAAAGCAGTAGCACCGCAAAGAACTGTGCGTTCTTCGAAATCCCAAATCCACAAGGAGAGTCCAATTGTGTCGGTTGCGATGCCTGACCTTCCCAACACTGGACGTGAAGAGCATGCGCCTTCCACCATTTGCACGCCCCCTGCAAGTGCTGGAAGGAGCACCCGCAGTCCAGTTCCTGATAGTCAGATTGAAGATGTCAGTGTTGAAGTACACCAGGATGAGGAGGATATGGGTGTTGCTGGCGCTGGGGAGGAAATTGACCAGGAGGATTCTGATGGTGAGGTGGTTTGTTTAAGTCAGGCACCCGGGGAGACACCTGTTGTCCGTGGGAGGAATATGGCCGTTGACATGCCTGGTGAAAATACCAAAAAAATCAGCTCTTCGGTGTGGAGGTATTTCAACAGAAATGCTGACAACAGGTGTCAAGCCGTGTGTTCCCTTTGTCAAGCTGTAATAAGTAGGGGTAAGGACGTTAACCACCTCAAAACATCCTCCCTTATACGTCACCTGCAGCGCATTCATAATAAGTCAGTGACAAGTTCAAAAACTTTGGGTGACAGCGGAAGCAGTCCACTGACCAGTAAATCCCTTCCTCTTGTAACCAAGCTCACGCAAACCACCCCACCAACTCCCTCAGTGTCAATTTCCTCCTTCCCCAGGAATGCCAATAGTCCTGCAGGCCATGTCACTGGCAATTCTGACGATTCCTCTCCTGCCTGGGATTCCTCCGATGCATCCTTGCGTGTAACGCCTACTGCTGCTGGCGCTGCTGTTGTTGCTGCTGGGAGTCGATGGTCATCCCAGAGGGGAAGTCGTAAGACCACTTTTACTACTTCCACCAAGCAATTGACTGTCCAACAGTCCTTTGCGAGGAAGATGAAATATCACAGCAGTCATCCTACTGCAAAGCGGATAACTGAGGCCTTGGCATCCTGGGTGGTGAGAAACGTGGTTCCGGTATCCATCATTACTGCAGAGCCAACTAGAGACTTGTTGGAGGTACTGTGTCCCCGGTACCAAATACCATCTAGGTTCCATTTCTCTAGGCAGGCGATACCGAAAATGTACACAGACCTCAGAAAAAGAGTCACCAGTGTCCTAAAAAATGCAGCTGTACCCAATGTCCACTTAACCACGGACATGTGGACAAGTGGAGCAGGGCAGGGTCAGGACTATATGACTGTGACAGCCCACTGGATAGATGTATGGACTCCCGCCGCAAGAACAGCAGCGGCGGCACCAGTAGCAGCATCTCGCAAACGCCAACTCTTTCCTAGGCAGGCTACGCTTTGTATCACCGCTTTCCAGAATACGCACACAGCTGAAAACCTCTTACGGCAACTGAGGAAGATCATCGCGGAATGGCTTACCCCAATTGGACTCTCCTGTGGATTTGTGGCATCGGACAACGCCAGCAATATTGTGTGTGCATTAAATATGGGCAAATTCCAGCACGTCCCATGTTTTGCACATACCTTGAATTTGGTGGTGCAGAATTATTTAAAAAACGACAGGGGCGTGCAAGAGATGCTGTCGGTGGCCAGAAGAATTGCGGGACACTTTCGGCGTACAGGCACCACGTACAGAAGACTGGAGCACCACCAAAAACTACTGAACCTGCCCTGCCATCATCTGAAGCAAGAAGTGGTAACGAGGTGGAATTCAACCCTCTATATGCTTCAGAGGTTGGAGGAGCAGCAAAAGGCCATTCAAGCCTATACAATTGAGCACGATATAGGAGGTGGAATGCACCTGTCTCAAGCGCAGTGGAGAATGATTTCAACGTTGTGCAAGGTTCTGCTGCCCTTTGAACTTGCCACACGTGAAGTCAGTTCAGACACTGCCAGCCTGAGTCAGGTCATTCCCCTCATCAGGCTTTTGCAGAAGAAGCTGGAGACATTGAAGGAGGAGCTAACACGGAGCGATTCCGCTAGGCATGTGGGACTTGTGGATGGAGCCCTTTATTCGCTTAACAAGGATTCACGGGTGGTCAATCTGTTGAAATCAGAGCACTACATTTTGGCCACCGTGCTCGATCCTAGATTTAAAGCCTACCTTGGATCTCTCTTTCCGGCAGACACAAGTCTGCTGGGGTTGAAAGACCTGCTGGTGAGAAAATTGTCAAGTCAAGCGGAACGCGACCTGTCAACATCTCCCCCTTCACATTCTCCCGCAACTCGGGGTGCGAGGAAAAGGCTCAGAATTCCGAGCCCACCCGCTGGCGGTGATGCAGGGCAGTCTGGAGCGACTGCTGATGCTGACATCTGGTCCGGACTGAAGGACCTGACAACGATTACGGACATGTCGTCTACTGTCACTGCATATGATTCTCTCACCATTGAAAGAATGGTGGAGGATTATATGAGTGACCGCATCCAAGTAGGCACGTCACACAGTCCATACTTATACTGGCAGGAAAAAGAGGCAATTTGGAGGCCCTTGCACAAACTGGCTTTATTCTACCTAAGTTGCCCTCCCACAAGTGTGTACTCCGAAAGAGTGTTTAGTGCCGCCGCTCACCTTGTCAGCAATCGGCGTACGAGGTTACATCCAGAAAATGTGGAGAAGATGATGTTCATTAAAATGAATTATAATCAATTCCTCCGCGGAGACATTGACCAGCAGCAATTGCCTCCACAAAGTACACAGGGAGCTGAGATGGTGGATTCCAGTGGGGACGAATTGATGATCTGTGAGGAGGGGGATGTACACGGTGATATATCGGAGGATGATGATGAGGTGGACATCTTGCCTCTGTAGAGCCAGTTTGTGCAAGGAGAGATTAATTGCTTCTTTTTTGGTGGGGGTCCAAACCAACCCGTCATATCAGTCACAGTCGTGTGGCAGACCCTGTCACTGAAATGATGGGTTGGTTAAAGTGTGCATGTCCTGTTTTGTTTATACAACATAAGGGTGGGTGGGAGGGCCCAAGGACAATTCCATCTTGCACCTCTTTTTTCTTTTATTTTTCTTTGCGTCATGTGCTGTTTGGGGAGGGTTTTTTGGAAGGGACATCCTGCGTGACACTGCAGTGCCACTCCTAAATGGGCCCGGTGTTTGTGTCGGCCACTAGGGTCGCTTATCTTACTCACACAGTCAGCTACCTCATTGCGCCTCTTTTTTTCTTTGCGTCATGTGCTGTTTGGGGAGGGTTTTTTGGAAGGGACATCCTGCGTGACACTGCAGTGCCACTCCTAGATGGGCCCAGTGTTTGTGTCGGCCACTAGGGTCGCTAATCTTACTCACACAGCTACCTCATTGCGCCTCTTTTTTTCTTTGCGTCATGTGCTGTTTGGGGAGGGTTTTTTGGAAGGGACATCCTACGTGACACTGCAGTGCCACTCCTAAATGGGCCCGGTGTTTGTGTCGGCCACTAGGGTCGCTAATCTTACTCACACAGCTACCTCATTGCGCCTCTTTTTTTCTTTGCGTCATGTGCTGTTTGGGGAGGGTTTTTTGGAAGGGCCATCCTGCGTGACACTGCAGTGCCACTCCTAGATGGGCCCGGTGTTTGTGTCGGCCACTAGGGTCGCTAATCTTACTCACACAGCTACCTCATTGCGCCTCTTTTTTTCTTTGCGTCATGTGCTGTTTGGGGAGGGTTTTTTGGAAGGGACATCCTGCGTGACACTGCAGTGCCACTCCTAAATGGGCCCGGTGTTTGTGTCGGCCACTAGGGTCGCTTATCTTACTCACACAGTCAGCTACCTCATTGCGCCTCTTTTTTTCTTTGCGTCAAGTGCTGTTTGGGGAGTGTTTTTTGGAAGGGCCATCCTGCGTGACACTGCAGTGCCACTCCTAGATGGGCCCGGTGTTTGTGTCGGCCACTAGGGTCGCTAATCATACTCACACAGCTACCTCATTGCGCCTCTTTTTTTCTTTGCGTCATGTGCTGTTTGGGGAGGGTTTTTTGGAAGGGCCATCCTGCGTGACACTGCAGTGCCACTCCTAGATGGACCCGGTGTTTGTGTCGGCCACTACGGTCGCTAATCTTACTCACACAGCTACCTCATTGCGCCTCTTTTTTTCTTTGCGTCATGTGCTGTTTGGGGAGGGTTTTTTGGAAGGGACATCCTACGTGACACTGCAGTGCCACTCCTAGATGGGCCCGGTGTTTGTGTCGGCCACTAGGGTCGCTAATCTTACTCACACAGCTACCTCATTGCGCCTCTTTTTTTCTTTGCGTCATGTGCTGTTTGGGGAGGGTTTTTTGGAAGGGCCATCCTGCGTGACACTGCAGTGCCACTCCTAGATGGGCCCGGTGTTTGTGTCGGCCACTAGGGTCGCTAATCTTACTCACACAGCTACCTCATTGCGCCTCTTTTTTTCTTTGCGTCATGTGCTGTTTGGGGAGGGTTTTTTGGAAGGGACATCCTGCGTGACACTGCAGTGCCACTCCTAAATGGGCCCGGTGTTTGTGTCGGCCACTAGGGTCGCTAATCTTACTCACACAGCTACCTCATTGCGCCTCTTTTTTTCTTTGCGTCATGTGCTGAGGTATTCAGAATAGACTGAAAATGAGTGGAAATTATGGTTTTTGAGGTTAATAATAATATGGGATCAAAATGACCCCCAAATTCTATGATTTAAGCTGTTTTTTAGGGTTTTTTGAAAAAAACACCCGAATCCAAAACACACCCGAATCCGACAAAAAAAATTCGGTGAGGTTTTGCCAAAACGCGGTCGAACCCAAAACACGGCCGCGGAACCGAACCCAAAACCAAAACACAAAACCCGAAAAATTTCAGGCGCTCATCACTAGTAGACAGAGTGTTTTTTGGAAGGGCCATCCTGCGTGACACTGCAGTGACACTCCTAGATGGGCCCGGTGTTTGTGTCGGCCACTAGGGTCGCTAATCTTACTCACACAGCTACCTCATTGCGCCTCTTTTTTTCTTTGCGTCATGTGCTGTTTGGGGAGGGTTTTTTGGAAGGGCCATCCTGCGTGACACTGCAGTGCCACTCCTAGATGGGCCCGGTGTTTGTGTCGGCCACTAGGGTCGCTAATCTTACTCACACAGCTACCTCATTGCGCCTCTTTTTTTCTTTGCGTCATGTGCTGTTTGGGGAGGGTTTTTTGGAAGGGACATCCTGCGTGACACTGCAGTGCCACTCCTAAATGGGCCCGGTGTTTGTGTCGGCCACTAGGGTCGCTAATCTTACTCACACAGCTACCTCATTGCGCCTCTTTTTTTCTTTGCGTCATGTGCTGTTTGGGGAGGGTTTTTTGGAAGGGACATCCTGCGTGACAGTGCAGTGCCACTCCTAGATGGGCCAGGTGTTTGTGTCGGCCACTAGGGTCGCTTAGCTTAGTCATCCAGCGACCTCGGTGCAAATTTTAGGACTAAAAATAATATTGTGAGGTGTGAGGTATTCAGAATAGACTGAAAATGAGTGGAAATTATGGTTTTTGAGGTTAATAATAATATGGGATCAAAATGACCCCCAAATTCTATGATTTAAGCTGTTTTTTAGGGTTTTTTGAAAAAAACACCCGAATCCAAAACACACCCGAATCCGACAAAAAAAATTCGGTGAGGTTTTGCCAAAACGCGGTCGAACCCAAAACACGGCCGCGGAACCGAACCCAAAACCAAAACACAAAACCCGAAAAATTTCAGGCGCTCATCACTAGTAGACAGAGTGTTTTTTGGAAGGGCCATCCTGCGTGACACTGCAGTTACACTCCTAGATGGGCCCGGTGTTTGTGTCGGCCACTAGGGTCGCTAATCTTACTCACACAGCTACATCATTGCGCCTCTTTTTTTCTTTGCGTCATGTGCTGTTTGGGGAGGGTTTTTTGGAAGGGCCATCCTGCGTGACACTGCAGTGCCACTCCTAGATGGGCCCGGTGTTTGTGTCGGCCACTAGGGTCACTAATCATACTCACACAGCTACCTCATTGCGCCTCTTTTTTTCTTTGCGTCATGTGCTGTTTGGGGAGGGTTTTTTGGAAGGGCCATCCTGCGTGACACTGCAGTGCCACTCCTAGATGGACCCGGTGTTTGTGTCGGCCACTACGGTCGCTAATCTTACTCACACAGCTACCTCATTGCGCCTCTTTTTTTCTTTGCGTCATGTGCTGTTTGGGGAGGGTTTTTTGGAAGGGACATCCTACGTGACACTGCAGTGCCACTCCTAGATGGGCCCGGTGTTTGTGTCGGCCACTAGGGTCGCTAATCTTACTCACACAGCTACCTCATTGCGCCTCTTTTTTTCTTTGCGTCATGTGCTGTTTGGGGAGGGTTTTTTGGAATTGCCATCCTGCGTGACACTGCAGTGCCACTCCTAGATGGGCCCGGTGTTTGTGTCGGCCACTAGGGTCGCTAATCTTACTCACACAGCTACCTCATTGCGCCTCTTTTTTTCTTTGCGTCATGTGCTGTTTGGGGAGGGTTTTTTGGAAGGGACATCCTGCGTGACACTGCAGTGCCACTCCTAAATGGGCCCGGTGTTTGTGTCGGCCACTAGGGTCGCTAATCTTACTCACACAGCTACCTCATTGCGCCTCTTTTTTTCTTTGCGTCATGTGCTGTTTGGGGAGGGTTTTTTGGAAGGGACATCCTGCGTGACACTGCAGTGCCACTCCTAGATGGGCCAGGTGTTTGTGTCGGCCACTAGGGTCGCTTAGCTTAGTCATCCAGCGACCTCGGTGCAAATTTTAGGACTAAAAATAATATTGTGAGGTGTGAGGTATTCAGAATAGACTGAAAATGAGTGGAAATTATGGTTTTTGAGGTTAATAATAATATGGGATCAAAATGACCCCCAAATTCTATGATTTAAGCTGTTTTTTAGGGTTTTTTGAAAAAAACACCAGAATCCAAAACACACCCGAATCCGACAAAAAAAATTCGGTGAGGTTTTGCCAAAACGCGGTCGAACCCAAAACACGGCCGCGGAACCGAACCCAAAACCAAAACACAAAACCCGAAAAATTTCAGGCGCTCATCACTAGTAGACAGGGGTGGAAAGATCACATTTCCTTTACAAGGTCCATGGGGTGCAACTGACAGGCAAAGGTATGGTAATGTTGACGTAGGACCTCGTTCCTGTCCTGTTCCTATTACAAGGTGAGGGGTCGCAGGTGCTGGTGGGCATCTGTTCAGTGCTCTTTGGTGGCCTCTAGTGGCGCAATGGTTGGTCGGCGTTTCCCCTGGGGAAATGGCTAGATTGTCGCTTCCTCAAGGGGGGTCAGTGCTATCACATTTTCTGCAGCCCCTCGCAGTAATTCCGGGCGCATGTGCTGGACAGGCGTTAAGCATGCGCCCACGGGACGATCGTAATAATTCCGGTTGGATGTGGGTCAGCGATCCAACCTGAATTAGACCCTGAGTCGTTATTTGTACTGAGTATGTGGTATAAGCTGAGGTGACTGAAGTCATAAAACCACTGGGCGCCTTACATAAAGACTGCGGCCTGTTTGCTGCATACGCACGTCTCTGAGTCATTGTGGTGTGGGCACGGCAGCGGACGCAGGCAGCGGAGACCTCCAGCAGTGGTCATGACGTCATTGCGCACCGCACAGCAAAGGTCCTCTCCACGAAGGGAAACTAGACACGTAGCGTCAAGTTCCCTTCACAGGGACACAGCCGGGTTACACAGCGGGCAGCGGGAGGCACAGCAGTGGCGGATCTTGTCATGGTGCAGCGCCCTCCGGATGATGCCAGCGCCCTCCGGAAGGCGGCGCCCAGGGCAAAAGTCCTGCTTGCCCGTGGCAAGATCCACTACTGATTGCATTACAGTGAGAAAAATGAAATAAAAAAAATTGAGCAATAGACACATATTTCCTGGCCTGACACACGGGTGTGATGTAATTCTAGGTGTACGGTAGGTGTATGTAGGAAAGATTACACAAATAAATGTAACGTCACACTTATCTGACACCGGCCTCCCAATACAATGACTTCCTGTTATATTCAGAGGCTGTTGCTGGAATCAGAGCGAGAACAGGCAGAGAGACAGAGTACACAAGAGACATACAGGTGACAGCTACAAGAAGAGGGAACGCAGAAAGCAAGAGAGACAAACCAGAGGTATTACAGTGCAGGGAGAAGTCTAATATGCAGTAACTCAGATCACGTCACTTGCCACGTTTTATATGTGGTATCTACATGTCATGGTGTAGCAGTGTCTGCATTGGGCTGTGTGTGTGTGTACAGTATATATGGCATGGTGTAGTAATGTCTGTACTGTACTGGGATGTGTGTGTATTTATGGCATGGTGTAGTAGTGTCTGCACTGGGCAGTGTGTGTGTGTGTGTGTGTGTGTGTGTGTGTGTGTGTGTGTGTGTGTGTGTGTGTACAGTATATATGGCAAGGTGTAGTAATGTCTGTACTGTACTGTACTGTACTGTACTGGGGTGTGTGTCTATATATGGCATGGTGTAGTAGTGTATGTACTGGGCTGTGTGTGTATATATGGCATGGTGTAGTAGTGTTTATACTTGGCTGTGTGTGTATATATGTGGCATGGTGTAGTAGTATCTGTACTGGGCTGTGTGTGTGTATATATGGCATGGTTTAGTAGTGTCTGTACTGGGCTGTGTGTGTGTATGTATATATATATATATGGCATGGTGTAGTAGTGTCTATACTTGGCTGTGTGTGTATATATGTGGCATGGTGTAGT
Source organism: Pseudophryne corroboree (assembly GCF_028390025.1). Taxonomy (NCBI): domain Eukaryota; kingdom Metazoa; phylum Chordata; class Amphibia; order Anura; family Myobatrachidae; genus Pseudophryne; species Pseudophryne corroboree. The sequence goes on from NW_026967602.1 coordinate 891,254, forward strand.
AGTGTATGTACTGGGCTGTGTGTATATATGGCATGGTGTAGTAGTGTCTGTACTGGGCTGTGTGTATATATTGCATGGTGTAGTAGTGTCTGTACTTGGCTGTGTGTGTATATATGGCATAGTGTAGTAGTGTCTGTACTGGGCTGTGTGTGTGTGTATATATATATATATATATGGCATTGTGTAGTAGTGTCTATACTTGGCTGTGTGTGTATATTGCATGGTGTAGTAGTGTCTGTACTGGTCTGTGGGTGTATATATGGCATGGTGTAGTAGTGTCTGTACTGGGCTGTGTGTGTATATATGGCATGATGTAGTAGTGTATGTACTGGGCTGTGTGTGTATATATGGCATGGTGTAATAGTGTCTGTACTGGGCTGTGTATTTGTATATATTGCATGGTGTAGTAGTGTCTGTACTGGGCTGTGTGTGTGTGTGTGTGTGTGTGTGTGTGTGTGTGTGTGTGTGTGGCATAGTGTAGTAGTGTCTGCACTGGTCTGTGGGTGTATATATGGCATGGTGTAGTAGTGACTGTACTGGGCTGTGTGTGTATATATGGCATGGTGTAGTAGTATCTGTACTGGGCTGTGTGTGTGTATATATGGCATGATGTAGTAGTGTCTGTACTGGGCTCTGTGTGTATATATGGCATGGTGTAGTAGTGTCTGCACTGGGGTGTGTGTGTGTGTGTGTGTGTGTGTGTGTGTGTGTGTGTGTGTACAGTATATATGGCATGGTGTGGTAATGTCTGTACTGTACTGTACTGGGGTGTGTGTCTATATATGGCATGGTGTAGTAGTGTCTGTACTGGGCCGTGTGTGTGTGTGTGTGTGTGTGTGTGTGTGTGTACAGTATATATGGCATGGTGTAGTAATGTCTGTACTGTACTGTACTGTACTGGGGTGTGTGCCTATATATGGCATGGTGTAGTAGTGTCTGCACTGGGCTGTGTGTGTGTGTGTGTGTGTGTGTGTGTGTGTGTGTGTGTGTGTGTGTGTACAGTATATATGGCATGGTGTAGTAATGTCTGTACTGTACTGTACTGGGCAGTGTGTATATATGACATGGTGTAGTAGTGTCTGCACTGGGCTGTGTGTGTGTATAGTATATATGGCATGGTGTGGTAGTGTCTGTACTGGGCTGTGTGTATATATATGGCATGGTGTAGTAGTGTATGTACTGGGCTGTGTGTGTATATATGGCATGGTGTAGTAGTGCCTGTACTGGGCTGTGTGTGTGTGTGTGTGTGTGTGTGTGTGTGTGTGTGTATATGGCATGGTGTAGTAGTGTCTGTACTGGGCTGTGTATATATATGGCATGGTGTAGTAGTGTATGTACTGGGCTGTGTGTGTGTGTGTGTGTGTGTGTGTGTGTGTGTGTGTGTGTGTATAGTATATATGGCATGGTGTAGTAGTGTCTGTACTGGGCTGTGTGTGTATATATGGCATGGTGTAGTAGTGTTTATACTTGGCTGTGTGTGTATATATGTGGCATGGTGTAGTAGTGTCTGTACTGGGCTGTGTGTGTATATATGGCATGGTTTAGTAGTGTCTGTACTGGGCTGTGTGTGTGTGTGTATATATGGCATGGTGTAGTAGTGTCTATACTTGGCTGTGTGTGTATATATGTGGCATGGTGTAGTAGTGTATGTACTGGGCTGTGTGTGTGTATATATTGCATGGTGTAGTAGTGTCTGTACTGGGCTGTGTGTGTATATATGGCATAGTGTAGTAGTGTCTGTACTGGGCTGTGTGTGTATATATATATATATATGGCATTGTGTAGTAGTGTATGTACTGGGCTCTGTGTGTATATATGGCATGGTGCAGTAGTGTCTGCACTGGGCTGTGTGTGTGTGTGTGTGTGTGTGTGTGTGTGTGTGTGTGCGTGCGTGTGTGTGTGTGTGTGTGTGTGTGTGTGTGTGTGTGTGTACAGTATATATGGCATGGTGTAGTAATGTCTGTACTGTACGGTACTGGGGTGTGTGTCTATATATGGCATGGTGTAGTAGTGTCTGCACTGGGGTGTGTGTGTGTGTGTGTGTGTGTGTGTGTGTGTGTACAGTATATATGGCATGGTGTAGTAATGTCTGTACTGCACTGTACTGGGGTGTGTGTCTATATATGGCATGGTGTAGTAGTGTCTGCACTGGGCTGTGTGTGTGTGTGTAGTATATATGGCATGGTGTAGTAGTGTATGTACTGGGCTGTGTGTGTGTGTATATATTGCATGGTGTAGTAGTGTCTGTACTGGGCTGTGTGTGTATATATGGCATAGTGTAGTAGTGTCTGTACTGGGCGGTGTGTGTATATATATGGCATGGTGTAGTAGTGTCTGTACTGGGATGTGTGTGTGTGTGTGTGTATATATGGCATGGTGTAGTAGTGTCTGTACTGGGCTGTGTGTGTATATGTGGCATGGTGTAGTAGTGTACGTACTAGGCTGTGTGTGTATATATGGCATGGTGTAGCAGTGTATGTACTGGGATGTGTGTGTATGTATGGCATGGTGCGGTAGTAACTGTACTAGGCTGTGTGTGTATATGTGGCATGGTGTAGTAGTGTACATACTGGGCTGTGTGTGTATATATGGCATGGTGTAGTAGTGTCTGTACTGGGCTGTGTGTGTATATATGGCATTGTACAGTAGTGTATGTACTGGGCAGTGTGTATATATGGCATGGTGTAGCAGTGTATGTACTGGGATGTGTGTGTATAAATGTCATGGTTTAGTAGTGTCTGTACTGGGCTGTGTGTGTATATATGGCATGGTGCGGTAGTAACTGTACTAGGCTGTGAGTGTATATATGGCATGGTGTAGTAGTGTCTGTACTGGGCTGTGTGTGTGTATATGGCATGGTGCAGTAGTGTCTGTACTGGGCTGTGTGTGTATATATGGCATGGTGTAGTAGTGTCTGTACTGGGCTGTGTATGTATATATGGCATGGTGTAGTAGTGTATGTACTGGGCTGAGTGTGTATATGGCATGGTGTAGTAGTGTCTGTACTGGGCAGTGTGTATATATGGCAAAGTGTAGTAGTGTCTGTACTGGGCTGTGTGTGTATATATAGCATGGCGTAGTAGTGTCTGTACTGGGCTGTGTGTGTATATGTGGCATGGTATAGTAGTGTACGTACTGGGGTGTGTGTGTGTGTGTGTGTGTGTGTGTGTGTGTGGCATGGTGTAGTAGTGTCTGTACTGGGCTGTGTGTGTATAAATGTCATGGTGTAGTAGTATCTGTACTGGGATGTGTGTGTATATATGGCATGGTGTAGTAGTTTCTGTACTGGGCTGTGTGTGTATTTATAGCATGGCGTAGTAGTGTCTGTACTGGTCTGTGTGTGTATATGTGGCATGGTGTAGTAGTGTAAGTACTGGGCTGTGTGTGTATATATAGCATGGTGTAGTAGTGTCTGTACTGGGCTGTGTGTGTATATATGGCATGGTACAGTAGTATCTGTACTGGGCTGTGTGTGTGTATATGGCATGGTGTAGTAGTGTCTGTACTGGGCTGTGTGTGTATATATGGCATGGTGTAGTAGTGTATGTACTGGGCTGTGTGTGCGTATATGGAATAGTGTAGTAGTGTCTGTACTGGGCTGTGTGTACATATGGCATGGTGTAGTAGTGTCTGTACTGGTGTGTGTGTGTGTGTGTGTGTGTGTGTGTGTATATGGCATAGTGTAGTAGTGTCTGTACAGGGCTGTGTGTGTACATATGGCATGGTGTACTAGTGTCTGTACTGGGCTGTGTGTGTATATGGCATGGTGTAGTAGTGTCTGTACTGGGCCGTGTGTGTATATTTGGCATGGTATAGTAGTGTACGTACTGGGCTGTGTGTGTGTGTGTGTGTGTGTGTGTGTGTGTGTGGCATGGTGCAGTAGTATCTGTACTGGGCTGTGTGTGTATATATGGCATGGTGTAGTAGTGTATGTACTGGGCTGTGTGTGCGTATATGGAATAGTGTAGTAGTGTCTGTACTGGGCTGTGTGTACATATGGCATGGTGTAGTAGTGTCTGTACTGGGGTGTGTGTGTGTGTGTGTGTGTGTGTGTGTGTGTGTGTGTGTGTATATGGCATAGTGTAGTAGTGTCTGTACAGGGCTGTGTGCGTACATATGGCATGGTGTACTAGTGTCTGTACTGGGCTGTGTGTGTATATGGCATGGTGTAGTAGTGTCTGTACTGGGGTGTGTGTGTGTGTGTGTGTGTGTGTGTGTGTGTGTGTGTGTGTGTGTGTATATATGGCATAGTATAGTTGTGTCTGTACAGGGCTGTGTGTGTGTGTATATATGGCATGGTGTACTAGTGTCTGTACTGGGCTGTGTGTATATATGGCATGGTGTAGTAGTGTCTGTACTGGGCTGTGTGTGTGTGTGTGTGTGTGTGTGTGTGTGTGTGTGTGTGTGTGTGTATATATGGCATAGTATAGTAGTGTCTGTACAGGGCTGTGTGTGTGTATATATAGCATGGCGTAGTAGTGTCTGTACTGGTCTGTGTGTGTATATGTGGCATGGTGTAGTAGTGTAAGTACTGGGCTGTGTGTGTATATATAGCATGGTGTAGTAGTGTCTGTACTGGGCTGTGTGTGTATATATGGCATGGTACAGTAGTATCTGTACTGGGCTGTGTGTGTGTATATGGCATGGTGTAGTAGTGTCTGTACTGGGCTGTGTGTGTATATATGGCATGGTGTAGTAGTGTCTGTACTGGGCTGTGTGTGTATATATGGCATGGTGTAGTAGTGTACGTACTGAGGTGTGTGTGTGTGTGTGTGTGTGTGTGTGTGTGTGTGGCATGGTGCAGTAGTATCTGTACTGGGCTGTGTGTGTATATATGGCATGGTGTAGTAGTGTATGTACTGGGCTGTGTGTGCGTATATGGAATAGTGTAGTAGTGTCTGTACTGGGCTGTGTGTACATATGGCATGGTGTAGTAGTGTCTGTACTGGGGTGTGTGTGTGTGTGTGTGTGTGTGTGTGTGTGTGTGTGTGTGTGTGTGTGTGTATAGTATATATGGCATGGTGTTGTAGTGTCTGTACTGGGCTGTGTGTGTATATATGGCATGGTGTAGTAGTGTCTGTACTGGGCTGTGTGTGTATATATGGCATGGTGTAGTAGTGTCTGTACTGGGCAGTGTGTATATATGGCATGGTGTAGTAGTGTCTGTACTGGGCTGTGTGTATATATGGCATGGTGTAGTAGTGTCTGTACTGGGCAGTGTGTTTATATGGCATGGTGTAGTAGTGTCTGTACTGGGCTGTGTGTGTATATATGGCATGGTGTAGTAATGTCTGTACTGGGCTGTGGGTACATATGGCATGGTGTAGTAGTGTCTGTACTGGGCTGTGTGTATATATGGAATGGTGTACTAGTGTCTGTACTGGGCTGTGTGTATATATCGAATGGTGTAGTAGTATCTGTACTGAGCTGTGTGTACATATGGCATGGTGTACTAGTGTCTGTACTGGGCTGTGTGTATATATGGAATGGTGTACTAGTGTCTGTACTGGGCTGTGTGTATATATCGAATGGTGTAGTAGTATCTGTACTGGGCTGTGTGTGTGTATATATGGCATGGTGTACTAGTGTCTGTACTGGGCTGTGTGTGTATATATGGCATGGTGTAGAAAAGTATAAGGAGCTCTGATAAATAGTTGCTCAGTGAATATCTATGTTTTGCAGGTAACCATGGAAAGATTTCCTATTACACCCCCAGGTTTGGAGTCTCTGGTTCAGGTGAGACTGTCCCTACACATCTTTTTACTTGGTGTGCTACTCTGCAGAGAACACGCAGAATACAAAAATAGAGATTATGTTCTGTAGAAATGGACATGAAAGTGATAGTCTGCAGAAATTAGCCACAGGCGGTACAGATGGAACCTTCCTCATCATTGCAGTTCCTCCGTCTACATGGAGTATTAGTCGCGCTTTAGCTATAGCTCAGGTTTTTGAGTTGTTGCACGGACAGGTGCTTTGAGGCACGACAACATACACAGCATGCAATACAAATCTTCACCACTGGCTGGCTAATGCTCCACTAATCCAGTTCTGTAGAGCGAATAGCGGCAGATGGATATACTGTACAAGCTCGGGCAAATGGGCAGTGACAACTGTAATGTTATACGGTACACACAGACCGACGGCTAGACGGAGATAGTCAATAAAAAACAACAATAAATCAATAAATAAAAATAGTGTATACAGACACAAAGTAACGTGTTAAAGCAATGGTTCATCGGCATTAGGGTTATGTGAGCGTCCAAGTCCCGTAGCCAATACAGCATGAGCAGAACCAATGGGAAGGGATCACTGCTTACATTTACACATGAGCTTGTGTCTCTATCACCAGGCGTCGTGGCCTAGCGGTGAGGTGTGCTGCACCCGATGCTCATTCTCCCTGGTTCTATTCCCAAAGTACAAATGACACTTTATTAATTATTTTTTTATTTTTTTTGCATTCATACATTTAAGAACCTTATAATCAATCAATCCATCGGTGTGGGATTCCGCAAAGCCCTGGTTCACGCTCAGAAGCCATTTTGTTAACCCGCTCGGTGCTCGAGTCTGGCCTGCTACAGTGTACGTTGCCCAGAGCTCGCTTATCCCATAGAACCTATGTGTTTTAACTAGAGATGAGCGGATTCGGTTCTCAGAACCGAACTGTACCGAAGTTCACCAGTCGATTCCGGTTCCGAGCCAGGCTCGGCTTTTCCCGCCTGACTCGAAAACCAAAACGAGGCAAAACGTCAGATTCTCGCGGGGTTTGGTTTCCATATAAGGAGCCGCGCGTCCCCGCCATTTTCACTCCGGCGTTGGAGTGTGTACACAGAGAGGACATGTCTCCATTCTCTCAGTGTCCGTGGCTTGTGCTGAATCTGTCCAGTCACAGTGGTGGTGTCCTCTCCTGCCATATGTCCAGTGCTGTCCAGTGGTGCTGTGTTGTGCTGCATCAGTCACTGTGGTGGTGTCCTCTCCTGCCATATGTCCAGTGCTGTCCAGTGGTGCTGTGTTGTGCTGCATCAGTCACAGTGGTGGTGTCCTCTACTGCCATATGTCCAGTGCTGTCCAGTGGTGCTGTGTTGTGCTGCATCAGTCACAGTGGTGGTGTCCTCTGCTGCCATATGTCCAGTGCTGTCCAGTGGTGCTGTGTTGTGCTGCATCAGTCACTGTGGTGGTGTCCTCTCCTGCCATATGTCCAGTGCTGTCCAGTGGTGCTGTGTTGTGCTGCATCAGTCACAGTGGTGGTGTCCTCTACTGCCATATGTCCAGTGCTGTCCAGTGGTGCTGTGTTGTGCTGCATCAGTCACAGTGGTGGTGTCCTCTGCTGCCATATGTCCAGTGCTGTCCAGTGGTGCTGTGTTGTGCTGCATCAGTCACGGTGGTGGTGTCCTCTGCTGCTATATGTCCAGTGCTGACCAGTGGTGCTGTGTTGTGCTGCATCAGTCACAGTGGTGTCCTCTACTGCCATATGTCCAGTGCTGTCCAGTGGTGCTGTGTTGTGCTGCATCAGTCACAGTGGTGGTGTCCTCTGCTGCCATATGTCCAGTGCTGTCCAGTGGTGCTGTGTTGTGCTGCATCAGTCACAGTGGTGGTGTCCTTTATTGCCATATGTCCAGTGCTGTCCAGTGGTGCTGTGTTGTGCTGCATCAGTCACGGTGGTGGTGTCCTCTACTGCCATATGTCCAGTGCTGTCCAGTGGTGCTGTGTTGTGCTGCATCAGTCACAGTGGTGGTGTCCTCTACTGCCATATGTCCAGTGCTGTCCAGTGGTGGTGTGTTGTGCTGCATCAGTCACAGTGGTGGTGTCCTCTACTGCCATATGTCCAGTGCTGTCCAGTGGTGCTGTGTTGTGCTGCATCACACAGTGGTGGTGTCCTCTACTGCCATATGTCCAGTGCTGTCCAGTGATGCTGTGTTGTGCTGCATCAGTCACAGTGGTGGTGTCCTCTACTGCCATATGTCCAGTGCTGCTGTGTTGTGCTGCATCAGTCACAGTGGTGGTGTCCTCTGCTGCCATATGTCCAGTGCTGTCCAGTGGTGCTGTGTTGTGCTGCATCAGTCACGGTGGTGGTGTCCTCTACAGCCATATGTCCAGTGCTGTCCAGTGGTGCTGTGTTGTGCTGCATCAGTCACAGTAGTGGTGTCCTCTGCTGCCATATGTCCAGTGCTGTCCAGTGGTGCTGTGTTGTGCTGCATCAGTCACAGTGGTGGTGTCCTCTACTGCCATATGTCCAGTGCTGTCCAGTGGTGCTGTGTTGTGCTGCATCAGTCACAGTGGTGGTGTCCTCTGCTGCCATATGTCCAGTGCTGACCAGTGGTGCTGTGTTGTGGTGCAACAGTCACAGTGGTGTCCTCTACTGCCATATGTCCAGTGCTGTCCAGTGGTGCTGTGTTGTGCTGCATCAGTCACAGTGGTGGTGTCCTCTGCTGCCATATGTCCAGTGCTGACCAGTGGTGCTGTGTTGTGCTGCATCAGTCACAGTTTGGTGTCCTCTGCTGCCATATGTCCAGTGCTGTCCAGTGGTGCTGTGTTGTGCTGCATCAGTCACAGTGGTGGTGTCCTCTACTGCCATATGTCCAGTGCTGTCCAGTGGTGGTGTGTTGTGCTGCATCAGTCACAGTGGTGGTGTCCTCTACTGCCATATGTCCAGTGCTGTCCAGTGGTGCTGTGTTGTGCTGCATCACACAGTGGTGGTGTCCTCTACTGCCATATGTCCAGTGGTGCTGTGTTGTGCTGCATCAGTCACAGTGGTGGTGTCCTCTGCTGCCATATGTCCAGTGCTGACCAGTGGTGCTGTGTTGTGCTGCAACAGTCACAGTGGTGTCCTCTACTGCCATATGTCCAGTGCTGACCAGTGGTGCTGTGTTGTGCTGCATCAGTCACAGTGGTGGTTTCCTCTGCTGCCATATGTCCAGTGCTGTCCAGTGGTGCTGTATTGTGCTGCATCAGTCACAGTGGTGGTGTCCTCTACTGCCATATGTCCAGTGCTGTCCAGTGGTGCTGTGTTGTGCTGCATCAGTCACAGTGGTGGTGTCCTCTACTGCCATATGTCCAGTGCTGTCCAGTGGTGCTGTGTTGTGCTGCATAAGTCACAGTGGTGGTGTCCTCTACTGCCATATGTCCAGTGCTGTCTAGTGGTGCTGTGTTGTGCTGCATCAGTCACAGTGGTAGTGTCCTCTACTGCCATATGTCCAGTGCTGTCCAGTGGTGCTGTGATGTGCTGCATCAGTCACAGTGGTGGTGTCCTCTACTGCCATATGTCCAGTGCTGTCCAGTGGTGCTGTGTTGTGCTGCATCAGTCACAGTGGTGGTGTCCTCTACTGCCATATGTCCAGTGCTGTCCAGTGGTGCTGTGTTGTGCTGCATCAGTCACAGTGGTGGTGTCCTCTGCTGCCATATGTCCAGTGCTGTCCAGTGGTGCTGTGTTGTGCTGCATCAGTCACAGTGGTGGTGTCCTCTACTGCCATATGTCCAGTGCTGTCCAGTGGTGCTGTGTTGTGCTGCATCAGTCACAGTGGTGGTGTCCTCTACTGCCATATGTCCAGTGCTGTCCAGTGGTGCTGTGTTGTGCTGCATCAGTCACAGTGGTGGTGTCCTCTACTGCCATATGTCCAGTGCTCTCCAGTGGTGCTGTGTTGTGCTGCATCAGTCACAGTGGTGGTGTCCTCTACTGCCATATGTCCAGTGCTGTCCAGTGGTGCTGTGTTGTGCTGCATCAGTCACAGTGGTGGTGTCCTCTACTGCCATATGTCCAGTGCTGTCCAGTGGTGCTGTGTTGTGCTGCATCAGTCACAGTGGTGGTGTCCTCTGCTGCCATATGTCCAGTGCTGTCCAGTGGTGTTGTGTTGTGCTGCATCAGTCACGGTGGTGGTGTCCTCTGCTGCTATATGTCCAGTGCTGACCAGTGGTGCTGTGTTGTGCTGCATCAGTCACAGTGGTGTCCTCTACTGCCATATGTCCAGTGCTGTCCAGTGGTGCTGTGTTGTGCTGCATCAGTCACAATGGTGGTGTCCTCTGCTGCCATATGTCCAGTGCTGTCCAGTGGTGCTGTGTTGTGCTGCATCAGTCACAGTGGTGTCCTCTACTGCCATATGTCCAGTGCTGTCCAGTTGTGCTGTGTTGTGCTGCATCAGTCACAGTGGTGGTGTCCTCTGCTGCCATATGTCCAGTGCTGTCCAGTGGTGCTGTGTTGTGCTGCATCAGTCACAGTGGTGGTGTCCTTTATTGCCATATGTCCAGTGCTGTCCAGTGGTGCTGTGTTGTGCTGCATCAGTCACGGTGGTGGTGTCCTCTACTGCCATATGTCCAGTGCTGTCCAGTGGTGCTGTGTTGTGCTGCATCAGTCACGGTGGTGGTGTCCTCTACTGCCATATGTCCAGTGCTGTCCAGTGGTGCTGTGTTGTGCTGCATCAGTCACAGTAGTGGTGTCCTCTGCTGCCATATGTCCAGTGCTGTCCAGTGGTGTTGTGTTGTGCTGCATCAGTCACAGTGGTGGTGTCCTCTATTGCCATATGTCCAGTGCTGTCCTGTGGTGCTGTGTTGTGATGCATCAGTCACAGTGGTGGTATCCTCTCCTGCCATATGTCCAGTGCTGTCCAGTGTTGCTGTTTTGTGCTGCATCAGTCACAGTGGTGGTGTCCTCTACTGCCATATGTCCAGTGCTGTCCAGTGGTGCTGTGTTGTGCTGCATCAGTCACAGTGGTGGTGTCCTCTGCTGCCATATGTCCAGTGCTGACCAGTGGTGCTGTGTTGTGGTGCAACAGTCACAGTGGTGTCCTCTACTGCCATATGTCCAGTGCTGTCCAGTGGTGCTGTGTTGTGCTGCATCAGTCACAGTGGTGGTGTCCTCTGCTGCCATATGTCCAGTGCTGTCCAGTGGTGCTGTGTTGTGCTGCATCAGTCACAGTGGTGGTGTCCTCTACTGCCATATGTCCAGTGCTGTCCAGTGGTGGTGTGTTGTGCTGCATCAGTCACAGTGGTGGTGTCCTCTACTGCCATATGTCCAGTGCTGTCCAGTGGTGCTGTGTTGTGCTGCATCACACAGTGGTGGTGTCCTCTACTGCCATATGTCCAGTGGTGCTGTGTTGTGCTGCATCAGTCACAGTGGTGGTGTCCTCTGCTGCCATATGTCCAGTGCTGACCAGTGGTGCTGTGTTGTGCTGCAACAGTCACAGTGGTATCCTCTACTGCCATATGTCCAGTGCTGTCCAGTGGTGCTGTGTTGTGCTGCATCAGTCACAGTGGTAGTGTCCTCTACTGCCATATGTCCAGTGCTGTCCAGTGGTGCTGTGATGTGCTGCATCAGTCACAGTGGTGGTGTCCTCTACTGCCATATGTCCAGTGCTGTCCAGTGGTGCTGTGTTGTGCTGCATCAGTCACAGTGGTGGTGTCCTCTACTGCCATATGTCCAGTGCTGTCCAGTGGTGCTGTATTGTGCTGCATCAGTCACAGTGGTGGTGTCCTCTACTGCCATATGTCCAGTGCTGTCCAGTGGTGCTGTGTTGTGCTGCATCAGTCACAGTGGTGGTGTCCTCTACTGCCATATGTCCAGTGCTGTCCAGTGGTGCTGTGTTGTGCTGCATAAGTCACAGTGGTGGTGTCCTCTACTGCCATATGTCCAGTGCTGTCCAGTGGTGCTGTGTTGTGCTGCATCAGTTACAGTGGTGGTGTCCTCTACTGCCATATGTCCAGTGCTGTCCAGTGGTGCTGTGTTGTGCTGCATCAGTCACAGTGGTGGTGTCCTCTGCTGGCATATGTCCAGTGCTGTCCAGTGGTGTTGTGTTGTGCTGCATCAGTTACGGTGGTGGTGTCCTCTGCTGCTATATGTCCAGTGCTGACCAGTGGTGCTGTGTTGTGCTGCATCAGTCACAGTGGTGTCCTCTACTGCCATATGTCCAGTGCTGTCCAGTGGTGCTGTGTTGTGCTGCATCAGTCACAGTGGTGGTGTCCTCTGCTGCCATATGTCCAGTGCTGTCCAGTGGTGCTGTGTTGTGCTGCATCAGTCACAGTGGTGTCCTCTACTGCCATATGTCCAGTGCTGTCCAGTGGTGCTGTGTTGTGCTGCATCAGTCACAGTGGTGGTGTCCTCTGCTGCCATATGTCCAGTGCTGTCCAGTGGTGCTGTGTTGTGCTGCATCAGTCACATTGGTGGTGTCCTTTATTGCCATATGTCCAGTGCTGTCCAGTGGCGCTGTGTTGTGCTGCATCAGTCACGGTGGTGGTGTCCTCTACTGCCATATGTCCAGTGCTGTCCAGTGGTGCTGTGTTGTGCTGCATCAGTCACAGTGGTAGTGTCCTCTACTGCCATATGTCCAGTGCTGTCCAGTGGTGCTGTGATGTGCTGCATCAGTCACAGTGGTGGTGTCCTCTACTGCCATATGTCCAGTGCTGTCCAGTGGTGCTGTGTTGTGCTGCATCAGTCACAGTGGTGGTGTCCTCTACTGCCATATGTCCAGTGCTGTCCAGTGGTGCTGTGTTGTGCTGCATCAGTCACAGTGGTGGTGTCCTCTGCTGCCATATGTCCAGTGCTGTCCAGTGGTGCTGTGTTGTGCTGCATCAGTCACAGTGGTGGTGTCCTCTACTGCCATATGTCCAGTGCTGTCCAGTGGTGCTGTGTTGTGCTGCATCAGTCACAGTGGTGGTGTCCTCTACTGCCATATGTCCAGTGCTGTCCAGTGGTGCTGTGTTGTGCTGCATCAGTCACAGTGGTGGTGTCCTCTACTGCCATATGTCCAGTGCTCTCCAGTGGTGCTGTGTTGTGCTGCATCAGTCACAGTGGTGGTGTCCTCTACTGCCATATGTCCAGTGCTGTCCAGTGGTGCTGTGTTGTGCTGCATCAGTCACAGTGGTGGTGTCCTCTACTGCCATATGTCCAGTGCTGTCCAGTGGTGCTGTGTTGTGCTGCATCAGTCACAGTGGTGGTGGTGTCCTCTGCTGCCATATGTCCAGTGCTGTCCAGTGGTGTTGTGTTGTGCTGCATCAGTCACGGTGGTGGTGTCCTCTGCTGCTATATGTCCAGTGCTGACCAGTGGTGCTGTGTTGTGCTGCATCAGTCACAGTGGTGTCCTCTACTGCCATATGTCCAGTGCTGTCCAGTGGTGCTGTGTTGTGCTGCATCAGTCACAATGGTGGTGTCCTCTGCTGCCATATGTCCAGTGCTGTCCAGTGGTGCTGTGTTGTGCTGCATCAGTCACAGTGGTGTCCTCTACTGCCATATGTCCAGTGCTGTCCAGTTGTGCTGTGTTGTGCTGCATCAGTCACAGTGGTGGTGTCCTCTGCTGCCATATGTCCAGTGCTGTCCAGTGGTGCTGTGTTGTGCTGCATCAGTCACAGTGGTGGTGTCCTTTATTGCCATATGTCCAGTGCTGTCCAGTGGTGCTGTGTTGTGCTGCATCAGTCACGGTGGTGGTGTCCTCTACTGCCATATGTCCAGTGCTGTCCAGTGGTGCTGTGTTGTGCTGCATCAGTCACAGTGGTGGTGTCCTCTACTGCCATATGTCCAGTGCTGTCCAGTGGTGCTGTGTTGTGCTGCATCAGTCACAGTAGTGGTGTCCTCTGCTGCCATATGTCCAGTGCTGTCCAGTGTTGCTGTTTTGTGCTGCATCAGTCACAGTGGTGGTGTCCTCTACTGCCATATGTCCAGTGCTGTCCAGTGGTGCTGTGTTGTGCTGCATCAGTCACAGTGGTGGTGTCCTCTGCTGCCATATGTCCAGTGCTGACCAGTGGTGCTGTGTTGTGGTGCAACAGTCACAGTGGTGTCCTCTACTGCCATATGTCCAGTGCTGTCCAGTGGTGCTGTGTTGTGCTGCATCAGTCACAGTGGTGGTGTCCTCTGCTGCCATATGTCCAGTGCTGACCAGTGGTGCTGTGTTGTGCTGCATCAGTCACAGTGGTGGTGTCCTCTGCTGCCATATGTCCAGTGCTGTCCAGTGGTGCTGTGTTGTGCTGCATCAGTCACAGTGGTGGTGTCCTCTACTGCCATATGTCCAGTGCTGTCCAGTGGTGGTGTGTTGTGCTGCATCAGTCACAGTGGTGGTGTCCTCTACTGCCATATGTCCAGTGCTGTCCAGTGGTGCTGTGTTGTGCTGCATCACACAGTGGTGGTGTCCTCTACTGCCATATGTCCAGTGGTGCTGTGTTGTGCTGCATCAGTCACAGTGGTGGCGTCCTCTGCTGCCATATGTCCAGTGCTGACCAGTGGTGCTGTGTTGTGCTGCAACAGTCACAGTGGTGTCCTCTACTGCCATATGTCCAGTGCTGACCAGTGGTGCTGTGTTGTGCTGCATCAGTCACAGTGGTGGTGTCCTCTGCTGTCATATGTCCAGTGCTGTCCAGTGGTGCTGTATTGTGCTGCATCAGTCACAGTGGTGGTGTCCTCTACTGCCATATGTCCAGTGCTGTCCAGTGGTGCTGTGTTGTGCTGCATCAGTCACAGTGGTGGTGTCCTCTACTGCCATATGTCCAGTGCTGTCCAGTGGTGCTGTGTTGTGCTGCATAAGTCACAGTGGTGGTGTCCTCTACTGCCATATGTCCAGTGCTGTCCAGTGGTGCTGTGTTGTGCTGCATCAGTTACAGTGGTGGTGTCCTCTACTGCCATATGTCCAGTGCTGTCCAGTGGTGCTGTGTTGTGCTGCATCAGTCACAGTGGTGGTGTCCTCTGCTGGCATATGTCCAGTGCTGTCCAGTGGTGTTGTGTTGTGCTGCATCAGTTACGGTGGTGGTGTCCTCTGCTGCTATATGTCCAGTGCTGACAAGTGGTGCTGTGTTGTGCTGCATCAGTCACAGTGGTGTCCTCTACTGCCATATGTCCAGTGCTGTCCAGTGGTGCTGTGTTGTGCTGCATCAGTCACAGTGGTGGTGTCCTCTGCTGGCATATGTCCAGTGCTGTCCAGTGGTGTTGTGTTGTGCTGCATCAGTTACGGTGGTGGTGTCCTCTGCTGCTATATGTCCAGTGCTGACCAGTGGTGCTGTGTTGTGCTGCATCAGTCACAGTGGTGTCCTCTACTGCCATATGTCCAGTGCTGTCCAGTGGTGCTGTGTTGTGCTGCATCAGTCACAGTGGTGGTGTCCTCTGCTGCCATATGTCCAGTGCTGTCCAGTGGTGCTGTGTTGTGCTGCATCAGTCACAGTGGTGTCCTCTACTGCCATATGTCCAGTGCTGTCCAGTGGTGCTGTGTTGTGCTGCATCAGTCACAGTGGTGGTGTCCTCTACTGCCATATGTCCAGTGCTGTCCAGTGGTGCTGTGTTGTGCTGCATCAGTCACATTGGTGGTGTCCTTTATTGCCATATGTCCAGTGCTGTCCAGTGGCGCTGTGTTGTGCTGCATCAGTCACGGTGGTGGTGTCCTCTACTGCCATATGTCCAGTGCTGTCCAGTGGTGCTGTGTTGTGCTGCATCAGTCACAGTGGTAGTGTCCTCTACTGCCATATGTCCAGTGCTGTCCAGTGGTGCTGTGATGTGCTGCATCAGTCACAGTGGTGGTGTCCTCTACTGCCATATGTCCAGTACTGTCCAGTGGTGCTGTGTTGTGCTGCATCAGTCACAGTGGTGGTGTCCTCTACTGCCATATGTCCAGTGCTGTCCAGTGGTGCTGTGTTGTGCTGCATCAGTCACAGTGGTGGTGTCCTCTGCTGCCATATGTCCAGTGCTGTCCAGTGGTGCTGTGTTGTGCTGCATCAGTCACAGTGGTGGTGTCCTCTACTGCCATATGTCCAGTGCTGTCCAGTGGTGCTGTGTTGTGCTGCATCAGTCACAGTGGTGGTGTCCTCTACTGCCATATGTCCAGTGCTGTCCAGTGGTGCTGTGTTGTGCTGCATCAGTCACAGTGGTGGTGTCCTCTACTGCCATATGTCCAGTGCTCTCCAGTGGTGCTGTGTTGTGCTGCATCAGTCACAGTGGTGGTGTCCTCTACTGCCATATGTCCAGTGCTGTCCAGTGGTGCTGTGTTGTGCTGCATCAGTCACAGTGGTGGTGTCCTCTACTGCCATATGTCCAGTGCTGTCCAGTGGTGCTGTGTTGTGCTGCATCAGTCACAGTGGTGGTGGTGTCCTCTGCTGCCATATGTCCAGTGCTGTCCAGTGGTGTTGTGTTGTGCTGCATCAGTCACGGTGGTGGTGTCCTCTGCTGCTATATGTCCAGTGCTGACCAGTGGTGCTGTGTTGTGCTGCATCAGTCACAGTGGTGTCCTCTACTGCCATATGTCCAGTGCTGTCCAGTGGTGCTGTGTTGTGCTGCATCAGTCACAATGGTGGTGTCCTCTGCTGCCATATGTCCAGTGCTGTCCAGTGGTGCTGTGTTGTGCTGCATCAGTCACAGTGGTGTCCTCTACTGCCATATGTCCAGTGCTGTCCAGTTGTGCTGTGTTGTGCTGCATCAGTCACAGTGGTGGTGTCCTCTGCTGCCATATGTCCAGTGCTGTCCAGTGGTGCTGTGTTGTGCTGCATCAGTCACAGTGGTGGTGTCCTTTATTGCCATATGTCCAGTGCTGTCCAGTGGTGCTGTGTTGTGCTGCATCAGTCACGGTGGTGGTGTCCTCTACTGCCATATGTCCAGTGCTGTCCAGTGGTGCTGTGTTGTGCTGCATCAGTCACAGTGGTGGTGTCCTCTACTGCCATATGTCCAGTGCTGTCCAGTGGTGCTGTGTTGTGCTGCATCAGTCACAGTAGTGGTGTCCTCTGCTGCCATATGTCCAGTGCTGTCCAGTGGTGTTGTGTTGTGCTGCATCAGTCACAGTGGTGGTGTCCTCTATTGCCATGTGTCCAGTGCTGTCCAGTGGTGCTGTGTTGTGATGCATCAGTCACAGTGGTGGTATCCTCTCCTGCCATATGTCCAGTGCTGTCCAGTGTTGCTGTTTTGTGCTGCATCAGTCACAGTGGTGGTGTCCTCTACTGCCATATGTCCAGTGCTGTCCAGTGGTGCTGTGTTGTGCTGCATCAGTCACAGTGGTGGTGTCCTCTGCTGCCATATGTCCAGTGCTGACCAGTGGTGCTGTGTTGTGGTGCAACAGTCACAGTGGTGTCCTCTACTGCCATATGTCCAGTGCTGTCCAGTGGTGCTGTGTTGTGCTGCATCAGTCACAGTGGTGGTGTCCTCTGCTGCCATATGTCCAGTGCTGACCAGTGGTGCTGTGTTGTGCTGCATCAGTCACAGTGGTGGTGTCCTCTGCTGCCATATGTCCAGTGCTGTCCAGTGGTGCTGTGTTGTGCTGCATCAGTCACAGTGGTGGTGTCCTCTACTGCCATATGTCCAGTGCTGTCCAGTGGTGGTGTGTTGTGCTGCATCAGTCACAGTGGTGGTGTCCTCTACTGCCATATGTCCAGTGCTGTCCAGTGGTGCTGTGTTGTGCTGCATCACACAGTGGTGGTGTCCTCTACTGCCATATGTCCAGTGGTGCTGTGTTGTGCTGCATCAGTCACAGTGGTGGTGTCCTCTGCTGCCATATGTCCAGTGCTGACCAGTGGTGCTGTGTTGTGCTGCAACAGTCACAGTGGTGTCCTCTACTGCCATATGTCCAGTGCTGACCAGTGGTGCTGTGTTGTGCTGCATCAGTCACAGTGGTGGTGTCCTCTGCTGCCATATGTCCAGTCCTGTCCAGTGGTGCTGTATTGTGCTGCATCAGTCACAGTGGTGGTGTCCTCTACTGCCATATGTCCAGTGCTGTCCAGTGGTGCTGTGTTGTGCTGCATCAGTCATAGTGGTGGTGTCCTCTACTGCCATATGTCCAGTGCTGTCCAGTGGTGCTGTGTTGTGCTGCATAAGTCACAGTGGTGGTGTCCTCTACTGCCATATGTCCAGTGCTGTCCAGTGGTGCTGTGTTGTGCTGCATCAGTTACAGTGGTGGTGTCCTCTACTGCCATATGTCCAGTGCTGTCCAGTGGTGCTGTGTTGTGCTGCATCAGTCACAGTGGTGGTGTCCTCTGCTGGCATATGTCCAGTGCTGTCCAGTGGTGTTGTGTTGTGCTGCATCAGTTACGGTGGTGGTGTCCTCTGCTGCTATATGTCCAGTGCTGACAAGTGGTGCTGTGTTGTGCTGCATCAGTCACAGTGGTGTCCTCTACTGCCATATGTCCAGTGCTGTCCAGTGGTGCTGTGTTGTGCTGCATCAGTCACAGTGGTGGTGTCCTCTGCTGCCATATGTCCAGTGCTGTCCAGTGGTGCTGTGTTGTGCTGCATCAGTCACAGTGGTGTCCTCTACTGCCATATGTCCAGTGCTGTCCAGTGGTGCTGTGTTGTGCTGCATCAGTCACAGTGGTGGTGTCCTCTGCTGCCATATGTCCAGTGCTGTCCAGTGGTGGTGTGTTGTGCTGCATCAGTCACATTGGTGGTGTCCTTTATTGCCATATGTCCAGTGCTGTCCAGTGGCGCTGTGTTGTGCTGCATCAGTCACGGTGGTGGTGTCCTCTACTGCCATATGTCCAGTGCTGTCCAGTGGTGCTGTGTTGTGCTGCATCAGTCACAGTGGTAGTGTCCTCTACTGCCATATGTCCAGTGCTGTCCAGTGGTGCTGTGATGTGCTGCATCAGTCACAGTGGTGGTGTCCTCTACTGCCATATGTCCAGTGCTGTCCAGTGGTGCTGTGTTGTGCTGCATCAGTCACAGTGGTGGTGTCCTCTACTGTCATATGTCCAGTGCTGTCCAGTGGTGCTGTGTTGTGCTGCATCAGTCACAGTGGTGGTGTCCTCTGCTGCCATATGTCCAGTGCTGTCCAGTGGTGCTGTGTTGTGCTGCATCAGTCACAGTGGTGGTGTCCTCTACTGCCATATGTCCAGTGCTGTCCAGTGGTGCTGTGTTGTGCTGCATCAGTCACAGTGGTGGTGTCCTCTACTGCCATATGTCCAGTGCTGTCCAGTGGTGCTGTGTTGTGCTGCATCAGTCACAGTGGTGGTGTCCTCTACTGCCATATGTCCAGTGCTGTCCAGTGGTGCTGTGTTGTGCTGCATCAGTCACAGTGGTGGTGTCCTCTACTGCCATATGTCCAGTGCTGTCCAGTGGTGCTGTGTTGTGCTGCATCAGTCACATTGGTGGTGTCCTCTGCTGCCATATGTCCAGTGCTGTCCAGTGGTGTTGTGTTGTGCTGCATCAGTCACGGTGGTGGTGTCCTCTACTGCTATATGTCCAGTGCTGACCAGTGGTGCTGTGTTGTGCTGCATCAGTCACAGTGGTGTCCTCTACTGCCATATGTCCAGTGCTGTCCAGTGGTGCTGTGTTGTGCTGCATCAGTCACAATGGTGGTGTCCTCTGCTGCCATATGTCCAGTGCTGTCCAGTGGTGCTGTGTTGTGCTGCATCAGTCACAGTGGTGTCCTCTACTGCCATATGTCCAGTGCTGTCCAGTTGTGCTGTGTTGTGCTGCATCAGTCACAGTGGTGGTGTCCTCTGCTGCCATATGTCCAGTGCTGTCCTGTGGTGCTGTGTTGTGCTGCATCAGTCACGGTGGTGGTGTCCTCTACTGCCATATGTCCAGTGCTGTCCAGTGGTGCTGTGTTGTGCTGCATCAGTCACAGTGGTGGTGTCCTCTACTGCAATATGTCCAGTGCTGTCCAGTGGTGCTGTGTTGTGCTGCATCAGTCACAGTGGTGGTGTCCTCTACTGCCATATGTCCAGTGCTGTCCAGTGGTGCTGTGTTGTGCTGCATCAGTCACAGTGGTGGTGTCCTCTGCTGCCATATGTCCAGTGCTGTACAGTGGTGATGTGTTGTGCTGCATCAGTCACAGTGGTGGTGTCCTCTAATGCCATATGTCCAGTTCTGTCCAGTGGTGCTGTGTTGTGCTGCATAAGTCACAGTGGTGGTGTCCTCTACTGCCATATGTCCAGTGCTGTCCATTGGTGCTGTGTTGTGCTGCATCAGTCACAGTGGTGTCCTCTACTGCCATATGTCCAGTGCTGTCCAGTGGTGCTGTGTTGTGCTGCATCAGTCACAGTGGTGGTGTCCTCTGCTGCCATATGTCCAGTGCTGTCCAGTGGTGCTGTATTGTGCTGCATCAGTCACAGTGGTGGTGTCCTCTACTGCCATATGTCCAGTGCTGTCCAGTGGTGCTGTGTTGTGCTGCATCAGTCACAGTGGTGGTGTCCTCTACTGCCATATGTCCAGTGCTGTCCAGTGGTGCTGTGTTGTGCTGCATAAGTCACAGTGGTGGTGTCCTCTACTGCCATATGTCCAGTGCTGTCCAGTGGTGCTGTGTTGTGCTGCATCAGTTACAGTGGTGGTGTCCTCTACTGCCATATGTCCAGTGCTGTCCAGTGGTGCTGTGTTGTGCTGCATCAGTCACAGTGGTGGTGTCCTCTGCTGGCATATGTCCAGTGCTGTCCAGTGGTGTTGTGTTGTGCTGCATCAGAGACGGTGGTGGTGTCCTCTGCTGCTATATGTCCAGTGCTGACCAGTGGTGCTGTGTTGTGCTGCATCAGTCACAGTGGTGTCCTCTACTGCCATATGTCCAGTGCTGTCCAGTGGTGCTGTGTTGTGCTGCATCAGTCACAGTGGTGGTGTCCTCTGCTGCCATATGTCCAGTGCTGTCCAGTGGTGCTGTGTTGTGCTGCATCAGTCACAGTGGTGTCCTCTACTGCCATATGTCCAGTGCTGTCCAGTGGTGCTGTGTTGTGCTGCATCAGTCACAGTGGTGGTGTCCTCTGCTGCCATATGTCCAGTGCTGTCCAGTGGTGCTGTGTTGTGCTGCATCAGTCACATTGGGTGGTGTCCTTTATTGCCATATGTCCAGTACTGTCCAGTGGCGCTGTGTTGTGCTGCATCAGTCACGGTGGTGGTGTCCTCTACTGCCATATGTCCAGTGCTGTCCAGTGGTGCTGTGTTGTGCTGCATCAGTCACAGTGGTAGTGTCCTCTACTGCCATATGTCCAGTGCTGTCCAGTGGTGCTGTGATGTGCTGCATCAGTCACAGTGGTGGTGTCCTCTACTGCCATATGTCCAGTGGTGCTGTGTTGTGCTGCATCAGTCACAGTGGTGGTGTCCTCTACTGCCATATGTCCAGTGCTGTCCAGTGGTGCTGCATTGTGCTGCATCAGTCACAGTGGTGGTGTCCTCTGCTGCCATATGTCCAGTGCTGTCCAGTGGTGCTGTGTTGTGCTGCATCAGTCACAGTGGTGGTGTCCTCTACTGCCATATGTCCAGTGCTGTCCAGTGGTGCTGTGTTGTGCTGCATCAGTCACAGTGGTGGTGTCCTCTACTGCCATATGTCCAGTGCTGTCCAGTGGTGCTGTGTTGTGCTGCATCAGTCACAGTGGTGGTGTCCTCTACTGCCATATGTCCAGTGCTCTCCAGTGGTGCTGTGTTGTGCTGCATCAGTCACAGTGGTGGTGTCCTCTACTGCCATATGTCCAGTGCTGTCCAGTGGTGCTGTGTTGTGCTGCATCAGTCACAGTGGTGGTGTCCTCTACTGCCATATGTCCAGTGCTGTCCAGTGGTGCTGTGTTGTGCTGCATCAGTCACAGTGGTGGTGTCCTCTGCTGCCATATGTCCAGTGCTGTCCAGTGGTGTTGTGTTGTGCTGCATCAGTCACGGTGGTGGTGTCCTCTGCTGCTATATGTCCAGTGCTGACCAGTGGTGCTGTGTTGTGCTGCATCAGTCACAGTGGTGTCCTCTACTGCCATATGTCCAGTGCTGTCCAGTGGTGCTGTGTTGTGCTGCATCAGTCACAATGGTGGTGTCCTCTACTGCCATATGTCCAGTGCTGTCCAGTGGTGCTGTGTTGTGCTGCATCAGTCACAGTGGTGTCCTCTACTGCCATATGTCCAGTGCTGTCCAGTTGTGCTGTGTTGTGCTGCATCAGTCACAGTGGTAGTGTCCTCTGCTGCCATATGTCCAGTGCTGTCCAGTGGTGCTGTGTTGTGCTGCATCAGTCACAGTGGTGGTGTCCTTTATTGCCATATGTCCAGTGCTGTCCAGTGGTGCTGTGTTGTGCTGCATCAGTCACAGTGGTGTCCTCTACTGCCATATGTCCAGTGCTGTCCAGTGGTGCTGTGTTGTGCTGCATCAGTCACAGTGGTGGTGTCCTCTGCTGCCATATGTCCAGTGCTGTCCAGTGGTGCTGTGTTGTGCTGCATCAGTCACATTGGTGGTGTCCTTTATTGCCATATGTCCAGTGCTGTCCAGTGGCGCTGTGTTGTGCTGCATCAGTCACGGTGGTGGTGTCCTCTACTGCCATATGTCCAGTGCTGTCCAGTGGTGCTGTGTTGTGCTGCATCAGTCACAGTGGTAGTGTCCTCTACTGCCATATGTCCAGTGCTGTCCAGTGGTGCTGTGATGTGCTGCATCAGTCACAGTGGTGGTGTCCTCTACTGCCATATGTCCAGTGCTGTTCAGTGGTGCTGTGTTGTGCTGCATCAGTCACAGTGGTGGTGTCCTCTACTGCCATATGTCCAGTGCTGTCCAGTGGTGCTGTGTTGTGCTGCATCAGTCACAGTGGTGGTGTCCTCTGCTGCCATATGTCCAGTGCTGTCCAGTGGTGCTGTGTTGTGCTGCATCAGTCACAGTGGTGGTGTCCTCTACTGCCATATGTCCAGTGCTGTCCAGTGGTGCTGTGTTGTGCTGCATCAGTCACAGTGGTGGTGTCCTCTACTGCCATATGTCCAGTGCTGTCCAGTGGTGCTGTGTTGTGCTGCATCAGTCACAGTGGTGGTGTCCTCTGCTGCCATATGTCCAGTGCTGTACAGTGGTGATGTGTTGTGCTGCATCAGTCACAGTGGTAGTGTCCTCTAATGCCATATGTCCAGTTCTGTCCAGTGGTGCTGTGTTGTGCTGCATAAGTCACAGTGGTGGTGTCCTCTACTGCCATATGTCCAGTGCTGTCCAGTGGTGCTGTGTTGTGCTGCATCAGTCACAGTGGTGTCCTCTACTGCCATATGTCCAGTGCTGTCCAGTGGTGCTGTGTTGTGCTGCATCAGTCACAGTGGTGGTGTCCTCTGCTGCCATATGTCCAGTGCTGTCCAGTGGTGCTGTATTGTGCTGCATCAGTCACAGTGGTGGTGTCCTCTACTGCCATATGTCCAGTGCTGTCCAGTGGTGCTGTGTTGTGCTGCATCAGTCACAGTGGTGGTGTCCTCTACTGCCATATGTCCAGTGCTGTCCAGTGGTGCTGTGTTGTGCTGCATAAGTCACAGTGGTGGTGTCCTCTACTGCCATATGTCCAGTGCTGTCCAGTGGTGCTGTGTTGTGCTGCATCAGTTACAGTGGTGGTGTCCTCTACTGCCATATGTCCAGTGCTGTCCAGTGGTGTTGTGTTGTGCTGCATCAGTTACGGTGGTGGTGTCCTCTGCTGCTATATGTCCAGTGCTGACCAGTGGTGCTGTGTTGTGCTGCATCAGTCACAGTGGTGTCCTCTACTGCCATATGTCCAGTGCTGTCCAGTGGTGCTGTGTTGTGCTGCATCAGTCACAGTGGTGGTGTCCTCTGCTGCCATATGTCCAGTGCTGTCCAGTGGTGCTGTGTTGTGCTGCGTCAGTCACAGTGGTGTCCTCTACTGCCATATGTCCAGTGCTGTCCAGTGGTGCTGTGTTGTGCTGCATCAGTCACAGTGGTGGTGTCCTCTGCTGCCATATGTCCAGTGCTGTCCAGTGGTGCTGTGTTGTGCTGCATCAGTCACATTGGTGGTGTCCTTTATTGCCATATGTCCAGTGCTGTCCAGTGGCGCTGTGTTGTGCTGCATCAGTCACGGTGGTGGTGTCCTCTACTGCCATATGTCCAGTGCTGTCCAGTGGTGCTGTGTTGTGCTGCATCAGTCACAGTGGTAGTGTCCTCTACTGCCATATGTCCAGTGCTGTCCAGTGGTGCTGTGATGTGCTGCATCAGTCACAGTGGTGGTGTCCTCTACTGCCATATGTCCAGTGCTGTCCAGTGGTGCTGTGTTGTGCTGCATCAGTCACAGTGGTGGTGTCCTCTACTGCCATATGTCCAGTGCTGTCCAGTGGTGCTGTGTTGTGCTGCATCAGTCACAGTGGTGGTGTCCTCTGCTGCCATATGTCCAGTGCTGTCCAGTGGTGCTGTGTTGTGCTGCATCAGTCACAGTGGTGGTGTCCTCTACTGCCATATGTCCAGTGCTGTCCAGTGGTGCTGTGTTGTGCAGCATCAGTCACAGTGGTGGTGTCCTCTACTGCCATATGTCCAGTGCTGTCCAGTGGTGCTGTGTTGTGCTGCATCAGTCACAGTGGTGGTGTCCTCTACTGCCATATGTCCAGTGCTCTCCAGTGGTGCTGTGTTGTGCTGCATCAGTCACAGTGGTGGTGTCCTCTACTGCCATATGTCCAGTGCTGTCCAGTGGTGCTGTGTTGTGCTGCATCAGTCACAGTGGTGGTGTCCTCTACTGCCATATGTCCAGTGCTGTCCAGTGGTGCTGTGTTGTGCTGCATCAGTCACAGTGGTGGTGTCCTCTGCTGCCATATGTCCAGTGCTGTCCAGTGGTGTTGTGTTGTGCTGCATCAGTCACGGTGGTGGTGTCCTCTGCTGCTATATGTCCAGTGCTGACCAGTGGTGCTGTGTTGTGCTGCATCAGTCACAGTGGTGTCCTCTACTGCCATATGTCCAGTGCTGTCCAGTGGTGCTGTGTTGTGCTGCATCAGTCACAATGGTGGTGTCCTCTGCTGCCATATGTCCAGTGCTGTCCAGTGGTGCTGTGTTGTGCTGCATCAGTCACAGTGGTGTCCTCTACTGCCATATGTCCAGTGCTGTCCAGTTGTGCTGTGTTGTGCTGCATCAGTCACAGTGGTGGTGTCCTCTGCTGCCATATGTCCAGTGCTGTCCAGTGGTGCTGTGTTGTGCTGCATCAGTCACAGTGGTGGTGTCCTTTATTGTCATATGTCCAGTGCTGTCCAGTGGTGCTGTGTTGTGCTGCATCAGTCACGGTGGTGGTGTCCTCTACTGCCATATGTCCAGTGCTGTCCAGTGGTGCTGTGTTGTGCTGCATCAGTCACGGTGGTGGTGTCCTCTACTGCCGTATGTCCAGTGCTGTCCAGTGGTGCTGTGTTGTGCTGCATCAGTCACAGTAGTGGTGTCCTCTGCTGCCATATGTCCAGTGCTGTCCAGTGGTGTTGTGTTGTGCTGCATCAGTCACAGTGGTGGTGTCCTCTATTGCCATATGTCCAGTGCTGTCCAGTGGTGCTGTGTTGTGATGCATCAGTCACAGTGGTGGTATCCTCTCCTGCCATATGTCCAGTGCTGTCCAGTGTTGCTGTTTTGTGCTGCATCAGTCACAGTGGTGGTGTCCTCTACTGCCATATGTCCAGTGCTGTCCAGTGGTGCTGTGTTGTGCTGCATCAGTCACAGTGGTTGTGTCCTCTGCTGCCATATGTCCAGTGCTGTCCAGTGGTGCTGTGTTGTGCTGCATCACACAGTGGTGGTGTCCTCTACTGCCATATGTCCAGTGGTGCTGTGTTGTGCTGCATCAGTCACAGTGGTGGTGTCCTCTGCTGCCATATGTCCAGTGCTGACCAGTGGTGCTGTGTTGTGCTGCAACAGTCACAGTGGTGTCCTCTACTGCCATATGTCCAGTGCTGACCAGTGGTGCTGTGTTGTGCTGCATCAGTCACAGTGGTGGTGTCCTCTGCTGCCATATGTCCAGTGCTGTCCAGTGGTGCTGTATTGTGCTGCATCAGTCACAGTGGTGGTGTCCTCTACTGCCATATGTCCAGTGCTATCCAGTGGTGCTGTGTTGTGCTGCATCAGTCACAGTGGTGGTGTCCTCTACTGCCATATGTCCAGTGCTGTCCAGTGGTAGTGTGTTGTGCTGCATAAGTCACAGTGGTGGTGTCCTCTACTGCCATATGTCCAGTGCTGTCCAGTGGTGCTGTGTTGTGCTGCATCAGTTACAGTGGTGGTGTCCTCTACTGCCATATGTCCAGTGCTGTCCAGTAGTGCTGTGTTGTGCTGCATCAGTCACAGTGGTGGTGTCCTCTGCTGGCTTATGTCCAGTGCTGTCCAGTGGTGTTGTGTTGTGCTGCTTCAGTTACGGTGGTGGTGTCCTCTGCTGCTATATGTCCAGTGCTGACCAGTGGTGCTGTGTTGTGCTGCATCAGTCACAGTGGTGTCCTCTACTGCCATATGTCCAGTGCTGTCCAGTGGTGCTGTGTTGTGCTGCATCAGTCACAGTGGTGGTGTCCTCTGCTGCCATATGTCCAGTGCTGTCCAGTGGTGCTGTGTTGTGCTGCATCAGTCACAGTGGTGTCCTCTACTGCCATATGTCCAGTGCTGTCCAGTGGTGCTGTGTTGTGCTGCATCAGTCACAGTGGTGGTGTCCTCTGCTGCCATATGTCCAGTGCTGTCCAGTGGTGCTGTGTTGTGCTGCATCAGTCACATTGGTGGTGTCCTTTATTGCCATATGTCCAGTGCTGTCCAGTGGCGCTGTATTGTGCTGCATCAGTCACGGTGGTGGTGTCCTCTACTGCCATATGTCCAGTGCTGTCCAGTGGTGCTGTGTTGTGCTGCATCAGTCACAGTGGTAGTGTCCTCTACTGCCATATGTCCAGTGCTGTCCAGTGGTGCTGTGATGTGCTGCATCAGTCACAGTGGTGGTGTCCTCTACTGCCATATGTCCAGTGCTGTCCAGTGGTGCTGTGTTGTGCTGCATCAGTCACAGTGGTGGTGTCCTCTACTGCCATATGTCCAGTGCTGTCCAGTGGTGCTGTGTTGTGCTGCATCAGTCACAGTGGTGGTGTCCTCTGCTGCCATATGTCCAGTGCTGTCCAGTGGTGCTGTGTTGTGCTGCATCAGTCACAGTGGTGGTGTCCTCTACTGCCATATGTCCAGTGCTGTCCAGTGGTGCTGTGTTGTGCTGCATCAGTCACAGTGGTGGTGTCCTCTACTGCCATATGTCCAGTGCTGTCCAGTGGTGCTGTGTTGTGCTGCATCAGTCACAGTGGTGGTGTCCTCTACTGCCATATGTCCAGTGCTCTCCAGTGGTACTGTGTTGTGCTGCATCAGTCACAGTGGTGGTGTCCTCTACTGCCATATGTCCAGTGCTGTCCAGTGGTGCTGTGTTGTGCTGCATCAGTCACAGTGGTGGTGTCCTCTACTGCCATATGTCCAGTGCTGTCCAGTGGTGCTGTGTTGTGCTGCATCAGTCACAGTGGTGGTGTCCTCTGCTGCCATATGTCCAGTGCTGTCCAGTGGTGTTGTGTTGTGCTGCATCAGTCACGGTGGTGGTGTCCTCTGCTGCTATATGTCCAGTGCTGACCAGTGGTGCTGTGTTGTGCTGCATCAGTCACAGTGGTGTCCTCTACTGCCATATGTCCAGTGCTGTCCAGTGGTGCTGTGTTGTGCTGCATCAGTCACAATGGTGGTGTCCTCTGCTGCCATATGTCCAGTGCTGTCCAGTGGTGCTGTGTTGTGCTGCATCAGTCACAGTGGTGTCCTCTACTGCCATATGTCCAGTGCTGTCCAGTTGTGCTGTGTTGTGCTGCATCAGTCACAGTGGTGGTGTCCTCTGCTGCCATATGTCCAGTGCTGTCCAGTGGTGCTGTGTTGTGCTGCATCAGTCACAGTGGTGGTGTCCTTTATTGCCATATGTCCAGTGCTGTCCAGTGGTGCTGTGTTGTGCTGCATCAGTCACGGTGGTGGTGTCCTCTACTGCCATATGTCCAGTGCTGTCCAGTGGTGCTGTGTTGTGCTGCATCAGTCACAGTGGTGGTGTCCTCTACTGCCATATGTCCAGTGCTGTCCAGTGGTGCTGTGTTGTGCTGCATCAGTCACAGTGGTGGTGTCCTCTACTGCCATATGTCCAGTGCTGTCCAGTGGTGCTGTGTTGTGCTGCATCAGTCACAGTGGTGGTGTCCTCTGCTGCCATATGTCCAGTGCTGTACAGTGGTGATGTGTTGTGCTGCATCAGTCACAGTGGTGGTGTCCTCTAATGCCATATGTCCAGTTCTGTCCAGTGGTGCTGTGTTGTGCTGCATAAGTCACAGTGGTGGTGTCCTCTACTGCCATATGTCCAGTGCTGTCCAGTGGTGCTGTGTTGTGCTGCATCAGTCACAGTGGTGTCCTCTACTGCCATATGTCCAGTGCTGTCCAGTGGTGCTGTGTTGTGCTGCATCAGTCACAGTGGTGGTGTCCTCTGCTGCCATATGTCCAGTGCTGTCCAGTGGTGCTGTGTTGTGCTGCATCAGTCACAGTGGTGGTGTCCTTTATTGCCATATGTCCAGTGCTGTCCAGTGGTGCTGTGTTGTGCTGCATCAGTCACGGTGGTGGTGTCCTCTACTGCCATATGTCCAGTGCTGTCCAGTGGTGCTGTGTTGTGCTGCATCAGTCACAGTGGTAGTGTCCTCTACTGCCATATGTCCAGTGCTGTCCAGTGGTGCTGTGTTGTGCTGCATCAGTCACAGTGGTGGTGTCCTCTACTGCCATATGTCCAGTGCTGTCCAGTGGTGCTGTGTTGTGCTGCATCAGTCACAGTGGTGTCCTCTACTGCCATATGTCCAGTGCTGTCCAGTGGTGCTGTGTTGTGCTGCATCAGTCACAGTGGTGGTGTCCTCTACTGCCATATGTCCAGTGCTGTCCAGTGGTGCTGTGTTGTGCTGCATCAGTCACAGTGGTGTCCTCTACTGCCATATGTCCAGTGGTGCTGTGTTGTGCTGCATCAGTCACAGTGGTGGTGTCCTTTATTGCCATATGTCCAGTGCTGTCCAGTGGTGCTGTGTTGTGCTGCATCAGTCACGGTGGTGGTGTCCTCTACTGCCATATGTCCAGTGCTGTCCAGTGGTGCTGTGTTGTGCTGCATCAGTCACAGTGGTAGTGTCCTCTACTGCCATATGTCCAGTGCTGTCCAGTGATGCTGTGTTGTGCTGCATCAGTCATGGTGGTGGTGTCCTCTGCTGCTATATGTCCAGTGCTGACCAGTGGTGCTGTGTTGTGCTGCATCAGTCACAGTGACGTCCTCTACTGCCATATGTCCAGTGCTGTCCAGTGGTGCTGTGTTGTGCTGCATCAGTCACAGTGGTGGTGTCCTCTGCTGCCATATGTCCAGTGCTGTCCAGTGGTGCTGTGTTGTGCTGCATCAGTCACAGTGGTGGTGTCCTCTATTGCCATATGTCCAGTGCTGTCCAGTGGTGCTGTGTTGTGCTGCATCAGTCACAGTGGTGGTATCCTCTCCTGCCATATGTCCAGTGCTGTCCAGTGTTGCTGTTTTGTGCTGCATCAGTCACAGTGGTGGTGTCCTCTACTGCCATATGTCCAGTGCTGTCCAGTGGTGCTGTGTTGTGCTTCATCAGTCACAGTGGTGGTGTCCTCTGCTGCCATATGTCCAGTGCTGACCAGTGGTGCTGTGTTGTGCTGCAACAGTCACAGTGGTGTCCTCTACTGCCATATGTCCAGTGCTGACCAGTGGTGCTGTGTTGTGCTGCATCAGTCACAGTGGTGGTGTCCTCTGCTGCCATAAGTCCAGTGCTGTCCAGTGGTGCTGTGTTGTGCTGCATCAGTCACAGTGGTGGTATCCTCTACTGCCATATGTCCAGTGCTGTCCAGTGGTGCTGTGTTGTGCTGCATCAGTCACAGTGGTGGTGTCCTCTACTGCCATATGTCCAGTGCTGTCCAGTGGTGTTGTGTTGTGCTGCATCAGTCACGGTGGTGGTGTCCTCTGCTGCTATATGTCCAGTGCTGACCAGTGGTGCTGTGTTGTGCTGCATCAGTCACAGTGGTGTCCTCTACTGCCATATGTCCAGTGCTGTCCAGTGGTGCTGTGTTGTGCTGCATCAGTCACAATGGTGGTGTCCTCTGCTGCCATATGTCCAGTGCTGTCCAGTGGTGCTGTGTTGTGCTGCATCAGTCACAGTGGTGTCCTCTACTGCCATATGTCCAGTGCTGTCCAGTTGTGCTGTGTTGTGCTGCATCAGTCACAGTGGTGGTGTCCTCTGCTGCCATATGTCCAGTGCTGTCCAGTGGTGCTGTGTTGTGCTGCATCAGTCACAGTGGTGGTGTCCTTTATTGCCATATGTCCAGTGCTGTCCAGTGGTGCTGTGTTGTGCTGCATCAGTCACGGTGGTGGTGTCCTCTACTGCCATATGTCCAGTGCTGTCCAGTGGTGCTGTGTTGTGCTGCATCAGTCACAGTGGTGGTGTCCTCTACTGCCATATGTCCAGTGCTGTCCAGTGGTGCTGTGTTGTGCTGCATCAGTCACAGTGGTGGTGTCCTCTACTGCCATATGTCCAGTGCTGTCCAGTGGTGCTGTGTTGTGCTGCATCAGTCACAGTGGTGGTGTCCTCTGCTGCCATATGTCCAGTGCTGTACAGTGGTGATGTGTTGTGCTGCATCAGTCACAGTGGTGGTGTCCTCTAATGCCATATGTCCAGTTCTGTCCAGTGGTGCTGTGTTGTGCTGCATAAGTCACAGTGGTGGTGTCCTCTACTGCCATATGTCCAGTGCTGTCCAGTGGTGCTGTGTTGTGCTGCATCAGTCACAGTGGTGTCCTCTACTGCCATATGTCCAGTGCTGTCCAGTGGTGCTGTGTTGTGCTGCATCAGTCACAGTGGTGGTGTCCTCTGCTGCCATATGTCCAGTGCTGTCCAGTGGTGCTGTGTTGTGCTGCTTCAGTCACAGTGGTGGTGTCCTTTATTGCCATATGTCCAGTGCTGTCCAGTGGTGCTGTGTTGTGCTGCATCAGTCACGGTGGTGGTGTCCTCTACTGCCATATGTCCAGTGCTGTCCAGTGGTGCTGTGTTGTGCTGCATCAGTCACAGTGGTAGTGTCCTCTACTGCCATATGTCCAGTGCTGTCCAGTGGTGCTGTGTTGTGCTGCATCAGTCACAGTGGTGTCCTCTACTGCCATATGTCCAGTGCTGTCCAGTGGTGCTGTGTTGTGCTGCATCAGTCACAGTGGTGGTGTCCTCTACTGCCATATGTCCAGTGCTGTCCAGTGGTGCTGTGTTGTGCTGCATCAGTCACAGTGGTGGTGTCCTCAACTGCCATATGTCCAGTGCTGTCCAGTGGTGCTGTGTTGTGCTGCATCAGTCACAGTGGTGGTGTCCTCTGCTGCCATATGTCCAGTGCTGTCATGTGGTGTTGTGTTGTGCTGCATCAGTCACGGTGGTGGTGTCCTCTGCTGCTATATGTCCAGTGCTGACCAGTGGTGCTGTGTTGTGCTGCATCAGTCACAGTGGTGTCCTCTACTGCCATATGTCCAGTGCTGTCCAGTGGTGCTGTGTTGTGCTGCATCAGTCACAATGGTGGTGTCCTCTGCTGCCATATGTCCAGTGCTGTCCAGTGGTGCTGTGTTGTGCTGCATCAGTCACAGTGGTGTCCTCTACTGCCATATGTCCAGTGCTGTCCAGTTGTGCTGTGTTGTGCTGCATCAGTCACAGTGGTGGTGTCCTCTGCTGCCATATGTCCAGTGCTGTCCAGTGGTGCTGTGTTGTGCTGCATCAGTCACAGTGGTGGTGTCCTTTATTGTCATATGTCCAGTGCTGTCCAGTGGTGCTGTGTTGTGCTGCATCAGTCACGGTGGTGGTGTCCTCTACTGCCATATGTCCAGTGCTGTCCAGTGGTGCTGTGTTGTGCTGCATCAGTCACGGTGGTGGTGTCCTCTACTGCCGTATGTCCAGTGCTGTCCAGTGGTGCTGTGTTGTGCTGCATCAGTCACAGTAGTGGTGTCCTCTGCTGCCATATGTCCAGTGCTGTCCAGTGGTGTTGTGTTGTGCTGCATCAGTCACAGTGGTGGTGTCCTCTATTGCCATATGTCCAGTGCTGTCCAGTGGTGCTGTGTTGTGATGCATCAGTCACAGTGGTGGTATCCTCTCCTGCCATATGTCCAGTGCTGTCCAGTGTTGCTGTTTTGTGCTGCATCAGTCACAGTGGTGGTGTCCTCTACTGCCATATGTCCAGTGCTGTCCAGTGGTGCTGTGTTGTGCTGCATCAGTCACAGTGGTTGTGTCCTCTGCTGCCATATGTCCAGTGCTGTCCAGTGGTGCTGTGTTGTGCTGCATCACACAGTGGTGGTGTCCTCTACTGCCATATGTCCAGTGGTGCTGTGTTGTGCTGCATCAGTCACAGTGGTGGTGTCCTCTGCTGCCATATGTCCAGTGCTGACCAGTGGTGCTGTGTTGTGCTGCAACAGTCACAGTGGTGTCCTCTACTGCCATATGTCCAGTGCTGACCAGTGGTGCTGTGTTGTGCTGCATCAGTCACAGTGGTGGTGTCCTCTGCTGCCATATGTCCAGTGCTGTCCAGTGGTGCTGTATTGTGCTGCATCAGTCACAGTGGTGGTGTCCTCTACTGCCATATGTCCAGTGCTATCCAGTGGTGCTGTGTTGTGCTGCATCAGTCACAGTGGTGGTGTCCTCTACTGCCATATGTCCAGTGCTGTCCAGTGGTAGTGTGTTGTGCTGCATAAGTCACAGTGGTGGTGTCCTCTACTGCCATATGTCCAGTGCTGTCCAGTGGTGCTGTGTTGTGCTGCATCAGTTACAGTGGTGGTGTCCTCTACTGCCATATGTCCAGTGCTGTCCAGTAGTGCTGTGTTGTGCTGCATCAGTCACAGTGGTGGTGTCCTCTGCTGGCTTATGTCCAGTGCTGTCCAGTGGTGTTGTGTTGTGCTGCTTCAGTTACGGTGGTGGTGTCCTCTGCTGCTATATGTCCAGTGCTGACCAGTGGTGCTGTGTTGTGCTGCATCAGTCACAGTGGTGTCCTCTACTGCCATATGTCCAGTGCTGTCCAGTGGTGCTGTGTTGTGCTGCATCAGTCACAGTGGTGGTGTCCTCTGCTGCCATATGTCCAGTGCTGTCCAGTGGTGCTGTGTTGTGCTGCATCAGTCACAGTGGTGTCCTCTACTGCCATATGTCCAGTGCTGTCCAGTGGTGCTGTGTTGTGCTGCATCAGTCACAGTGGTGGTGTCCTCTGCTGCCATATGTCCAGTGCTGTCCAGTGGTGCTGTGTTGTGCTGCATCAGTCACATTGGTGGTGTCCTTTATTGCCATATGTCCAGTGCTGTCCAGTGGCGCTGTATTGTGCTGCATCAGTCACGGTGGTGGTGTCCTCTACTGCCATATGTCCAGTGCTGTCCAGTGGTGCTGTGTTGTGCTGCATCAGTCACAGTGGTAGTGTCCTCTACTGCCATATGTCCAGTGCTGTCCAGTGGTGCTGTGATGTGCTGCATCAGTCACAGTGGTGGTGTCCTCTACTGCCATATGTCCAGTGCTGTCCAGTGGTGCTGTGTTGTGCTGCATCAGTCACAGTGGTGGTGTCCTCTACTGCCATATGTCCAGTGCTGTCCAGTGGTGCTGTGTTGTGCTGCATCAGTCACAGTGGTGGTGTCCTCTGCTGCCATATGTCCAGTGCTGTCCAGTGGTGCTGTGTTGTGCTGCATCAGTCACATTGGTGGTGTCCTTTATTGCCATATGTCCAGTGCTGTCCAGTGGCGCTGTATTGTGCTGCATCAGTCACGGTGGTGGTGTCCTCTACTGCCATATGTCCAGTGCTGTCCAGTGGTGCTGTGTTGTGCTGCATCAGTCACAGTGGTAGTGTCCTCTACTGCCATATGTCCAGTGCTGTCCAGTGGTGCTGTGATGTGCTGCATCAGTCACAGTGGTGGTGTCCTCTACTGCCATATGTCCAGTGCTGTCCAGTGGTGCTGTGTTGTGCTGCATCAGTCACAGTGGTGGTGTCCTCTACTGCCATATGTCCAGTGCTGTCCAGTGGTGCTGTGTTGTGCTGCATCAGTCACAGTGGTGGTGTCCTCTGCTGCCATATGTCCAGTGCTGTCCAGTGGTGCTGTGTTGTGCTGCATCAGTCACAGTGGTGGTGTCCTCTACTGCCATATGTCCAGTGCTGTCCAGTGGTGCTGTGTTGTGCTGCATCAGTCACAGTGGTGGTGTCCTCTACTGCCATATGTCCAGTGCTCTCCAGTGGTACTGTGTTGTGCTGCATCAGTCACAGTGGTGGTGTCCTCTACTGCCATATGTCCAGTGCTGTCCAGTGGTGCTGTGTTGTGCTGCATCAGTCACAGTGGTGGTGTCCTCTACTGCCATATGTCCAGTGCTGTCCAGTGGTGCTGTGTTGTGCTGCATCAGTCACAGTGGTGGTGTCCTCTGCTGCCATATGTCCAGTGCTGTCCAGTGGTGTTGTGTTGTGCTGCATCAGTCACGGTGGTGGTGTCCTCTGCTGCTATATGTCCAGTGCTGACCAGTGGTGCTGTGTTGTGCTGCATCAGTCACAGTGGTGTCCTCTACTGCCATATGTCCAGTGCTGTCCAGTGGTGCTGTGTTGTGCTGCATCAGTCACAATGGTGGTGTCCTCTGCTGCCATATGTCCAGTGCTGTCCAGTGGTGCTGTGTTGTGCTGCATCAGTCACAGTGGTGTCCTCTACTGCCATATGTCCAGTGCTGTCCAGTTGTGCTGTGTTGTGCTGCATCAGTCACAGTGGTGGTGTCCTCTGCTGCCATATGTCCAGTGCTGTCCAGTGGTGCTGTGTTGTGCTGCATCAGTCACAGTGGTGGTGTCCTTTATTGCCATATGTCCAGTGCTGTCCAGTGGTGCTGTGTTGTGCTGCATCAGTCACGGTGGTGGTGTCCTCTACTGCCATATGTCCAGTGCTGTCCAGTGGTGCTGTGTTGTGCTGCATCAGTCACAGTGGTGGTGTCCTCTACTGCCATATGTCCAGTGCTGTCCAGTGGTGCTGTGTTGTGCTGCATCAGTCACAGTGGTGGTGTCCTCTACTGCCATATGTCCAGTGCTGTCCAGTGGTGCTGTGTTGTGCTGCATCAGTCACAGTGGTGGTGTCCTCTGCTGCCATATGTCCAGTGCTGTACAGTGGTGATGTGTTGTGCTGCATCAGTCACAGTGGTGGTGTCCTCTAATGCCATATGTCCAGTTCTGTCCAGTGGTGCTGTGTTGTGCTGCATAAGTCACAGTGGTGGTGTCCTCTACTGCCATATGTCCAGTGCTGTCCAGTGGTGCTGTGTTGTGCTGCATCAGTCACAGTGGTGTCCTCTACTGCCATATGTCCAGTGCTGTCCAGTGGTGCTGTGTTGTGCTGCATCAGTCACAGTGGTGGTGTCCTCTGCTGCCATATGTCCAGTGCTGTCCAGTGGTGCTGTGTTGTGCTGCATCAGTCACAGTGGTGGTGTCCTTTATTGCCATATGTCCAGTGCTGTCCAGTGGTGCTGTGTTGTGCTGCATCAGTCACGGTGGTGGTGTCCTCTACTGCCATATGTCCAGTGCTGTCCAGTGGTGCTGTGTTGTGCTGCATCAGTCACAGTGGTAGTGTCCTCTACTGCCATATGTCCAGTGCTGTCCAGTGGTGCTGTGTTGTGCTGCATCAGTCACAGTGGTGGTGTCCTCTACTGCCATATGTCCAGTGCTGTCCAGTGGTGCTGTGTTGTGCTGCATCAGTCACAGTGGTGTCCTCTACTGCCATATGTCCAGTGCTGTCCAGTGGTGCTGTGTTGTGCTGCATCAGTCACAGTGGTGGTGTCCTCTACTGCCATATGTCCAGTGCTGTCCAGTGGTGCTGTGTTGTGCTGCATCAGTCACAGTGGTGTCCTCTACTGCCATATGTCCAGTGGTGCTGTGTTGTGCTGCATCAGTCACAGTGGTGGTGTCCTTTATTGCCATATGTCCAGTGCTGTCCAGTGGTGCTGTGTTGTGCTGCATCAGTCACGGTGGTGGTGTCCTCTACTGCCATATGTCCAGTGCTGTCCAGTGGTGCTGTGTTGTGCTGCATTAGTCACAGTGGTAGTGTCCTCTACTGCCATATGTCCAGTGCTGTCCAGTGATGCTGTGTTGTGCTGCATCAGTCATGGTGGTGGTGTCCTCTGCTGCTATATGTCCAGTGCTGACCAGTGGTGCTGTGTTGTGCTGCATCAGTCACAGTGACGTCCTCTACTGCCATATGTCCAGTGCTGTCCAGTGGTGCTGTGTTGTGCTGCATCAGTCACAGTGGTGGTGTCCTCTGCTGCCATATGTCCAGTGCTGTCCAGTGGTGCTGTGTTGTGCTGCATCAGTCACAGTGGTGGTGTCCTCTATTGCCATATGTCCAGTGCTGTCCAGTGGTGCTGTGTTGTGCTGCATCAGTCACAGTGGTGGTATCCTCTCCTGCCATATGTCCAGTGCTGTCCAGTGTTGCTGTTTTGTGCTGCATCAGTCACAGTGGTGGTGTCCTCTACTGCCATATGTCCAGTGCTGTCCAGTGGTGCTGTGTTGTGCTTCATCAGTCACAGTGGTGGTGTCCTCTGCTGCCATATGTCCAGTGCTGACCAGTGGTGCTGTGTTGTGCTGCAACAGTCACAGTGGTGTCCTCTACTGCCATATGTCCAGTGCTGACCAGTGGTGCTGTGTTGTGCTGCATCAGTCACAGTGGTGGTGTCCTCTGCTGCCATAAGTCCAGTGCTGTCCAGTGGTGCTGTGTTGTGCTGCATCAGTCACAGTGGTGGTATCCTCTACTGCCATATGTCCAGTGCTGTCCAGTGGTGCTGTGTTGTGCTGCATCAGTCACAGTGGTGGTGTCCTCTACTGCCATATGTCCAGTGCTGTCCAGTGGTGTTGTGTTGTGCTGCATCAGTCACGGTGGTGGTGTCCTCTGCTGCTATATGTCCAGTGCTGACCAGTGGTGCTGTGTTGTGCTGCATCAGTCACAGTGGTGTCCTCTACTGCCATATGTCCAGTGCTGTCCAGTGGTGCTGTGTTGTGCTGCATCAGTCACAATGGTGGTGTCCTCTGCTGCCATATGTCCAGTGCTGTCCAGTGGTGCTGTGTTGTGCTGCATCAGTCACAGTGGTGTCCTCTACTGCCATATGTCCAGTGCTGTCCAGTTGTGCTGTGTTGTGCTGCATCAGTCACAGTGGTGGTGTCCTCTGCTGCCATATGTCCAGTGCTGTCCAGTGGTGCTGTGTTGTGCTGCATCAGTCACAGTGGTGGTGTCCTTTATTGCCATATGTCCAGTGCTGTCCAGTGGTGCTGTGTTGTGCTGCATCAGTCACGGTGGTGGTGTCCTCTACTGCCATATGTCCAGTGCTGTCCAGTGGTGCTGTGTTGTGCTGCATCAGTCACAGTGGTGGTGTCCTCTACTGCCATATGTCCAGTGCTGTCCAGTGGTGCTGTGTTGTGCTGCATCAGTCACAGTGGTGGTGTCCTCTACTGCCATATGTCCAGTGCTGTCCAGTGGTGCTGTGTTGTGCTGCATCAGTCACAGTGGTGGTGTCCTCTGCTGCCATATGTCCAGTGCTGTACAGTGGTGATGTGTTGTGCTGCATCAGTCACAGTGGTGGTGTCCTCTAATGCCATATGTCCAGTTCTGTCCAGTGGTGCTGTGTTGTGCTGCATAAGTCACAGTGGTGGTGTCCTCTACTGCCATATGTCCAGTGCTGTCCAGTGGTGCTGTGTTGTGCTGCATCAGTCACAGTGGTGTCCTCTACTGCCATATGTCCAGTGCTGTCCAGTGGTGCTGTGTTGTGCTGCATCAGTCACAGTGGTGGTGTCCTCTGCTGCCATATGTCCAGTGCTGTCCAGTGGTGCTGTGTTGTGCTGCTTCAG
The DNA here is from genome assembly GCF_028390025.1 of Pseudophryne corroboree. Classification (NCBI taxonomy): domain Eukaryota; kingdom Metazoa; phylum Chordata; class Amphibia; order Anura; family Myobatrachidae; genus Pseudophryne; species Pseudophryne corroboree. Next base: position 928,707 of record NW_026967602.1, read on the forward strand.
TCACAGTGGTGGTGTCCTTTATTGCCATATGTCCAGTGCTGTCCAGTGGTGCTGTGTTGTGCTGCATCAGTCACGGTGGTGGTGTCCTCTACTGCCATATGTCCAGTGCTGTCCAGTGGTGCTGTGTTGTGCTGCATCAGTCACAGTGGTAGTGTCCTCTACTGCCATATGTCCAGTGCTGTCCAGTGGTGCTGTGTTGTGCTGCATCAGTCACAGTGGTGTCCTCTACTGCCATATGTCCAGTGCTGTCCAGTGGTGCTGTGTTGTGCTGCATCAGTCACAGTGGTGGTGTCCTCTACTGCCATATGTCCAGTGCTGTCCAGTGGTGCTGTGTTGTGCTGCATCAGTCACAGTGGTGGTGTCCTCAACTGCCATATGTCCAGTGCTGTCCAGTGGTGCTGTGTTGTGCTGCATCAGTCACAGTGGTGGTGTCCTCTGCTGCCATATGTCAAGTGCTGTCCAGTGGTGTTGTGTTGTGCTGCATCAGTTACGGTGGTGGTGTCCTCTGCTGCTATATGTCCAGTGCTGACCAGTGGTGCTGTGTTGTGCTGCATCAGTCACAGTGGTGGTGTCCTCTACTGCCATATGTCCAGTGCTGTCCAGTGGTGTTGTGTTGTGCTGCATCAGTCACGGTGGTGGTGTCCTCTGCTGCCATATGTCAAGTGCTGTCCAGTGGTGTTGTGTTGTGCTGCATCAGTTACGGTGGTGGTGTCCTCTGCTGCTATATGTCCAGTGCTGACCAGTGGTGCTGTGTTGTGCTGCATCAGTCACAGTGGTAGTGTCCTCTACTGCCATATGTCCAGTGCTGTCCAGTGGTGCTGTGTTGTGCTGCATCAGTCACAGTGGTGTCCTCAACTGCCATATGTCCAGTGCTGTCCAGTGGTGCTGTGTTGTGCTGCATCAGTCACAGTGGTGGTGTCCTCTGCTGCCATATGTCCAGTGCTGTACAGTGGTGATGTGTTGTGCTGCATCAGTCACAGTGGTGGTGTCCTCTAATGCCATATGTCCAGTTCTGTCCAGTGGTGCTGTGTTGTGCTGCATAAGTCACAGTGGTGGTGTCCTCTACTGCCATATGTCCAGTGCTGTCCAGTGGTGCTGTGTTGTGCTGCATCAGTCACAGTGGTGTCCTCTACTGCCATATGTCCAGTGCTGTCCAGTGGTGCTGTGTTGTGCTGCATCAGTCACAGTGGTGGTGTCCTCTGCTGCCATATGTCCAGTGCTGTCCAGTGGTGCTGTGTTGTGCTGCTTCAGTCACAGTGGTGGTGTCCTTTATTGCCATATGTCCAGTGCTGTCCAGTGGTGCTGTGTTGTGCTGCATCAGTCACGGTGGTGGTGTCCTCTACTGCCATATGTCCAGTGCTGTCCAGTGGTGCTGTGTTGTGCTGCATCAGTCACAGTGGTAGTGTCCTCTACTGCCATATGTCCAGTGCTGTCCAGTGGTGCTGTGTTGTGCTGCATCAGTCACAGTGGTGGTGTCCTCTACTGCCATATGTCCAGTGCTGTCCAGTGGTGCTGTGTTGTGCTGCATCAGTCACAGTGGTGTCCTCTACTGCCATATGTCCAGTGCTGTCCAGTGGTGCTGTGTTGTGCTGCATCAGTCACAGTGGTGGTGTCCTCTACTGCCATATGTCCAGTGCTGTCCAGTGGTGCTGTGTTGTGCTGCATCAGTCACAGTGGTGGTGTCCTCAACTGCCATATGTCCAGTGCTGTCCAGTGGTGCTGTGTTGTGCTGCATCAGTCACAGTGGTGGTGTCCTCTGCTGCCATATGTCAAGTGCTGTCCAGTGGTGTTGTGTTGTGCTGCATCAGTTACGGTGGTGGTGTCCTCTGCTGCTATATGTCCAGTGCTGACCAGTGGTGCTGTGTTGTGCTGCATCAGTCACAGTGGTGTCCTCTACTGCCATAAGTCCAGTGCTGTCCAGTGGTGCTGTGTTGTGCTGCATCAGTCACAGTGGTGGTGTCCTCTGCTGCCATATGTCCAGTGCTGTCCAGTGGTGCTGTGTTGTGCTGCATCAGTCACAGTGGTGTCCTCTACTGCCATATGTCCAGTGCTGTGTTGTGCTGCATCAGTCACAGTGGTGGTGTCCTCTGCTGCCATATGTCCAGTGCTGTCCAGTGGTGCTGTGTTGTGCTGCATCAGTCACAGTGGTGGTGTCCTTTATTGCCATATGTCCAGTGCTGTCCAGTGGCGCTGTGTTGTGCTGCATCAGTCACGGTGGTGTTGTCCTCTACTGCCATATGTCCAGTGCTGTCCAGTGGTGCTGTGATGTGCTGCATCAGTCACAGTGGTGGTGTCCTCTACTGCCATATGTCCAGTGCTGTCCAGTGGTGCTGTGTTGTGCTGCATCAGTCACAGTGGTGGTGTCCTCTACTGCCATATGTCCAGTGCTGTCCAGTGGTGTTGCGTTGTGCTGCATCAGTCACAGTGGTGGTGTCCTCTGCTGCCATATGTCCAGTGCTGTCCAGTGGTGCTGTGTTGTGCTGCATCAGTCACAGTGGTGGTGTCCTCTACTGACATATGTCCAGTGCTGTCCAGTGGTACTGTGATGTGCTGCATCAGTCACAGTGGTGGTGTCCTCTACTGCCATATGTCCAGTGCTGTCCAGTGGTGCTGTGTTGTGCTGCATCAGTCACCGTGGTGGTGTCCTCTGCTGCCATATGTCCAGTGCTGTCCAGTGGTGCTGTGTTGTGCTGCATCAGTCACAGTGGTGGTGTCCTCTGCTGCCATATGTCCAGTGCCGTCCAGTGGTGCTGTGTTGTGCTGCATCAGTCACAGTGGTGGTGTCCTCTACTGCCATATGCCAGTGCTGTCCAGTGGTGCTGTGTTGTGCTGCATCAGTCACAGTGGTGGTGTCCTCTACTGCCATATGTCCAGTGCTGTCCAGTGGTGCTGTGTTGTGCTGCATCAGTCACAGTGGTGGTGTCCTCTGCTGCTATATGTCCAGTGCTGACCAGTGGTGCTGTGTTGTGCTGCATCAGTCACAGTGGTGTCCTCTACTGCCATATGTCCAGTGCTGTCCAGTGGCGCTGTGTTGTGCTGCATCAGTCACGGTGGTGGTGTCCTCTACTGCCATATGTCCAGTGCTGTCCAGTGGTGCTGTGTTGTGCTGCATCAGTCACAGTGGTAGTGTCCTCTACTGCCATATGTCCAGTGCTGTTCAGTGGTGCTGTGATGTGCTGCATCAGTCACAGTGGTGGTGTCCTCTACTGCCATATGTCCAGTGCTGTCCAGTGGTGCTGTGTTGTGCTGCATCAGTCACAGTGGTGGTGTCCTCTACTGCCATATGTCCAGTGCTGTCCAGTGGTGCTGTGTTGTGCTGCATCAGTCACAGTGGTGGTGTCCTCTACTGCCATATGTCCAGTGCTCTCCAGTGGTGCTGTGTTGTGCTGCATCAGTCACAGTGGTGGTGTCCTCTACTGCCATATGTCCAGTGCTGTCCAGTGGTGCTGTGTTGTGCTGCATCAGTCACAGTGGTGGTGTCCTCTACTGCCATATGTCCAGTGCTGTCCAGTGGTGCTGTGTTGTGCTGCATCAGTCACAGTGGTGGTGTCCTCTGCTGCCATATGTCCAGTGCTGTCCAGTGGTGTTGTGTTGTGCTGCATCAGTCACGGTGGTGGTGTCCTCTGCTGCTATATGTCCAGTGCTGACCAGTGGTGCTGTGTTGTGCTGCATCAGTCACAGTGGTGTCCTCTACTGCCATATGTCCAGTGCTGTCCAGTGGTGCTGTGTTGTGCTGCATCAGTCACAATGGTGGTGTCCTCTGCTGCCATATGTCCAGTGCTGTCCAGTGGTGCTGTGTTGTGCTGCATCAGTCACAGTGGTGGTGTCCTCTGCTGCCATATGTCCAGTGCTGTCCAGTTGTGCTGCATCAGTCACAGTGGTGGTGTCCTCTGCTGCCATATGTCCAGTGCTGTCCAGTGGTGCTGTGTTGTGCTGCATCAGTCACAGTGGTGGTGTCCTTTATTGCCATATGTCCAGTGCTGTCCAGTGGTGCTGTGTTGTGCTGCATCAGTCACGGTGGTGGTGTCCTCTACTGCCATATGTCCAGTGCTGTCCAGTGGTGCTGTGTTGTGCTGCATCAGTCACAGTGGTGGTGTCCTCTACTGCCATATGTCCAGTGCTGTCCAGTGGTGCTGTGTTGTGCTGCATCAGTCACAGTGGTGGTGTCCTCTACTGCCATATGTCCAGTGCTGTCCAGTGGTGCTGTGTTGTGCTGCATCAGTCACAGTGGTGGTGTCCTCTGCTGCCATATGTCCAGTGCTTTACAGTGGTGCTGTGTTGTGCTGCATCAGTCACAGTGGTGGTGTCCTCTAATGCCATATGTCCAGTGCTGTCCAGTGGTGCTGTGTTGTGCTGCATCAGTCACAGTGGTGGTGTCCTCTACTGCCATATGTCCAGTGCTGTCCAGTGGTGCTGTGTTGTGCTGCATCAGTCACAGTGGTGGTGTCCTCTACTGCCATATGTCCAGTGCTGTCCAGTGGTGCTGTGTTGTGCTGCATCAGTCACAGTGGTGGTGTCCTTTATTGCCATATGTCCAGTGCTGTCCAGTGGTGCTGTGTTGTGCTGCATCAGTCACGGTGGTGGTGTCCTCTACTGCCATATGTCCAGTGCTGTCCAGTGGTGCTGTGTTGTGCTGCATCAGTCACAGTGGTGGTGTCCTCTACTGCCATATGTCCAGTGCTGTCCAGTGTTGCTGTTTTGTGCTGCATCAGTCACAGTGGTGTCCTCTACTGCCATATGTCCAGTGATGTCCAGTGGTGCTGTGTTGTGCTGCATCAGTCACAGTGGTGGTGTCCTCTACTGCCATATGTCCAGTGCTGTCCAGTGGTGCTGTGTTGTGCTTCATCAGTCACAGTGGTGGTGTCCTCTGCTGCCATATGTCCAGTGCTGACCAGTGGTGCTGTGTTGTGCTGCAACAGTCACAGTGGTGTCCTCTTCTGCCATATGTCCAGTACTGACCAGTGGTGCTGTGTTGTGCTGCATCAGTCACAGTGGTGGTGTCCTCTGCTGCCATATGTCCAGTGCTGACCAGTGGTGCTGTGTTGTGCTGCATCAGTCACAGTGGTGGTGTCCTCTGCTGCCATATGTCCAGTGCTGTCCAGTGGTGCTGTGTTGTGCTGCATCAGTCACAGTGGTGGTGTCCTCTACTGCCTTATGTCCAGTGCTGTCCAGTGGTGCTGTGTTGTGCTGCATCAGTCACAGTGGTGGTGTCCTCTATTGCCATATGTCCAGTGCTGTCCAGTGGTGCTGTGTTGTGCTGCATCAGTCACAGTGGTGGTATCCTCTCCTGCCATATGTCCAGTGCTGTCCAGTGTTGCTGTTTTGTGCTGCATCAGTCACAGTGGTGGTGTCCTCTACTGCCATATGTCCAGTGCTGTCCAGTGGTGCTGTGTTGTGCTTCATCAGTCACAGTGGTGGTGTCCTCTGCTGCCATATGTCCAGTGCTGACCAGTGGTGCTGTGTTGTGCTGCAACAGTCACAGTGGTGTCCTCTTCTGCCATATGTCCAGTGCTGACCAGTGGTGCTGTGTTGTGCTGCATCAGTCACAGTGGTGGTGTCCTCTGCTGCCATATGTCCAGTGCTGACCAGTGGTGCTGTGTTGTGCTGCATCAGTCACAGTGGTGGTGTCCTCTGCTGCCATATGTCCAGTGCTGTCCAGTGGTGCTGTGTTGTGCTGCATCAGTCACAGTGGTGGTGTCCTCTACTGCCATATGTCCAGTGCTGTCCAGTGGTGCTGTGTTGTGCTGCATCAGTCACAGTGGTGGTGTCCTCTGCTGCCATATGTCCAGTGCTGACCAGTGGTGCTGTGTTGTGCTGCAACAGTCACAGTGGTGTCCTCTACTGCCATATGTCCAGTGCTGACCAGTGGTGCTGTGTTGTGCTGCATCAGTCACAGTGGTGGTGTCCTCTGCTGCCATAAGTCCAGTGCTGTCCAGTGGTGCTGTGTTGTGCTGCATCAGTCACAGTGGTGGTGTCCTCTACTGCCATATGTCCAGTGCTGTCCAGTGGTGCTGTGTTGTGCTGCATCAGTCACAGTGGTGGTGTCCTCTACTGCCATATGTCCAGTGCTGTCCAGTGGTGCTGTGTTGTGCTGCATCAGTCACAGTGGTGGTGGTGGTGTCCTCTACTGCCATATGTCCAGTGCTGTCCAGTGGTGCTGTGTTGTGCTGCATCAGTCACAGTGGTGGTGTCCTCTACTGCCATATGTCCAGTGCTGTCCAGTGGTGCTGTGTTGTGCTGCATCAGTCACAGTGGTGGTGTCCTCTACTGCCATATTTCCAGTGCTGTCCAGTGGTGCTGTGTTGTGCTGCATCAGTCACAGTGGTGGTGTCCTCAACTGCCATATGTCCAGTGCTGTCCAGTGGTGCTGCGTTGTGCTGCATCAGTCACAGTGGTGGTGTCCTCTGCTGCCATATGTCCAGTGCTGTCCAGTGGTGTTGTGTTGTGCTGCATCAGTTACGGTGGTGGTGTCCTCTGCTGCTATATGTCCAGTGCTGACCAGTGGTGCTGTGTTGTGCTGCATCAGTCACAGTGGTGTCCTCTACTGCCATATGTCCAGTGCTGTCCAGTGGTGCTGTGTTGTGCTGCATCAGTCACAGTGGTGGTGTCCTCTGCTGCCATATGTCCAGTGCTGTCCAGTGGTGCTGTGTTGTGCTGCATCAGTCACAGTGGTGTCCTCTACTGCCATATGTCCAGTGCTGTCCAGTGGTGCTGTGTTGTGCTGCATCAGTCACAGTGGTGGTGTCCTCTGCTGCCATATGTCCAGTGCTGTCCAGTGGTGCTGTGTTGTGCTGCATCAGTCACAGTGGTGGTGTCCTTTATTGCCATATGTCCAGTGCTGTCCAGTGGCGCTGTGTTGTGCTGCATCAGTCACGGTGGTGGTGTCCTCTACTGCCATATGTCCAGTGCTGTCCAGTGGTGCTGTGTTGTGCTGCATCAGTCACAGTGGTAGTGTCCTCTACTGCCATATGTCCAGTGCTGTCCAGTGGTGCTGTGATGTGCTGCATCAGTCACAGTGGTGGTGTCCTCTACTGCCATATGTCCAGTGCTGTCCAGTGGTGCTGTGTTGTGCTGCATCAGTCACAGTGGTGGTGTCCTCTACTGCCATATGTCCAGTGGTGTCCAGTGGTGCTGTGTTGTGCTGCATCAGTCACAGTGGTGGTGTCCTCTGCTGCCATATGTCCAGTGCTGTCCAGTGGTGCTGTGTTGTGCTGCATCAGTCACAGTGGTGGTGTCCTCTACTGACATATGTCCAGTGCAGTCCAGTGGTACTGTGATGTGCTGCATCAGTCACAGTGGTGGTGTCCTCTACTGCCATATGTCCAGTGCTGTCCAGTGGTGCTGTGTTGTGCTGCATCAGTCACAGTGGTGGTGTCCTCTACTGCCATATGTCCAGTGCTGTCCAGTGGCGCTGTGTTGTGCTGCATCAGTCACAGTGGTGGTGTCCTCTGCTGCCATATGTCCAGTGCCGTCCAGTGGTGCTGTGTTGTGCTGCATCAGTCACAGTGGTGGTGTCCTCTACTGCCATATGCCAGTGCTGTCCAGTGGTGCTGTGTTGTGCTGCATCAGTCACAGTGGTGGTGTCCTCTACTGCCATATGTCCAGTGCTGTCCAGTGGTGCTGTGTTGTGCTGCATCAGTCACAGTGGTGGTGTCCTCTGCTGCTATATGTCCAGTGCTGACCAGTGGTGCTGTGTTGTGCTGCATCAGTCACAGTGGTGGTGTCCTCTGCTGCCATATGTCCAGTGCTGTCCAGTGGTGCTGTGTTGTGCTGCATCAGTCACAGTGGTGGTGTCCTTTATTGCCATATGTCCAGTGCTGTCCAGTGGTGCTGTGTTGTGCTGCATCAGTCACGGTGGTGGTGTCCTCTACTGCCATATGTCCAGTGCTGTCCAGTGGTGCTGTGTTGTGCTGCATCAGTCACAGTGGTGGTGTCCTCTACTGCCATATGTCCAGTGCTGTCCAGTGGTGCTGTGTTGTGCTGCATCAGTCACAGTGGTGGTGTCCTCTACTGCCATATGTCCAGTGCTGTCCAGTGGTGCTGTGTTGTGCTGCATCAGTCACAGTGGTGGTGTCCTCTGCTGCCATATGTCCAGTGCTGTACAGTGGTGATGTGTTGTGCTGCATCAGTCACAGTGGTGGTGTCCTCTAATGCCATATGTCCAGTTCTGTCCAGTGGTGCTGTGTTGTGCTGCATAAGTCACAGTGGTGGTGTCCTCTACTGCCATATGTCCAGTGCTGTCCAGTGGTGCTGTGTTGTGCTGCATCAGTCACAGTGGTGTCCTCTACTGCCATATGTCCAGTGCTGTCCAGTGGTGCTGTGTTGTGCTGCATCAGTCACAGTGGTGGTGTCCTCTGCTGCCATATGTCCAGTGCTGTCCAGTGGTGCTGTGTTGTGCTGCTTTAGTCACAGTGGTGGTGTCCTTTATTGCCATATGTCCAGTGCTGTCCAGTGGTGCTGTGTTGTGCTGCATCAGTCACGGTGGTGGTGTCCTCTACTGCCATATGTCCAGTGCTGTCCAGTGGTGCTGTGTTGTGCTGCATCAGTCACAGTGGTAGTGTCATCTACTGCCATATGTCCAGTGCTGTCCAGTGGTGCTGTGTTGTGCTGCATCAGTCACAGTGGTGGTGTCCTCTACTGCCATATGTCCAGTGCTGTCCAGTGGTGCTGTGTTGTGCTGCATCAGTCACAGTGGTGTCCTCTACTGCCATATGTCCAGTGCTGTCCAGTGGTGCTGTGTTGTGCTGCATCAGTCACAGTGGTGGTGTCCTCTACTGCCATATGTCCAGTGCTGTCCAGTGGTGCTGTGTTGTGCTGCATCAGTCACAGTGGTGGTGTCCTCAACTGCCATATGTCCAGTGCTGTCCAGTGGTGCTGTGTTGTGCTGCATCAGTCACAGTGGTGGTGTCCTCTGCTGCCATATGTCAAGTGCTGTCCAGTGGTGTTGTGTTGTGCTGCATCAGTTACGGTGGTGGTGTCCTCTGCTGCTATATTTCCAGTGCTGACCAGTGGTGCTGTGTTGTGCTGCATCAGTCACAGTGGTGTCCTCTACTGCCATAAGTCCAGTGCTGTCCAGTGGTGCTGTGTTGTGCTGCATCAGTCACAGTGGTGGTGTCCTCTGCTGCCATATGTCCAGTGCTGTCCAGTGGTGCTGTGTTGTGCTGCATCAGTCACAGTGGTGTCCTCTACTGCCATATGTCCAGTGCTGTGTTGTGCTGCATCAGTCACAGTGGTGGTGTCCTCTGCTGCCATATGTCCAGTGCTGTCCAGTGGTGCTGTGTTGTGCTGCATCAGTCACAGTGGTGGTGTCCTTTATTGCCATATGTCCAGTGCTGTCCAGTGGCGCTGTGTTGTGCTGCATCAGTCACGGTGGTGTTGTCCTCTACTGCCATATGTCCAGTGCTGTCCAGTGGTGCTGTGTTGTGCTGCATCAGTCACAGTGGTAGTGTCCTCTACTGCCATATGTCCAGTGCTGTCCAGTGGTGCTGTGATGTGCTGCATCAGTCACAGTGGTGGTGTCCTCTACTGCCATATGTCCAGTGCTGTCCAGTGGTGCTGTGTTGTGCTGCATCAGTCACAGTGGTGGTGTCCTCTACTGCCATATGTCCAGTGCTGTCCAGTGGTGTTGCGTTGTGCTGCATCAGTCACAGTGGTGGTGTCCTCTGCTACCATATGTCCAGTGCTGTCCAGTGGTGCTGTGTTGTGCTGCATCAGTCACAGTGGTGGTGTCCTCTACTGACATATGTCCAGTGCTGTCCAGTGGTACTGTGATGTGCTGCATCAGTCACAGTGGTGGTGTCCTCTACTGCCATATGTCCAGTGCTGTCCAGTGGTGCTGTGTTGTGCTGCATCAGTCACCGTGGTGGTGTCCTCTGCTGCCATATGTCCAGTGCTGTCCAGTGGTGCTGTGTTGTGCTGCATCAGTCACAGTGGTGGTGTCCTCTGCTGCCATATGTCCAGTGCCGTCCAGTGGTGCTGTGTTGTGCTGCATCAGTCACAGTGGTGGTGTCCTCTACTGCCATATGCCAGTGCTGTCCAGTGGTGCTGTGTTGTGCTGCATCAGTCACAGTGGTGGTGTCCTCTACTGCCATATGTCCAGTGCTGTCCAGTGGTGCTGTGTTGTGCTGCATCAGTCACAGTGGTGGTGTCCTCTGCTGCTATATGTCCAGTGCTGACCAGTGGTGCTGTGTTGTGCTGCATCAGTCACAGTGGTGTCCTCTACTGCCATATGTCCAGTGCTGTCCAGTGGTGCTGTGTTGTGCTGCATCAGTCACAGTGGTGGTGTCCTCTGCTGCCATATGTCCAGTGCTGTCCAGTGGTGCTGTGTTGTGCTGCATCAGTCACAGTGGTGTCCTCTACTGCCATATGTCCAGTGCTGTCCAGTGGTGCTGTGTTGTGCTGCATCAGTCACAGTGGTGTCCTTTATTGCCATATGTTCAGTGCTGTCCAGTGGTGCTGTGTTGTGCTGCATCAGTCACATTGGTGGTGTCCTTTATTGCCATATGTCCAGTGCTGTCCAGTGGCGCTGTGTTGTGCTGCATCAGTCACGGTGGTGGTGTCCTCTACTGCCATATGTCCAGTGCTGTCCAGTGGTGCTGTGTTGTGCTGCATCAGTCACAGTGGTAGTGTCCTCTACTGCCATATGTCCAGTGCTGTTCAGTGGTGCTGTGATGTGCTGCATCAGTCACAGTGGTGGTGTCCTCTACTGCCATATGTCCAGTGCTGTCCAGTGGTGCTGTGTTGTGCTGCATCAGTCACAGTGGTGGTGTCCTCTACTGCCATATGTCCAGTGCTGTCCAGTGGTGCTGTGTTGTGCTGCATCAGTCACAGTGGTGGTGTCCTCTACTGCCATATGTCCAGTGCTCTCCAGTGGTGCTGTGTTGTGCTGCATCAGTCACAGTGGTGGTGTCCTCTACTGCCATATGTCCAGTGCTGTCCAGTGGTGCTGTGTTGTGCTGCATCAGTCACAGTGGTGGTGTCCTCTACTGCCATATGTCCAGTGCTGTCCAGTGGTGCTGTGTTGTGCTGCATCAGTCACAGTGGTGGTGTCCTCTGCTGCCATATGTCCAGTGCTGTCCAGTGGTGTTGTGTTGTGCTGCATCAGTCACGGTGGTGGTGTCCTCTGCTGCTATATGTCCAGTGCTGACCAGTGGTGCTGTGTTGTGCTGCATCAGTCACAGTGGTGTCCTCTACTGCCATATGTCCAGTGCTGTCCAGTGGTGCTGTGTTGTGCTGCATCAGTCACAATGGTGGTGTCCTCTGCTGCCATATGTCCAGTGCTGTCCAGTGGTGCTGTGTTGTGCTGCATCAGTCACAGTGGTGGTGTCCTCTGCTGCCATATGTCCAGTGCTGTCCAGTTGTGCTGTGTTGTGCTGCATCAGTCACAGTGGTGGTGTCCTCTGCTGCCATATGTCCAGTGCTGTCCAGTGGTGCTGTGTTGTGCTGCATCAGTCACAGTGGTGGTGTCCTTTATTGCCATATGTCCAGTGCTGTCCAGTGGTGCTGTGTTGTGCTGCATCAGTCACGGTGGTGGTGTCCTCTACTGCCATATGTCCAGTGCTGTCCAGTGGTGCTGTGTTGTGCTGCATCAGTCACAGTGGTGGTGTCCTCTACTGCCATATGTCCAGTGCTGTCCAGTGGTGCTGTGTTGTGCTGCATCAGTCACAGTGGTGGTGTCCTCTACTGCCATATGTCCAGTGCTGTCCAGTGGTGCTGTGTTGTGCTGCATCAGTCACAGTGGTGGTGTCCTCTGCTGCCATATGTCCAGTGCTTTACAGTGGTGCTGTGTTGTGCTGCATCAGTCACAGTGGTGGTGTCCTCTAATGCCATATGTCCAGTGCTGTCCAGTGGTGCTGTGTTGTGCTGCATCAGTCACAGTGGTGGTGTCCTCTACTGCCATATGTCCAGTGCTGTCCAGTGGTGCTGTGTTGTGCTGCATCAGTCACAGTGGTGGTGTCCTCTACTGCCATATGTCCAGTGCTGTCCAGTGTTGCTGTTTTGTGCTGCATCAGTCACAGTGGTGTCCTCTACTGCCATATGTCCAGTGCTGTCCAGTGGTGCTGTGTTGTGCTGCATCAGTCACGGTGGTGGTGTCCTCTACTGCCATATGTCCAGTGCTGTCCAGTGGTGCTGTGTTGTGCTGCATCAGTCACAGTGGTGGTGTCCTCTACTGCCATATGTCCAGTGCTGTCCAGTGTTGCTGTTTTGTGCTGCATCAGTCACAGTGGTGTCCTCTACTGCCATATGTCCAGTGCTGTCCAGTGGTGCTGTGTTGTGCTGCATCAGTCACAGTGGTGGTGTCCTCTACTGCCATATGTCCAGTGCTGTCCAGTGGTGCTGTGTTGTGCTGCATCAGTCACAGTGGTAGTGTCCTCTACTGCCATATGTCCAGTGCTGTCCAGTGATGCTGTGTTGTGCTGCATCAGTCACGGTGGTGGTGTCCTCTGCTGCTATATGTCCAGTGCTGACCAGTGGTGCTGTGTTGTGCTGCATCAGTCACAGTGACGTCCTCTACTGCCATATGTCCAGTGCTGTCCAGTGGTGCTGTGTTGTGCTGCATCAGTCACAGTGGTGGTGTCCTCTGCTGCCATATGTCCAGTGCTGTCCAGTGGTGCTGTGTTGTGCTGCATCAGTCACAGTGGTGGTGTCCTCTATTGCCATATGTCCAGTGCTGTCCAGTGGTGCTGTGTTGTGCTGCATCAGTCACAGTGGTGGTATCCTCTCCTGCCATATGTCCAGTGCTGTCCAGTGTTGCTGTTTTGTGCTGCATCAGTCACAGTGGTGGTGTCCTCTACTGCCATATGTCCAGTGCTGTCCAGTGGTGCTGTGTTGTGCTTCATCAGTCACAGTGGTGGTGTCCTCAGCTGCCATATGTCCAGTGCTGACCAGTGGTGCTGTGTTGTGCTGCAACAGTCACAGTGGTGTCCTCTTCTGCCATATGTCCAGTACTGACCAGTGGTGCTGTGTTGTGCTGCATCAGTCACAGTGGTGGTGTCCTCTGCTGCCATATGTCCAGTGCTGACCAGTGGTGCTGTGTTGTGCTGCATCAGTCACAGTGGTGGTGTCCTCTGCTGCCATATGTCCAGTGCTGTCCAGTGGTGCTGTGTTGTGCTGCATCAGTCACAGTGGTAGTGTCCTCTACTGCCTTATGTCCAGTGCTGTCCAGTGGTGCTGTGTTGTGCTGCATCAGTCACAGTGGTGGTGTCCTCTATTGCCATATGTCCAGTGCTGTCCAGTGGTGCTGTGTTGTGCTGCATCAGTCACAGTGGTGGTATCCTCTCCTGCCATATGTCCAGTGCTGTCCAGTGTTGCTGTTTTGTGCTGCATCAGTCACAGTGGTGGTGTCCTCTACTGCCATATGTCCAGTGCTGTCCAGTGGTGCTGTGTTGTGCTTCATCAGTCACAGTGGTGGTGTCCTCTGCTGCCATATGTCCAGTGCTGACCAGTGGTGCTGTGTTGTGCTGCAACAGTCACAGTGGTGTCCTCTTCTGCCATATGTCCAGTGCTGACCAGTGGTGCTGTGTTGTGCTGCATCAGTCACAGTGGTGGTGTCCTCTGCTGCCATATGTCCAGTGCTGACCAGTGGTGCTGTGTTGTGCTGCATCAGTCACAGTGGTGGTGTCCTCTGCTGCCATATGTCCAGTGCTGTCCAGTGGTGCTGTGTTGTGCTGCATCAGTCACAGTGGTGGTGTCCTCTACTGCCATATGTCCAGTGCTGTCCAGTGGTGCTGTGTTGTGCTGCATCAGTCACAGTGGTGGTGTCCTCTGCTGCCATATGTCCAGTGCTGACCAGTGGTGCTGTGTTGTGCTGCAACAGTCACAGTGGTGTCCTCTACTGCCATATGTCCAGTGCTGACCAGTGGTGCTGTGTTGTGCTGCATCAGTCACAGTGGTGGTGTCCTCTGCTGCCATAAGTCCAGTGCTGTCCAGTGGTGCTGTGTTGTGCTGCATCAGTCACAGTGGTGGTGTCCTCTACTGCCATATGTCCAGTGCTGTCCAGTGGTGCTGTGTTGTGCTGCATCAGTCACAGTGGTGGTGTCCTCTACTGCCATATGTCCAGTGCTGTCCAGTGGTGCTGTGTTGTGCTGCATCAGTCACAGTGGTGGTGTCCTTTATTGCCATATGTCCAGTGCTGTCCAGTGGTGCTGTGTTGTGCTGCATCAGTCACGGTGGTGGTGTCCTCTACTGCCATATGTCCAGTGCTGTCCAGTGGTGCTGTGTTGTGCTGCATCAGTCACAGTGGTGGTGTCCTCTACTGCCATATGTCCAGTGCTGTCCAGTGGTGCTGTGTTGTGCTGCATCAGTCACAGTGGTGGTGTCCTCTACTGCCATATGTCCAGTGCTGTCCAGTGGTGCTGTGTTGTGCTGCATCAGTCACAGTGGTGGTGTCCTCTGCTGCCATATGTCCAGTGCTTTACAGTGGTGCTGTGTTGTGCTGCATCAGTCACAGTGGTGGTGTCCTCTAATGCCATATGTCCAGTGCTGTCCAGTGGTGCTGTGTTGTGCTGCATCAGTCACAGTGGTGGTGTCCTCTACTGCCATATGTCCAGTGCTGTCCAGTGGTGCTGTGTTGTGCTGCATCAGTCACAGTGGTGGTGTCCTCTACTGCCATATGTCCAGTGCTGTCCAGTGGTGCTGTGTTGTGCTGCATCAGTCACAGTGGTGGTGTCCTTTATTGCCATATGTCCAGTGCTGTCCAGTGGTGCTGTGTTGTGCTGCATCAGTCACGGTGGTGGTGTCCTCTACTGCCATATGTCCAGTGCTGTCCAGTGGTGCTGTGTTGTGCTGCATCAGTCACAGTGGTGGTGTCCTCTACTGCCATATGTCCAGTGCTGTCCAGTGTTGCTGTTTTGTGCTGCATCAGTCACAGTGGTGTCCTCTACTGCCATATGTCCAGTGCTGTCCAGTGGTGCTGTGTTGTGCTGCATCAGTCACAGTGGTGGTGTCCTCTACTGCCATATGTCCAGTGCTGTCCAGTGGTGCTGTGTTGTGCTGCATCAGTCACAGTGGTAGTGTCCTCTACTGCCATATGTCCAGTGCTGTCCAGTGATGCTGTGTTGTGCTGCATCAGTCACGGTGGTGGTGTCCTCTGCTGCTATATGTCCAGTGCTGACCAGTGGTGCTGTGTTGTGCTGCATCAGTCACAGTGACGTCCTCTACTGCCATATGTCCAGTGCTGTCCAGTGGTGCTGTGTTGTGCTGCATCAGTCACAGTGGTGGTGTCCTCTGCTGCCATATGTCCAGTGCTGTCCAGTGGTGCTGTGTTGTGCTGCATCAGTCACAGTGGTGGTGTCCTCTATTGCCATATGTCCAGTGCTGTCCAGTGGTGCTGTGTTGTGCTGCATCAGTCACAGTGGTGGTATCCTCTCCTGCCATATGTCCAGTGCTGTCCAGTGTTGCTGTTTTGTGCTGCATCAGTCACAGTGGTGGTGTCCTCTACTGCCATATGTCCAGTGCTGTCCAGTGGTGCTGTGTTGTGCTTCATCAGTCACAGTGGTGGTGTCCTCAGCTGCCATATGTCCAGTGCTGACCAGTGGTGCTGTGTTGTGCTGCAACAGTCACAGTGGTGTCCTCTTCTGCCATATGTCCAGTACTGACCAGTGGTGCTGTGTTGTGCTGCATCAGTCACAGTGGTGGTGTCCTCTGCTGCCATATGTCCAGTGCTGACCAGTGGTGCTGTGTTGTGCTGCATCAGTCACAGTGGTGGTGTCCTCTGCTGCCATATGTCCAGTGCTGTCCAGTGGTGCTGTGTTGTGCTGCATCAGTCTCAGTGGTGGTGTCCTCTACTGCCTTATGTCCAGTGCTGTCCAGTGGTGCTGTGTTGTGCTGCATCAGTCACAGTGGTGGTGTCCTCTATTGCCATATGTCCAGTGCTGTCCAGTGGTGCTGTGTTGTGCTGCATCAGTCACAGTGGTGGTATCCTCTCCTGCCATATGTCCAGTGCTGTCCAGTGTTGCTGTTTTGTGCTGCATCAGTCACAGTGGTGGTGTCCTCTACTGCCATATGTCCAGTGCTGTCCAGTGGTGCTGTGTTGTGCTTCATCAGTCACAGTGGTGGTGTCCTCTGCTGCCATATGTCCAGTGCTGACCAGTGGTGCTGTGTTGTGCTGCAACAGTCACAGTGGTGTCCTCTTCTGCCATATGTCCAGTGCTGACCAGTGGTGCTGTGTTGTGCTGCATCAGTCACAGTGGTGGTGTCCTCTGCTGCCATATGTCCAGTGCTGACCAGTGGTGCTGTGTTGTGCTGCATCAGTCACAGTGGTGGTGTCCTCTGCTGCCATATGTCCAGTGCTGTCCAGTGGTGCTGTGTTGTGCTGCATCAGTCACAGTGGTGGTGTCCTCTACTGCCATATGTCCAGTGCTGTCCAGTGGTGCTGTGTTGTGCTGCATCAGTCACAGTGGTGGTGTCCTCTGCTGCCATATGTCCAGTGCTGACCAGTGGTGCTGTGTTGTGCTGCAACAGTCACAGTGGTGTCCTCTACTGCCATATGTCCAGTGCTAACCAGTGGTGCTGTGTTGTGCTGCATCAGTCACAGTGGTGGTGTCCTCTGCTGCCATAAGTCCAGTGCTGTCCAGTGGTGCTGTGTTGTGCTGCATCAGTCACAGTGGTGGTGTCCTCTACTGCCATATGTCCAGTGCTGTCCAGTGGTGCTGTGTTGTGCTGCATCAGTCACAGTGGTGGTGTCCTCTACTGCCATATGTCCAGTGCTGTCCAGTGGTGCTGTGTTGTGCTGCATCAGTCACAGTGGTGGTGGTGGTGTCCTCTACTGCCATATGTCCAGTGCTGTCCAGTGGTGCTGTGTTGTGCTGCATCAGTCACAGTGGTGGTGTCCTCTACTGCCATATGTCCAGTGCTGTCCAGTGGTGCTGTGTTGTGCTGCATCAGTCACAGTGGTGGTGTCCTCTACTGCCATATTTCCAGTGCTGTCCAGTGGTGCTGTGTTGTGCTGCATCAGTCACAGTGGTGGTGTCCTCAACTGCCATATGTCCAGTGCTGTCCAGTGGTGCTGCGTTGTGCTGCATCAGTCACAGTGGTGGTGTCCTCTGCTGCCATATGTCCAGTGCTGTCCAGTGGTGTTGTGTTGTGCTGCATCAGTTACGGTGGTGGTGGTGTCCTCTGCTGCTATATGTCCAGTGCTGACCAGTGGTGCTGTGTTGTGCTGCATCAGTCACAGTGGTGTCCTCTACTGCCATATGTCCAGTGCTGTCCAGTGGTGCTGTGTTGTGCTGCATCAGTCACAGTGGTGGTGTCCTCTGCTGCCATATGTCCAGTGCTGTCCAGTGGTGCTGTGTTGTGCTGCATCAGTCACAGTGGTGTCCTCTACTGCCATATGTCCAGTGCTGTCCAGTGGTGCTGTGTTGTGCTGCATCAGTCACAGTGGTGGTGTCCTCTGCTGCCATATGTCCAGTGCTGTCCAGTGGTGCTGTGTTGTGCTGCATCAGTCACAGTGGTGGTGTCCTTTATTGCCATATGTCCAGTGCTGTCCAGTGGCGCTGTGTTGTGCTGCATCAGTCACGGTGGTGGTGTCCTCTACTGACATATGTCCAGTGCTGTCCAGTGGTGCTGTGTTGTGCTGCATCAGTCACAGTGGTAGTGTCCTCTACTGCCATATGTCCAGTGCTGTCCAGTGGTGCTGTGATGTGCTGCATCAGTCACAGTGGTGGTGTCCTCTACTGCCATATGTCCAGTGCTGTCCAGTGGTGCTGTGTTGTGCTGCATCAGTCACAGTGGTGGTGTCCTCTACTGCCATATGTCCAGTGGTGTCCAGTGGTGCTGTGTTGTGCTGCATCAGTCACAGTGGTGGTGTCCTCTGCTGCCATATGTCCAGTGCTGTCCAGTGGTGCTGTGTTGTGCTGCATCAGTCACAGTGGTGGTGTCCTCTACTGACATATGTCCAGTGCAGTCCAGTGGTACTGTGATGTGCTGCATCAGTCACAGTGGTGGTGTCCTCTACTGCCATATGTCCAGTGCTGTCCAGTGGTGCTGTGTTGTGCTGCATCAGTCACAGTGGTGGTGTCCTCTACTGCCATATGTCCAGTGCTGTCCAGTGGCGCTGTGTTGTGCTGCATCAGTCACAGTGGTGGTGTCCTCTGCTGCCATATGTCCAGTGCCGTCCAGTGGTGCTGTGTTGTGCTGCATCAGTCACAGTGGTGGTGTCCTCTACTGCCATATGCCAGTGCTGTCCAGTGGTGCTGTGTTGTGCTGCATCAGTCACAGTGGTGGTGTCCTCTGCTGCCATATGTCCAGTGCTGTCCAGTGGTGCTGTGTTGTGCTGCATCAGTCACAGTGGTGGTGTCCTCTGCTGCTATATGTCCAGTGCTGACCAGTGGTGCTGTGTTGTGCTGCATTAGTCACAGTGGTGTCCTCTACTGCCATATGTCCAGTGCTGTCCAGTGGTGCTGTGTTGTGCTGCATCAGTCACAGTGGTGGTGTCCTCTGCTGCCATATGTCCAGTGCTGTCCAGTGGTGCTGTGTTGTGCTGCATCAGTCACAGTGGTGTCCTCTACTGCCATATGTCCAGTGGTGTCCAGTGGTGCTGTGTTGTGCTGCATCAGTCACAGTGGTGGTGGTGTCCTCTGCTGCCATATGTCCAGTGCTGTCCAGTGGTGCTGTGTTGTGCTGCATCAGTCACAGTGGTGGTGTCCTTTATTGCCATATGTCCAGTGCTGTCCAGTGGTGCTGTGTTGTGCTGCATCAGTCACAGTGGTGGTGTCCTCTACTGCCATATGTCCAGTGCTGTCCAGTGGTGCTGTGTTGTGCTGCATCAGTCACAGTGGTGGTGTCCTCTACTGCCAAATGTCCAGTGCTGTCCAGTGGTGCTGTGTTGTGCTGCATCAGTCACAGTGGTGGTGTCCTCTACTGCCATATGTCCAGTGCTGTCCAGTGGTGCTGTGTTGTGCTGCATCAGTCACAGCGGTGGTGTCCTCTGCTGCCATATGTCCAGTGCTGTCCAGTGGTGCTGTGTTGTGCTGCATCAGTCACAGTGGTGGTGTCCTCTACTGCCATATGTCCAGTGCTGTCCAGTGGTGCTGTGTTGTGCTGCATCAGTCACAGTGGTGGTGTCCTCTACTGCCATATGTCCAGTGCTGTCCAGTGGTGCTGTGTTGTGCTGCATCAGTCACAGTGGTGGTGTCCTCTGCTGCCATATGTCCAGTGCTGTCCAGTGGTGCTGTGTTGTGCTGCATCAGTCACGGTGGTGGTGTCCTCTGCATCTATATGTCCAGTGCTGACCAGTGGTGCTGTGTTGTGCTGCATCAGTCACAGTGGTGTCCTCTACTGCCATATGTCCAGTGCTGTCCAGTGGTGCTGTGTTGTGCTGCATCAGTCACAGTGGTGGTGTCCTCTGCTGCCATATGTCCACTGCTGTCCAGTGGTGCTGTGTTGTGATGCATCAGTCACAGTGGTGGTGTCCTCTATTGCCATATGTCCAGTGCTGTCCGGTGGTGCTGTGTTGTGCTGCATCAGTCACAGTGGTGGTATCCTCTCGTCATATGTCCAGTGCTGTCCAGTGGTGCTGTGTTGTGCTGCATCAGTCACAGTGGTGGTGTCCTTTATTGCCATATGTCCAGTGCTGTCCAGTGGTGCTATGTTGTGCTGCATCAGTCACGGTGGTGGTGTCCTCTACTGCCACATGTCCAGTGCTGTCCAGTGGTGCTGTGTTGTGCTGCATCAGTCACAGTGGTGGTGTCCTCTACTGCCATATGTCCAGTGGTGCTGTGTTGTGCTGCATCAGTCACAGTGGTGGTGTCCTCTACTGCCATATGTCCAGTGCTGTCCAGTGGTGCTGTGTTGTGCTGCATCACACAGTGGTGGTGTCCTCTACTGCCATATGTCCAGTGCTGCCCAGTGGTGCTGTGTTGTGCTGCATCAGTCACAGTGGTGGTGTCCTCTACTGCCATATGTCCAGTGCTGTCCAGTGGTGCTGTGTTGTGCTGCATCAGTCACAGTGGTGGTGTCCTCTACTGCCATATGTCCAGTGCTGTCCAGTGATGCTGTGTTGTGCTGCATCAGTCATAGTGGTGGTGTCCTCTACTGTCATATGTCCAGTGCTGTCCAGTGGTGCTGTGTTGTGTTGTGTTGCATCAGTCACAGTGGTGGTGTCCTCTGCTGCCATATGTCCAGTCCTGTCCAGTGGTGCTGTGTTGTGCTGCATCAGTCACGGTGCTGGTGTCCTCTGCTGCTATATGTCCAGTGCTGACCAGTGGTGCTGTGTTGTGCTGCATCAGTCACAGTGACGTCCTCTACTGCCATATGTCCAGTGCTGTCCAGTGGTGCTGTGTTGTGCTGCATCAGTCACAGTGGTGGTGTCCTCTGCTGCCATATGTCCAGTGCTGTCCAGTGTTGCTGTGTTGTGCTGCATCAGTCACAGTGGTGGTGTCCTCTACTGCCATATGTCCAGTGCTGTCCAGTGGTGCTGTTTTGTGCTGCATCAGTCACAGTGGTGGTGTCCTCTGTTGCCATATGTCCAGTGCTGTCCAGTGGTGCTGTGTTGTGCTGCAACAGTCACAGTGGTGGTGTCCTCTGCTGCCATATGTCCAGTGCTGTCCAGTGGTGCTGTGTTGTGCTGCATCAGTCACGGTGGAGGTGTCCTCTGCTGCTAAATGTCCAGTGCTGACCAGTGGTGCTGTGTTGTGCTGCATCAGTCACAGTGGTGTCCTCTACTGCCATATGTCCAGTGCTGTCCAGTGGTGCTGTGTTGTGCTGCATCAGTCACAGTGGTGGTGTCCTCTGCTGCCATATGTCCAGTGCTGTCCAGTGGTGCTGTGTTGTGCTGCATCAGTCACAGTGGTGTCCTCTACTGCCATCTGTCCAGTGCTGTCCAGTGGTGCTGTGTTGTGCTGCATCAGTCACAGTGGTGGTGTCCTCTGCTGCCATATGTCCAGTGCTGTCCAGTGTTGCTGTGTTGTGCTGCATCAGTCACAGTGGTGGTATCCTCTACTGCCATATGTCCAGTGCTGTCCAGTGGTGCTGTGTTGTGCTGCATCAGTCACAGTGGTGGTGTCCTCTGCTGCCATATGTCCAGTGCTGTCCAGTGGTGCTATGTTGTGCTGCATCAGTCACAGTGGTGGTGTCCTCTACTGCCATATGTCCAGTGCTGTCCAGTGTTGCTGTGTTGTGCTGCATCAGTCACAGTGGTGGTGTCCTCTACTGCCATATGTCCAGTGCTGTCCAGTGGTGCTGTGTTGTGCTGCATCAGTCACAGTGGTGGTGTCCTCTGCTGCCATATGTCCAGTGCTGTCCAGTGGTGCTGTGTTGTGCTGCATCAGTCACGGTGGTGGTGTCCTCTGCATCTATATGTCCAGTGCTGACCAGTGGTGCTGTGTTGTGCTGCATCAGTCACAGTGGTGTCCTCTACTGCCATATGCCCAGTGCTGTCCAGTGGTGCTGTGTTGTGCTGCATCAGTCACAGTGGTGGTGTCCTCTGCTGCCATATGTCCACTGCTGTCCAGTGGTGCTGTGTTGTGCTGCATCAGTCACAGTGGTGGTGTCCTCTATTGCCATATGTCCAGTGCTGTCCAGTGGTGCTGTGTTGTGCTGCATCAGTCACAGTGGTGGTATCCTCTCGTCATATGTCCAGTGCTGTCCAGTGGTGCTGTGTTGTGCTGCATCAGTCACAGTGGTGGTGTCCTTTATTGCCATATGTCCAGTGCTGTCCAGTGGTGCTATGTTGTGCTGCATCAGTCACGGTGGTGGTGTCCTCTACTGCCATATGTCCAGTGCTGTCCAGTGGTGCTGTGTTGTGCTGCATCAGTCACAGTGGTGGTGTCCTCTACTGCCATATGTCCAGTGCTGTCCAGTGGTGCTGTGTTGTGCTGCATCACACTGTGGTGGTGTCCTCTACTGCCATATGTCCAGTGCTGTCCAGTGGTGCTGTGTTGTGCTGCATCAGTCACAGTGGTGGTGTCCTCTACTGCCATATGTCCAGTGCTGTCCAGTGGTGCTGTGTTGTGCTGCATCAGTCACAGTGGTGGTGTCCTCTACTGCCATATGTCCAGTGCTGTCCAGTGATGCTGTGTTGTGCTGCATCAGTCACAGTGGTGGTGTCCTCTACTGTCATATGTCCAGTGCTGTCCAGTGGTGCTGTGTTGTGTTGCATCAGTCACAGTGGTGGTGTCCTCTGCTGCCATATGTCCAGTCCTGTCCAGTGGTGCTGTGTTGTGCTGCATCAGTCTTGGTGGTGGTGTCCTCTGCTACTATATGTCCAGTGCTGACCAGTGGTGCTGTGTTGTGCTGCATCAGTCACAGTGACGTCCTCTACTGCCATATGTCCAGTGCTGTCCAGTGGTGCTGTGTTGTGCTGCATCAGTCACAGTGGTGGTGTCCTCTGCTGCCATATGTCCAGTGCTGTCCAGTGTTGCTGTGTTGTGCTGCATCAGTCACAGTGGTGGTGTCCTCTACTGCCATATGTCCAGTGCTGTCCAGTGGTGCTGTGTTGTGCTGCATCAGTCACAGTGGTGGTGTCCTCTATTGCCATATGTCCAGTGCTGTCCAGTGGTGCTGTGTTGTGCTGCAACAGTCACAGTGGTGTCCTCTACTGCCATATGTCCAGTGCTGACCAGTGGTGCTGTGTTGTGCTGCATCCGTCACAGTGGTGGTGTCCTCTGCTGCCATATGTCCAGTGCTGTCCAGTGGTGCTGTGTTGTGCTGCATCAGTCACAGTGGTGGTGTCCTCTACTGCCATATGTCCAGTGCTGTCCAGTGGTGCTGTGTTGTGCTGCAACAGTCACAGTGGTGGTGTCCTCTACTGCCATATGTCCAATGCTGTCCAGTGGTGCTGTGTTGTGCTGCATCAGTCACAGTGGTGGTGTCCTCTACTGCCATATGTCCAGTGCTGTCCAGTGGTGCTGTGTTGTGCTGCATCAGTCACAGTGGTGGTGTACTCTACTGCCATATGTCCAGTGCTGTCCAGTGGTGCTGTGTTGTGCTGCATCAGTCACAGTGGTGGTGTCCTCTGCTGCCATATGTCCAGTGCTGTCCAGTGGTGCTGTGTTGTGCTGCATCAGTCACGGTGGTGGTGTCCTCTGCTGCTAAATGTCCAGTGCTGACCAGTGGTGCTGTGTTGTGCTGCATCAGTCACAGTGGTGTCCTCTACTGCCATATGTCCAGTGCTGTCCAGTGGTGCTGTGTTGTGCTGCATCAGTCACAGTGGTGGTGTCCTCTGCTGCCATATGTCCAGTGCTGTCCAGTGGTGCTGTGTTGTGCTGCATCAGTCACGGTGGTGGTGTCCTCTGCTGCTAAATGTCCAGTGCTGACCAGTGGTGCTGTGTTGTGCTGCATCAGTCACAGTGGTGTCCTCTACTGCCATATGTCCAGTGCTGTCCAGTGGTGCTGTGTTGTGCTGCATCAGTCACAGTGGTGGTGTCCTCTGCTGCCATATGTCCAGTGCTGTCCAGTGGTGCTGTGTTGTGCTGCATCAGTCACAGTGGTGTCCTCTACTGCCATCTGTCCAGTGCTGTCCAGTGGTGCTGTGTTGTGCTGCATCAGTCACAGTGGTGGTTTCCTCTGCTGCCATATGTCCAGTGCTGTCCAGTGGTGCTGTGTTGTGCTGCATCAGTCACAGTGGTGGTGTCCTCTACTGCCATATGTCCAGTGCTGTCCAGTGGTGCTGTGTTGTGCTGCATCAGTCACAGTGGTGGTGTCCTCTGCTGCCGTTTGTCCAGTGCTGTCCAGTGGTGCTGTGTTGTGCTGCATCAGTCACAGTGGTGGTGTCCTCTACTGCCATATGTCCAGTGCTGTCCAGTGGTGCTGTGTTGTGCTGCATCAGTCACAGTGGTGGTGTCCTCTACTGCCATATGTCCAGTGCTGTCCAGTGGTGCTGTGTTGTGCTGCATCAGTCACAGTGGTGGTGTCCTCTGCTGCCATATGTCCAGTGCTGTCCAGTGGTGCTGTGTTGTGCTGCATCAGTCACGATGGTGGTGTCCTCTGCTGCTATATGTCCAGTGCTGACCAGTGGTGCTGTGTTGTGCTGCATCAGTCACAGTGGTGTCCCCTACTGCCATATGTCCAGTGCTGTCCAGTGGTGCTGTGTTGCGCTGCATCAGTCACAGTGGTGGTGTCCTCTGCTGCCATATGTCCAGTGCTGTCCAGTGTTGCTGTGTTGTGCTGCATCAGTCACAGTGGTGGTGTCCTCTACTGCCATATGTCCAGTGCTGTCCAGTGGTGCTGTGTTGTGCTGCATAAGTCACAGTGGTGGTGTCCTCTGCTGCCATACGTCCAGTGCTGACCAGTGGTGCTGTGTTGTGCTGCAACAGTCACAGTGGTGTCCTCTACTGCCATATGTCCAGTGCTGTCCAGTGGTGCTGTGTTGTGCTGCATCAGTCACAGTGGTGGTGTCCTCTGCTGCCATATGTCCAGTGCTGTCCAGTGGTGCTGTGTTGTGCTGCATCAGGCACAGTGGTGGTGTCCTTTATTGCCATATGTCCAGTGGTGCTGTGTTGTGCTGCATCAGTCACGGTGGTGGTGTCCTCTACTGCCATATGTCCAGTGCTGTCCAGTGGTGCTGTGTTGTGCTGCATTAGTCACAGTGGTATTGTCCTCTACTGCCATATGTCCAGTGCTGTCCAGTGGTGCTGTGTTGTGCTGCATCAGTCACAGTGGTGGTGTCCTCTACTGCCATATGTCCAGTGCTGTCCAGTGGTGCTGTGTTGTGCTGCATCAGTCACAGTGGTGGTGTCCTCTACTGCCATATGTCCAGTGCTGTCCAGTTGTGCTGTGTTGTGCTGCATCAGTCACAGTGGTGGTGTCCTCTGCTGCCATTTGTCCAGTGCTGTCCAGTGGTGCTGTGTTGTGCTGCATCAGTCACAGTGGTGGTGTCCTCTACTGCCATATGTCCAGTGCTGTCCAGTGGTGCTGTGTTGTGCTGCATCAGTCACAGTGGTGGTGTCCTCTACTGCCATATGTCCAGTGCTGTTCAGTGGTGCTGTGTTGTGCTGCATAAGTCACAGTGGTGGTGTCCTCTACTGCCATATGTCCAGTGCTGTCCAGTGGTGCTGTGTTGTGCTGCATCAGTCACAGTGGTGTCCTCTACTGCCATATGTCCAGTGCTGTCCAGTGGTGCTGTGTTGTGCTGCATCAGTCACAGTGGTGGTGTCCTCTGCTGCCATATGTCCAGTGCTGTCCAGTGGTGCTGTGTTGTGCTGCTTCAGTCACAGTGGTGGTGTCCTTTATTGCCATATGTCCAGTGCTGTCCAGTGGTGCTGTGTTGTGCTGCATCAGTCACGGTGGTGGTGTCCTCTACTGCCATATGTCCAGTGCTGTCCAGTGGTGCTGTGTTGTGCTGCATCAGTCACAGTGGTAGTGTCCTCTACTGCCATATGTCCAGTGCTGTCCAGTGGTGCTGTGTTGTGCTGCATCAGTCACAGTGGTGGTGTCCTCTACTGCCATATGTCCAGTGCTGTCCAGTGGTGCTGTGTTGTGCTGCATCAGTCACAGTGGTGTCCTCTACTGCCATATGTCCAGTGCTGTCCAGTGGTGCTGTGTTGTGCTGCATCAGTCACAGTGGTGGTGTCCTCTACTGCCATATGTCCAGTGCTGTCCAGTGGTGCTGTGTTGTGCTGCATCAGTCACAGTGGTAGTGTCCTCTACTGCCATATGTCCAGTGCTGTCCAGTGATGCTGTGTTGTGCTGCATCAGTCATGGTGGTGGTGTCCTCTGCTGCTATATGTCCAGTGCTGACCAGTGGTGCTGTGTTGTGCTGCATCAGTCACAGTGACGTCCTCTACTGCCATATGTCCAGTGCTGTCCAGTGGTGCTGTGTTGTGCTGCATCAGTCACAGTGGTGGTGTCCTCTGCTGCCATATGTCCAGTGCTGTCCAGTGGTGCTGTGTTGTGCTGCATCAGTCACAGTGGTGGTGTCCTCTATTGCCATATGTCCAGTGCTGTCCAGTGGTGCTGTGTTGTGCTGCATCAGTCACAGTGGTGGTATCCTCTCCTGCCATATGTCCAGTGCTGTCCAGTGTTGCTGTTTTGTGCTGCATCAGTCACAGTGGTGGTGTCCTCTACTGCCATATGTCCAGTGCTGTCCAGTGGTGCTGTGTTGTGCTTCATCAGTCACAGTGGTGGTGTCCTCTGCTGCCATATGTCCAGTGCTGACCAGTGGTGCTGTGTTGTGCTGCAACAGTCACAGTGGTGTCCTCTACTGCCATATGTCCAGTGCTGACCAGTGGTGCTGTATTGTGCTGCATCAGTCACAGTGGTGGTGTCCTCTGCTGCCATATGTCCAGTGCTGACCAGTGGTGCTGTGTTGTGCTGCATCAGTCACAGTGGTGGTGTCCTCTGCTGCCATATGTCCAGTGCTGTCCAGTGGTGCTGTGTTGTGCTGCATCAGTCACAGTGGTGGTGTCCTCTACTGCCTTATGTCCAGTGCTGTCCAGTGGTGCTGTGTTGTGCTGCATCAGTCACAGTGGTGGTGTCCTCTGCTGCCATATGTCCAGTGCTGACCAGTGGTGCTGTGTTGTGCTGCAACAGTCACAGTGGTGTCCTCTACTGCCATATGTCCAGTGCTGACCAGTGGTGCTGTGTTGTGCTGCATCAGTCACAGTGGTGGTGTCCTCTGCTGCCATAAGTCCAGTGCTGTCCAGTGGTGCTGTGTTGTGCTGCATCAGTCACAGTGGTGGTGTCATCTACTGCCATATGTCCAGTGCTGTCCAGTGGTGCTGTGTTGTGCTGCATCAGTCACAGTGGTGGTGTCCTCTACTGCCATATGTCCAGTGCTGTCCAGTGGTGCTGTGTTGTGCTGCATCAGTCACAGTGGTGGTGGTGTCCTCTACTGCCATATGTCCAGTGCTGTCCAGTGGTGCTGTGTTGTGCTGCATCAGTCACAGTGGTGGTGTCCTCTACTGCCATATGTCCAGTGCTGTCCAGTGGTGCTGTGTTGTGCTGCATCAGTCACAGTGGTGGTGTCCTCTACTGCCATATGTCCAGTGCTGTCCAGTGGTGCTGTGTTGTGCTGCATCAGTCACAGTGGTGGTGTCCTCAACTGCCATATGTCCAGTGCTGTCCAGTGGTGCTGTGTTGTGCTGCATCAGTCACAGTGGTGGTGTCCTCTGCTGCCATATGTCAAGTGCTGTCCAGTGGTGTTGTGTTGTGCTGCATCAGTTACGGTGGTGGTGTCCTCTGCTGCTATATGTCCAGTGCTGACCAGTGGTGCTGTGTTGTGCTGCATCAGTCACAGTGACGTCCTCTACTGCCATATGTCCAGTGCTGTCCAGTGGTGCTGTGTTGTGCTGCATCAGTCACAGTGGTGGTGTCCTCTGCTGCCATATGTCCAGTGCTGTCCAGTGGTGCTGTGTTGTGCTGCATCAGTCACAGTGGTGGTGTCCTCTATTGCCATATGTCCAGTGCTGTCCAGTGGTGCTGTGTTGTGCTGCATCAGTCACAGTGGTGGTGTCCTCAACTGCCATATGTCCAGTGCTGTCCAGTGGTGCTGTGTTGTGCTGCATCAGTCACAGTGGTGGTGTCCTCTACTGCCATATGTCCAGTGCTGTTCAGTGGTGCTGTGTTGTGCTGCATAAGTCACAGTGGTGGTGTCCTCTACTGCCATATGTCCAGTGCTGTCCAGTGGTGCTGTGTTGTGCTGCATCAGTCACAGTGGTGTCCTCTACTGCCATATGTCCAGTGCTGTCCAGTGGTGCTGTGTTGTGCTGCATCAGTCACAGTGGTGGTGTCCTCTGCTGCCATATGTCCAGTGCTGTCCAGTGGTGCTGTGTTGTGCTGCTTCAGTCACAGTGGTGGTGTCCTTTATTGCCATATGTCCAGTGCTGTCCAGTGGTGCTGTGTTGTGCTGCATCAGTCACAGTGGTGGTGTCCTCTGCTGCCATATGTCCAGTGCTGTCCAGTGGTGCTGTGTTGTGCTGCATCAGTCACAGTGGTGTCCTCTACTGCCATCTGTCCAGTGCTGTCCAGTGGTGCTGTGTTGTGCTGCATCAGTCACAGTGGTGGTTTCCTCTGCTGCCATATGTCCAGTGCTGTCCAGTGGTGCTGTGTTGTGCTGCATCAGTCACAGTGGTGGTGTCCTCTACTGCCATATGTCCAGTGCTGTCCAGTGGTGCTGTGTTGTGCTGCATCAGTCACAGTGGTGGTGTCCTCTGCTGCCGTTTGTCCAGTGCTGTCCAGTGGTGCTGTGTTGTGCTGCATCAGTCACAGTGGTGGTGTCCTCTACTGCCATATGTCCAGTGCTGTCCAGTGGTGCTGTGTTGTGCTGCATCAGTCACAGTGGTGGTGTCCTCTACTGCCATATGTCCAGTGCTGTCCAGTGGTGCTGTGTTGTGCTGCATCAGTCACAGTGGTGGTGTCCTCTGCTGCCATATGTCCAGTGCTGTCCAGTGGTGCTGTGTTGTGCTGCATCAGTCACGATGGTGGTGTCCTCTGCTGCTATATGTCCAGTGCTGACCAGTGGTGCTGTGTTGTGCTGCATCAGTCACAGTGGTGTCCCCTACTGCCATATGTCCAGTGCTGTCCAGTGGTGCTGTGTTGCGCTGCATCAGTCACAGTGGTGGTGTCCTCTGCTGCCATATGTCCAGTGCTGTCCAGTGTTGCTGTGTTGTGCTGCATCAGTCACAGTGGTGGTGTCCTCTACTGCCATATGTCCAGTGCTGTCCAGTGGTGCTGTGTTGTGCTGCATAAGTCACAGTGGTGGTGTCCTCTGCTGCCATACGTCCAGTGCTGACCAGTGGTGCTGTGTTGTGCTGCAACAGTCACAGTGGTGTCCTCTACTGCCATATGTCCAGTGCTGTCCAGTGGTGCTGTGTTGTGCTGCATCAGTCACAGTGGTGGTGTCCTCTGCTGCCATATGTCCAGTGCTGTCCAGTGGTGCTGTGTTGTGCTGCATCAGGCACAGTGGTGGTGTCCTTTATTGCCATATGTCCAGTGGTGCTGTGTTGTGCTGCATCAGTCACGGTGGTGGTGTCCTCTACTGCCATATGTCCAGTGCTGTCCAGTGGTGCTGTGTTGTGCTGCATTAGTCACAGTGGTATTGTCCTCTACTGCCATATGTCCAGTGCTGTCCAGTGGTGCTGTGTTGTGCTGCATCAGTCACAGTGGTGGTGTCCTCTACTGCCATATGTCCAGTGCTGTCCAGTGGTGCTGTGTTGTGCTGCATCAGTCACAGTGGTGGTGTCCTCTACTGCCATATGTCCAGTGCTGTCCAGTTGTGCTGTGTTGTGCTGCATCAGTCACAGTGGTGGTGTCCTCTGCTGCCATTTGTCCAGTGCTGTCCAGTGGTGCTGTGTTGTGCTGCATCAGTCACAGTGGTGGTGTCCTCTACTGCCATATGTCCAGTGCTGTCCAGTGGTGCTGTGTTGTGCTGCATCAGTCACAGTGGTGGTGTCCTCTACTGCCATATGTCCAGTGCTGTTCAGTGGTGCTGTGTTGTGCTGCATAAGTCACAGTGGTGGTGTCCTCTACTGCCATATGTCCAGTGCTGTCCAGTGGTGCTGTGTTGTGCTGCATCAGTCACAGTGGTGTCCTCTACTGCCATATGTCCAGTGCTGTCCAGTGGTGCTGTGTTGTGCTGCATCAGTCACAGTGGTGGTGTCCTCTGCTGCCATATGTCCAGTGCTGTCCAGTGGTGCTGTGTTGTGCTGCTTCAGTCACAGTGGTGGTGTCCTTTATTGCCATATGTCCAGTGCTGTCCAGTGGTGCTGTGTTGTGCTGCATCAGTCACGGTGGTGGTGTCCTCTACTGCCATATGTCCAGTGCTGTCCAGTGGTGCTGTGTTGTGCTGCATCAGTCACAGTGGTAGTGTCCTCTACTGCCATATGTCCAGTGCTGTCCAGTGGTGCTGTGTTGTGCTGCATCAGTCACAGTGGTGGTGTCCTCTACTGCCATATGTCCAGTGCTGTCCAGTGGTGCTGTGTTGTGCTGCATCAGTCACAGTGGTGTCCTCTACTGCCATATGTCCAGTGCTGTCCAGTGGTGCTGTGTTGTGCTGCATCAGTCACAGTGGTGGTGTCCTCTACTGCCATATGTCCAGTGCTGTCCAGTGGTGCTGTGTTGTGCTGCATCAGTCACAGTGGTAGTGTCCTCTACTGCCATATGTCCAGTGCTGTCCAGTGATGCTGTGTTGTGCTGCATCAGTCATGGTGGTGGTGTCCTCTGCTGCTATATGTCCAGTGCTGACCAGTGGTGCTGTGTTGTGCTGCATCAGTCACAGTGACGTCCTCTACTGCCATATGTCCAGTGCTGTCCAGTGGTGCTGTGTTGTGCTGCATCAGTCACAGTGGTGGTGTCCTCTGCTGCCATATGTCCAGTGCTGTCCAGTGGTGCTGTGTTGTGCTGCATCAGTCACAGTGGTGGTGTCCTCTATTGCCATATGTCCAGTGCTGTCCAGTGGTGCTGTGTTGTGCTGCATCAGTCACAGTGGTGGTATCCTCTCCTGCCATATGTCCAGTGCTGTCCAGTGTTGCTGTTTTGTGCTGCATCAGTCACAGTGGTGGTGTCCTCTACTGCCATATGTCCAGTGCTGTCCAGTGGTGCTGTGTTGTGCTTCATCAGTCACAGTGGTGGTGTCCTCTGCTGCCATATGTCCAGTGCTGACCAGTGGTGCTGTGTTGTGCTGCAACAGTCACAGTGGTGTCCTCTACTGCCATATGTCCAGTGCTGACCAGTGGTGCTGTATTGTGCTGCATCAGTCACAGTGGTGGTGTCCTCTGCTGCCATATGTCCAGTGCTGACCAGTGGTGCTGTGTTGTGCTGCATCAGTCACAGTGGTGGTGTCCTCTGCTGCCATATGTCCAGTGCTGTCCAGTGGTGCTGTGTTGTGCTGCATCAGTCACAGTGGTGGTGTCCTCTACTGCCTTATGTCCAGTGCTGTCCAGTGGTGCTGTGTTGTGCTGCATCAGTCACAGTGGTGGTGTCCTCTGCTGCCATATGTCCAGTGCTGACCAGTGGTGCTGTGTTGTGCTGCAACAGTCACAGTGGTGTCCTCTACTGCCATATGTCCAGTGCTGACCAGTGGTGCTGTGTTGTGCTGCATCAGTCACAGTGGTGGTGTCCTCTGCTGCCATAAGTCCAGTGCTGTCCAGTGGTGCTGTGTTGTGCTGCATCAGTCACAGTGGTGGTGTCATCTACTGCCATATGTCCAGTGCTGTCCAGTGGTGCTGTGTTGTGCTGCATCAGTCACAGTGGTGGTGTCCTCTACTGCCATATGTCCAGTGCTGTCCAGTGGTGCTGTGTTGTGCTGCATCAGTCACAGTGGTGGTGGTGTCCTCTACTGCCATATGTCCAGTGCTGTCCAGTGGTGCTGTGTTGTGCTGCATCAGTCACAGTGGTGGTGTCCTCTACTGCCATATGTCCAGTGCTGTCCAGTGGTGCTGTGTTGTGCTGCATCAGTCACAGTGGTGGTGTCCTCTACTGCCATATGTCCAGTGCTGTCCAGTGGTGCTGTGTTGTGCTGCATCAGTCACAGTGGTGGTGTCCTCAACTGCCATATGTCCAGTGCTGTCCAGTGGTGCTGTGTTGTGCTGCATCAGTCACAGTGGTGGTGTCCTCTGCTGCCATATGTCAAGTGCTGTCCAGTGGTGTTGTGTTGTGCTGCATCAGTTACGGTGGTGGTGTCCTCTGCTGCTATATGTCCAGTGCTGACCAGTGGTGCTGTGTTGTGCTGCATCAGTCACAGTGGTGTCCTCTACTGCCATATGTCCAGTGCTGTCCAGTGGTGCTGTGTTGTGCTGCATCAGTCACAGTGGTGGTGTCCTCTGCTGCCATATGTCCAGTGCTGTCCAGTGGTGCTGTGTTGTGCTGCATCAGTCACAGTGGTGTCCTCTACTGCCATATGTCCAGTGCTGTGTTGTGCTGCATCAGTCACAGTGGTGGTGTCCTCTGCTGCCATATGTCCAGTGCTGTCCAGTGGTGCTGTGTTGTGCTGCATCAGTCACAGTGGTGGTGTCCTTTATTGCCATATGTCCAGTGCTGTCCAGTGGCGCTGTGTTGTGCTGCATCAGTCACGGTGGTGTTGTCCTCTACTGCCATATGTCCAGTGCTGTCCAGTGGTGCTGTGTTGTGCTGCATCAGTCACAGTGGTAGTGTCCTCTACTGCCATATGTCCAGTGCTGTCCAGTGGTGCTGTGATGTGCTGCATCAGTCACAGTGGTGGTGTCCTCTACTGCCATATGTCCAGTGCTGTCCAGTGGTGCTGTGTTGTGCTGCATCAGTCACAGTGGTGGTGTCCTCTACTGCCATATGTCCAGTGCTGTCCAGTGGTGTTGCGTTGTGCTGCATCAGTCACAGTGGTGGTGTCCTCTGCTGCCATATGTCCAGTGCTGTCCAGTGGTGCTGTGTTGTGCTGCATCAGTCACAGTGGTGGTGTCCTCTACTGACATATGTCCAGTGCTGTCCAGTGGTACTGTGATGTGCTGCATCAGTCACAGTGGTGGTGTCCTCTACTGCCATATGTCCAGTGCTGTCCAGTGGTGCTGTGTTGTGCTGCATCAGTCACAGTGGTGGTGTCCTCTGCTGCCATATGTCCAGTGCTGTCCAGTGGTGCTGTGTTGTGCTGCATCAGTCACAGTGGTGGTGTCCTCTGCTGCCATATGTCCAGTGCCGTCCAGTGGTGCTGTGTTGTGCTGCATCAGTCACAGTGGTGGTGTCCTCTACTGCCATATGCCAGTGCTGTCCAGTGGTGCTGTGTTGTGCTGCATCAGTCACAGTGGTGGTGTCCTCTACTGCCATATGTCCAGTGCTGTCCAGTGGTGCTGTGTTGTGCTGCATCAGTCACAGTGGTGGTGTCCTCTGCTGCTATATGTCCAGTGCTGACCAGTGGTGCTGTGTTGTGCTGCATCAGTCACAGTGGTGTCCTCTACTGCCATATGTCCAGTGCTGTCCAGTGGTGCTGTGTTGTGCTGCATCAGTCACAGTGGTGGTGTCCTCTGCTGCCATATGTCCAGTGCTGTCCAGTGGTGCTGTGTTGTGCTGCATCAGTCACAGTGGTGTCCTCTACTGCCATATGTCCAGTGCTGTCCAGTGGTGCTGTGTTGTGCTGCATCAGTCACAGTGGTGGTGGTGTCCTCTGCTGCCATATGTCCAGTGCTGTCCAGTAGTGCTGTGTTGTGCTGCATCAGTCACAGTGGTGGTGTCCTTTATTGCCATATGTTCAGTGCTGTCCAGTGGTGCTGTGTTGTGCTGCATCAGTCACAGTGGTGGTGTCCTCTGCTGCCATATGTCCAGTGCTGTCCAGTGGTGCTGTGTTGTGCTGCATCAGTCACATTGGTGGTGTCCTTTATTGCCATATGTCCAGTGCTGTCCAGTGGCGCTGTGTTGTGCTGCATCAGTCACGGTGGTGGTGTCCTCTACTGCCATATGTCCAGTGCTGTCCAGTGGTGCTGTGTTGTGCTGCATCAGTCACAGTGGTAGTGTCCTCTACTGCCATATGTCCAGTGCTGTTCAGTGGTGCTGTGATGTGCTGCATCAGTCACAGTGGTGGTGTCCTCTACTGCCATATGTCCAGTGCTGTCCAGTGGTGCTGTGTTGTGCTGCATCAGTCACAGTGGTGGTGTCCTCTACTGCCATATGTCCAGTGCTGTCCAGTGGTGCTGTGTTGTGCTGCATCAGTCACAGTGGTGGTGTCCTCTACTGCCATATGTCCAGTGCTCTCCAGTGGTGCTGTGTTGTGCTGCATCAGTCACAGTGGTGGTGTCCTCTACTGCCATATGTCCAGTGCTGTCCAGTGGTGCTGTGTTGTGCTGCATCAGTCACAGTGGTGGTGTCCTCTACTGCCATATGTCCAGTGCTGTCCAGTGGTGCTGTGTTGTGCTGCATCAGTCACAGTGGTGGTGTCCTCTGCTGCCATATGTCCAGTGCTGTCCAGTGGTGTTGTGTTGTGCTGCATCAGTCACGGTGGTGGTGTCCTCTGCTGCTATATGTCCAGTGCTGACCAGTGGTGCTGTGTTGTGCTGCATCAGTCACAGTGGTGTCCTCTACTGCCATATGTCCAGTGCTGTCCAGTGGTGCTGTGTTGTGCTGCATCAGTCACAATGGTGGTGTCCTCTGCTGCCATATGTCCAGTGCTGTCCAGTGGTGCTGTGTTGTGCTGCATCAGTCACAGTGGTGGTGTCCTCTGCTGCCATATGTCCAGTGCTGTCCAGTTGTGCTGTGTTGTGCTGCATCAGTCACAGTGGTGGTGTCCTCTGCTGCCATATGTCCAGTGCTGTCCAGTGGTGCTGTGTTGTGCTGCATCAGTCACAGTGGTGGTGTCCTTTATTGCCATATGTCCAGTGCTGTCCAGTGGTGCTGTGTTGTGCTGCATCAGTCACGGTGGTGGTGTCCTCTACTGCCATATGTCCAGTGCTGTCCAGTGGTGCTGTGTTGTGCTGCATCAGTCACAGTGGTGGTGTCCTCTACTGCCATATGTCCAGTGCTGTCCAGTGGTGCTGTGTTGTGCTGCATCAGTCACAGTGGTGGTGTCCTCTACTGCCATATGTCCAGTGCTGTCCAGTGGTGCTGTGTTGTGCTGCATCAGTCACAGTGGTGGTGTCCTCTGCTGCCATATGTCCAGTGCTTTACAGTGGTGCTGTGTTGTGCTGCATCAGTCACAGTGGTGGTGTCCTCTAATGCCATATGTCCAGTGCTGTCCAGTGGTGCTGTGTTGTGCTGCATCAGTCACAGTGGTGGTGGTGTCCTCTACTGCCATATGTCCAGTGCTGTCCAGTGGTGCTGTGTTGTGCTGCATCAGTCACAGTGGTGGTGTCCTCTACTGCCATATGTCCAGTGCTGTCCAGTGGTGCTGTGTTGTGCTGCATCAGTCACAGTGGTGGTGTCCTCAACTGCCATATGTCCAGTGCTGTCCAGTGGTGCTGTGTTGTGCTGCATCAGTCACAGTGGTGGTGTCCTCTGCTGCCATATGTCAAGTGCTGTCCAGTGGTGTTGTGTTGTGCTGCATCAGTTACGGTGGTGGTGTCCTCTGCTGCTATATGTCCAGTGCTGACCAGTGGTGCTGTGTTGTGCTGCATCAGTCACAGTGGTGTCCTCTACTGCCATATGTCCAGTGCTGTCCAGTGGTGCTGTGTTGTGCTGCATCAGTCACAGTGGTGGTGTCCTCTGCTGCCATATGTCCAGTGCTGTCCAGTGGTGCTGTGTTGTGCTGCATCAGTCACAGTGGTGTCCTCTACTGCCATATGTCCAGTGCTGTGTTGTGCTGCATCAGTCACAGTGGTGGTGTCCTCTGCTGCCATATGTCCAGTGCTGTCCAGTGGTGCTGTGTTGTGCTGCATCAGTCACAGTGGTGGTGTCCTTTATTGCCATATGTCCAGTGCTGTCCAGTGGCGCTGTGTTGTGCTGCATCAGTCACGGTGGTGTTGTCCTCTACTGCCATATGTCCAGTGCTGTCCAGTGGTGCTGTGTTGTGCTGCATCAGTCACAGTGGTAGTGTCCTCTACTGCCATATGTCCAGTGCTGTCCAGTGGTGCTGTGATGTGCTGCATCAGTCACAGTGGTGGTGTCCTCTACTGCCATATGTCCAGTGCTGTCCAGTGGTGCTGTGTTGTGCTGCATCAGTCACAGTGGTGGTGTCCTCTACTGCCATATGTCCAGTGCTGTCCAGTGGTGTTGCGTTGTGCTGCATCAGTCACAGTGGTGGTGTCCTCTGCTGCCATATGTCCAGTGCTGTCCAGTGGTGCTGTGTTGTGCTGCATCAGTCACAGTGGTGGTGTCCTCTACTGACATATGTCCAGTGCTGTCCAGTGGTACTGTGATGTGCTGCATCAGTCACAGTGGTGGTGTCCTCTACTGCCATATGTCCAGTGCTGTCCAGTGGTGCTGTGTTGTGCTGCATCAGTCACAGTGGTGGTGTCCTCTGCTGCCATATGTCCAGTGCTGTCCAGTGGTGCTGTGTTGTGCTGCATCAGTCACAGTGGTGGTGTCCTCTGCTGCCATATGTCCAGTGCCGTCCAGTGGTGCTGTGTTGTGCTGCATCAGTCACAGTGGTGGTGTCCTCTACTGCCATATGCCAGTGCTGTCCAGTGGTGCTGTGTTGTGCTGCATCAGTCACAGTGGTGGTGTCCTCTACTGCCATATGTCCAGTGCTGTCCAGTGGTGCTGTGTTGTGCTGCATCAGTCACAGTGGTGGTGTCCTCTGCTGCTATATGTCCAGTGCTGACCAGTGGTGCTGTGTTGTGCTGCATCAGTCACAGTGGTGTCCTCTACTGCCATATGTCCAGTGCTGTCCAGTGGTGCTGTGTTGTGCTGCATCAGTCACAGTGGTGGTGTCCTCTGCTGCCATATGTCCAGTGCTGTCCAGTGGTGCTGTGTTGTGCTGCATCAGTCACAGTGGTGTCCTCTACTGCCATATGTCCAGTGCTGTCCAGTGGTGCTGTGTTGTGCTGCATCAGTCACAGTGGTGGTGGTGTCCTCTGCTGCCATATGTCCAGTGCTGTCCAGTAGTGCTGTGTTGTGCTGCATCAGTCACAGTGGTGGTGTCCTTTATTGCCATATGTTCAGTGCTGTCCAGTGGTGCTGTGTTGTGCTGCATCAGTCACAGTGGTGGTGTCCTCTGCTGCCATATGTCCAGTGCTGTCCAGTGGTGCTGTGTTGTGCTGCATCAGTCACATTGGTGGTGTCCTTTATTGCCATATGTCCAGTGCTGTCCAGTGGCGCTGTGTTGTGCTGCATCAGTCACGGTGGTGGTGTCCTCTACTGCCATATGTCCAGTGCTGTCCAGTGGTGCTGTGTTGTGCTGCATCAGTCACAGTGGTAGTGTCCTCTACTGCCATATGTCCAGTGCTGTTCAGTGGTGCTGTGATGTGCTGCATCAGTCACAGTGGTGGTGTCCTCTACTGCCATATGTCCAGTGCTGTCCAGTGGTGCTGTGTTGTGCTGCATCAGTCACAGTGGTGGTGTCCTCTACTGCCATATGTCCAGTGCTGTCCAGTGGTGCTGTGTTGTGCTGCATCAGTCACAGTGGTGGTGTCCTCTACTGCCATATGTCCAGTGCTCTCCAGTGGTGCTGTGTTGTGCTGCATCAGTCACAGTGGTGGTGTCCTCTACTGCCATATGTCCAGTGCTGTCCAGTGGTGCTGTGTTGTGCTGCATCAGTCACAGTGGTGGTGTCCTCTACTGCCATATGTCCAGTGCTGTCCAGTGGTGCTGTGTTGTGCTGCATCAGTCACAGTGGTGGTGTCCTCTGCTGCCATATGTCCAGTGCTGTCCAGTGGTGTTGTGTTGTGCTGCATCAGTCACGGTGGTGGTGTCCTCTGCTGCTATATGTCCAGTGCTGACCAGTGGTGCTGTGTTGTGCTGCATCAGTCACAGTGGTGTCCTCTACTGCCATATGTCCAGTGCTGTCCAGTGGTGCTGTGTTGTGCTGCATCAGTCACAATGGTGGTGTCCTCTGCTGCCATATGTCCAGTGCTGTCCAGTGGTGCTGTGTTGTGCTGCATCAGTCACAGTGGTGGTGTCCTCTGCTGCCATATGTCCAGTGCTGTCCAGTTGTGCTGTGTTGTGCTGCATCAGTCACAGTGGTGGTGTCCTCTGCTGCCATATGTCCAGTGCTGTCCAGTGGTGCTGTGTTGTGCTGCATCAGTCACAGTGGTGGTGTCCTTTATTGCCATATGTCCAGTGCTGTCCAGTGGTGCTGTGTTGTGCTGCATCAGTCACGGTGGTGGTGTCCTCTACTGCCATATGTCCAGTGCTGTCCAGTGGTGCTGTGTTGTGCTGCATCAGTCACAGTGGTGGTGTCCTCTACTGCCATATGTCCAGTGCTGTCCAGTGGTGCTGTGTTGTGCTGCATCAGTCACAGTGGTGGTGTCCTCTACTGCCATATGTCCAGTGCTGTCCAGTGGTGCTGTGTTGTGCTGCATCAGTCACAGTGGTGGTGTCCTCTGCTGCCATATGTCCAGTGCTTTACAGTGGTGCTGTGTTGTGCTGCATCAGTCACAGTGGTGGTGTCCTCTAATGCCATATGTCCAGTGCTGTCCAGTGGTGCTGTGTTGTGCTGCATCAGTCACAGTGGTGGTGGTGTCCTCTACTGCCATATGTCCAGTGCTGTCCAGTGGTGCTGTGTTGTGCTGCATCAGTCACAGTGGTGGTGTCCTCTACTGCCATATGTCCAGTGCTGTCCAGTGGTGCTGTGTTGTGCTGCATCAGTCACAGTGGTGGTGTCCTCTGCTGCCATATGTCCAGTGCTGTCCAGTGGTGCTGGGTTGTGCTGCATCAGTCACAGTGGTGGTGTCCTTTATTGCCATATGTCCAGTGCTGTCCAGTGGTGCTGTGTTGTGCTGCATCAGTCACGGTGGTGGTGTCCTCTACTGCCATATGTCCAGTGCTGTCCAGTGGTGCTGTGTTGTGCTGCATCAGTCACAGTGGTGGTGTCCTCTACTGCCATATGTCCAGTGCTGTCCAGTGTTGCTGTTTTGTGCTGCATCAGTCACAGTGGTGTCCTCTACTGCCATATGTCCAGTGCTGTCCAGTGGTGCTGTGTTGTGCTGCATCAGTCACAGTGGTAGTGTCCTCTACTGCCATATGTCCAGTGCTGTCCAGTGATGCTGTGTTGTGCTGCATCAGTCACGGTGGTGGTGTCCTCTGCTGCTATATGTCCAGTGCTGACCAGTGGTGCTGTGTTGTGCTGCATCAGTCACAGTGACGTCCTCTACTGCCATATGTCCAGTGCTGTCCAGTGGTGCTGTGTTGTGCTGCATCAGTCACAGTGGTGGTGTCCTCTGCTGCCATATGTCCAGTGCTGTCCAGTGGTGCTGTGTTGTGCTGCATCAGTCACAGTGGTGGTGTCCTCTATTGCCATATGTCCAGTGCTGTCCAGTGGTGCTGTGTTGTGCTGCATCAGTCACAGTGGTGGTATCCTCTCCTGCCATATGTCCAGTGCTGTCCAGTGTTGCTGTTTTGTGCTGCATCAGTCACAGTGGTGGTGTCCTCTACTGCCATATGTCCAGTGCTGTCCAGTGGTGCTGTGTTGTGCTTCATCAGTCACAGTGGTGGTGTCCTCTGCTGCCATATGTCCAGTGCTGACCAGTGGTGCTGTGTTGTGCTGCAACAGTCACAGTGGTGTCCTCTTCATCCATATGTCCAGTGCTGACCAGTGGTGCTGTGTTGTGCTGCATCAGTCACAGTGGTGGTGTCCTCTGCTGCCATATGTCCAGTGCTGACCAGTGGTGCTGTGTTGTGCTGCATCAGTCACAGTGGTGGTGTCCTCTGCTGCCATATGTCCAGTGCTGTCCAGTGGTGCTGTGTTGTGCTGCATCAGTCACAGTGGTGGTGTCCTCTACTGCCATATGTCCAGTGCTGTCCAGTGGTGCTGTGTTGTGCTGCATCAGTCACAGTGGTGGTGTCCTCTACTGCCATATGTCCAGTGCTGTCCAGTGGTGCTGTGTTGTGCTGCATCAGTCACAGTGGTGGTGGTGTCCTCTACTGCCATATGTCCAGTGCTGTCCAGTGGTGCTGTGTTGTGCTGCATCAGTCACAGTGGTGGTGTCCTCTACTGCCATATGTCCAGTGCTGTCCAGTGGTGCTGTGTTGTGCTGCATCAGTCACAGTGGTGGTGTCCTCTACTGCCATATTTCCAGTGCTGTCCAGTGGTGCTGTGTTGTGCTGCATCAGTCACAGTGGTGGTGGTGTCCTCAACTGCCATATGTCCAGTGCTGTCCAGTGGTGCTGCGTTGTGCTGCATCA
Organism: Pseudophryne corroboree; assembly: GCF_028390025.1. Taxonomy (NCBI): domain Eukaryota; kingdom Metazoa; phylum Chordata; class Amphibia; order Anura; family Myobatrachidae; genus Pseudophryne; species Pseudophryne corroboree. Next base: position 968,316 of record NW_026967602.1, read on the forward strand.
GTCACAGTGGTGGTGTCCTCTGCTGCCATATGTCCAGTGCTGTCCAGTGGTGTTGTGTTGTGCTGCATCAGTTACGGTGGTGGTGTCCTCTGCTGCTATATGTCCAGTGCTGACCAGTGGTGCTGTGTTGTGCTGCATCAGTCACAGTGGTGTCCTCTACTGCCATATGTCCAGTGCTGTCCAGTGGTGCTGTGTTGTGCTGCATCAGTCACAGTGGTGGTGTCCTCTGCTGCCATATGTCCAGTGCTGTCCAGTGGTGCTGTGTTGTGCTGCATCAGTCACAGTGGTGTCCTCTACTGCCATATGTCCAGTGCTGTCCAGTGGTGCTGTGTTGTGCTGCATCAGTCACAGTGGTGGTGTCCTCTGCTGCCATATGTCCAGTGCTGTCCAGTGGTGCTGTGTTGTGCTGCATCAGTCACAGTGGTGGTGTCCTTTATTGCCATATGTCCAGTGCTGTCCAGTGGCGCTGTGTTGTGCTGCATCAGTCACGGTGGTGGTGTCCTCTACTGCCATATGTCCAGTGCTGTCCAGTGGTGCTGTGTTGTGCTGCATCAGTCACAGTGGTAGTGTCCTCTACTGCCATATGTCCAGTGCTGTCCAGTGGTGCTGTGATGTGCTGCATCAGTCACAGTGGTGGTGTCCTCTACTGCCATATGTCCAGTGCTGTCCAGTGGTGCTGTGTTGTGCTGCATCAGTCACAGTGGTGGTGTCCTCTACTGCCATATGTCCAGTGGTGTCCAGTGGTGCTGTGTTGTGCTGCATCAGTCACAGTGGTGGTGTCCTCTGCTGCCATATGTCCAGTGCTGTCCAGTGGTGCTGTGTTGTGCTGCATCAGTCACAGTGGTGGTGTCCTCTACTGACATATGTCCAGTGCTGTCCAGTGGTACTGTGATGTGCTGCATCAGTCACAGTGGTGGTGTCCTCTACTGCCATATGTCCAGTGCTGTCCAGTGGTGCTGTGTTGTGCTGCATCAGTCACAGTGGTGGTGTCCTCTACTGCCATATGTCCAGTGCTGTCCAGTGGCGCTGTGTTGTGCTGCATCAGTCACAGTGGTGGTGTCCTCTGCTGCCATATGTCCAGTGCCGTCCAGTGGTGCTGTGTTGTGCTGCATCAGTCACAGTGGTGGTGTCCTCTACTGCCATATGCCAGTGCTGTCCAGTGGTGCTGTGTTGTGCTGCATCAGTCACAGTGGTGGTGTCCTCTACTGCCATATGTCCAGTGCTGTCCAGTGGTGCTGTGTTGTGCTGCATCAGTCACAGTGGTGGTGTCCTCTGCTGCTATATGTCCAGTGCTGACCAGTGGTGCTGTGTTGTGCTGCATCAGTCACAGTGGTGTCCTCTACTGCCATATGTCCAGTGCTGTCCAGTGGTGCTGTGTTGTGCTGCATCAGTCACAGTGGTGGTGTCCTCTGCTGCCATATGTCCAGTGCTGTCCAGTGGTGCTGTGTTGTGCTGCATCAGTCACAGTGATGTCCTCTACTGCCATATGTCCAGTGCTGTCCAGTGGTGCTGTGTTGTGCTGCATCAGTCACAGTGGTGGTGGTGTCCTCTGCTGCCATATGTCCAGTGCTGTCCAGTGGTGCTGTGTTGTGCTGCATCAGTCACAGTGGTGGTGTCCTTTATTGCCATATGTCCAGTGCTGTCCAGTGGTGCTGTGTTGTGCTGCATCAGTCACAGTGGTGGTGTCCTCTACTGTCATATGTCCAGTGCTGTCCAGTGGTGCTGTGTTGTGCTGCATCAGTCACAGTGGTGGTGTCCTCTACTGCCAAATGTCCAGTGCTGTCCAGTGGTGCTGTGTTGTGCTGCATCAGTCACAGTGGTGGTATCCTCTACTGCCATATGTCCAGTGCTGTCCAGTGGTGCTGTGTTGTGCTGCATCAGTCACAGCGGTGGTGTCCTCTGCTGCCATATGTCCAGTGCTGTCCAGTGGTGCTGTGTTGTGCTGCATCAGTCACAGTGGTGGTGTCCTCTACTGCCATATGTCCAGTGCTGTCCAGTGGTGCTGTGTTGTGCTGCATCAGTCACAGTGGTGGTGTCCTCTACTGCCATATGTCCAGTGCTGTCCAGTGGTGCTGTGTTGTGCTGCATCAGTCACAGTGGTGGTGTCCTCTGCTGCCATATGTCCAGTGCTGTCCAGTGGTGCTGTGTTGTGCTGCATCAGTCACGGTGGTGGTGTCCTCTGCATCTATATGTCCAGTGCTGACCAGTGGTGCTGTGTTGTGCTGCATCAGTCACAGTGGTGTCCTCTACTGCCATATGTCCAGTGCTGTCCAGTGGTGCTGTGTTGTGCTGCATCAGTCACAGTGGTGGTGTCCTCTGCTGCCATATGTCCACTGCTGTCCAGTGGTGCTGTGTTGTGCTGCATCAGTCACAGTGGTGGTGTCCTCTATTGCCATATGTCCAGTGCTGTCCAGTGGTGCTGTGTTGTGCTGCATCAGTCACAGTGGTGGTATCCTCTCGTCATATGTCCAGTGCTGTCCAGTGGTGCTGTGTTGTGCTGCATCAGTCACAGTGGTGGTGTCCTTTATTGCCATATGTCCAGTGCTGTCCAGTGGTGCTATGTTGTGCTGCATCAGTCACGGTGGTGGTGTCCTCTACTGCCACATGTCCAGTGCTGTCCAGTGGTGCTGTGTTGTGCTGCATCAGTCACAGTGGTGGTGTCCTCTACTGCCATATGTCCAGTGGTGCTGTGTTGTGCTGCATCAGTCACAGTGGTGGTGTCCTCTACTGCCATATGTCCAGTGCTGTCCAGTGGTGCTGTGTTGTGCTGCATCACACAGTGGTGGTGTCCTCTACTGCCATATGTCCAGTGCTGCCCAGTGGTGCTGTGTTGTGCTGCATCAGTCACAGTGGTGGTGTCCTCTACTGCCATATGTCCAGTGCTGTCCAGTGGTGCTGTGTTGTGCTGCATCAGTCACAGTGGTGGTGTCCTCTACTGCCATATGTCCAGTGCTGTCCAGTGATGCTGTGTTGTGCTGCATCAGTCATAGTGGTGGTGTCCTCTACTGTCATATGTCCAGTGCTGTCCAGTGGTGCTGTGTTGTGTTGCATCAGTCACAGTGGTGGTGTCCTCTGCTGCCATATGTCCAGTCCTGTCCAGTGGTGCTGTGTTGTGCTGCATCAGTCACGGTGCTGGTGTCCTCTGCTGCTATATGTCCAGTGCTGACCAGTGGTGCTGTGTTGTGCTGCATCAGTCACAGTGACGTCCTCTACTGCCATATGTCCAGTGCTGTCCAGTGGTGCTGTGTTGTGCTGCATCAGTCACAGTGGTGGTGTCCTCTGCTGCCATATGTCCAGTGCTGTCCAGTGTTGCTGTGTTGTGCTGCATCAGTCACAGTGGTGGTGTCCTCTACTGCCATATGTCCAGTGCTGTCCAGTGGTGCTGTTTTGTGCTGCATCAGTCACAGTGGTGGTGTCCTCTGTTGCCATATGTCCAGTGCTGTCCAGTGGTGCTGTGTTGTGCTGCAACAGTCACAGTGGTGGTGTCCTCTGCTGCCATATGTCCAGTGCTGTCCAGTGGTGCTGTGTTGTGCTGCATCAGTCACGGTGGAGGTGTCCTCTGCTGCTAAATGTCCAGTGCTGACCAGTGGTGCTGTGTTGTGCTGCATCAGTCACAGTGGTGTCCTCTACTGCCATATGTCCAGTGCTGTCCAGTGGTGCTGTGTTGTGCTGCATCAGTCACAGTGGTGGTGTCCTCTGCTGCCATATGTCCAGTGCTGTCCAGTGGTGCTGTGTTGTGCTGCATCAGTCACAGTGGTGTCCTCTACTGCCATCTGTCCAGTGCTGTCCAGTGGTGCTGTGTTGTGCTGCATCAGTCACAGTGGTGGTGTCCTCTGCTGCCATATGTCCAGTGCTGTCCAGTGTTGCTGTGTTGTGCTGCATCAGTCACAGTGGTGGTATCCTCTACTGCCATATGTCCAGTGCTGTCCAGTGGTGCTGTGTTGTGCTGCATCAGTCACAGTGGTGGTGTCCTCTGCTGCCATATGTCCAGTGCTGTCCAGTGGTGCTATGTTGTGCTGCATCAGTCACAGTGGTGGTGTCCTCTACTGCCATATGTCCAGTGCTGTCCAGTGTTGCTGTGTTGTGCTGCATCAGTCACAGTGGTGGTGTCCTCTACTGCCATATGTCCAGTGCTGTCCAGTGGTGCTGTGTTGTGCTGCATCAGTCACAGTGGTGGTGTCCTCTGCTGCCATATGTCCAGTGCTGTCCAGTGGTGCTGTGTTGTGCTGCATCAGTCACGGTGGTGGTGTCCTCTGCATCTATATGTCCAGTGCTGACCAGTGGTGCTGTGTTGTGCTGCATCAGTCACAGTGGTGTCCTCTACTGCCATATGCCCAGTGCTGTCCAGTGGTGCTGTGTTGTGCTGCATCAGTCACAGTGGTGGTGTCCTCTGCTGCCATATGTCCACTGCTGTCCAGTGGTGCTGTGTTGTGCTGCATCAGTCACAGTGGTGGTGTCCTCTATTGCCATATGTCCAGTGCTGTCCAGTGGTGCTGTGTTGTGCTGCATCAGTCACAGTGGTGGTATCCTCTCGTCATATGTCCAGTGCTGTCCAGTGGTGCTGTGTTGTGCTGCATCAGTCACAGTGGTGGTGTCCTTTATTGCCATATGTCCAGTGCTGTCCAGTGGTGCTATGTTGTGCTGCATCAGTCACGGTGGTGGTGTCCTCTACTGCCATATGTCCAGTGCTGTCCAGTGGTGCTGTGTTGTGCTGCATCAGTCACAGTGGTGGTGTCCTCTACTGCCATATGTCCAGTGCTGTCCAGTGGTGCTGTGTTGTGCTGCATCACACAGTGGTGGTGTCCTCTACTGCCATATGTCCAGTGCTGTCCAGTGGTGCTGTGTTGTGCTGCATCAGTCACAGTGGTGGTGTCCTCTACTGCCATATGTCCAGTGCTGTCCAGTGGTGCTGTGTTGTGCTGCATCAGTCACAGTGGTGGTGTCCTCTACTGCCATATGTCCAGTGCTGTCCAGTGATGCTGTGTTGTGCTGCATCAGTCACAGTGGTGGTGTCCTCTACTGTCATATGTCCAGTGCTGTCCAGTGGTGCTGTGTTGTGTTGCATCAGTCACAGTGGTGGTGTCCTCTGCTGCCATATGTCCAGTCCTGTCCAGTGGTGCTGTGTTGTGCTGCATCAGTCTTGGTGGTGGTGTCCTCTGCTACTATATGTCCAGTGCTGACCAGTGGTGCTGTGTTGTGCTGCATCAGTCACAGTGACGTCCTCTACTGCCATATGTCCAGTGCTGTCCAGTGGTGCTGTGTTGTGCTGCATCAGTCACAGTGGTGGTGTCCTCTGCTGCCATATGTCCAGTGCTGTCCAGTGTTGCTGTGTTGTGCTGCATCAGTCACAGTGGTGGTGTCCTCTACTGCCATATGTCCAGTGCTGTCCAGTGGTGCTGTGTTGTGCTGCATCAGTCACAGTGGTGGTGTCCTCTGCTGCCATATGTCCAGTGCTGTCCAGTGGTGCTGTGTTGTGCTGCATCAGTCACAGTGGTGTCCCCTACTGCCATATGTCCAGTGCTGTCCAGTGGTGCTGTGTTGCGCTGCATCAGTCACAGTGGTGGTGTCCTCTGCTGCCATATGTCCAGTGCTGTCCAGTGTTGCTGTGTTGTGCTGCATCAGTCACAGTGGTGGTGTCCTCTACTGCCATATGTCCAGTGCTGTCCAGTGGTGCTGTGTTGTGCTGCATAAGTCACAGTGGTGGTGTCCTCTGCTGCCATACGTCCAGTGCTGACCAGTGGTGCTGTGTTGTGCTGCAACAGTCACAGTGGTGTCCTCTACTGCCATATGTCCAGTGCTGTCCAGTGGTGCTGTGTTGTGCTGCATCAGTCACAGTGGTGGTGTCCTCTGCTGCCATATGTCCAGTGCTGTCCAGTGGTGCTGTGTTGTGCTGCATCAGGCACAGTGGTGGTGTCCTTTATTGCCATATGTCCAGTGCTGTCCAGTGGTACTGTGTTGTGCTGCATCAGTCACGGTGGTGGTGTCCTCTACTGCCATATGTCCAGTGCTGTCCAGTGGTGCTGTGTTGTGCTGCATTAGTCACAGTGGTAGTGTCCTCTACTGCCATATGTCCAGTGCTGTCCAGTGGTGCTGTGTTGTGCTGCATCAGTCACAGTGGTGGTGTCCTCTACTGCCATATGTCCAGTGCTGTCCAGTGGTGCTGTGTTGTGCTGCATCAGTCACAGTGGTGGTGTCCTCTACTGCCATATGTCCAGTGCTGTCCAGTTGTGCTGTGTTGTGCTGCATCAGTCACAGTGGTGGTGTCCTCTGCTGCCATTTGTCCAGTGCTGTCCAGTGGTGCTGTGTTGTGCTGCATCAGTCACAGTGGTGGTGTCCTCTACTGCCATATGTCCAGTGCTGTCCAGTGGTGCTGTGTTGTGCTGCATCAGTCACAGTGGTGGTGTCCTCTACTGCCATATGTCCAGTGCTGTTCAGTGGTGCTGTGTTGTGCTGCATCAGTCACAGTGGTGGTGTCCTCTGCTGCCATATGTCCAGTGCTGTCCAGTGGTGCTGTGTTGTGCTGCATCAGTCACGATGATGGTGTCCTCTGCTGCTATATGTCCAGTGCTGACCAGTTGTGCTGTGTTGTGCTGCATCAGTCACAGTGGTGGTGTCCTCTGCTGCCATTTGTCCAGTGCTGTCCAGTGGTGCTGTGTTGTGCTGCATCAGTCACAGTGGTGGTGTCCTCTACTGCCATATGTCCTGTGCTGTCCAGTGGTGCTGTGTTGTGCTGCATTAGTCACAGTGGTAGTGTCCTCTACTGCCATATGTCCAGTGCTGTCCAGTGGTGCTGTGTTGTGCTGCATCAGTCACAGTGGTGGTGTCCTCTACTGCCATATGTCCAGTGCTGTCCAGTGGTGCTGTGTTGTGCTGCATCAGTCACAGTGGTGGTGTCCTCTACTGCCATATGTCCAGTGCTGTCCAGTTGTGCTGTGTTGTGCTGCATCAGTCACAGTGGTGGTGTCCTCTGCTGCCATTTGTCCAGTGCTATCCAGTGGTGCTGTGTTGTGCTGCATCAGTCACAGTGGTGGTGTCCTCTGCTGCCATATGTCCAGTGCTGTCCAGTGGTGCTCTGTTGTGCTGCATCAGTCACAGTGGTGTCCCCTACTGCCATATGTCCAGTGCTGACCAGTGGTGCTGTGTTGTGCTGCGTCAGTCACAGTGGTGGTGTCCTCTATTGCCATATGTCCAGTGCTGTCCAGTGGTGCTCTGTTGTGCTGCATCAGTCACAGTGGTGGTATCCTCTCCTGCCATATGTCCAGTGCTGTCCAGTGTTGCTGTGTTGTGCTGCATCAGTCACAGTGGTGGTGTCCTCTACTGCCATATGTCCAGTGCTGTCCAGTGGTGCTGTGTTGTGCTGCATCAGTCACAGTGGTGGTGTCCTCTGCTGCCATACGTCCAGTGCTGACCAGTGGTGCTGTGTTGTGCTGCAACAGTCACAGTGGTGTCCTCTACTGCCATATGTCCAGTGCTGTCCAGTGGTGCTGTGTTGTGCTGCATCAGTCACAGTGGTGGTGTCCTCTGCTGCCATATGTCCAGTGCTGTCCAGTGGTGCTGTGTTGTGCTGCATCAGTCACGGTGGTGGTGTCCTCTGCTGCTATATGTCCAGTGCTGTCCAGTTGTGCTGTGTTGTGCTGCATCAGTAACAGTGGTGTCCTCTACTGCCATATGTCCAGTGCTTCTGTATAATAAGTCCCTTACAGTGTTGCTGTGTTGTCCTGCATCAGACCAGTGGTGGTGTCCTGGGCATCAGTCAGTCCAGTGACCATTCACAATGGTGGTGTCATCTGCTGCCATATGTCCAGTGCTGCTGTATAATAAGTCCCTTACAGTGTTGCTGTGTTGTGCTGCATCAGACCAGTGGTAGTGTCCTGGCCATCAGTCATTCCCGTGCCGCATATTGTGTTATATAACTCCAGAAAAATAATGGAGAACAAACATTTGGAGGATAAAATAGGGAAAGATAAAGAACCACTTCCTCCTAGTGCTGCTGCTGCCACTAGCCATTACATAGATGATGAAATGCCATCAACGTCGTCTGCCAAAGCCGATGCCCAATGTGATAGTAGAGGGCATGTAAAATCCAAAAAGCCAAAGTTCAGTAAAAGACCCAAAATAATAAATTTAAATGGTCTGAGGAGAAACGTAAACTTGCCAATATGCCATTTACGACACGGCGTGGCAAGGAACGGCTGAGGCCTTGACACTTATGTTGGTGTTATAGGCCCTACACACTGGCCGATTTTTTTAAAGATATGAACGATCTCATTCATAAATGAACGAGAACTCGTTCATATCTTTCAGTGTGGAGGCTCCAGCGATGAACGATGCATGGCCCCGCGCTCGTTCATCGCTGGTCTCCCGTCGGCTGTGCATGCAGGCCAATATGGACGATCTCGTCCATATTTGCCTGCACTTCAATGCAGCCGGGTGACGGGGGGAGTGAAGAAACTTCACTCCTCCAGTCACTGCCCCCCCGCCGCTGGGTTGCTCGTCGGCCGTATCGGCCGTCGGGCACCTCGGCGGCGCATCGCCGAGTGTGTAGGGCCCTTTAGACGTACGTCCGGTATCCGCCATTACTGCAGTGGGATTTAGACAATTGATAGAGGTATTGTGTCCTCGGTACCAAATCCCATCTAGATTCCACTTCACTAGGCAGGCGATTACGAAATTTTGCCATTTAATTCCAATGATTTGGATGTATAATTATTAATGATTTGGAAGTATAATTACAGTGATTTTGCCAATTAATTCCAGTGATTTGGACAAATAATTCCAGTGATTTTGCAGTATATTTCCAGTGATTTGGATGTATAATTATTAATTACAGTGATTTTGCCAATTAATTCCAGTGATTTGGACATATAATTACAGTGATTTTGCCAATTAATTCCAGCGATTTGGACATATAATTATTAATTACAGTGATTTTACCAATTAATTACAGTGATTTGGATGTAGAATTATTAATTACAGTGATTTTGTTAATTAATTCCAGTGATTTGGACATATAATTATTAATTACAGTTATTTTGCCAATTAATTCCAGTGATTTGGACGTATAATTCCAGTGATTTTGACATTTAATTCCAGTGATTTGTACGTATAATTATTAATTACAGTGATTTTGCCAATTAATTCCAGAGATTTGGATGTATAATTACAGCGATTTGTCAGTATAATTACAGTGATTTGGACGTATAATTACAGTAATTTTGCCACTTAATTCCAGTAATTTTGCCAAATAATTCCAGTGATTTGGACGTATAATTACAGTGATTTTGCAGTATAATTCCAGTGATTTGAACGTATAATTATTAATTACAGTGATTTTGCCAATTTATTACAGTGATTTGGACGTATAATTACAGTGATTTTGCAGTATAATTACAGTTATTTGGACGTATAATTATTAACTCCTGTGATTTTGCCAATTAATTCCAGTGATTTGGACGTATAATTATTAATTACAGTGATTTGGAAGTATAATTACAGTAATTTATTATTTATTTATTTATTAACAGTTTCTTATATAGCGCAGCATATTCCGTTGCGCTTTACAATTAGAACAACAGTAATAGAACAAAACTGGGTAAAAACAGACAGACAGAGGTAGGAAGGCCCTGCTCGCAAGCTTACAATCTATATTGAAGTTATAATTATTAATTACAGTGATTTTGCCAATTAATTCCAGTGATTTGGACGTATAATTATTAATTACAGTGATTTTGCCAATTACAGTGATTTGGATGTATAATTACAGTGATTTTGCCAATTAAATTAAGTGATTTGGACGTATAATTATTAGTTACAGTGATTTTGCAAATTCCAGTGATTTGGACGTATAATTCCAGTGATTTGGACGTATAATTACAGTGATTTTTCCATTTAATTCCAGTGATTTGGACGTATAATTCCAGTGATTTGGACGGCTTAGTCATACAGCTACCTCATTGCACCTCTTCTACATCTTTGCATGATGTGCTGTTTGGGGCCTAGTTTTTGAAAAGTGGCATCCTGTCTGTAACTGCAGTGCCACTCCTAGCCAGGTGTTTGTGCCGCACACCTGTGTCGCTTAGCTTAGTCATACAGCCACCTCATTGCACCTCTTTTTCTTCTTTGCATCATGTGCTGTTTCGGGCCTTTTTTTGGATATCTGCCCTCCTGTCTGACACTGCAGTGCCACTCCTAGATGGGCCAGGTGTTTGTGCCGCACACTTGGGTCGCTTAGCTTAGTCATACATCCACCTTGGTGCAACTTTTAGCCTTAAGAACAATATTGTGAGGTGTGAGGTGTTCAGAATAGACTGGAAATGAGTGGAAATGAATGTTACTGAGGTTAGTAATATCGTAGGATCAAAATTACCTCAAAATGCTGTGATTTTAGACTTTTTTATGTTTTTTACAAAAATCATCAAGATCCAAAACCAAAACACGAAAGTGGAATTAGAACCAAAACCAAAACACGAAAAGTGCCAGCCGCACATCTCTAGTTTTAACTAGCGTAATGAGACGCACGAGTAGCATTGCCCTTAGACATGTAAAACCTGTGCCATCGCTCGCTCCATCGGTGTGGGCATCCACAAAGCCCTGGTTCACCCTCAGAAACCATTTTGTTAATACACTCGGTGCTCGTGTCTGGCCTGCTACGTACGTTGCCCACACTGTACCTCGCTTATCTCCATAGCCCCTGTGTGTGAGACGCAAGTACAGCATTGCCCTGAAACATGAAAAACCTCTGGCATTGCTCGCTCCATATATGCGGGTTTCCACTATAACCCACTCGGTGATCGAGTCTGGCCGGCTACTACATTGTAAACTTTCTAAGTATAACGGAGAGATATAAAAGCTCCTCCCTAAGATCCTGGATGCCAAATCGCCGTCCATAGTATCTCTGAACAGTATGTTCCATGTATGCGTTTGTTCCATCAGCCACCGAGATCCAGTTTCCTGTGAAGTATATGAAGTTTCTTTGTGTGTTTTTTGTGCAACCTTTTAAACCTTTTTTAAATTAAAAAATCTGGTTTGTGGACATGAGCCTGCTGAACCTCTTGCTTGGGGAAACCTTCCAGTTAAAGGTGTACGAGAGAAAAGATACCTTTATGGGAACGCAAGAAAGAAAGCTTATGTAAGTGTCCACTATTTGGAGGGGTCTGTTTGATGAAAATTGGATGTCCGTTCGGTGTTTAAAGATTCCTTTATGGGTATGCGAGACAGAAATGTTCTGTAAGTGTTTTTCTTATGTGAGAGACAAAGCAGGAAACGTTTGATCTTCGGGAGACTGCTCTCTTTCATTGATTTTTAAAAGATTAGCGCTGGTTTCTGGTTATATGTTGTTTTGTGTGTCACAGATTCAAGCCATTATGAAGGGGCTGTTAGAGGGAGTGCAATCTGCTTTTAAACAATAACTTTTTAAGGCAGTATAGGAATGCAAGGTTTAGCAGGCATCTCTTGGCACCCAAACAGACGCTTTAGAATCCAAGACGTATGACTTATGCCGTTCTCAACAGCGCCTGGACAAAGAACTGTCCCGGCTCCACGAGTAAGTCGAATTGTTAAAGGAACTGCAAGAGGACCAAGAAAACTGTTCACGTTGCAATAACCTACGTAATTGCAATGTGGCGAAATCTGTACTAAGCTCCTCCCTCCCTGTTTTCCTTAAAGACCTGTTGCAGTTCCTAGTTCCCGAGCTCACGGATGATGACTATTTGTGTGACAGAGCGCATAGGGCTCTACGCTCCAAACCCTCTCCATCTCAAACACCTAGGGATGTAATAGTTTGCCTTCATTACTACAGATCAAGAGAGCGAATTCTGTTGGCGACTCAAGATATTCAAGTAGTTTCCTTCCAGGAGATGCAATTACACATTTTTCAGGACCTGGCTCCTTCCACTATTCGAAAACTTAGGGACCTCCAACCGATCACAAGAGTTCTTCGTCAGAATTAGATCCGGTATAGTTGGGGATTTCCTTTTATGCTCCAAACATTTGCTAATAATTTGTTTCATACTATCAGACTTTGACGCAAGGACAGGAGCTACTGGCTAAACTTGACCTATTACCGGTATCGGCCTCTGCTCCCCCCACCTCCACAGCATCCCTGAAACCACAACATTCCAAACCACCACCACCGGAGTGGACTAGGGTGACTTGCCAGCGGAATAGGGATGGTGATCCCCCTTGAAACTTGGTGGCTCCCCCTGGACTGTTTCTTTTCTCTGTTTGTACTAGTTTGATTCACTTTGGAGTTCCGGACACCGACGGACTGACTAGTCCTACATCTAGTTCCGATATACTTTCATACTATCCTTTATATTTTTCAATTGCTACGCTGATTCATATATACAGTAGTGGTTATATTTTGAAATTTCCTCGAATGCTGTTTATTTGAATTTTTTGCAGGTTGCCGTCTACTTATCGTTGTTGCCAAAGTTCTCATCCCTTGATCCCTTCCCCCTCTGTCCTCCCTCCCCCATCTCGTTCCCTTTTTCCTAACCCCCTCCCTTCCGTCACTCCTCCACCATCATTGGCTTGACACAAATAATATCCCCTACTATTGGGGGGTTGTTTTGCTTAGATGTCTCGGCCTAGGCCGGACTATACTGGATCAGGCATGCGCAGTTGTGCCGCGTAGCTTTGCCACGTTCCCCAAGCTTCCTTTATTGTATATAAATGGTAGCAGTTTAAGTTTTCTGTTGCCGTCCTATAATGGGGCCTGACTTTATAGGGTTTGAGCTCACGTTTTTTCTTTTTCTCCTTTCTTCATGGGTTTCTTTTCTTTTTGTATTTTTTCTTTTTCTCTCCCTTGGGGTGGTCCTCGGGGATCTAGGAAGGGGCTTTCTGCCTTTTTCAGGGTTTCATTGATACATGGGGTTTATTGGCCACAGCTTACATTGGCGACTCCTCTCACACTAAATCATGCCTCTTAAACTCTGGTCTATCAATGTGAATGGGCTCAACTCACCCAAGAAACGTACTCTAGTATTGAGCGCTTGTAGGAGGGAGAAAGCCGATGTTGTCTTCCTTCAGGAAACTCATTTCACCGGCCTTCACTCGCAGCTTCAAGGTAAGCAATATTCTCAGACGCGACAGACCGCAGCAACGGGGGACGCCGGATAGTAACGCGATGGTGCGATAAATCCAACACAACAGAGAGATGGCCGTCCGGGTTCAGTGAAGTCCCATCACATTGTCTCCCGCTCCTTATCGATTTGGGACTATGCTAATAGGAAATACATACCGGCTCCCGGCTCATCTCCAATTGTTCCGCTGTTTCATAACCCTGATTTTCCTCCCGGTATGATTAGGTCATGCTTTCCTAGCTGTAAATCAGTAAATATACTGTTTCTTCATGATATCATTAGGGACCTCACTTTCCCTCGATTTTCCACATTCAGGAACATACGGACCTTGCGTCTCAAGAATTTTTTCGATATTTGCAACTTCGTCATTTCCATTCTAAGAGAGGCGTCTCACTTGTTACTAGACCCCTTACTGTTTTCCAGAACCTTTGTCGGTGCCTAAGCTCCGATTTGTATCCGCTGCTGGTCGGAGAGATGCCTACTGTTCGCGATCCCCGCGAATCCACCTGGGAAAAAGATTTAGGACATAGCTTAGACTCAGAGGATTGGTCAGAGATTTGGGAAAACGCTTTTTCTAGCTCTATATGCATTAAAGTGAAGGAAAATGTATATAAATTACTGTATAGGTGGTATTATGTTCCTTCCCGTTTGCACGTTATGTTCCCTGATGCCTACTATAGATGTTAGAGGGTTTGCTCTGAGTAGGTTCCTTCATTCATATCTGGTGGTCATATCTCTGGAAGGACATCATATCTCTTCTTACACGTATCCTGGACACCCCACTCCCCATTGACCCTAAATTTTTCCTTCTTCTGTTGAGTCTCCCTGATCTTTCTAGGCACCAAAACAAATTGATACGACACAATGGCCATCATTCCGAGTTGATCGCTCGCTAGCTACTTTTAGCAGCCTTGCAAACGCATAGTCACCGCCCACGGGGGAGTGTATTTTAGCTTTGCAAGTGTGCGAACGGCTTTGCAGACGAGCTCTACAAAAACATTTTGTGCAGTTTCTGAGTAGGTCTGGACTTACTCAGCCCTTGCGATCACTTCAGTCTTTTTGGTGCCGGAATTGACGTCAGACACCCGCCCTACAAACGCTTGGACTCGCCTGCGTTTTTCCAACCACTCCCAGAAAACGGTCAGCTGACACCCACAAACGCCCTCTTCCTGTCAATCTCCTTTTGATCGGCCGTGAGAATGGATTCTTCGGTTAAATCCATCGCTCAGCAACGATCCGCTTTGTACCCGTACGATGCGCATGCACATTGCGGTGCATGCGCAGTAGAGACCTGATCGCTGCGCTGCAAAAAACGTCAGTGAATGATCAACTGGGAATGATTCCCACTGTCTCTGCAACAATCTGCCAAATCGCCATTGACTGGAATAAGCCCTCCCCTCCGTTCGTACAGGTAGTTCTATCCCGTATATGGTATATTTATAGGATGGAATATTTGACGAGTATAATTAATCCTTTGATAAGGTATGGAGTCCCAGGTTGCCCCCCCCACCACCAATTTTAATTTATTCTGTATTTTTTCCTCCTCTCCCCGAGGTACCGCCCCAAGGGTATTACTCTCTCCTTTTCTTCTATTCTTCTTTCTTTCCTCCTATTCTCTCTGTTCTTCCGCTTGGTCTTGCTGTCTTTTTTTATAGCCAAGGTTCATTTCCTTAATCTCTTAAAAAATGGATCGCTCATTGGATTGCTTCATATGACACGTGTAGTCTTTTGTGTACCAAGACTGGGTAATAACAGACAGACATAGAGGTGGGAGGGCCCTGCTCGCATCATAGAGGTGGGAGGGCCCTGCTCGCATCATAACTGCTAATAAATGAATATACTGATACACGTGCATAGTGACACCAGGGGGTGCAGCTAGAATTGCATATATGGGAAATAAATCCCTGCCGTTGCTTTAAGTTAACGCTCAATGTTCCGTCACAGGGGCACAGATAGAATAAGACTCTCCTCCCCTCCTTAGGAAGATTAGTGTCTCCTTTCGCTTGTTCCACAGCACCATGGGTGGTTGTCCTACAGCTGCTGACGCTGGGTGTCCTTATACCATCAGTCTCCCTCCTTCCCCTCTACGTCTGCCGCACAACTGGAATATCCGGTCAGATGCAGTACTCCCACACCTTCTGTTGTGCTGTCTTGGCCAATACGTATTTATGTGGGTTTGGGTGGGTGCTAATAATAATAATATTTTTATTTCTATAGCGCTCTTTCTCAGCACTCAAGTCGCTTTACAGCTGCGCAGACATAATAAGAAACCTAGTGCGCACAGTGAGCATTATGCAGGGTTGGTGTAGGCATTTTGGGTTGTGTACTTCACCCTCACAAGGTACCAGGTGTGGCAGCCATCTTGGGCGTGCTGCGTAGGATTACCCTGGGTGGAATAGTCCACCCCTAGAAGAGATGACACAAAAATGGGGGAGATTGCAGCGTCCTAATGCTCAGTGTAGCGTCCCAACAAAACCGTCAGGTCCATGTATTTTCATCCCATCCACAAGCGTACCAGATGAGGCAGCCATGTTGGATGCACTATGACGGTTACACTGTGGGAGGTGAGCCATACAAGGGCCCAGGGCATATAGGGGAAAACTGACCCCTATGTAGTAGTATGATGTACCCTGTGCAGAAAGACCCGTGTGAAGTACATCCTGCCCGCAGAGGAACCATCCTAGGCAGCCATCTTGGGCGTGCTGCGTAGGATTACCCTGGGTGGAATAGTCTACCCCTACAATTATATATGTCCTGGTTTCATGGGAGCAGAACGGGTGGGTGTGAGAAGGTGGGGAGCACACTAATGTCTGATGGAAACGCCTTTGCTGAGCCTGGTCCTGGTCCATTTAATGTGCCCCAAACGGGGCGACTGTTTACCAATAGGTTTCCAGCCATGGAAAGAGGGGTCTCAAGTAATGGAAAGGTGCAACGTAGTATCCTGGCGCTATATACAAAGAATCACACAGCTCCTGAGAGGTTACTGAGAGAGGGGGTATTATTCCTGACGCCCCTGTGGCATTGTGTGTTGTTGGGGGTCTGCGCGGCTGTACTGATATAGAGGAAATCCATGGCGTACGTTGTGTTATAGTGAAAAAGGAGACAAAGGATTTGAATTGCGCTCAGGTTATTGCTGAAAGAATGGAAGCGTTAGATAGTATTTCACCGGTGTCCTCTGCAGTAGTGCCGAAAGGGGGGGGAGGGGGAGTGCCGAGAGGGGGGGGGGGCAGGCCTGACGGAGGGTAATAATCTGGTTTAACATTTGCACAAAATAAGAATTAACGTAAAATTAGTTTCCGTCGCTTCTTCTTAACAACGCGTCTACCGGCCCAGCTCTCTGCTTCCTCAGGCCTTGGGTGTAAATATAATGGGCACTGGTGGAAAATGGGAGAAAGGTGCTGGACAGTGGCGGGTTTTACCTATGGGCTACAGCTACCCCAGTAATATCTGGCACCCGCAGGGACTGCCGAGCAGTGGCAGTGACTTCCCATAGGAAACGCTCACAGCTAACCACAGCCAGTCCACCTGCAGTAGCAGAGATAGAGCTCCCCACTCCCATGCTATGACGTCAGCCCTATCTGGCTTCTTTGGGCTGCAGCTGATGCAGTCTCTAGAAGCCAGTCTGTTTAGCTGCACCGGTCCTTAGCCATGCCCCCCATGCCTCTTGACCTAAACCTCGCATCCCAGTAACATCAGCCATCAATCACCGGGAGAGAAGGGAGGAGAGGGCTGCAGACCCCCCCCCGGCCAGACAGGTATTGAGCTGCCGCTGGTGCTGGAGCTATTTTCCTGGAGTGCTGAATATGCGCAATAGAGAAAAAAACAGCAGCATGGCACCAGTGCTATATGCATAGTGTTATGTATGGGCATTGGCCTCTGGTACAGTGCATGCACCAGAGAGTAGGAGGGGCTTGCACAGATCCTGCACAGGGGCCCACTCCTCTCCTGAACTGCCCCTATGCCACCTGGTATTTATGGTCTTCTTCTCCTTTATGAATAGAACACAATGTACACTACGATTCTCTTTGTTGGTTCATGCATTGTTACTCCACACAACATACAGGCAAATCACCCTGCAAAACCATTGGATAGGGTCAGAAGTCATACTCTATGGGGAGAATATGGGGGGGATTTACTAAATCAGAGCTTCTCAAACGCCGTCCTCAAGGCACCCCAACGCTCCAGGATTTAGGTATATCCCTTGCTCAGCACAGATGGTTAAATCAGATTGACTGAGGAGCTAATTAGTCACCCGTGGCCAAGCATAGATATACTTAAAACGTGGACTGTTGGGGTGCCTTGAGGACCGCGTTTGAGAATGTCTGTACTAAAGCTTCTAAAACAGACAAGTGGTGGTGTTGCCTATAGCAACCAATCAGATATTGTCTATTATTCTCTAGAATGCAGCAGAGAAACGCTATGTCTAACACCAATCTACCTCCGATGTATTCATGCCTATGGGGGAGGTGTATCAAGCCTTCTAATGAGGAGAGGTGGAGACGTTGCCAAAAGCAACTAAAATGCTTCTGCCTCTCATTTATCTAGTAACTTCTATAAAGTGCTATGTAGACTTAGCTTGGTTGCTATTGGCAACTCATTACACTGTCCTAATCACCCCCTAATATGTAATTTTATATTTCTATCAAAAATAGTGGTGATCCTGATGGTGGTGTTAGTGATAGCAGTGGTGTTAGTGATAGTGATGTTGATGATAATTGTAGTGGTCACAATGATGGTGGTGATAATAGTGGTGATAAGGAAGGCTGTGCTTTGATAACAGTGGTGGTAGTGATGGTGGTGAAAATAGTGGTGATAAGGATGGTTGGTGTTGGTGATAATAGTGGAGTTGGTAATAGCAGTGGTGATGATAATGATGGTGGTGTTGGTGATAATGGTGATAATAATGGTGATGTTAGTGATTGTAATAGTGATGTTTATGGTGTTGGTGATTTAGTGGTGTTGGTAATAGTAGTGGTGGTGATAATGGTGATAATAATGGTGATGGTGGTGTTAGTGATTGTAATAGTGATGTTTATGGTGTTGGTGATTTAGTGGTGTTGGTAATAGTAGTGGTGGTGATAATGGTGATAATAATGGTGATGGTGGTGTTAGTGATTGTAATAGTGATGTTTATGGTGTTGGTGATTTAGTGGTGTTGGTAATAGTAGTGGTGGTGATAATGGTGATAATAATGGTGATGGTGGTGTTAGTGATTGTAATAGTGATGTTTATGGTGTTGGTGATTTAGTGGTGTTGGTAATAGTAGTGATGGTGATAATGGTGATAATAATGGTGATGGTGGTGTTAGTGATTGTAATAGTGATGTTTATGGTGTTGGTGATTTAGTGGTGTTGGTAATAGTAGTGGTGGTGATAATGGTGATAATAATGGTGATGGTGGTGTTAGTGATTGTAATAGTGATGTTTATGGTGTTGGTGATATTGTGGTTGTAATGATGTTGATAATGGTGATAATAACAGTAGTAATGGTGATACCAGGCTTTATAATGACACATAGTAATCCGGCTTTCTCTTATCTTTCAGGGCAGCCAGTTCTTGGTTAATCAGACTCGTAAGTTCTTCATGATACTGTATATAAACTGACGCTTAGCCTATGGGGATCTTAGGACACATTATGGTGACAGTGACACATCTGGGTAATTAGCGGTGCGATGTCTTGACTGCTTTAATGAGGGTCACACACAGCGTTCCCGGCTCAGATGAGACAAATGGAGATTTACTGTCAGAATAAATGAGAAACACAAACAGCCTACAGTATACTCATTCATGGCACTAGCTCACTGCCTGTCCTCTATGTACAGTGTGCAGCTATAGTAGTCTGCATGCAGTGTCTCAAATAAAGCCTCAGCCCTGTCACTCATGGGTGTAGCCAGCCTGGTCTCTGACTTATCGCTCCTCAGCCCCACCCGGGCTCTGTACACCCGCTCTTGTCTTCCGGACTGTCTGCACTCGGCAGTAGCCGCTCTGGTCTGCCACTACCCCAACCGGGCTGTAGACACAGGCAGCATTCTCAGATGACTACCCAGCCCTTGTTGGACTGGTTCCACTGGGCAGCCATTAGGTGTGGTCACAGCGGCCCTTATTTCTCTTTGATGGTGGATCCCTCCAGCCCTACACAGAATCCATGGCTCACTACTGCCATCTACCTTGATACTGCTACAGTGACATTGTGGAGGCCCATCTACCACGGCATGGTGACCTCTGTCAGACAGGATCCTACACTAACACTATATAACCTTACTGTGTGCCTCTGTAATACACGTTATACTGCTACAGTGACATTGTGGAGGCCCATCTACCACGACATGGTGACCTCTGTCAGACAGGAGCCTACACTAACACTATATAACCTTACTGTGTGCCTCTGTAATACACGTTATACTGCTACAGTGACATTGTGGAGGCCCATCTACCACGGCATGGTGACCTCTGTCAGACAGGATCCTACACTAACACTATATAACCTTACTGTGTGCCTCTGTAATACACGTTATACTGCTACAGTGACATTGTGGAGGCCCATCTACCACGACATGGTGACCTCTGTCAGACAGGAGCCTACACTAACACTATATAACCTTACTGTGTGCCTCTGTAATACACGTTATACTGCTACAGTGACAGTGTGGAGACCCATCTACCACGGCATGGTGACCTCTGTCAGACGAGAGCCTACACTAACACTATATAACCTTACTGTGCGCCTCTGTAATACACGTTATACTGCTAGAGTGACATTGTGGAGGCCCATCTACCACGGCATGGTGACCTCTGTCAGACAGGAGCCTACACTAACACTATATAACCTTACTGTGTGCCTCTGTAATACACGCTATACTGCTACAGTGACATTGTGGAGGCCCATCTACCACGGCATGGTGACCTCTGTCAGACAGGAGCATACACTAACACTATATAACCATACTGTGTGCCTCTGTAATACACGTTATACTGCTACAGTGACATTGTGGAGGCCCATCTACCACGGCAAGGTGACCTCTGTCAGACAGGAGCCTACACTAACACTATATAACCTTACTGTGTGCCTGTGTAATACACGTTATACTGCTACAGTGACATTGTGGAGGCCCATCTACCACGGCATGGTGACCTCTGTCAGACAGGAGCCTACACTAACACTATAAAACCTTACTGTGTGCCTCTGTAATACACGTTATACTGCTACAGTGACATTGTGGAGGCCCATCTACCACGGCATGGTGACCTCTGTCAGACAGGAGCCTACACTAACACTATATAACCTTACTGTGTGCCTCTGTAATACACGTTATACTGCTACAGTGACATTGTGGAGGCCCATCTACCACGGCAAGGTGACCTCTGTCAGACAGGAGCCTACACTAACACTATATAACCTTACTGTGTGCCTCTGTAATACACGTTATACTGCTACAGTGACATTGTGGAGGCCCATCTACCACGGCATGGTGACCTCTGTCAGACAGGAGCCTACACTAACACTATATAACCTTACTGTGTGCCTCTGTAATACACGTTATACTGCTACAGTGACATTGTGGAGGCCCATCTACCACGGCATGGTGACCTCTGTCAGACAGGAGCCTACACTAACACTATATAACCTTACTGTGTGCCTCTGTAATACACGTTATACTGCTACAGTGACATTGTGGAGGCCCATCTACCACGGCATGGTGACCTCTGTCAGACAGGAGCCTACACTAACACTATATAACCTTACTGTGTGCCTCTGTAATACACGTTATACTGCTACAGTGACATTGTGGAGGCCCATCTACCACGGCATGGTGACCTCTGTCAGACAGGATCCTACACTAACACTATATAACCATACTGTGTGCCTCTGTAATACACGTTATACTGCTACAGTGACATTGTGGAGGCCCATCTACCAATGCATGGTGACCTCTGTCAGATCGGAGCCTACACTATCACTATATAACCTTACTGCAAGCCTCTGTAACACACGTTATACTGCTACAGTGACATTGTGGAGGCCCATTTACCACGGCATGGTGACCTCTGTCAGACAGGAGCCTACACTAACACTATATAACCTTACTGTGTGCCTCTGTAATACACGTTATACTGCTACAGTGACATTGTGGAGGCCCATCTACCACGGCATGGTGACCTCTGTCAGACAGGAGCCTACACTAACACTATATAACCATACTGTGTGCCTCTGTAATACACGTTATACTGCTACAGTGACATTGTGGAGGCCCATCTACCACGGCATGGTGGCCTCTGTCAGACAGGAGCCTACACTAACACTATATAACCTTACTGTGTGCCTGTGTAATACACGTTATACTGCTACAGTGACATTGTGGAGACCCATTTACCACGGCATGGTGACCTCTGTCAGACGAGAGCCTACACTAACACTATATAACCTTACTGTGTGCCTCTGCAATACACGTTATACTGCTACAGTGACATTGTGGAGGCCCATCTACCACGGCAAGGTGACCTCTGTCAGACAGGAGCCTACACTAACACTATATAACCTTACTGTGTGCCTCTGTAATACACGTTATACTGCTACAGTGACATTGTGGAGGCCCATCTACCACGGCATGGTGACCTCTGTCAGACAGGAGCCTACACTAACACTATATAACCTTACTGTGTGCCTCTGTAATACACGTTATACTGCTACAGTGACATTGTGGAGGCCCATCTACCACGGCATGGTGACCTCTGTCAGACAGGAGCCTACACTAACACTATATAACCTTACTGTGTGCCTCTGTAATACACGTTATACTGCTACAGTGACATTGTGGAGGCCCATCTACCACGGCATGGTGACCTCTGTCAGACAGGAGCCTACACTAACACTATATAACCATACTGTGTGCCTCAGTAATACACGTTATACTGCTACAGTGACATTGTGGAGGCCCATCTACCACGGCAAGGTGACCTCTGTCAGACAGGAGCCTACACTAACACTATATAACCATACTGTGTGCCTCTGTAATACACGTTATACTGCTACAGTGACATTGTGGAGGCCCATCTACCACGGCATGGTGACCTCTGTCAGACAGGAGCCTACACTAACACTATATAACCATACTGTGTGCCTCTGTAATACACGTTATACTGCTACAGTGACATTGTGGAGGCCCATCTACCACGGCATGGTGACCTCTATCAGACAGGAGCCTACACTAACACTATATAACCATACTGTGTGCCTCTGTAATACACGTTATACTGCTACAGTGACATTGTGGAGGCCCATCTACCAATGCATGGTGACCTCTGTCAGATGGGAGCCTACACTATCACTATATAACCTTACTGCAAGCCTCTGTAACACACGTTATACTGATACAGTGACATTGTGGAGGCCCATCTACCACGGCATGGTGACCTCTGTCAGACAGGAGCCTACACTAACACTATATAACCTTACTGTGTGCCTCTGTAATACACGTTATACTGCTACAGTGACATTGTGGAGGCCCATCTACCACGGCATGGTGACCTCTGTCAGACAGGAGCCTACACTAACACTATATAACCATACTGTGTGCCTCTGTAATACACGTTATACTGCTACAGTGACATTGTGGAGGCCCATCTACCACGGCATGGTGGCCTCTGTCAGACAGGAGCCTACACTAACACTATATAACCTTACTGTGTGCCTGTGTAATACACGTTATACTGCTACAGTGACATTGTGGAGACCCATCTACCACGGCATGGTGACCTCTGTCAGACGAGAGCCTACACTAACACTATATAACCTTACTGTGTGCCTCTGTAATACACGTTATACTGCTACAGTGACATTGTGGAGGCCCATCTACCACGGCATGGTGACCTCTGTCAGACAGGAGCCTACACTAACACTATATAACCATACTGTGTGCCTCTGTAATACACGTTATACTGCTACAGTGACATTGTGGAGGCCCATCTACCACGGCAAGGTGACCTCTGTCAGACAGGAGCCTACACTAACACTATATAACCATACTGTGTGCCTCTGTAATACACGTTATACTGCTACAGTGACATTGTGGAGGCCCATCTACCACGGCATGGTGACCTCTGTCAGACAGGAGCCTACACTAACACTATATAACCATACTGTGTGCCTCTGTAATACACGTTATACTGCTACAGTGACATTGTGGAGGCCCATCTACCACGGCATGGTGACCTCTGTCAGACAGGAGCCTACACTAACACTATATAACCATACTGTGTGCCTCTGTAATACACGTTATACTGCTACAGTGACATTGTGGAGGCCCATCTACCACGGCATGGTGACCTCTGTCAGACAGGAGCCTACACTAACACTATATAACCATACTGTGTGCCTCTGTAATACACGTTATACTGCTACAGTGACATTGTGGAGGCCCATCTACCACGGCAAGGTGACCTCTGTCAGACAGGAGCCTACACTAACACTATATAACCTTACTGTGTGCCTCTGTAATACACGTTATACTGCTACAGTGACATTGTGGAGGCCCATCTACCACGGCATGGTGACCTCTGTCAGACAGGAGCCTACACTAACACTATATAACCATACTGTGTGCCTCTGTAATACACGTTATACTGCTACAGTGACATTGTGGAGGCCCATCTACCAATGCATGGTGACCTCTGTCAGATGGGAGCCTACACTATCACTATATAACCTTACTGCAAGCCTCTGTAACACACGTTATACTGCTACAGTGACATTGTGGAGGCCCATTTACCACGGCATGGTGACCTCTGTCAGACAGGAGCCTACACTAACACTATATAACCTTACTGTGTGCCTCTGTAATACACGTTATACTGCTACAGTGACATTGTGGAGGCCCATCTACCACGGCATGGTGACCTCTGTCAGACAGGAGCCTACACTAACACTATATAACCATACTGTGTGCCTCTGTAATACACGTTATACTGCTACAGTGACATTGTGGAGGCCCATCTACCACGGCATGGTGGCCTCTGTCAGACAGGAGCCTACACTAACACTATATAACCTTACTGTGTGCCTGTGTAATACACGTTATACTGCTACAGTGACATTGTGGAGACCCATTTACCACGGCATGGTGACCTCTGTCAGACGAGAGCCTACACTAACACTATATAACCTTACTGTGTGCCTCTGCAATACACGTTATACTGCTACAGTGACATTGTGGAGGCCCATCTACCACGGCAAGGTGACCTCTGTCAGACAGGAGCCTACACTAACACTATATAACCTTACTGTGTGCCTCTGTAATACACGTTATACTGCTACAGTGACATTGTGGAGGCCCATCTACCACGGCATGGTGACCTCTGTCAGACAGGAGCCTACACTAACACTATATAACCTTACTGTGTGCCTCTGTAATACACGTTATACTGCTACAGTGACATTGTGGAGGCCCATCTACCACGGCATGGTGACCTCTGTCAGACAGGAGCCTACACTAACACTATATAACCTTACTGTGTGCCTCTGTAATACACGTTATACTGCTACAGTGACATTGTGGAGGCCCATCTACCACGGCATGGTGACCTCTGTCAGACAGGAGCCTACACTAACACTATATAACCATACTGTGTGCCTCAGTAATACACGTTATACTGCTACAGTGACATTGTGGAGGCCCATCTACCACGGCAAGGTGACCTCTGTCAGACAGGAGCCTACACTAACACTATATAACCATACTGTGTGCCTCTGTAATACACGTTATACTGGTACAGTGACATTGTGGAGGCCCATCTACCACGGCATGGTGACCTCTGTCAGACAGGAGCCTACACTAACACTATATAACCATACTGTGTGCCTCTGTAATACACGTTATACTGCTACAGTGACATTGTGGAGGCCCATCTACCACGGCATGGTGACCTCTGTCAGACAGGAGCCTACACTAACACTATATAACCATACTGTGTGCCTCTGTAATACACGTTATACTGCTACAGTGACATTGTGGAGGCCCATCTACCAATGCATGGTGACCTCTGTCAGATGGGAGCCTACACTATCACTATATAACCTTACTGCAAGCCTCTGTAACACACGTTATACTGATACAGTGACATTGTGGAGGCCCATCTACCACGGCATGGTGACCTCTGTCAGACAGGAGCCTACACTAACACTATATAACCTTACTGTGTGCCTCTGTAATACACGTTATACTGCTACAGTGACATTGTGGAGGCCCATCTACCACGGCATGGTGACCTCTGTCAGACAGGAGCCTACACTAACACTATATAACCATACTGTGTGCCTCTGTAATACACGTTATACTGCTACAGTGACATTGTGGAGGCCCATCTACCACGGCATGGTGGCCTCTGTCAGACAGGAGCCTACACTAACACTATATAACCTTACTGTGTGCCTGTGTAATACACGTTATACTGCTACAGTGACATTGTGGAGACCCATCTACCACGGCATGGTGACCTCTGTCAGACGAGAGCCTACACTAACACTATATAACCTTACTGTGTGCCTCTGTAATACACGTTATACTGCTACAGTGACATTGTGGAGGCCCATCTACCACGGCATGGTGACCTCTGTCAGACAGGAGCCTACACTAACACTATATAACCATACTGTGTGCCTCTGTAATACACGTTATACTGCTACAGTGACATTGTGGAGGCCCATCTACCACGGCAAGGTGACCTCTGTCAGACAGGAGCCTACA
This sequence comes from Pseudophryne corroboree, assembly GCF_028390025.1. Taxonomy (NCBI): domain Eukaryota; kingdom Metazoa; phylum Chordata; class Amphibia; order Anura; family Myobatrachidae; genus Pseudophryne; species Pseudophryne corroboree. The sequence goes on from NW_026967602.1 coordinate 994,137, forward strand.
CTAACACTATATAACCATACTGTGTGCCTCTGTAATACACGTTATACTGCTACAGTGACATTGTGGAGGCCCATCTACCACGGCATGGTGACCTCTGTCAGACAGGAGCCTACACTAACACTATATAACCATACTGTGTGCCTCTGTAATACACGTTATACTGCTACAGTGACATTGTGGAGGCCCATCTACCACGGCATGGTGACCTCTGTCAGACAGGAGCCTACACTAACACTATATAACCATACTGTGTGCCTCTGTAATACACGTTATACTGCTACAGTGACATTGTGGAGGCCCATCTACCAATGCATGGTGACCTCTGTCAGATGGGAGCCTACACTATCACTATATAACCTTACTGCAAGCCTCTGTAACACACGTTATACTGATACAGTGACATTGTGGAGGCCCATCTACCACGGCATGGTGACCTCTGTCAGACAGGAGCCTACACTAACACTATATAACCTTACTGTGTGCCTCTGTAATACACGTTATACTGCTACAGTGACATTGTGGAGGCCCATCTACCACGGCATGGTGACCTCTGTCAGACAGGAGCCTACACTAACACTATATAACCATACTGTGTGCCTCTGTAATACACGTTATACTGCTACAGTGACATTGTGGAGGCCCATCTACCACGGCATGGTGGCCTCTGTCAGACAGGAGCCTACACTAACACTATATAACCTTACTGAGTGCCTGTGTAATACACGTTATACTGCTACAGTGACATTGTGGAGACCCATCTACCACGGCATGGTGACCTCTGTCAGACGAGAGCCTACACTAACACTATATAACCTTACTGTGTGCCTCTGTAATACACGTTATACTGCTACAGTGACATTGTGGAGGCCCATCTACCACGGCATGGTGACCTCTGTCAGACAGCAGCCTACACTAACACTATATAACCTTACTGTTTGCCTCTGTAATACACGTTATACTGCTACAGTGACATTGTGGAGGCCCATCTACCACGGCATGGTGACCTCTGTCAGACGAGAGCCTACACTAACACTATATAACCATACTGTGTGCCTCTGTAATACACGTTATACTGCTACAGTGACATTGTGGAGGCCCATCTACCACGGCATGGTGACCTCTGTCAGACAGGAGCCTACACTAACACTACATAACCTTACTGTGTGCCTCTGTAATACACGTTATACTGCTACAGTGACATTGTGGAGGCCCATCTACCACGGCATGGTGACCTCTGTCAGACGAGAGCCTACACTAACACTATATAACCTTACTGTGTGCCTCTGTAATACACGTTATACTGATACAGTGACATTGTGGAGACCAATCTACCACGGCATGGTGACCTCTGTCAGACGAGAGCCTACACTAACACTATATAACCTTACTGTGTGCCTCTGTAATACACGTTATACTGCTACAGTGACATTGTGGAGGCCCATCTACCATGGCATGGTGACCTCTGTCAGACAGGAGCCTACACTAACACTATATAACCTTACTGTGTGCCTCTGTAATACACGTTATACTGCTACAGTGACATTGTGGAGGCCCATCTACCATGGCATGGTGACCTCTGTCAGACAGGAGCCTGCACTAACACTATATAACCTTACTGTGTGCCTCTGTAATACACGTTATACTGCTACAGTGACATTGTGGAGTCCCATCTACCACGGCATGGTGACCTCTGTCAGACGAGAGCCTACACTAACACTATATAACCTTACTGTGTGCCTCTGTAATACACGTTATACTGCTACAGTGACATTGTGGAGGCCCGTCTACCATGACATGGTGACCTCTGTCAGACAGGAGCCTACACTAACACTATATAACCATACTGTGTGCCTCTGTAATACACGTTATACTGCTACAGTGACATTGTGGAGGCCCATCTACCACGGCATGGTGACCTCTGTCAGACGAGAGCCTACACTAACACTATATAACCTTACTGTGTGCCTCTGTAATACACGTTATACTGCTACAGTGACATTGTGGAGGCCCATCTACCACGGCATGGTGACCTCTGTCAGACGAGATCCTACACTAACACTATTTAACCTTACTGTGTGCCTCTGTAATACACGTTATACTGCTACAGTGACATTGTGGAGGCCCATCTACCACGGCATGGTGACCTCTGTCAGACGAGATCCTACACTAACACTATATAACCTTACTGTGTGCCTCTGTAATACACGTTATACTGCTACAGTGACATTGTGGAGACCCATCTACCACGGCATGGTGACCTCTGTCAGACAAGAGCCTACACTAACACTATATTACCTTACTGTGTGCCTCTGTAATACACGTTATACTGCTACAGTGACATTGTGGAGGCCCATCTACCACGGCATGGTGACCTCTGTCAGACGATAGCCTGCACTAACACTATATAACCTTACTGTGTGCCTCTGTAATACACGTTATACTGCTACAGTGACATTGTGGAGACCCATCTACCACGGCATGGTGACCTCTGTCAGACAGGAGCCTACACTAACACTATATAACCTTACTGTGTGCCTCTGTAATACACGTTATACTGCTACAGTGATATTGTGGAGACCCATCTACCATGGCATGGTGACCTCTGTCGGACGAGAGCCTACACTAACACTATATAACCTTACTGTGTGCCTCTGTAATACACGTTATACTGCTACAGTGACATTGTGGAGACCCATCTACCACGGCATGGTGACCTCTGTCAGACAGGAGCCTACACTAACACTCTATAACCTTAGTGTGTGCCTCTGTAATACACGTTATACTGCTACAGTGACATTGTGGAGGCCTATCTACCATGGCATGGTGACCTCTGTCAGACAGGAGCCTACACTAACACTATATAACCTTACTGTGTGCCTCTGTAATACACGTTATACTGCTACAGTGACATTGTGGAGGCCCGTCTACCACGGCATGGTGACCTCTGTCAGACGAGAGCCTACACTAACACTATATAACCTTACTGTGTGCCTCTGTAATACACGTTATACTGCTACAGTGACATTGGGGAGGCCCATCTACCACGGCATGGTGACCTCTGTCAGACAGGAGGCTACACTAACACTATATAACCTTACTGTGTGCCTCTGTAATACACGTTATACTGCTACAATGACATTGTGGAGGCCCATCTACCACGGCATGGTGACCTCTGTCAGACAGGAGCCTACACTAACACTATATAACCTTACTGTGTGCCTGTGTAATACACGTTATACTGCTACAGTGACATTGTGGAGGCCCATCTACCACGGCATGGTGACCTCTGTCAGACAGGAGCCTACACTAACACTATATAACCTTACTGTGTGCCTCTGTAATACACGTTATACTGCTACAGTGACATTGTGGAGGCCCATCTACCACGTCAAGGTGACCTCTGTCAGACAGGAGCCTACACTAACACTATATAACCTTACTGTGTGCCTCTGTAATACACGTTATACTGCTACAGTGACATTGTGGAGGCCCATCTACCACGGCATGGTGACCTCTGTCAGACGAGAGCCTACACTAACACTATATAACCTTACTGTGTGCCTCTGTAATACACGTTATACTGCTACAGTGACATTGTGGAGGCCCATCTACCACGGCATGGTGACCTCTGTCAGACAGGAGCCTACACTAACACTATATAACCTTACTGTGTGCCTCTGTAATACACGTTATACTGCTACAGTGACATTGTGGAGGCCCATCTACCACGGCATGGTGACCTCTGTCAGACGAGAGCCTACACTAACACTATATAACCTTACTGTGTGCCTCTGTAATACACGTTATACTGCTACAGTGACATTGTGGAGACCCATCTACCACGGCATGGTGACCTCTGTCAGACAGGAGCCTACACTAACACTATATAACCTTACTGTGTGCCTGTGTAATACACGTTATACTGCTACAGTGACATTGTGGAGGCCCATCTACCACGGCATGGTGACCTCTGTCAGACAGGAACCTACACTAACACTATATAACCTTACTGTGTGCCTCTGTAATACACGTTATACTGCTACAGTGACATTGTGGAGGCCCATCTACCACGGCAAGGTGACCTCTGTCAGACAGGAGCCTACACTAACACTATATAACCATACTGTGTGCCTCTGTAATACACGTTATACTGCTACAGTGACATTGTGGAGGCCCATCTACCACGGCATGGTGACCTCTGTCAGACGAGAGCCTACTCTAACACTATATAACCTTACTGTGTGCCTCTGTAATACACGTTATACTGCTACAGTGACATTGTGGAGGCCCATCTACCACGGCATGGTGACCTCTGTCAGACAGGAGCCTACACTAACACTATATAACCTTACTGTGTGCCTCTGTAATACACGTTATACTGCTACAGTGACATTGTGGAGGCCCATCTACCACGGCATGGTGACCTCTGTCAGACAGGAGCCTACACTAACACTATATAACCTTACTGTGTGCCTCTGTAATACACGTTATACTGCTACAGTGACATTGTGGAGGCCCATCTACCACGGCATGGTGACCTCTGTCAGACAGGAGCCTACACTAACACTATATAACCTTACTGTGTGCCTCTGTAATACACGTTATACTGCTACAGTGACATTGTGGAGGCCCATCTACCACGGCATGGTGACCTCTGTCAGACAGGAGCCTACACTAACACTATATAACCATACTGTGTGCCTCTGTAATACACGTTATACTGCTACAGTGACATTGTGGAGGCCCATCTACCACGGCATGGTGGCCTCTGTCAGACAGAAGCCTACACTAACACTATATAACCTTACTGTGTGCCTGTGTAATACACGTTATACTGCTACAGTGACATTGTGGAGACCCATCTACCACGGCATGGTGACCTCTGTCAGACGAGAGCCTACACTAACACTATATAAGCTTACTGTGTGCCTCTGTAATACACGTTATACTGCTACAGTGACATTGTGGAGGCCCATCTACCACGGCATGGTGACCTCTGTCAGACAGGAGCCTACACTAACACTATATAACCTTACTGTTTGCCTCTGTAATACACGTTATACTGCTACAGTGACATTGTGGAGGCCCATCTACCACGGCAAGGTGACCTCTGTCAGACAGGAGCCTACATTAACACTATATAACCATACTGTGTGCCTCTGTAATACACGTTATACTGCTACAGTGACATTGTGGAGGCCCATCTACCATGGCATGGTGTCCTCTGTCAGACAGGAGCCTACACTAACACTATGTAACCATACTGTGTGCCTCTGTAATACACGTTATACTGCTACAGTGACATTTTGGAGGCCCATCTACCACGGCATGGTGACCTCTGTCAGACAGGAGCCTACACTAACACTATATAACCTTACTGTGTGCCTGTGTAATACACTTTATACTGCTACAGTGACATTGTGGAGGCCCATCTACCACGGCAAGGTGACCTCTGTCAGATAGGAGCATACACTAACACTATATAACCATACTGTGTGCCTCTGTAATACACGTTATACTGCTACAGTGACATTGTGGAGGCCCATCTACCATGGCATGGTGACCTCTGTCAGACAGGAGCCTACACTAACACTATATAACCTTACTGTGTGCCTCTGTAATACACGTTATACTGCTACAGTGACATTGTGGAGGCCCATCTACCACGGCATGGTGACCTCTGTCAGACAGGAGCCTACACTAACACTATATAACCTTACTGTGTGCCTCTGTAATACACGTTATACTGCTACATTGACATTGTGGAGGCCCATCTACCACGGCAAGGTGACCTCTGTCAGACAGGAGCCTACATTAACACTATATAACCATACTGTGTGCCTCTGTAATACACGTTATACTGCTACAGTGACATTGTGGAGGCCCATCTACCATGGCATGGTGACCTCTGTCAGACAGGAGCCTACACTAACACTATATAACCATACTGTGTGCCTCTGTAATACACGTTATACTGCTACAGTGACATTGTGGAGGCCCATCTACCACGGCATGGTGACCTCTGTCAGACGAGAGCCTACACTAACACTATATAACCTTACTGTGTGCCTCTGTAATACACGTTATACTGCTAGAGTGACATTGTGGAGACCCATCTACCACGGCATGGTGACCTCTGTCAGACAGGAGCCTACACTAACACTATATAACCTTACTGTGTGCCTGTGTAATACACGTTATACTGCTACAGTGACATTGTGGAGGCCCATCTACCACGGCATGGTGACCTCTGTCAGACAGGAGCCTACACTAACACTATATAACCTTACTGTGTGCCTCTGTAATACATGTTATACTGCTACAGTGACATTGTGGAGGCCCATCTACCACGGCAAGGTGACCTCTGTCAGACAGGAGCCTACATTAACACTATATAACCATACTGAGTGCCTCTGTAATACACGTTATACTGCTACAGTGACATTGTGGAGGCCCATCTACCATGGCATGGTGACCTCAGTCAGACAGGAGCCTACACTAACACTATATAACCTTACTGTGTGCCTGTGTAATACACGTTATACTGCTACAGTGACATTGTGGAGGCCCATCTACCACGGCATGGTGACCTCTGTCAGACAGGAGCCTACACTAACACTATATAACCTTACTGTGTGCCTCTGTAATACACGTTATACTGCTACAGTGACATTGTGGAGGCCCATCTACCACGGCAAGGTGACCTCTGTCAGACAGGAGCCTACACTAACACTATATAACCATACTGTGTGCCTCTGTAATACACGTTATACTGCTACAGTGACATTGTGGAGGCCCATCTACCACGGCATGGTGACCTCTGTCAGACGAGAGCCTACACTAACACTATATAACCTTACTGTGTGCCTCTGTAATACACGTTATACTGCTACAGTGACATTGTGGAGGCCCATCTACCACGGCAAGGTGACCTCTGTCAGACAGGAGCCTACATTAACACTATATAACCATACTGTGTGCCTCTGTAATACACGTTATACTGCTACAGTGACATTGTGGAGGCCCATCTACCATGGCATGGTGACCTCTGTCAGACAGGAGCCTACACTAACACTATATAACCATACTGTGTGCCTCTGTAATACACGTTATACTGCTACAGTGACATTGTGGAGGCCCATCTACCACGGCATGGTGACCTCTGTCAGACGAGAGCCTACACTAACACTATATAACCTTACTGTGTGCCTCTGTAATACACGTTATACTGCTACAGTGACATTGTGGAGACCCATCTACCACGGCATGGTGACCTCTGTCAGACAGGAGCCTACACTAACACTATATAACCTTACTGTGTGCCTGTGTAATACACGTTATACTGCTACAGTGACATTGTGGAGGCCCATCTACCACGGCATGGTGACCTCTGTCAGACAGGAGCCTACACTAACACTATATAACCTTACTGTGTGCCTCTGTAATACACGTTATACTGCTACAGTGACATTGTGGAGGCCCATCTACCACGGCAAGGTGACCTCTGTCAGACAGGAGCCTACACTAACACTATATAACCATACTGTGTGCCTCTGTAATACACGTTATACTGCTACAGTGACATTGTGGAGGCCCATCTACCACGGCATGGTGACCTCTGTCAGACGAGAGCCTACACTAACACTATATAACCTTACTGTGTGCCTCTGTAATACACGTTATACTGCTACAGTGACATTGTGGAGGCCCATCTACCACGGCATGGTGACCTCTGTCAGACAGGAGCCTACACTAACACTATATAACCTTACTGTGTGCCTCTGTAATACACGTTATACTGCTACAGTGACATTGTGGAGGCCCATCTACCACGGCATGGTGACCTCTGTCAGACAGGAGCCTACACTAACACTATATAACCTTACTGTGTGCCTCTGTAATACACGTTATACTGCTACAGTGACATTGTGGAGGCCCATCTACCACGGCATGGTGACCTCTGTCAGACAGAAGCCTACACTAACACTATATAACCATACTGTGTGCCTCTGTAATACACGTTATACTGCTACAGTGACATTGTGGAGGCCCATCTACCACGGCATGGTGGCCTCTGTCAGACAGGAGCCTACACTAACACTATATAACCTTACTGTGTGCCTGTGTAATACACGTTATACTGCTACAGTGACATTGTGGAGACCCATCTACCACGGCATGGTGACCTCTGTCAGACGAGAGCCTACACTAACACTATATAAGCTTACTGTGTGCCTCTGTAATACACGTTATACTGCTACAGTGACATTGTAAAGGCCCATCTACCACGGCATGGTGACCTCTGTCAGACAGGAGCCTACACTATCACTATATAACCTTACTGTTTGCCTCTGTAATACACGTTATACTGCTACAGTGACATTGTGGAGGCCCATCTACCACGGCAAGGTGACCTCTGTCAGACAGGAGCCTACATTAACACTATATAACCATACTGTGTGCCTCTGTAATACACGTTATACTGCTACAGTGACATTGTGGAGGCCCATCTACCATGGCATGGTGACCTCTGTCAGACAGGAGCCTACACTAACACTATGTAACCATACTGTGTGCCTCTGTAATACACGTTATACTGCTACAGTGACATTTTGGAGGCCCATCTACCACGGCATGGTGACCTCTGTCAGACAGGAGCCTACACTAACACTATATAACCTTACTGTGTGCCTGTGTAATACACTTTATACTGCTACAGTGACATTGTGGAGGCCCATCTACCACGGCATGGTGACCTCTGTCAGACAGGAGCCTACACTAACACTATATAACCTTACTGTGTGCCTCTGTAATACACATTATACTGCTACAGTGACATTGTGGAGGCCCATCTACCACGGCAAGGTGACCTCTGTCAGACAGGAGCATACACTAACACTATATAACCATACTGTGTGCCTCTGTAATACACGTTATACTGCTACAGTGACATTGTGGAGGCCCATCTACCACGGCATGGTGACCTCTGTCAGACGAGAGCCTACACTAACACTATATAACCTTACTGTGTGCCTCTGTAATACACGTTATACTGCTACAGTGACATTGTGGAGGCCCATCTACCACGGCATGGTGACCTCTGTCAGACAGGAGCCTACACTAACACTATATAACCTTACTGTGTGCCTCTGTAATACACGTTATACTTCTACAGTGACATTGTGGGGGCCCATCTACCACGGCATGGTGACCTCTGTCAGACGAGAGCCTACACTAACACTATATAACCATACTGTGTGCCTCTGTAATACACGTTATACTGCTACAGTGACATTGTGGAGGCCCATCTACCACGGCAAGGTGATCTCTGTCAGACAGGAGCCTACATTAACACTATATAACCATACGGTGTGCCTCTGTAATACACGTCATACTGCTACAGTGACATTGTGGAGGCCCATCTACCATGGCATGGTGATCTCTGTCAGACAGGAGCCTACACTAACACTATATAACCATACTGTGTGCCTCTGTAATACACGTTATACTGCTACAGTGACATTGTGGAGGCCCATCTACCACGGCATGGTGACCTCTGTCAGACAGGAGCCTACACTAACACTATATAACCTTACTGTGTGCCTGTGTAATACACATTATACTGCTACAGTGACATTGTGGAGGCCCATCTACCACGGCATGGTGACCTCTGTCAGACAGGAGCCTACACTAACACTATATAACCTTACTGTGTGCCTCTGTAATACACGTTATACTGCTACAGTGACATTGTGGAGGCCCATCTACCACGGCAAGGTGACCTCTGTCAGACAGGAGCCTACACTAACACTATATAACCTTACTGTGTGCCTCTGTAATACACGTTATACTGCTACAGTGACATTGTGGAGGCCCATCTACCACGGCATGGTGACCTCTGTCAGACGAGAGCCTACACTAACACTATATAACCTTACTGTGTGCCTCTGTAATACACGTTATACTGCTACAGTGACATTGTGGAGGCCCATCTACCACGGCATGGTGACCTCTGTCAGACAGGAGCCTACACTAACACTATATAACCTTACTATGTGCCTCTGTAATACACGTTATACTGCTACAGTGACATTGTGGAGGCCCATCTACCACGGCATGGTGACCTCTGTCAGACGAGAGCCTACACTAACACTATATAACCATACTGTGTGCCTCTGTAATACACGTTATACTGCTACAGTGACATTGTGGAGGCCCATCTACCACGGCATGGTGACCTCTGTCAGACAGCAGCCTACACTAACACTATATAACCTTACTGTGTGCCTCTGTAATACACGTTATACTGCTACAGTGACATTGTGGAGGCCTATCTACCACGGCATGGTGACCTCTGTCAGACGAGAGCCTACACTAACACTATATAACCATACTGTGTGCCTCTGTAATACACGTTATACTGCTACAGTGACATTGTGGAGGCCCATCTACCACGGCATGGTGACCTCTGTCAGACAGGAGCCTACACTAACACTACATAACCTTACTGTGTGCCTCTGTAATACACGTTATACTGCTACAGTGACATTGTGGAGGCCCATCTACCACGGCATGGTGACCTCTGTCAGACGAGAGCCTACACTAACACTATATAACCTTACTGTGTGCCTCTGTAATACACGTTATACTGATACAGTGACATTGTGGAGACCAATCTACCACGGCATGGTGACCTCTGTCAGACGAGAGCCTACACTAACACTATATAACCTTACTGTGTGCCTCTGTAATACACGTTATACTGCTACAGTGACATTGTGGAGGCCCATCTACCATGGCATGGTGACCTCTGTCAGACAGGAGCCTACACTAACACTATATAACCTTACTGTGTGCCTCTGTAATACACGTTATACTGCTACAGTGACATTGTGGAGGCCCATCTACCATGGCATGGTGACCTCTGTCAGACAGGAGCCTGCACTAACACTATATAACCTTACTGTGTGCCTCTGTAATACACGTTATACTGCTACAGTGACATTGTGGAGTCCCATCTACCACGGCATGGTGACCTCTGTCAGACGAGAGCCTACACTAACACTATATAACCTTACTGTGTGCCTCTGTAATACACGTTATACTGCTACAGTGACATTGTGGAGGCCCGTCTACCATGACATGGTGACCTCTGTCAGACAGGAGCCTACACTAACACTATATAACCATACTGTGTGCCTCTGTAATACACGTTATACTGCTACAGTGACATTGTGGAGGCCCATCTACCACGGCATGGTGACCTCTGTCAGACGAGAGCCTACACTAACACTATATAACCTTACTGTGTGCCTCTGTAATACACGTTATACTGCTACAGTGACATTGTGGAGGCCCATCTACCACGGCATGGTGACCTCTGTCAGACGAGATCCTACACTAACACTATTTAACCTTACTGTGTGCCTCTGTAATACACGTTATACTGCTACAGTGACATTGTGGAGGCCCATCTACCACGGCATGGTGACCTCTGTCAGACGAGATCCTACACTAACACTATATAACCTTACTGTGTGCCTCTGTAATACACGTTATACTGCTACAGTGACATTGTGGAGACCCATCTACCACGGCATGGTGACCTCTGTCAGACAAGAGCCTACACTAACACTATATTACCTTACTGTGTGCCTCTGTAATACACGTTATACTGCTACAGTGACATTGTGGAGGCCCATCTACCACGGCATGGTGACCTCTGTCAGACGATAGCCTGCACTAACACTATATAACCTTACTGTGTGCCTCTGTAATACACGTTATACTGCTACAGTGACATTGTGGAGACCCATCTACCACGGCATGGTGACCTCTGTCAGACAGGAGCCTACACTAACACTATATAACCTTACTGTGTGCCTCTGTAATACACGTTATACTGCTACAGTGATATTGTGGAGACCCATCTACCATGGCATGGTGACCTCTGTCGGACGAGAGCCTACACTAACACTATATAACCTTACTGTGTGCCTCTGTAATACACGTTATACTGCTACAGTGACATTGTGGAGACCCATCTACCACGGCATGGTGACCTCTGTCAGACAGGAGCCTACACTAACACTCTATAACCTTAGTGTGTGCCTCTGTAATACACGTTATACTGCTACAGTGACATTGTGGAGGCCTATCTACCATGGCATGGTGACCTCTGTCAGACAGGAGCCTACACTAACACTATATAACCTTACTGTGTGCCTCTGTAATACACGTTATACTGCTACAGTGACATTGTGGAGGCCCGTCTACCACGGCATGGTGACCTCTGTCAGACGAGAGCCTACACTAACACTATATAACCTTACTGTGTGCCTCTGTAATACACGTTATACTGCTACAGTGACATTGGGGAGGCCCATCTACCACGGCATGGTGACCTCTGTCAGACAGGAGGCTACACTAACACTATATAACCTTACTGTGTGCCTCTGTAATACACGTTATACTGCTACAATGACATTGTGGAGGCCCATCTACCACGGCATGGTGACCTCTGTCAGACTGGAGCCTACACTAACACTATATAACCTTACTGTGTGCCTGTGTAATACACGTTATACTGCTACAGTGACATTGTGGAGGCCCATCTACCACGGCATGGTGACCTCTGTCAGACAGGAGCCTACACTAACACTATATAACCTTACTGTGTGCCTCTGTAATACACGTTATACTGCTACAGTGACATTGTGGAGGCCCATCTACCACGTCAAGGTGACCTCTGTCAGACAGGAGCCTACACTAACACTATATAACCTTACTGTGTGCCTCTGTAATACACGTTATACTGCTACAGTGACATTGTGGAGGCCCATCTACCACGGCATGGTGACCTCTGTCAGACGAGAGCCTACACTAACACTATATAACCTTACTGTGTGCCTCTGTAATACACGTTATACTGCTACAGTGACATTGTGGAGGCCCATCTACCTCGGCATGGTGACCTCTGTCAGACAGGAGCCTACACTAACACTATATAACCTTACTGTGTGCCTCTGTAATACACGTTATACTGCTACAGTGACATTGTGGAGGCCCATCTACCACGGCATGGTGACCTCTGTCAGACGAGAGCCTACACTAACACTATATAACCATACTGTGTGCCTCTGTAATACACGTTATACTGCTACAGTGACATTGTGGAGGCCCATCTACCACGGCATGGTGACCTCTGTCAGACAGCAGCCTACACTAACACTATATAACCTTACTGTGTGCCTCTGTAATACACGTTATACTGCTACAGTGACATTGTGGAGGCCCATCTACCACGGCATGGTGACCTCTGTCAGACGAGAGCCTACACTAACACTATATAACCATACTGTGTGCCTCTGTAATACACGTTATACTGCTACAGTGACATTGTGGAGGCCCATCTACCACGGCATGGTGACCTCTGTCAGACAGGAGCCTACACTAACACTACATAACCTTACTGTGTGCCTCTGTAATACACGTTATACTGCTACAGTGACATTGTGGAGGCCCATCTACCACGGCATGGTGACCTCTGTCAGACGAGAGCCTACACTAACACTATATAACCTTACTGTGTGCCTCTGTAATACACGTTATACTGATACAGTGACATTGTGGAGACCAATCTACCACGGCATGGTGACCTCTGTCAGACGAGAGCCTACACTAACACTATATAACCTTACTGTGTGCCTCTGTAATACACGTTATACTGCTACAGTGACATTGTGGAGGCCCATCTACCATGGCATGGTGACCTCTGTCAGACAGGAGCCTACACTAACACTATATAACCTTACTGTGTGCCTCTGTAATACACGTTAAACTGCTACAGTGACATTGTGGAGGCCCGTCTACCATGACATGGTGACCTCTGTCAGACAGGAGCCTACACTAACACTATATAACCATACTGTGTGCCTCTGTAATACACGTTATACTGCTACAGTGACATTGTGGAGGCCCATCTACCACGGCATGGTGACCTCTGTCAGACGAGAGCCTACACTAACACTATATAACCTTACTGTGTGCCTCTGTAATACACGTTATACTGCTACAGTGACATTGTGGAGGCCCATCTACCACGGCATGGTGACCTCTGTCAGACGAGATCCTACACTAACACTATTTAACCTTACTGTGTGCCTCTGTAATACACGTTATACTGCTACAGTGACATTGTGGAGGCCCATCTACCACGGCATGGTGACCTCTGTCAGACGAGATCCTACACTAACACTATATAACCTTACTGTGTGCCTCTGTAATACACGTCATACTGCTACAGTGACATTGTGGAGACCCATCTACCACGGCATGGTGACCTCTGTCAGACAAGAGCCTACACTAACACTATATTACCTTACTGTGTGCCTCTGTAATACACGTTATACTGCTACAGTGACATTGTGGAGGCCCATCTACCACGGCATGGTGACCTCTGTCAGACGATAGCCTGCACTAACACTATATAACCTTACTGTGTGCCTCTGTAATACACGTTATACAGCTACAGTGACATTGTGGAGACCCATCTACCACGGCATGGTGACCTCTGTCAGACAGGAGCCTACACTAACACTATATAACCTTACTGTGTGCCTCTGTAATACACGTTATACTGCTACAGTGATATTGTGGAGACCCATCTACCATGGCATGGTGACCTCTGTCGGATGAGAGCCTACACTAACACTATATAACCTTGCTGTGTGCCTCTGTAATACACGTTATACTGCTACAGTGACATTGTGGAGACCCATCTACCACGGCATGGTGACCTCTGTCAGACAGGAGCCTACACTAACACTATATAACCTTAGTGTGTGCCTCTGTAATACATGTTATACTGCTACAGTGACATTGTGGAGGCCTATCTACCATGGCATGGTGACCTCTGTCATACAGGAGCCTACACTAACACTATATAACCTTACTGTGTGCCTCTGTAATACACGTTATACTGCTACAGTGACATTGTGGAGGCCCGTCTACCACGGCATGGTGACCTCTGTCAGACGAGAGCCTACACTAACACTATATAACCTTACTGTGTGCCTCTGTAATACACGTTATACTGCTACAGTGACATTGGGGAGGCCCATCTACCACGGCATGGTGACCTCTGTCAGACAGGAGGCTACACTAACACTATATAACCTTACTGTGTGCCTCTGTAATACACGTTATACTGCTACAATGACATTGTGGAGGCCCATCTACCACGGCATGGTGACCTCTGTCAGACAAGAGCCTACACTAACACTATATAACCTTACTGTGTGCCTCTGTAATACACGTTATACTGCTACAGTGACATTGTGAAGGCCCATCTACCATGGCATGGTGACCTCTGTCAGACAGGAGCCTACACTAACACTATATAACCTTACTGTGTGCCTCTGTAATACATGTTATACTGCTACAGTGACATTGTGGAGACCCATCTACCACGGCATGGTGACCTCTGTCAGACGAGAGCCTACACTAACACTATATAACCTTACTGTGTGCCTCTGTAATACATGTTATACTGCTACAGTGACATTGTGGAGGCCCATCTACCACGGCATGGTGACCTCTGTCAGACAGGAGCCTACACTAACACTATATAACCTTACTGTGTGCCTCTGTAATACACGTTATACTGCTACAGTGACATTGTGGAGACCCATCTACCATGGCATGGTGACCTCTGTCAGACGAGAGCCTTCACTAACGCTATATAACCTTACTGTGTGCCTCTGTAATACACGTTATACTGCTACAGTGACATTGTGGAGGCCCATCTACCACGGCATGGTGACCTCTGTCAGACAGGAGCCTACACTAACACTATATAACCTTACTGTGTGCCTCTGTAATACACGTTATACTGCTACAGTGACATTGTGGAGGCCCATCTACCACGGCATGGTGACCTCTGTCAGACGAGAGCCTACACTAACACTATATAACCTTACTGTGTGCCTCTGTAATACACGTTATACTGCTACAGTGACATTGTGGAGGCCCATCTACCACGGCATGGTGACCTCTGTCAGACAGGAGCCTACACTAACAATATATAACCTTACTGTGTGCCTCTGTAATACACGTTATACTGCTACAGTGACATTGTGGAGGCCCATCTACCACGGCATGGTGACCTCTGTCAGACGAGAGCCTACACTAACACTATATAACCTTACTGTGTGCCTCTGTAATACACGTTATACTGCTACAGTGACATTGTGGAGGCCCATCTACCACGGCATGGTGACCTCTGTCAGACGAGAGCCTACACTAACACTATATAACCTTACTGTGTGCCTCTGTAATACACGTCATACTGCTACAGTGACATTGTGGAGGCCCATCTACCATGGCATGGTGACCTCTGTCAGACAGGAGCCTACACTAACACTATATAACCTTACTGTGTGCCTCTGTAATACACGTTTTTACTGCTACAGTGACATTGTGGAGACCCATCTACCACGGCATGGTGACCTCTGTCAGACAGGAGCCTACACTAACACTATATAACCTTACTGTGTGCCTCTGTAATACACGTTATACTGCTACAGTGACATTGTGGAGGCCCATCTACCACGGCAAGGTGACCTCTGTCAGACAGGAGCCTACACTAACACTATATAACCTTACTGTGTGCCTCTGTAATATACGTTATACTGCTACAGTGACATTGTGGAGGCCCATCTACCACGGCATGGTGACCTCTGTCAGACAGGAGCCTACACTAACACTATATAACCTTACTGTGTGCCTCTGTAATACACGTTATACTGCTACAGTGACATTGGGGAGGCCCATCTACCATGGCATGGTGACCTCTGTCAGACGTGAGCCTACACTAACACTATATAACCTTACTGTGTGCCTCTGTAATACACGTTATACTGCTACAGAGACATTGTGGAGGCCCATCTACCACGGCATGGTGACCTCTGTCAGACTAGAGCCTACACTAACACTATATAACCTTACTGTGTGCCTCTGTAATACACGTTATACTGCTACAGTGACATTGTGGAGGCCCATCTACCACGGCATGGTGACCTCTGTCAGACAGGAGCCTACACTAACACTATATAACCTTACTGTGTGCCTCTGTAATACACGTTATACTGCTACAGTGACATTGTGGAGGCCCATCTACCACGGCATGGTGACCTCTGTCAGACGAGAGCCTACACTAACACTGTATAACCTTACTGTGTGCCTCTGTAATACACGTTATACTGCTACAGTGACATTGTGGAGACCCATCTACCACGGCATGGTGACCTCTGTCAGACAGGAGCCTACACTAACACTATATAACCTTACTGTGTGCCTCTGTAATACACGTTATACTGCTAGAGTGACATTGTGGAGACCCATCTACCACGGCATGGTGACCTCTGTCAGACAGGAGCCTACACTAACACTATATAACCTTACTGTGTGCCTCTGTAATACACGTTATACTGCTACAGTGACATTGTGGAGGCCCATCTACCACGGCATGGTGACCTCTGTCAGACAGGAGCCTACACTAACACTATATAACCTTACTGTGTGCCTCTGTAATACACGTTATACTGCTACAGTGACATTGTGGAGGCCCATCTACCACGGCATGGTGACCTCTGTCAGACAGGAGCCTACACTAACACTATATAACCTTACTGTGTGCCTCTGTAATACACGTTATACTGCTACAGTGATATTGTGGAGACCCATCTACCGTGGCATGGTGACCTCTGTCGGACGAGAGCCTACACTAACACTATATAACCTTACTGTGTGCCTCTGTAATACACGTTATACTGCTACAGTGACATTGTGGAGACCCATCTACCACGGCATGGTGACCTCTGTCAGACAGGAGCCTACACTAACACTATATAACCTTAGTGTGTGCCTCTGTAATACACGTTATACTGCTACAGTGACATTGTGGAGGCCTATCTACCATGGCATGGTGACCTCTGTCAGACAGGAGCCTACATTAACACTATATAACCTTACTGTGTGCCTCTGTAATACACGTTATACTGCTACAGTGACATTGTGGAGGCCCGTCTACCACGGCATGGTGACCTCTGTCAGACGAGAGCCTACACTAACACTATATAACCTTACTGTGTGCCTCTGTAATACACGTTATACTGCTACAGTGACATTGGGGAGGCCCATCTACCACGGCATGGTGACCTCTGTCAGACAGGAGGCTACACTAACACTATATAACCTTACTGTGTGCCTCTGTAATACACGTTATACTGCTACAATGACATTGTGGAGGCCCATCTACCACGGCATGGTGACCTCTGTCAGACGAGAGCCTACACTAACACTATATAACCTTACTGTGTGCCTCTGTAATACACGTTATACTGCTACAGTGACATTGTGGAGGCCCATCTACCATGGCATGGTGACCTCTGTCAGACAGGAGCCTACACTAACACTATATAACCTTACTGTGTGCCTCTGTAATACACGTTATACTGCTACAGTGACATTGTGGAGACCCATCTACCACGGCATGGTGACCTCTGTCAGACGAGAGCCTACACTAACACTATATAACCTTACTGTGTGCCTCTGTAATACATGTTATACTGCTACAGTGACATTGTGGAGGCCCATCTACCACGGCATGGTGACCTCTGTCAGACAGGAGCCTACACTAACACTATATAACCTTACTGTGTGCCTCTGTAATACACGTTATACTGCTACAGTGACATTGTGGAGACCCATCTACCATGGCATGGTGACCTCTGTCAGACGAGAGCCTTCACTAACGCTATATAACCTTACTGTGTGCCTCTGTAATACACGTTATACTGCTACAGTGACATTGTGGAGGCCCATCTACCACGGCATGGTGACCTCTGTCAGACGAGAGCCTACACTAACACTATATAACCTTACTGTGTGCCTCTGTAATACACGTTATACTGCTACAGTGACATTGTGGAGGCCCATCTACCACGGCATGGTGACCTCTGTCAGACGAGAGCCTACACTAACACTATATAACCTTACTGTGTGCCTCTGTAATACACGTTATACTGCTACAGTGACATTGTGGAGGCCCATCTACCACGGCATGGTGACCTCTGTCAGACAGGAGCCTACACTAACACTATATAACCTTACTGTGTGCCTCTGTAATACACGTTATACTGCTACAGTGACATTGTGGAGGCCCATCTACCACGGCATGGTGACCTCTGTAAGACAGGAGCCTACACTAACACTATATAACCTTACTGTGTGCCTCTGTAATACACGTTATACTGCTACAGTGACATTGTGGAGGCCCATCTACCACGGCATGGTGACCTCTGTCAGACGAGAGCCTACACTAACACTATATAACCTTACTGTGTGCCTCTGTAATACACGTTATACTGCTATAGTGACATTGTGGAGGCCCATCTACCACGGCATGGTGACCTCTGTCAGACAGGAGCCTACACTAACACTATATAACCTTACTGTGTGCCTCTGTAATACAAGTTATACTGCTACAGTGGCATTGTGGAGGCCCATCTACCACGGCATGGTGACCTCTGTCAGACGAGAGCCTACACTAACACTATATAACCTTACTGTGTGCCTCTGTAATACACGTTATACTGCTACAGTGACATTGTGGAGGCCCATCTACCACGGCATGGTGACCTCTGTCAGACAGGAGCCTACATCAACACTATATAACCTTACTGTGTGCCTCTGTAATACACGTTATACTGCTACAGTGACATTGTGGAGATCCATCTACCACGGCATGGTGACCTCTGTCAGACGAGAGCCTACACTAACACTATATAACCTTACTGTGTGCCTCTGTAATACACGTTATACTGCTACAGTGACATTGTGGAGGCCCATCTACCACGGCATGGTGACCTCTGTCAGACGAGATCCTACACTAACACTATTTAACCTTACTGTGTGCCTCTGTAATACACGTTATACTGCTACAGTGACATTGTGGAGGCCCATCTACCACGGCATGGTGACCTCTGTCAGACGAGATCCTACACTAACACTATATAACCTTACTGTGTGCCTCTGTAATACACGTTATACTGCTACAGTGACATTGTGGAGGCCCATCTACCACGGCATGGTGACCTCTGTCAGACAGGAGCCTACACTAACAATATATAACCTTACTGTGTGCCTCTGTAATACACGTTATACTGCTACAGTGACATTGTGGAGGCCCATCTACCACGGCATGGTGACCTCTGTCAGACGAGAGCCTACACTAACACTATATAACCTTACTGTGTGCCTCTGTAATACACGTTATACTGCTACAGTGACATTGTGGAGGCCCATCTACCACGGCATGGTGACCTCTGTCAGACAGGAGCCTACACTAACACTATATAACCTTACTGTGTGCCTCTGTAATACACGTTATACTGCTACAGTGACATTGTGGAGACCCATCTACCACGGCATGGTGACCTCTGTCAGACGAGAGCCTACACTAACACTATATAACCTTACTGTGTGCCTCTGTAATACACGTCATACTGCTACAGTGACATTGTGGAGGCCCATCTACCATGGCATGGTGACCTCTGTCAGACAGGAGCCTACACTAACACTATATAACCTTACTGTGTGCCTCTGTAATACACGTTATACTGCTACAGTGACATTGTGGAGGCCCATCTACCATGGCATGGTGACCTCTGTCAGACAGGAGCCTACACTAACACTATATAACCTTACTGTGTGCCTCTGTAATACACGTTATACTGCTACAGTGACATTGTGGAGGCCCATCTACCATGGCATGGTGACCTCTGTCAGACAGGAGCCTACACTAACACTATATAACCTTACTGTGTGCCTCTGTAATACACGTTATACTGCTACAGTGACATTGTGGAGGCCCATCTACCATGGCATGGTGACCTCTGTCAGACAGGAGCCTACACTAACACTATATAACCTTACTGTGTGCCTCTGTAATACACGTTATACTGCTACAGTGACATTGTGGAGGCCCATCTACCATGGCATGGTGACCTCTGTCAGACAGGAGCCTACACTAACACTATATAACCTTACTGTGTGCCTCTGTAATACACGTTATACTGCTACAGTGACATTGTGGAGGCCCATCTACCACGGCATGGTGACCTCTGTCAGACAGGAGCCTTAACTAACACTATATAACCTTACTGTGTGCCTCTGTAATACACGTTATACTGCTACAGTGACATTGTGGAGGCCCATCTACCACGGCATGGTGACCTCTGTCGGACAGGAGCCTACACTAACACTACATAACCTTACTGTGTGCCTCTGTAATACACGTTATACTGCTACAGTGACATTGTGGAGGTCCATCTACCACGGCAAGGTGACCTCTGTCAGACGAGAGCCTACACTAACACTATATAACCTTACTGTGTGCCTCTGTAATACACGTTATACTGCTACAGTGACATTGTGGAGGCCCATCTACCATGGCATGGTGACCTCTGTCAGACAGGAGCCTACACTAACACTATATAACCTTACTGTGTGCCTCTGTAATACACGTTATACTGCTACAGTGACATTGGGGAGGCCCATCTACCATGGCATGGTGACCTCTGTCAGACAGGAGCCTACACTAACACTATATAACCTTACTGTGTGCCTCTGTAATACACGTTATACTGCTACAGTGACATTGGGGAGGTCCATCTACCACGGCAAGGTGACCTCTGTCAGACAGGAGCCTACATTAACACTATATAACCATACTGTGTGCCTCTGTAATACACGTTATACTGCTACAGTGACATTGTGGAGGCCCATCTACCATGGCATGGTGACCTCTGTCAGACAGGAGCCTACACTAACACTATATAACCTTACTGTGTGCCTCTGTAATACACGTTATACTGCTACAGTGACATTGGGGAGGCCCATCTACCATGGCATGGTGACCTCTGTCAAACAGGAGCCTACACTAACACTATATAACCTTACTGTGTGCCTCTGTAATACACGTTATACTGCTACAATGACATTGTGGAGGCCCATCTACCACGGCATGGTGACCTCTGTCAGACGTGAGCCTACACTAACACTATATAACCTTACTGTGTGCCTCTGTAATACACGTTATACTGCTACAGAGACATTGTGGAGGCCCATCTACCACGGCATGGTGACCTCTGTCAGACTAGAGCCTACACTAACACTATATAACCTTACTGTGTGCCTCTGTAATACACGTTATACTGCTACAGTGACATTGTGGAGGCCCATCTACCACGGCATGGTGACCTCTGTCAGACAGGAGCCTACACTAACACTATATAACCTTACTGTGTGCCTCTGTAATACACGTTATACTGCTACAGTGACATTGTGGAGGCCCATCTACCACGGCATGGTGACCTCTGTCAGACGAGAGCCTACACTAACACTGTATAACCTTACTGTGTGCCTCTGTAATACACGTTATACTGCTACAGTGACATTGTGGAGACCCATCTACCACGGCATGGTGACCTCTGTCAGACAGGAGCCTACACTAACACTATATAACCTTACTGTGTGCCTCTGTAATACACGTTATACTGCTACAGTGACATTGTGGAGACCCATCTACCACGGCATGGTGACCTCTGTCAGACAGGAGCCTACACTAACACTATATAACCTTACTGTGTGCCTCTGTAATACACGTTATACTGCTATAGTGACATTGTGGAGGCCCATCTACCACGGCATGGTGACCTCTGTCAGACAGGAGCCTACACTAACACTATATAACCTTACTGTGTGCCTCTGTAATACACGTTATACTGCTGCAGTGACATTGTGGAGGCCCATCAACCACGGCATGGTGACCTCTGTCAGACAGGAGCCTACACTAACACTATATAACCTTACTGTGTGCCTCTGTAATACACATTATACTGCTACAGTGATATTGTGGAGACCCATCTACCGTGGCATGGTGACCTCTGTCGGATGAGAGCCTACACTAACACTATATAACCTTACTGTGTGCCTCTGTAATACACGTTATACTGCTACAGTGACATTGTGGAGACCCATCTACCACGGCATGGTGACCTCTGTCAGACAGGAGCCTACACTAACACTATATAACCTTAGTGTGTGCCTCTGTAATACACGTTATACTGCTACAGTGACATTGTGGAGGCCTATCTACCATGGCATGGTGACCTCTGTCAGACAGGAGCCTACATTAACACTATATAACCTTACTGTGTGCCTCTGTAATACACGTTATACTGCTACAGTGACATTGGGGAGGCCCATCTACCACGGCAAGGTGACCTCTGTCAGACAGGAGGCTACACTAACACTATATAACCTTACTGTGTGCCTCTGTAATACACGTTATACTGCTACAGTGACATTGTGGAGGCCCATCTACCATGGCATGGTGACCTCTGTCAGACAGGAGCCTACACTAACACTATATAACCTTAGTGTGTGCCTCTGTAATACACGTTATACTGCTACAGTGACATTGTGGAGACCCATCTACCACGGCATGGTGACCTCTGTCAGACGAGAGCCTACACTAACACTATATAACCTTACTGTGTGCCTCTGTAATACATGTTATACTGCTACAGTGACATTGTGGAGGCCCATCTACCACGGCATGGTGACCTCTGTCAGACAGGAGCCTACACTAACACTATATAACCTTACTGTGTGCCTCTGTAATACACGTTATACTGCTACAGTGACATTGTGGAGACCCATCTACCATGGCATGGTGACCTCTGTCAGACGAGAGCCTTCACTAACGCTATATAACCTTACTGTGTGCCTCTGTAATACACGTTATACTGCTACAGTGACATTGTGGAGGCCCAACTACCACGGCATGGTGACCTCTGTCAGACGAGAGCCTACACTAACACTATATAACCTTACTGTGTGCCTCTGTAATACACGTTATACTGCTACAGTGACATTGTGGAGGCCCATCTACCACGTCATGGTGACCTCTGTCAGACGAGAGCCTACACTAACACTATATAACCTTACTGTGTGCCTCTGTAATACACGTTATACTGCTACAGTGACATTGTGGAGGCCCATCTACCACGGCATGGTGACCTCTGTCAGACAGGAGCCTACACTAACACTATATAACCTTACTGTGTGCCTCTGTAATACACGTTATACTGCTACAGTGACATTGTGGAGGCCCATCTACCACGGCATGGTGACCTCTGTCAGACAGGAGCCTACACTAACACTATATAACCTTACTGTGTGCCTCTGTAATACACGTTATACTGCTACAGTGACATTGTGGAGGCCCATCTACCACGGCATGGTGACCTCTGTCAGACGAGAGCCTACACTAACACTATATAACCTTACTGTGTGCCTCTGTAATACACGTTATACTGCTATAGTGACATTGTGGAGGCCCATCTACCACGGCATGGTGACCTCTGTCAGACAGGAGCCTACACTAACACTATATAACCTTACTGTGTGCCTCTGTAATACACGTTATACTGCTACAGTGGCATTGTGGAGGCCCATCTACCACGGCATGGTGACCTCTGTCAGACGAGAGCCTACACTAACACTATATAACCTTACTGTGTGCCTCTGTAATACACGTTATACTGCTACAGTGACATTGTGGAGGCCCATCTACCACGGCATGGTGACCTCTGTCAGACAGGAGCCTACATCAACACTATATAACCTTACTGTGTGCCTCTGTAATACACGTTATACTGCTACAGTGACATTGTGGAGATCCATCTACCACGGCATGGTGACCTCTGTCAGACGAGAGCCTACACTAACACTATATAACCTTACTGTGTGCCTCTGTAATACACGTCATACTGCTACAGTGACATTGTGGAGGCCCATCTACCATGGCATGGTGACCTCTGTCAGACAGGAGCCTACACTAACACTATATAACCTTACTATGTGCCTCTGTAATACACGTTATACTGCTACAGTGACATTGTGGAGACCCATCTACCACGGCATGGTGACCTCTGTCAGACAGGAGCCTACACTAACACTATATAACCTTATTGTGTGCCTCTGTAATACACGTTATACTGCTACAGTGACATTGTGGAGGCCCATCTACCACGGCAAGGTGACCTCTGTCAGACAGGAGCCTACACTAACACTATATAACCTTACTGTGTGCCTCTGTAATACACGTTATACTGCTACAGTGACATTGTGGAGGCCCATCTACCATGGCATGGTGACCTCTGTCAGACAGGAGCCTACACTAACACTATATAACCTTACTGTGTGCCTCTGTAATACACGTTATACTGCTACAGTGACATTGGGGAGGCCCATCTACCATGGCATGGTGACCTCTGTCAGACGTGAGCCTACACTAACACTATATAACCTTACTGTGTGCCTCTGTAATACACGTTATACTGCTACAGAGACATTGTGGAGGCCCATCTACCACGGCATGGTGACCTCTGTCAGACTAGAGCCAACACTAACACTATATAACCTTACTGTGTGCCTCTGTAATACACGTTATACTGCTACAGTGACATTGTGGAGGCCCATCTACCACGGCATGGTGACCTCTGTCAGACAGGAGCCTACACTAACACTATATAACCTTACTGTGTGCCTCTGTAATACACGTTATACTGCTACAGTGACATTGTGGAGGCCCATCTACCACGGCATGGTGACCTCTGTCAGACGAGAGCCTACACTAACACTATATAACCTTACTGTGTGCCTCTGTAATACACGTTATACTGCTACAGTGACATTGTGGAGACCCATCTACCACGGCATGGTGACCTCTGTCAGACAGGAGCCTACACTAACACTATATACCCTTACTGTGTGCCTCTGTAATACACGTTATACTGCTACAGTGACATTGTGGAGACCCATCTACCACGGCATGGTGACCTCTGTCGGACAGGAGCCTACACTAACACTACATAACCTTACTGTGTGCCTCTGTAATACACGTTATACTGCTACAGTGACATTGTGGAGGCCCATCTACCACGGCATGGTGACCTCTGTCAGACAGGAGCCTACACTAACACTATATAACCTTACTGTGTGCCTCTGTAATACACGTTATACTGCTACAGTGACATTGTGGAGGCCCATCTACCACGGCATGGTGACCTCTGTCAGACAGGAGCCTACACTAACACTATATAACCTTACTGTGTGCCTCTGTAATACACGTTATACTGCTACAGTGATATTGTGGAGACCCATCTACCATGGCATGGTGACCTCTGTCGGACGAGAGCCTGCACTAACACTATATAACCTTACTGTGTGCCTCTGTAATACACGTTATACTGCTACAGTGACATTGTGGAGACCCATCTACCGTGGCATGGTGACCTCTGTCGGACGAGAGCCTACACTAACACTATATAACCTTACTGTGTGCCTCTGTAATACACGTTATACTGCTACAGTGACATTGTGGAGACCCATCTACCACGGCATGGTGACCTCTGTCAGACAGGAGCCTACATTAACACTCTATAACCTTACTGTGTGCCTCTGTAATACACGTTATACTGCTACAGTGACATTGTGGAGGCCCGTCTACCACGGCATGGTGACCTCTGTCAGACGAGAGCCTACACTAACACTATATAACTTTACTGTGTGCCTCTGTAATACACGTTATACTGCTACAGTGACATTGGGGAGGCCCATCTACCACAGCATGGTGACCTCTGTCAGACAGGAGGCTACACTAACACTATATAACCTTACTGTGTGCCTCTGTAATACACGTTATACTGCTACAATGACATTGTGGAGGCCCATCTACCACGGCATGGTGACCTCTGTCAGACGAGAGCCTACACTAACACTATATAACCTTACTGTGTGCCTCTGTAATACACGTTATACTGCTACAGTGACATTGTGGAGGCCCATCTACCACGGCATGGTGACCTCTGTCAGACAGGAGCCTACACTAACACTATATAACCTTACTGTGTGCCTCTGTAATACACGTTATACTGCTACAGTGACATTGTGGAGACCCATCTACCACGGCATGGTGACCTCTGTCAGACGAGAGCCTACACTAACACTATATAACCTTACTGTGTGCCTCTGTAATACATGTTATACTGCTACAGTGACATTGTGGAGGCCCATCTACCACGGCATGGTGACCTCTGTCAGACAGGAGCCTACAATAACACTATATAACCTTACTGTGTGCCTCTGTAATACACGTTATACTGCTACAGTGACATTGTGGAGACCCATCTACCATGGCATGGTGACCTCTGTCAGACGAGAGACTTCACTAACGCTATATAACCTTACTGTGTGCCTCTGTAATACACGTTATACTGCTACAGTGACATTGTGGAGGCCCATCTACCACGGCATGGTGACCTCTGTCAGACAGGAGCCTACACTAACACTATATAACCTTACTGTGTGCCTCTGTAATACACGTTATACTGCTACAGTGACATTGTGGAGGCCCATCTACCACGGCATGGTGACCTCTGTCAGACTAGAGCCTACACTAACACTATATAACCTTACTGTGTGCCTCTGTAATACACGTTATACTGCTACAGTGACATTGTGGAGGCCCATCTACAACGGCATGGTGACCTCTGTCAGACAGGAGCCTACACTAACACTATATAACCTTACTGTGTGCCTCTGTAATACACGTTATACTGCTACAGTGACATTGTGGAGGCCCATCTTCCACGGCATGGTGACCTCTGTCAGTCAGGAGCCTACACTAACACTATATAACCTTACTGTGTGCCTCTGTAATACACGTTATACTGCTACAGTGACATTGTGGAGACCCATCTACCACGGCATGGTGACCTCTGTCAGACGAGAGCCTACACTAACACTATATAACCTTACTGTGTGCCTCTGTAATACACGTTATACTGCTACAGTGACATTGTGGAGACCCATCTACCACGGCATGGTGACCTCTGTCAGACGAGAGCCTACACTAACACTATATAACCTTACTGTGTGCCTCTGTAATACACGTCATACTGCTACAGTGACATTGTGGAGGCCCATCTACCATGGCATGGTGACCTCTGTCAGACAGGAGCCTACACTAACACTATATAACCTTACTGTGTGCCTCTGTAATACACGTTATACTGCTACAGTGACATTGTGGAGACCCATCTACCACGGCATGGTGACCTCTGTCAGACAGGAGCCTACACTAACACTATATAACCTTATTGTGTGCCTCTGTAATACACGTTATACTGCTACAGTGACATTGTGGAGGTCCATCTACCACGGCAAGGTGACCTCTGTCAGACAGGAGCCTACACTAACACTATATAACCTTACTGTGTGCCTCTGTAATACACGTTATACTGCTACAGTGACATTGTGGAGGCCCATCTACCATGGCATGGTGACCTCTGTCAGACAGGAGCCTACACTAACACTATATAACCTTACTGTGTGCCTCTGTAATACACGTTATACTGCTACAGTGACATTGGGGAGGCCCATCTACCATGGCATGGTGACCTCTGTCAGACGTGAGCCTACACTAACACTATATAACCTTACTGTGTGCCTCTGTAATACACGTTATACTGCTACAGAGACATTGTGGAGGCCCATCTACCACGGCATGGTGACCTCTGTCAGACGAGAGCCTACTCTAACACTATATAACCTTACTGTGTGCCTCTGTAATACACGTTATACTGCTACAGTGACATTGTGGAGACCCTTCTACCACGGCATGGTGACCTCTGTCAGACAGGAGCCTACACTAACACTATATAACCTTACTGTGTGCCTCTGTAATACATGTTATACTGCTACAGTGACATTGTGGAGACCCATCTACCACGGCATGGTGACCTCTGTCAGACAGAAGCCTACACTAACACTATATAACCTTACTGTGTGCCTCTGTAATACACGTTATACTGCTACAGTGACATTGTGGAGGCCCATCTACCATGGCATGGTGACCTCTGTCAGACAGGAGCCTACACTAACACTATATAACCTTACTGTGTGCCTCTGTAATACACGTTATACTGCTACAGTGACATTGGGGAGGCCCATCTACCATGGCATGGTGACCTCTGTCAGACTAGAGCCTACACTAACACTATATAACCTTACTGTGTGCCTCTGTAATACACGTTATACTGCTACAGTGACATTGTGGAGGCCCATCTACCACGGCATGGTGACCTCTGTCAGACAGGAGCCTACACTAACACTATATAACCTTACTGTGTGCCTCTGTAATACACGTTATACTGCTACAGTGACATTGTGGAGGCCCGTCTACCACGGCATGGTGACCTCTGTCAGACGAGAGCCTACACTAACACTATATAACCTTACTGTGTGCCTCTGTAATACACGTTATACTGCTACAGTGACATTGGGGAGGCCCATCTACCACAGCATGGTGACCTCTGTCAGACAGGAGGCTACACTAACACTATATAACCTTACTGTGTGCCTCTGTAATACACGTTATACTGCTACAATGACATTGTGGAGGCCCATCTACCACGGCATGGTGACCTCTGTCAGACGAGAGCCTACACTAACACTATATAACCTTACTGTGTGCCTCTGTAATACACGTTATACTGCTACAGTGACATTGTGGAGGCCCATCTACCACGGCATGGTGACCTCTGTCAGACAGGAGCCTACACTAACACTATATAACCTTACTGTGTGCCTCTGTAATACACGTTATACTGCTACAGTGACATTGTGGAGACCCATCTACCACGGCATGGTGACCTCTGTCAGACGAGAGCCTACACTAACACTATATAACCTTACTGTGTGCCTCTGTAATACATGTTATACTGCTACAGTGACATTGTGGAGGCCCATCTACCACGGCATGGTGACCTCTGTCAGACAGGAGCCTACACTAACACTATATAACCTTACTGTGTGCCTCTGTAATACACGTTATACTGCTACAGTGACATTGTGGAGACCCATCTACCATGGCATGGTGACCTCTGTCAGACGAGAGACTTCACTAACGCTATATAACCTTACTGTGTGCCTCTGTAATACACGTTATACTGCTACAGTGACATTGTGGAGGCCCATCTACCACGGCATGGTGACCTCTGTCAGACTAGAGCCTACACTAACACTATATAACCTTACTGTGTGCCTCTGTAATACACGTTATACTGCTACAGTGACATTGTGGAGGCCCATCTACAACGGCATGGTGACCTCTGTCAGACAGGAGCCTACACTAACACTATATAACCTTACTGTGTGCCTCTGTAATACACGTTATACTGCTACAGTGACATTGTGGAGGCCCATCTTCCACGGCATGGTGACCTCTGTCAGTCAGGAGCCTACACTAACACTATATAACCTTACTGTGTGCCTCTGTAATACAAGTTATACTGCTACAGTGACATTGTGGAGACCCATCTACCACGGCATGGTGACCTCTGTCAGACGAGAGCCTACACTAACACTATATAACCTTACTGTGTGCCTCTGTAATACACGTTATACTGCTACAGTGACATTGTGGAGACCCATCTACCACGGCATGGTGACCTCTGTCAGACGAGAGCCTACACTAACACTATATAACCTTACTGTGTGCCTCTGTAATACACGTCATACTGCTACAGTGACATTGTGGAGGCCCATCTACCATGGCATGGTGACCTCTGTCAGACAGGAGCCTACACTAACACTATATAACCTTACTGTGTGCCTCTGTAATACACGTTATACTGCTACAGTGACATTGTGGAGACCCATCTACCACGGCATGGTGACCTCTGTCAGACAGGAGCCTACACTAACACTATATAACCTTATTGTGTGCCTCTGTAATACACGTTATACTGCTACAGTGACATTGTGGAGGTCCATCTACCACGGCAAGGTGACCTCTGTCAGACAGGAGCCTACACTAACACTATATAACCTTACTGTGTGCCTCTGTAATACACGTTATACTGCTACAGTGACATTGTGGAGGCCCATCTACCATGGCATGGTGACCTCTGTCAGACAGGAGCCTACACTAACACTATATAACCTTACTGTGTGCCTCTGTAATACACGTTATACTGCTACAGTGACATTGTGGAGACCCATCTACCACGGCATGGTGACCTCTGTCAGACAGGAGCCTACACTAACACTATATAACCTTACTGTGTGCCTCTGTAACACACGTTATACTGCTACAGTGACATTGTGGAGGCCCATCTACCATGGCATGGTGACCTCTGTCAGACGTGAGCCTACACTAACACTATATAACCTTACTGTGTGCCTCTGTAATACACGTTATACTGCTACAGTGACATTGGGGAGGCCCATCTACCACAGCATGGTGACCTCTGTCAGACAGGAGGCTACACTAACACTATATAACCTTACTGTGTGCCT
This sequence comes from Pseudophryne corroboree, assembly GCF_028390025.1. Taxonomy (NCBI): domain Eukaryota; kingdom Metazoa; phylum Chordata; class Amphibia; order Anura; family Myobatrachidae; genus Pseudophryne; species Pseudophryne corroboree. Next base: position 1,025,631 of record NW_026967602.1, read on the forward strand.
CTGTAATACACGTTATACTGCTACAATGACATTGTGGAGGCCCATCTACCACGGCATGGTGACCTCTGTCAGACGAGAGCCTACACTAACACTATATAACCTTACTGTGTGCCTCTGTAATACACGTTATACTGCTACAGTGACATTGTGGAGGCCCATCTACCACGGCATGGTGACCTCTGTCAGACAGGAGCCTACACTAACACTATATAACCTTACTGTGTGCCTCTGTAATACACGTTATACTGCTACAGTGACATTGTGGAGACCCATCTACCACGGCATGGTGACCTCTGTCAGACGAGAGCCTACACTAACACTATATAACCTTACTGTGTGCCTCTGTAATACACGTTATACTGCTACAGTGACATTGTGGAGGCCCATCTACCACGGCATGGTGACCTCTGTCAGACAGGAGCCTACACTAACACTATATAACCTTACTGTGTGCCTCTGTAATACACGTTATACTGCTACAGTGACATTGTGGAGACCCATCTACCATGGCATGGTGACCTCTGTCAGACGAGAGACTTCACTAACGCTATATAACCTTACTGTGTGCCTCTGTAATACACGTTATACTGCTACAGTGACATTGTGGAGGCCCATCTACCACGGCATGGTGACCTCTGTCAGACTAGAGCCTACACTAACACTATATAACCTTACTGTGTGCCTCTGTAATACACGTTATACTGCTACAGTGACATTGTGGAGGCCCATCTACAACGGCATGGTGACCTCTGTCAGACAGGAGCCTACACTAACACTATATAACCTTACTGTGTGCCTCTGTAATACACGTTATACTGCTACAGTGACATTGTGGAGGCCCATCTTCCACGGCATGGTGACCTCTGTCAGTCAGGAGCCTACACTAACACTATATAACCTTACTGTGTGCCTCTGTAATACAAGTTATACTGCTACAGTGACATTGTGGAGACCCATCTACCACGGCATGGTGACCTCTGTCAGACGAGAGCCTACACTAACACTATATAACCTTACTGTGTGCCTCTGTAATACACGTTATACTGCTACAGTGACATTGTGGAGACCCATCTACCACGGCATGGTGACCTCTGTCAGACGAGAGCCTACACTAACACTATATAACCTTACTGTGTGCCTCTGTAATACACGTCATACTGCTACAGTGACATTGTGGAGGCCCATCTACCATGGCATGGTGACCTCTGTCAGACAGGAGCCTACACTAACACTATATAACCTTACTGTGTGCCTCTGTAATACACGTTATACTGCTACAGTGACATTGTGGAGACCCATCTACCACGGCATGGTGACCTCTGTCAGACAGGAGCCTACACTAACACTATATAACCTTATTGTGTGCCTCTGTAATACACGTTATACTGCTACAGTGACATTGTGGAGGTCCATCTACCACGGCAAGGTGACCTCTGTCAGACAGGAGCCTACACTAACACTATATAACCTTACTGTGTGCCTCTGTAATACACGTTATACTGCTACAGTGACATTGTGGAGGCCCATCTACCATGGCATGGTGACCTCTGTCAGACAGGAGCCTACACTAACACTATATAACCTTACTGTGTGCCTCTGTAATACACGTTATACTGCTACAGTGACATTGTGGAGACCCATCTACCACGGCATGGTGACCTCTGTCAGACAGGAGCCTACACTAACACTATATAACCTTACTGTGTGCCTCTGTAACACACGTTATACTGCTACAGTGACATTGTGGAGGCCCATCTACCATGGCATGGTGACCTCTGTCAGACAGGAGCCTACACTAACACTATATAACCTTACTGTGTGCCTCTGTAATACACGTTATACTGCTACAGTGACATTGGGGAGGCCCATCTACCACGGCATGGTGACCTCTGTCAGACGAGAGCCTACACTAACACTATATAACCTTACTGTGTGCCTCTGTAATACACGTTATACTGCTACAGTGACATTGTGGAGACCCATCTACCACGGCATGGTGACCTCTGTCAGACAGGAGCCTACACTAACACTATATAACCTTACTGTGTGCCTCTGTAATACACGTTATACTGCTACAGTGACATTGTGGAGACCCATCTACCACGGCATGGTGACCTCTGTCGGACAGGAGCCTACACTAACACTACATAACCTTACTGTGTGCCTCTGTAATACACGTTATACTGCTACAGTGACATTGTGGAGGCCCATCTACCACGGCATGGTGACCTCTGTCAGACAGGAGCCTACACTAACACTATATAACCTTACTGTGTGCCTCTGTAATACACGATATACTGCTACAGTGACATTGTGGAGGCCCATCTACCACGGCATGGTGACCTCTGTCAGACAGGAGCCTACACTAACACTATATAACCTTACTGTGTGCCTCTGTAATACACGTTATACTGCTACAGTGATATTGTGGAGACCCATCTACCATGGCATGGTGACCTCTGTCGGACGAGAGCCTACACTAACACTATATAACCTTACTGTGTGCCTCTGTAATACACGTTATACTGCTACAGTGACATTGTGGAGACCCATCTACCACGGCATGGTGACCTCTGTCAGACAGGAGCCTACACTAACACTATATAACCTTACTGTGTGCCTCTGTAATACACGTTATACTGCTACAGTGACATTGTGGAGGCCTATCTACCATGGCATGGTGACCTCTGTCAGACAGGAGCCTACATTAACACTATATAACCTTACTGTGTGCCTCTGTAATACACGTTATACTGCTACAGTGACATTGTGGAGGCCCGTCTACCACGGCATGGTGACCTCTGTCAGACGAGAGCCTACACTAACACTATATAACCTTACTGTGTGCCTCTGTAATACACGTTATACTGCTACAGTGACATTGGGGAGGCCCATCTACCACAGCATGGTGACCTCTGTCAGACAGGAGGCTACACTAACACTATATAACCTTACTGTGTGCCTCTGTAATACACGTTATACTGCTACAATGACATTGTGGAGGCCCATCTACCACGGCATGGTGACCTCTGTCAGACGAGAGCCTACACTAACACTATATAACCTTACTGTGTGCCTCTGTAATACATGTTATACTGCTACAGTGACATTGTGGAGGCCCATCTACCACGGCATGGTGACCTCTGTCAGACAGGAGCCTACACTAACACTATATAACCTTACTGTGTGCCTCTGTAATACACGTTATACTGCTACAGTGACATTGTGGAGACCCATCTACCATGGCATGGTGACCTCTGTCAGACGAGAGCCTTCACTAACGCTATATAACCTTACTGTGTGCCTCTGTAATACACGTTATACTGCTACAGTGACATTGTGGAGGCCCATCTACCACGGCATGGTGACCTCTGTCAGACAGGAGCCTACACTAACACTATATAACCTTACTGTGTGCCTGTGTAATACACGTTATACTGCTACAGTGACATTGTGGAGGCCCATCTACCACGGCATGGTGACCTCTGTCAGACAGGAGCCTACACTAACACTATATAACCTTACTGTGTGCCTCTGTAATACACGTTATACTGCTACAGTGACATTGTGGAGGCCCATCTACCACGGCATGGTGACCTCTGTCAGACGAGAGCCTACACTAACACTATATAACCTTACTGTGTGCCTCTGTAATACACGTTATACTGCTACAGTGACATTGTGGAGGCCCATCTACCACGGCATGGTGACCTCTGTCAGACAGGAGCCTACACTAACACTATATAACCTTACTGTGTGCCTCTGTAATACACGTTATACTGCTACAGTGACATTGTGGAGGCCCATCTACCACGGCATGGTGACCTCTGTCAGTCAGGAGCCTACACTAACACTATATAACCTTACTGTGTGCCTCTGTAATACACGTTATACTGCTACAGTGACATTGTGGAGACCCATCTACCACGGCATGGTGACCTCTGTCAGACGAGAGCCTACACTAACACTATATAACCTTACTGTGTGCCTCTGTAATACACGTTATACTGCTACAGTGACATTGTGGAGACCCATCTACCACGGCATGGTGACCTCTGTCAGACGAGAGCCTACACTAACACTATATAACCTTACTGTGTGCCTCTGTAATACACGTCATACTGCTACAGTGACATTGTGGAGGCCCATCTACCATGGCATGGTGACCTCTGTCAGACAGGAGCCTACACTAACACTATATAACCTTACTGTGTGCCTCTGTAATACACGTTATACTGCTACAGTGACATTGTGGAGACCCATCTACCACGGCATGGTGACCTCTGTCAGACAGGAGCCTACACTAACACTATATAACCTTATTGTGTGCCTCTGTAATACACGTTATACTGCTACAGTGACATTGTGGAGGTCCATCTACCACGGCAAGGTGACCTCTGTCAGACAGGAGCCTACACTAACACTATATAACCTTACTGTGTGCCTCTGTAATACACGTTATACTGCTACAGTGACATTGTGGAGGCCCATCTACCATGGCATGGTGACCTCTGTCAGACAGGAGCCTACACTAACACTATATAACCTTACTGTGTGCCTCTGTAATACACGTTATACTGCTACAGTGACATTGGGGAGGCCCATCTACCATGGCATGGTGACCTCTGTCAGACGTGAGCCTACACTAACACTATATAACCTTACAGTGTGCCTCTGTAATACACGTTATACTGCTACAGTGACATTGTGGAGGCCCGTCTACCACGGCATGGTGACCTCTGTCAGACTAGAGCCTACACTAATACTATATAACCTTACTGTGTGCCTCTGTAATACACGTTATACTGCTACAGTTACATTGTGGAGGCCCATCTACCACGGCATGGTGACCTCTGTCAGACGAGAGCCTACACTAACACTATATAACCTTACTGTGTGCCTCTGTAATACACGTTATACTGCTACAGTGACATTGTGGAGACCCATCTACCACGGCATGGTGACCTCTGTCAGACAGGAGCCTACACTAACACTATATAACCTTACTGTGTGCCTCTGTAATACACGTTATACTGCTACAGTGACATTGTGGAGACCCATCTACCACGGCATGGTGACCTCTGTCAGACAGGAGCCTACACTAACACTACATAACCTTACTGTGTGCCTCTGTAATACACGTTATACTGCTACAGTGACATTGTGGAGGCCCATCTACCACGGCATGGTGACCTCTGTCAGACAGGAGCCTACACTAACACTATATAACCTTACGGTGTGCCTCTGTAATACACGTTATACTGCTACAGTGACATTGTGGAGGCCCATCTACCACGGCATGGTGACCTCTGTCAGACAGGAGCCTACACTAACACTATATAACCTTACTGTCTGCCTCTGTAATACACGTTATACTGCTACAGTGACATTGTGGAGGCCCATCTTCCACAGCAAGGTGACCTCTGTCAGACAGGAGGCTACACTAACACTATATAACCTTACTGTGTTCCTCTGTAATACACGTTATACTGCTACAGTGACATTGTGGAGGCCCATCTACCACGGCATGGTGACCTCTGTCAGACAGGAGCCTACACTAACACTATATAACCTTACTGTGTGCCTCTGTAATACACGTTATACTGCTACAGTGACATTGTGGAGGCCCATCTACCACGACATGGTGACCTCTATCAGACAGGAGCCTACACTAACACTATATAACCTTACTCTGTGCCTCTGTAATACACGTTATACTGCTACAGTGACATTGTGGAGGCCCATCTACCACGGCATGGTGACCTCTGTCAGACGAGAGCCTACACTAACACTATATAACCTTACTGTGTGCCTCTGTAATACACGTTATACTGCTAGGAAACATGTTACCCCGAATAATAATAACACCTATGGACAGATGTGAGACAGATTCATCTCATGTGACAACTGCTTTTACCTATTTCTGCATACACCTCTCCTGAGATGGCTGTATCACACCTGAACGAGACTCTAGATCTAGCCTTTGATGAAGTGGCTCCAGCAACCCATCACACTCCATGTAGGCCTAGATGTCAACCATGGCACTCCAAATTAACAAGACAACTACAAAAACTCACACGTAAACTTTAACGTCAGTGGCGTAAATCTCGTATTTCAAGTGACTTCCTCACATAAGACTGTCTACCACTCTTATAGAAATGCCCTGGACACTGCCAAACAAACATATTTCCAAACTCTTAAGCCTCTAACCCCAAACGACTCTTTAATACATTTAAATCACTTCTGAATCCTCCCGCACCTACCCCACCAGCCACTATCAAGGCACAGGATCTTGCTTCCTACTTCAAGGAGAAGATTGCTAAGATCCGAGATGAAATGGTACGCTCTTCGGCAGCCAGTGACCTGCTCCGTTCTTTACCTGAACCCTCTGGCACTCTTTCTTCATTTGATCCTACAAATGAAGATAAAGTATCATCACTCTTCTCATCCTGCTTCTCTACTACCTCTCCCCCTGATTCTTTACCCTCACAAATAAGTAAATCTCTGTCTCTGGTGCTCATCCCTACCTTAACTAACATCTGTAATCTCTCTCTCTCTGCTGGTATTTTTCCTTCACTCTTCAAGCATGCAGTGATTACTCCCATTTAAAAAAAAACACTTCTGACCCTAATGCTCTCTCAAACTACCGCCCTATCTCTCAGCTCCCTTGTCTCTCTAAGATACTTGAGAGACTTGCCTACACTCGACTCACACACTTTCTTAACTCATACACTTTGTTGGACCCACTTCAGTCAGGCTTCCGTTCCCAACATTCCACAGAGACGGCACTGACTAAAGTTGTTAATGATTTGGTCACTACGAAGTCTAAAGGCCACTACTCACTACTTATTCTTCTAGATCTATCTGCTGCATTTGACACTGTAGACCACTCTCTTCTCATACAGACACTACAATCCCTAGGTCTTAAAGACACAGCCCTTTCTTGGTTCCTATCGTACCTATCTAATCGCTCCTTCAGTGTTCGCTTCTCTGAATCTACCTCCTCTTCGCTACCTCTTTCAGTTGGAGTACCGCAAGGCTCAGTCTTGGGTCCTCTGCTTTTCTCTATCTATACCTCATCTCTTGGTAAACTAATCAGCTCTTTTGGTTTTCAGTACCATCTGTACGCAGATGATACTCCAATCTACCTATCCTCCCCTGACTTGTCCCTATCTGTACTGGACCGTGTCACTGAATGCCTTTCTGCCATCTCATCCTGGATGACATCTCGCCACCTCAAACTTAATATTTTAAAGACAGAGTTAATTATATTTCCACCGGCCAATAGTAGGTACCAACCTGATATCTCTATCACTGTTGAAAACTCGACTCTCTACCCTACCCCACAAGCTCGCTGCCTTGGTGTCATCCTTGACTCTGATCTGTCCTTTGTTCCCCACATTCATTCTGTCTCAAGATCATGTTACATACATCTAAGAAACATATCCAAAATACGACCATACCTTACACAAGACACTGCAAAAACTCTAATCCACGCTCTCATTATCTCCCGTATTGATTATTGCAATAGTCTCCTAACTGGTCTTCCCAAAACGAGACTCTCACCACTACAATCCATTCTGAATGCAGCTGCGAGGCTTAGCTTCCTCGCTAGACGTTCATCGTCTGCAGATCCACTCTGTCAGTCCCTCCATTGGGTACCGGTATTCTACCGTATTCAATATAAAATACTTTTACTCACACAGAAGGCCATTAACCAAGACCTGCGTCTCTCATCCACACTTATTACTCGCTCCCACTCACGATTGCAGGACTTTCATCGGGCTGCACCCACTCTGTGGAATGCCCTCCCACGCACAATAAGACTCTCCTCTAGTCTCCAAACCTTCAAGCGTTCCCTGAAAACTCACCTCTTTAGGCAGCTTATCACATTCCAGAACCACCCACATAACCTTCATAAACCTTCCTATCAAATTATATCCCCTCTGTACAGTCCACACATATCCTCACATGTCTTCTCATTCTTCACTTCCCCTTTCTCTTGAACCCGGTTCATCATTGCTGTATTACCATATCATACAGCCCTCCAAGAACCTTTCCAATCTGGCGGACAACTATGCAATAGATAGCACCTATCATTGTGTATACATGCCTATTTCCCTATAGATTGTATGCTTGCGAGCAGGGCCCTCCTACCTCTATGACTGTGTTATTACCCAGTTTGTTATATCATTGTTATTTCCAATTGTAAAGCGCAACGGAATTTGCAGTCACTATAATATTATCTCATAATTACCGCACCTCTGGTGTTTCATACATAGGATCCCTATTTTCCGGCATCTGATAATGGGCGGACATCACATTTATACTGCGGCCCCTTCTCTAACAAACACAGGCGCTACTCTCAAACCTCTCCTCTGCAGCCTCTCATCAGGGATCCGATGTAAGCTCCTCCCAGAGCTTGATGCCTCCAGTTGGGTTGGTGTGGGCCCCCCCTTGAGACAACTACAGTTCTATCCAGGAACAGGACCTCCCCTGGTGGTCTCACCCCAGAGCTCCATCACAGGACCTCTACTACTGGCACTCTCCACTGCTGACACTTGGAGGCATATTTATTAATATTATTTGTACTAAAATAATATGCAAAAAGGACTTTTCGCTCCCTTTTCACATTTTTTTAGTTTCACTGAAATATATTAAAGGGTTTTTTGAGCAGCTTTTCGGAAAATTACTCCAAACCCTTTTATTCTTGTTTTTTTAGTAAAGGGAAATGCGATCTGGGCGAATTTACTAAAAAAAAAAAGTAAAAAAATACAGCAGGGAGCTCTGTGATAATAACGCCATCCTGAGACGGCATTATCCACAGTTCCCTCCGGGTACAGGCTCCGTTCTCCACTCTGACAGATAAAGCTGATCACCATTTAAAACACACGCTGAGAAAAAATTAAATATACCTACAGCCAGGGAGGGACTGGGGGCCCTGGCGCACTAGTGATGGGGTCGTGCCGTGAATCAAGGGGGCATGGACGCCCCGGCTCTCTGAATGACAGGACCGGCCCACCAGCTCATCAGCCCTTCTGGCATTTGCTAGAAGTGCCAGATCGGCAGTCCGACCCTGCCTACAGCCCCTGTTGATCGGTGTCTCAGTGTGCCCCTCCGTGCCTCCAGTCATAAGATCACCAGCTTCCTGCACTGTGACCCCGGTCATCTGGTATCAGCCATAAACCAGCATCTCCGGTGGCAGCAGTGGTGTCGGTATCAGTGTCGGTGGTGGCAGCACATGAGCTGCACATACTCATATTGTTTGTAGGCTACGGAGGGCATTCACAGGGACAAAACTTTCTTGCAAGCTCTGCCCCCTGTATGTGATAATTAATATATCCCTGTGATGTACCGTCCCGATGCATAACCCAGTGCTGAAGCCGCGCCTCCAACCCCCTGCCTCATGCCGTGAACATCTCAGCTTTGCTTGCATACTGCCATCAGGCTACCTCCCACTTGCCTTCACCTCTTGTCTGTCGCCCCTCCCCACTAGATTGTTAGCTCTTCAGAGCAGGGCCCTCTTTCCTCTTGTTATCTAAGCCCTCGTCTCAACACATTTCACTCGCAGCTCTCCCCTACTCAACGACCATCTTTATCCTGCTAGTAAAGGCTCATCTCCATCTATGGCCACCAGCCTCTAGTAGTACGATGATCACTCCCTCAATACTTACATCTTAGCTGTATTGTGTATGAGAATTGTGGTGCTCTCTGTTACCTGCACTCCATTTCTGTTATTTATTTACTGTAATGCTAGGTTTTCTCTCCCTGTACTGTCCTTTGTACGGCACTGCGAAACACATGTGGCGCCTTATAAATAAAATGTAATAATAATAATAATAATAATAATAATGTATTCAATTATGACATTGCTCAATGGGGCGATTTTATAGGCAAAGCTCCCTGCAGCACTGCACACTTCAGTTCATCTGGTGCACCGCCTCCCAGATATCAGCTCCACGCTGTCAGCCGCTCTTTTGGCACAAGCTCCGACTCTCTTAATCACATAGCTGACCACCCATTACTGCTGCAGTTATTTCTCCCTGCACAGGCGGTATACATTACATTCTCTGGCACTTTCCCTGCTATTACCGCTATAGTTATGTACATTTACTATGTACGGCAACATAATACATTTAAAATACATCTTAATATAATAAAACATAGTAAATCTATTTTTTACATATACGTAATTTCCCTCTGCCTTCAGTCCATATATATATATATATAGCAAGCAGTCAGCGGCACTCACGGCTCCCGGGCAGGGAATGAACAAGACACAGTCACGGTGCAGTTAATGTTTCAATGTTATTGGCTTAACATTTTCATCAGGAAATGTTAAGCCAACAACATTGAAACGTTGACTGCACCGTGACTGTGTCTCGTTCACAGGGGGGGTCAAAGGGGACACCCGTCCCGGGCCCCGTCGTTGTGAGGGGCCCCAAGGTCCAGGCAGCGGGCAGCGGCAGCTGCATTTCATCATTAGTGTAAAAATTATTGTGTGGTTGCGTTTTTATTTTAATTCAGCACACGCGCGCCCCCACCCCTCCCGAGTCCTGTGTTCACTCCTCAGTGCCCCCAGCCCCCCCTCCCCCCCAGGTCACCTGTTCAGCCAGTGTGCTGTGCAGTGCACTGACGTTGCACCGCGCACCAGTCACACAGCAGGAAGCTCGTCCGGACTGCCCCTCCAGTGTCTCACCGCACGCGGCCTCCCTGTCTCTGCTGTGTGAGTGAGGAGCCGGACGGAGCGCCAAGCAGGAGCGGCCCGGGACACAGTACTGCAGCGGGACTTGGGGAGGCGAGCCTGGTCAATGAGCGCCGCGGAGCCGGCGGCTGTGTCAGTGTCAGTGTCAGTGTGTTGCTGCTGCAGCCTGCTGGTAAGGCTTTTATCACTTCATGCATCATGTATAGGGCTTTAGGATTGGTTTGGGGTGGAATGCAGGCGGGCACATTCTGCACATTATGCATGCATCTGCATTCTGCACATATGGATGCATCTGCATGCATGCATGTGCATGTCAGATGAGAGCAGAATGTCTGTGCTGTGGTAGTGGACGTAGATAGGATCCCGGCTGCCAGAATGCCGGCAGGCGGCCCAGGCATATCGGTGTCGGCATGTTTGGGGGCAAGGGGGTTTGGGCCGGGGGGGGGGGGGGCAACAGAGATGTCAGTGTACCGGGCCCCAAGATTTCTGTTGCCGTCCCTGCTCGTTCATTCCCTTCCCGGGAGCCGTGAGTGCCGCTGACTGCTTGCTATATTTATGGACAACCATTCCATGGTTGTTACTTGCAGGCCACAGGCTTAGTTTGGATTCATACTATTGAATGGAGTGCTGCTGATTACTACAGTGTGTATATATATATATATATATATATATATTAATATATATATATATTACGGATAATGTGTGTAAATATAGAAAAAGAGACAACTAAAAATAAGACTCCTTCAATCACACAATGACAAGTTTAATGGACAATTTTTTTATGTTAGACGTTAGTTTCAGAGAAAAATATGGATAAATTTCCCTCTATTAATTAAACTGCTGCACCACTAAGCTGGGGAAACAGATTCCCAAGAACATGGTGTGACATAATCCCCACTATCATTCCAGGTACCAGCATCTTCCAGTCCCACTGTACCTATGACCTGCTCAACGCTGATGGGTTTCTCCTTTACCATGGCGTGGAGGTACGGGAATGCTGCGGCCCCCGGATGGAAGTAAAAGTCTGCAACACCAAAGGTTACAATGTCCTACACCTTCTTATGCCTTCAGAGTGCTGCAGCTGTGAAAACAGAGTAAGTGATGCATATATAGACACAAAATAGAGGCAACAAAGACAAAACAATCTACTAGGAGTAGTAATAGACAAAGCACAGACAGTAAGGACTAGTGAGAGACAAAGCACAGACAGTAAGGACTAGTGAGAGACAAAGCACAGACAGTAAGGACTAGTGAGAGACACAGCACAGGCAGTGAGGACTAGTGATAGACAAAGCACAGACAGTAAGGACTAGTGAGACACAAAGCACAGACAGTATGGACTAGTGAGAGACAAAGCACAGACAGTAAGGACTAGTGAGAGACAAAGCACAGACAGTAAGGACTAGTGAGAGACACAGCACAGACAGTGAGGACTAGTGATAGACAAAGCACAGACAGTAAGGACTAGTGAGACACAAAGCACAGACAGTAAGGACTAGTGATAGACAAAGCACAGACAGTGAGGACTAGTGATATACAAAGCACAGACAGTAAGGACTAGTGAGACACAAAGCACAGACAGTAAGGACTAGTGAGACACAGCACAGACAGTGAGGACTAGTTAGAGACAAAGCACAGACAGTAAGGACTAGTGAGACACAGCACAGACAGTGAGGACTAGTGAGAGACAAAGCACAGACAGTAAGGACTAGTGAGACACAACACAGACAGTGAGGACTAGTGAGAGACAAAGCACAGACAGTAAGGACTAGTGAGAGACAAAGCACAGACAGTAAGGACTAGTGAGAGACACAGCACAGACAGTAAGGACTAGTGAGAGACAAAGTACAGACAGTAAGGACTAGTGATAGACAAAGCACAGACAGTAAGTACTAGTGAGAGACAAAGTACAGACAGTAAGGACTAGTGAGAGACAAAGCACAGACAGTAAGGACTAGTGATAGACAAAGCACAGACAGTAAGGACTAGTGATAGACAAAGCACAGACAGTAAGGACTAGTGAGAGACAAAGCACAGACAGTGCGGACTAGTGAGAGACAAAGTACAGACAGTGCGGACTAGTGAGAGACAGAGCACAGACAGTAAGGACTAATGAGAGACAGAGCACAGACAGTAAGGACTAGTGAGAGACAGAGCACAGACAGTGAGGACTAATGAGAGACAGAGCACAGACAGTAAGGACTAGTGAGAGACAGAGCACAGACAGTAAGGACTAGTGATAGACAAAGCACAGACAGTGAGGACTAGTGAGATATAAAGCACAGACAGTAAGGAATAGTGAGAGACAGAGCACAGACAGTAAGGACTAGTGAGAGACAAAGCACAGACAGTAAGGACTAGTGATAGACAAAGCACAGACAGTAAGGACTAGTGATAGACAAAGCACAGACAGTAAGGACTAGTGAGAGACAAAGCACAGACAGTAAGGACTAGTGAGAGACAAAGTACAGACAGTGCGGACTAGTGAGAGACAGAGCACAGACAGTAAGGACTAATGAGAGACAGAGCACAGACAGTAAGGACTAGTGAGAGACAGAGCACAGACAGTAAGGACTAGTGAGAGACAGAGCACAGACAGTGAGGACTAATGAGAGACAAAGCACAGACAGTAAGGACTAGTGAGAGACAAAGCACAGACAATGAGGACTAATGAGAGACAAAGCACAGACAGTAAGGACTACTGAGAGACAGAGCACAGACAGTGAGGACTAATGAGAGACAAAGCACAGACAGTAAGGACTAGTGAGAGACAAAGCACAGACAGTAAGGACTAGTGATAGACAAAGCACAGACAGTAAGGACTAGTGATAGACAAAGCACAGACAGTAAGGACTAGTGAGAGACAAAGCACAGACAGTAAGGACTAGTGAGAGACAAAGCACAGACAGTAAGGACTAGTGAGAGACAAAGCACAGACAGTAAGGACTAGTGAGAGACAAAGTACAGACAGTGCGGACTAGTGAGAGACAGAGCACAGACAGTAAGGACTAATGAGAGACAGAGCACAGACAGTAAGGACTAGTGAAAGACAGAGCACAGACAGTGAGGACTAATGAGAGACAGAGCACAGACAGTAAGGACTAGTGAGAGACAGAGCACAGACAGTAAGGACTAGTGATAGACAAAGCACAGACAGTGAGGACTAGTGAGATACAGAGCACAGACAGTAAGGACTAGTGATAGACAAAGCACAGACAGTAAGGACTAGTGATAGACAAAGCACAGACAGTAAGGACTAGTGAGAGACAAAGCACAGACAGTAAGGACTAGTGAGAGACAAAGTACAGACAGTGCGGCCTAGTGAGAGACAGAGCACAGACAGTAAGGACTAATGAGAGATAGAGCACAGACAGTAAGGACTAGTGAGAGACAGAGCACAGACAGTGAGGACTAATGAGAGACAGAGCACAGACAGTAAGGACTAGTGAGAGACAGAGCACAGACAGTAAGGACTAATGAGAGACAGAGCACAGACAGTAAGGACTAGTGAGAGACAGAGCACAGACAGTGAGGACTAATGAGAGACAAAGCACAGACAGTAAGGACTAGTGAGAGACAAAGCACAGACAATGAGGACTAATGAGAGACAAAGCACAGACAGTAAGGACTAGTGAGAGACAGAGCACAGACAGTGAGGACTAATGAGAGACAAAGCACAGACAGTAAGGACTAGTGAGAGACAAAGCACAGACAGTAAGGACTAGTGATAGACAAAGCACAGACAGTAAGGACTAGTGATAGACAAAGCACAGACAGTAAGGACTAGTGAGAGACAAAGCACAGACAGTAAGGACTAGTGAGAGACAAAGCACAGACAGTAAGGACTAGTGATAGACAAAGCACAGACAGTAAGGACTAGTGAGAGACAAAGTACAGACAGTGCGGACTAGTGAGAGACAGAGCACAGACAGTAAGGACTAATGAGAGACAGAGCACAGACAGTAAGGACTAGTGAGAGACAGAGCACAGACAGTGAGGACTAATGAGAGACAGAGCACAGACAGTAAGGACTAGTGAGAGACAGAGCACAGACAGTAAGGACTAATGAGAGACAGAGCACAGGCAGTAAGGACTAGTGAGAGACAGAGCACAGACAGTGAGGACTAATGAGAGACAAAGTACAGACAGTGAGGACTAGTGAGAGACAGAGCACAGACAGTGAGGACTAGTGAGACAAAGCACAGACAGTAAGGACTAGTGAGAGACAAAGCACAGACAGTGAGGACTACAAAGAGACAAATCAGACAGTAAGGACTTGTTTGAGACAAAGCACAGACAGTAAGGACTTGTTTGAGACAAAGCACAGACAGTAAGGACTAGTGAGAGATACAGCACAGACAGTAAGGACTAGTGAGACACAAAGCACAGATAGTAAGGACTAGTGAGACACAAAGCACAGACAGTAAGGACTAGTGAGAGACAGAGCACAGACAGTGAGGACTAATGAGAGACAGAGCACAGACAGTAAGGACTAGTGAGAGACAGAGCACAGACAGTAAGGACTAGTGATAGACAAAGCACAGACAGTGAGGACTAGTGAGATACAGAGCACAGACAGTAAGGACTAGTGATAGACAAAGCACAGACAGTAAGGACTAGTGATAGACAAAGCACAGACAGTAAGGACTAGTGAGAGACAAAGCACAGACAGTAAGGACTAGTGAGAGACAAAGTACAGACAGTGCAGACTAGTGAGAGACAGAGCACAGACAGTAAGGACTAATGAGAGACAGAGCACAGACAGTAAGGACTAGTGAGAGACAGAGCACAGACAGTAAGGACTAGTGAGAGACAAAGCACAGACAGTAAGGACTAGTGAGAGACAAAGCACAGACAGTAAGGACTAGTGAGAGACAAAGCACAGACAGTGAGGACTAATGAGAGACAGAGCACAGACAGTAATGACTAGTGAGAGACAGAGCACAGACAGTAAGGACTAATGAGAGACAGAGCACAGACAGTAAGGACTAGTGAGACAAAGCACAGACAGTAAGGACTAGTGAGAGACAGAGCACAGACAGTGAGGACTAATGAGAGACAAAGCACAGACAGTAAGGACTAGTGAGAGTCAAAGCACAGACAATAAGGACTAATGAGAGTCAAAGCACAGACAGTAAGGACTAGTGAGAGACAGAGCACAGACAGTGAGGACTAATGAGAGACAAAGCACAGACAGTAAGGACTAGTGAGAGACAAAGCACAGACAGTAAGGACTAGTGATAGACAAAGCACAGACAGTAAGGACTAGTGATAGACAAAGCACAGACAGTAAGGACTAGTGAGAGACAAAGCACAGACAGTAAGGACTAGTGAGAGACAAAGCACAGACAGTAAGGACTAGTGAGAGACAAAGCACAGACAGTAAGGACTAGTGAGAGACAAAGTACAGACAGTGCGGTCTAGTGAGAGACAGAGCACAGACAGTAAGGACTAATGAGAGACAGAGCACAGACAGTAAGGACTAGTGAGAGACAGAGCACAGACAGTGAGGACTAATGAGAGACAGAGCACAGACAGTAAGGACTAGTGAGAGACAGAGCACAGACAGTAAGGACTAATGAGAGACAGAGCACAGACAGTAAGGACTAGTGAGAGACAGAGCACAGACAGTGAGGACTAATGAGAGACAAAGTACAGACAGTGAGGACTAGTGAGAGACAGAGCACAGACAGTGAGGACTAGTGAGACAAAGCACAGACAGTAAGG
Organism: Pseudophryne corroboree; assembly: GCF_028390025.1. NCBI lineage: Eukaryota > Metazoa > Chordata > Amphibia > Anura > Myobatrachidae > Pseudophryne > Pseudophryne corroboree. The sequence goes on from NW_026967602.1 coordinate 1,042,063, forward strand.
ACTAGTGAGAGACAAAGCACAGACAGTGAGGACTACAAAGAGACAAATCAGACAGTAAGGACTTGTTTGAGACAAAGCACAGACAGTAAGGACTTGTTTGAGACAAAGCACAGACAGTAAGGACTAGTGAGACACAAAGCACAGATAGTAAGGACTAGTGAGACACAAAGCACAGATAGTAAGGACTCGTGAGACACAAAGCACAGACAGTAAGGACTAGTGAGACACAAAGCACAGACAGTAAGGACTAGTGAGACACAAAGCACAGATAGTAAGGACTAGTGAGAGACAGAGCACAGATAGTAAGGACTAGTGAGAGACAAAGCACAGACCGTGAGGACTACAAAGAGACAAATCAGACAGTAAGGACTTGTTTGAGACAAAGCACAGACCGTGAGGACTACAAAGAGACAAATCAGACAGTAAGGACTAGTGAGAGACAAAGCACAGATAGTAAGTGTGACATGACGGTACCGTACGGAAGCACTCGCCGCTTGCCGCGTCCCGTCGACTGTGCACAGAATGGAAGGTCAAGCCGCACGAGGCCTGACCACATAGGGGATTCCCGCTTACCGTCAGTAACCGCCTGTTACTGACTCCACCCACTGCGCTGTGGGCGGGTTCTCGCTGCCACCACCAAACTCCTAACCTGCCGTGGCGTTTGGAACCACGGTTCTGCTCTGTATGTGCCGACGCACTGCCTTACCACAGCTGTGTGGTGCTGACGAATCCCCACTAGCCACTTGCTAGGCCTCTACCGGTAGCTGGCGGAAGGCGGAGCTTGGAGACGTTAGGTGCTTCCCTGGACAGCCGGAGGACGGGGCTAGGTTTGGCCTAACCCTGTTGGTCACAAGATGAAGCAGTCTTCTTGAGGCAATGATGTTTATTTGCTCAAATATAGTTCTAAAGAGAACTCTTCCCTATTGCTAGGGGCAACAGCATACAGCAAGATGTTCCAGCAGAATAAGATGGTATAACTACAACTCTGGAGGCACGCAGGTCTCCTTTTTATGTCAGTTTTCCACACAGTACCACAGGGGGGTAAGCCCTCCCTGTCTTCTCCAACCAATCAGGTTATTTTACAAAATACCAATAAATTACATTTTACAAGGATATAAGTGCAATAAAACAATATCCTCCTTCCTGTCACCCAGACAACGTTTGGTATCAGATTAACATTCACTATTGATAAATTTATCACATATCTTCAAAATACAAATGTGTCTGGTCATTCCCATCTGCAGGCAATCCCAGTGTTTAAGATTATAACAGGAATGGCTACAATACAAATAAACGGTCTTCCTTCCTTTATCTGCCATTCGGATCGTATATCACTTACATCCCCTACATGAAACAGATTCCAAGCCCATAGACCCAGTGATTAGTATCTCTCTCTAAGGAACTCACACATCAAAAGGTATTGTCCTTCACACCTCGCTGCTAGCACAGAGCCCTTAGCATGCCCCTTCCTATTTCCAGAGGATAAGAGTTGCTTATTCAGACAGCTATAGTAACTGCATTTTTTCCTTTAAATACATTTCATTTAAACACGTGTTTCCCTTTAAATATACACCAAGCCTGTCTTGAATATAAAATAAATACATTTAAACATGCCTTCCTGCAATGGTGCACAGAGCACTACATATGACATGTTAAAAGTAAAACACATCATTAAACAAACTTTTAAACAGTCCGTAACATGGCGCTGGGCACGAGGATTAACCCCTTCAGTGTCGCAGACGCCATTACACGTGTGGCTGGCTAGTCTCTCCGGCCACATTCCCCCCCCCCCATTCAAACGGGTCAACCAGGGACCCATGTCCCAACGATTTGGGTCCTGGTCCCGCAGTCCCTTGTGTTGAAGGGGACGCTACCTAGGGTGTGTAGGCTCTGGCCTAGACGGTTCATCCATAGTGCAGTGGGCCTCTCTTCGTGGGTGCACAATGTTCAAATAGTCCACCTGAAGTCCAAGTTCAAGGCTCCACCACAAAAGTCTGTCCAATTCCCCCAAGGTAGGTTGCAGCCACCTAACAGGTAGGTGGTAAGTCACCACGGTGGGGGGCCGGTTACAAACAAGTGCCACCCAAGGTGTCCCAATTGTGGCATACCCCAGCTCCCACAATAGCAGTATACTGCTCAACCAGGCCACAGGGTGCTCCTGCCCATATGGCTCTTTCTGGCTCTGTACTGCTCCCAGTCCGTGCAGTGGCGCAATAGTTCGTAACACACAGTCCTGGTCGAGAATGTGCGCCATCAGCACTGGAGCGGGTACCCGAGTCTCCTTCAATGACTGGAATGCCAACTCGCAAGCGGGTGCAAAATCCACTGACTTGGGAATGCCCTTCCTAGCCATCTCTGTCAAGGGGTTCACTACAGGACTAAAGTCAATGACAACATGTCCGTAGGGCCTTACAGGTTCTAAGGTCAGTACCGGTCTGGGTGATGTGGGCCGGGGACAGCCTCTGGTTGCCTCCACCCCCTCTGGGTTGGGCCTACCCCTGTCTCCTCCCACATGGTGCCCAGGGCACTGCACCTTCGTCATACCTATCTGGCAACTGTCTGCCCTAACTGTCAGACCTGCCCTCCAATCCTCCTCCGTCGACCTATGACTCGGGAAACCTACCCTGTCACCTAGGCCTACTCCTTCCTCCTCGTCCGCTACCTGTGCCACAGTGATGGCGGCCAGACCACCAGCCTCTGGATCCTGTGTGGCATCCACTACAGGGAGGCTGCGTGTCTTCCCCGATCTACTGAGCACAGGCAGGGGACCTGCTATGTCCACAGCAACTTGCTGCAAGGGTTCTCCTATGGGCAGAGGCCCAGAGACAACACAACCGCTGGAGTGCCCCGGCTGCCAACGCATGGCACCAGCCTTACAGTTGGTCTGGGCGTCATCCGACATTCCAGACCAGGGTAAGCTCTGTGTCAGGCACTTCAGGGTACGGTCTGTCTCCGGGTTGCTGTCCAAAGGGGTTTCGCTGGCAACCGACACCGGTTGCGCAGGAACGTTCCCTGAGGGGACCAGTTGGACACATTCCCTATCTGGTCTATCCCCTCCCACTTTCCTGGCTACCCTGTACCTTAACCCTTCCCGCCAGGTCAAACTTCCTGCCCCAACCCTGTCAAGGCCGCTGCCAGAGTGGCGCCTCATGCCTTTTGGGGATGGGTCAGAGAGTTGAGCCTCCCTAAACTCCTGCCTGTGGCCCTCAATCTCTCCTAAATTGGGACACTCTACAGGGGGATCCAGGTGGGGACTACTAGGGTCAGTCTGGTAGGGGTCAGTCATGGAAAAGTCAGTGTGGTTTCTCATACTCACCGCCGGAGTTGGCAAACCACTTGGGTCAGGAGCATCATTGGGCACCCCCACAGGATCACACGAGCTGGAACCGACATCCTCTGCGTAGCTAGGGGACGTAGGCATACCAGAGGCAAAAGGCATGCGGGGTCGATGTGCTGATCTAGCCGCTGTAATCTTTTCCTCTGGGCTGGTTGAAGCTGTGGTTGCCTGTGCTGGCAGTTGTCTAGCAGCTGTAGTCTTTTCCTCTGGGCTGGGCTGTGCTGGAGTAGCTGATGTCAACGGTGGTTTTGGAACTTGACTCCGGGGAATGGCGCCAACAAACGTAGTGACGATCCCACCACCCAGGTCATTTCCTAGGACCACATCAGTTGGGAGACCATCCATGACGGCAACTTCTCGCAACTCTGGTCCAGCTCCCCAGTCCAGGTAGACTCATGCCATGGGAACCGCTTTTTCTGTTCCTTCTGCCAGGGTGACCGTGGCAGTGCGACCCTGCAATACTGCAGCAGGATCTATAAGGTGGGGGCTCACCACAGTGATTGAGGCCCCAGAGTCTCTTAGGCCTTCTCCCTGCAGGGGTCCCACGTGGACTGGCTGCAGGTGCCTCCACAGGTTGTGTAGGGGCTGTTTGGCCATGCAGGTGACTCTCTCCGCAGAGTGCACCTGTCTCTCGCCACACTCCATCGGACTGACTGGAGGGGGAACAGTCTCTGTAGGCTCATCTCCTCTCGTCAAACAAGCGATCCGGGCTCCAGCACTCGGATTTGGGGCACGAGTCTGGGGTGCTTGGGATGCAGGACAGTTCATCCTCAGATGTCCGATTTTCCCACAGCCGTAGCACTTCTTCTCCAGTCGTGGCACCGATGATCTCTGATCAGTTGCAGGGACACTGCGGTGCGGTTGCTGGCCAAGAGCACCCGGGTTGGAAGATGCTTGTCTTTGGGGTTGATGAGCTGAAGAGGGTGGTCCCCTTGGTGGTACAGTCTGTTGGAGCTGGCTGCTGGCCGGGCGCTTCTGCCCCCGTGGCCGAATTGCCACATATTTGTCGGCTAATTGGGCAGCCATTTTTAAGCTGGGTGGCTCCCGATCTAGCACCCACTCCTTCACTTCTTGGGCGCACCTGCGGTAGAACTGCTCCCTGCAGATCAGGTCGATCAGTGCGTCCCATGTAGTGGCTTCCGAATCCTTCACCCACTTCACCACGTACTGCCGCAGCTGGTTGGCGAACTGCTCATGGGTGCTGCTAGGATTCTTGGGCAAGTCTCTGAACTTCTTCCTGTAAGACTCTGGAGTGATAAAGAATCGCTGGAGGAGGGCCTTCGCGACTTCGTCGTAGTTCCCACAGTCCTCCGTCGCCACTCCTCGATAGGCCTCCAAGGCCTCTCCATGCAGAGTGGGCACAAGGTGTCTCACCCACTCTGACTTGGGTAGATCATGTAATTTGCAAGTCCTTTCAAAAACTTGTAAATGTCCATCAATGTCCCCATCACTGTCTGCAAACTTGGCAAACTGAATACGTCCTGATCTGTGTACAACAGCTGACAACGGCTCCCGGGGTACCACGGCCTGTGATGCCCACTCCGCATGCCACATCCGAATGACAAGCATGCGTTCTTGCTCCGTTGCCCTTTCCCCCAATTCCGCTAGCCGATCTGCTAGGGTATCCGGGCCGCCCCCCCTGGGACGTTGGGATCCTGGCCATGCTAGGGATTGCTGGGAAACATTGCTGCGGTGAGAGAGGGCGGGGCTTGTGGTTCTCACCGGTTCCTTACGAAGGTCCACTGTTGGGCCGTCCTCTGCGATGCTGACGCCGTCAGTGCTTTCCACCTCCGCCCGATGAGACTCCTCCACGCTCCTGAGCGCCGCCTTCATGACGCTTCTGGACGCGTTGGAAGGGATATCCACACCCTTCTCCTGGCACACGATCTCCAGATCGCCCTTGGACATTCCGCTGAATTCCGCCATCTTGTGCGTTCTCCTGCGCTGCAGTTACTCCTCTTCTGAGTAACTCGGCTTCTCCAATCGGGTGATGAAAAGCCGCCTGGGATTATCCCACCACTATGCCACCAATTTCTGTGACAGGACGGTACCGTACGGAAGCACTCGCCGCTTGCCGCGTCCCGTCGACTGCGCACAGAATGGAAGGTCAAGCCGCACGAGGCCTGACCACATAGGGGATTCCCGCTTACCGTCAGTAACCGCCTGTTACTGACTCCACCCACTGTGCTGTGGGCGGGTTCTCGCTGCCACCACCAAACTCCTAACCTGCCGTGGCGTTTGGAACCACGGTTCTGCTCTGTATGTGCCGACGCACTGCTTTACCACAGCTGTGTGGTGCTGACGAATCCCCACTAGCCACTTGCTAGGCCTCTACCGGTAGCTGGCGGAGGGCGGAGCTTGGAGACGCTAGGTGCTTCCCTGGACAGCCGGAGGACGGGGCTAGGTTTGGCCTAACCCTGTTGGTCACAAGATGAAGCAGTCTTCTTGAGGCAAAGATGTTTATTTGCTCAATAGTTCTAAAGAGAACCCTTACCTATTGCTAGGGGCAACAGCATACAGCAAGATGTTCCAGCAGAATAAAGATGGTACAACTACAACTCTGGAGGCACGCAGGTCTCCTTTTTATGTCAGTTTTCCACACAGTACCACAGGGGGGTAAGCCCTCCCTGTCTTCTCCAACCAATCAGGTTATTTTACAAAATACCAATAAATTACATTTTACAAGGATATAAGTGCAATAAAACAATATCCTCCTTCCTGTCACCCAGACAACGTTTGGTATCAGATTAACATTCACTATTGATAAATTTATCACATATCTTCAAAATACAAATGTGTCTGGTCATTCACATCTCCAGGCAATCCCAGTGTTTAAGATTACAACAGGAATGGCTACAATACAAACAAACGGTCTTCCTTCCTTTATCTGCCATTCGGATCGTATATCACTTACATCCCCTACATGAAACAGATTCCAAGCCCATAGACCCAGTGATTAGTATCTCTCTCTAAGGAACTCACACATCAAAAGGTATTGTCCTTCACACCTCGCTGCTAGCACAGAGCCCTTAGCATGCCCCTTCCTATTTCCAGAGGATAAGAGTTGCTTATTCAGACAGCTATAGTAACTGCATTTTTTCCTTTAAATACATTTCATTTAAACACGTGTTTCCCTTTAAATATACACCAAGCCTGTCTTGAATATAAAATAAATACATTTAAACATGCCTTCCTGCAAAGGTGCACAGAGCACTACATATGACATGTTAAAAGTAAAACACATCATTAAACAAACTTTTAAACAGTCCGTAACATGGCGCCGGGCACGAGGATTAACCCCTTCAGTGTCGCAGACGCCATTACACGTGTGGCTGGCTAGTCTCTCCGGCCACAGTAAGGACTAGTGAGAGACAGAGCACAGATACTAAGGACTAGTGAGAGACAGAGCACAGATAGTAAGGACTAGTGAGAGACAGAGCACAGATAGTAAGGACTAGTGAGAGACAGAGCACAGATAGTAAGGACTAGTGAGAGACAGAGCACAGATAGTAAGGACTAGTGAGAGACAGAGCACAGACAGTAAGGACTAGTGAGAGACAGAGCACAGACAGTATGGACTAGTGAGAGACAGAGCACAGACAGTATGGACTAGTGAGAGACAGAGCACAGACAGAAAGGACTAGTGAGAGACAGAGCACAGACAGTAAGGACTAGTGAGAGACAGAGCACAGACAGTAAGGACTAGTGAGAGACAGAGCACAGATAGTAAGGACTAGTGAGAGACAAAGCACAGACAGTATGGACTAGTGAGAGACAGAGCACAAATAGTAAGGACTAGTGAGAGACAGAGCACAGACAGTATGGACTAGTAAGAGACAAAGCACAGACAGTAAGGACTAGTGAGAGACAAAGCACAGACAGTAAGGACTAGTGAGACACAAAGCACAGACAGTATGGACTAGTGAGAGACAGAGCACAGACAGTGAGGACTAGTGAGAGACAAAACACAGACAGTAAGAACTAGTGATAGACAAAGCACAGACAGTAAGGACTAGTGAGAGACAAAGCACAGACAGTAAGGACTAGTGATAGACAAAGCACAGACAGTAAGGACTAGTGAGAGACAGAGCACAGATAGTAAGGACTAGTGAGACACAGAGCGCAGACAGTGAGGACTAGTGAGAGACAAAGCACAGACAGTAAGGACTAGTGAGACACAAAGCACAGACAGTAAGGACTAGTGAGAGACAAAGCACAGACAGTATGGACTAGTGAGAGACAGAGCACAGACAGTGAGGACTAGTGAGAGACAGAGCACAGACAGTGAGGACTAGTGAGAGACAGAGCACAGACAGTGAGGACTAGTGAGAGACAAAGCACAGACAGTAAGGACTAGTGAGAGACAAAGCACAGACAGTAAGGACTAGTGATAGACAAAGCACAGACAGTGAGGACTAGTGAGAGACAAAGCACAGACAGTAAGGACTAGTGAGACACAAAGCACAGACAGTATGGACTAGTGAGAGACAGAGCACAGACAGTGAGGACTAGTGATAGACAAAGCACAGACAGTAAGGACTAGTGAGAGACAAAGCACAGACAGTAAGGACTAGTGATAGACAAAGCACAGACAGTAAGGACTAGTGAGAGACAGAGCACAGATAGTAAGGACTAGTGAGACACAGAGCGCAGACAGTGAGGACTAGTGAGAGACAAAGCACAGACAGTAAGGACTAGTGAGACACAAAGCACAGACAGTAAGGACTAGTGAGAGACAAAGCACAGACAGTATGGACTAGTGAGAGACAGAGCACAGACAGTGAGGACTAGTGAGAGACAGAGCACAGACAGTGAGGACTAGTGAGAGACAGAGCACAGACAGTGAGGACTAGTGAGAGACAAAGCACAGACAGTAAGGACTAGTGAGAGACAAAGCACAGACAGTAAGGACTAGTGATAGACAAAGCACAGACCGTGAGGACTAGTGAGAGACAAAGCACAGACAGTAAGGACTAGTGAGACACAAAGCACAGACAGTATGGACTAGTGAGAGACAGAGCACAGACAGTGAGGACTAGTGAGAGACAAAGCACCGACAGTAAGGACTAGTGAGACACAAAGCACAGACAGTATGGACTAGTGAGAGACAGAGCACAGACAGTGAGGACTAGTGAGAGACAAAGCACAGACAGTAAGGACTAGTGAGAGACAAAGCACAGACAGTAAGGACTAGTGAGAGACAAAGCACAGACAGTAAGGACTAGTGAGAAACAAAGCACAGACAGTAAGGACTAGTGAGAGACAAAGCACAGACAGTGAGGACTAGTGAGAGACAGAGCACAGACAGTGAGGACTAGTGAGAGACAAAGCACAGACAGTGAGGACTAGTGAGAGACAAAGCACAGACAGTGAGGACTAGTGAAAGACAGAGCACAGACAGTGAGGACTAGTGAGAGACAAAGCACAGACAGTGAGGACTAGTGAGAGACAAAGCACAGACAGTGAGGACTAGTGAGAGACAAAGCACAAACAGTGAGGACTAGTGAGACACAAAGCACAGATAGTAAGGACTAGTGAGACACAAAGCACAGATAGTAAGGACTAGTGAGACACAAAGCACAGATAGTAAGGACTAGTGAGAGACAGAGCACAGATAGTAAGGACTAGTGAGAGACAGAGCACAGATAGTAAGGACTAGTGAGAGACAAAGCACAGACCCTGAGGACTACAAAGAGACAAATCAGACAGTAAGGACTTGTTTGAGACAAAGCACAGACAGTGAGGACTAGTGAGACACAAAGCACAGATAGTAAGGACTAGTGAGACACAAAGCACAGATAGTAAGGACTAGTGAGAGACAGAGCACAGATAGTAAGGACTAGTGAGAGACAGAGCACAGATAGTAAGGACTAGCGAGAGACAAAGCACAGACCGTGAGGACTACAAAGAGACAAATCAGACAGTAAGGACTTGTTTGAGACAAAGCACAGACATTAAGGACTAGTGAGAGACAAAGCACAGATAGTAAGGACTAGTGAGAGACAGAGCACAGATAGTAAGGACTAGTGAGAGAAAGAGCACAGATAGTAAAGACTAGTGAGAGACAGAGCACAGACAGTAAGGACTAGTGAGAGACAGAGCACAGACAGTATGGACTAGTGAGAGACAGAGCACAGACAGTATGGACTAGTGAGAGACAGAGCACAGACAGTAAGGACTAGTGAGAGACAGAGCACAGACAGTAAGGACTAGTGAGAGACAGAGCACAGACAGTAAGGACTAGTGAGAGACAGAGCACAGATAGTAAGGACTAGTGAGAGACAAAGCACAGACAGTATGGACTAGTGAGAGACAGAGCACAAATAGTAAGGACTAGTGAGAGACAGAGCACAGACAGTATGGACTAGTAAGAGACAAAGCACAGACAGTAAGGACTAGTGAGAGACAAAGCACAGACAGTAAGGACTAGTGAGACACAAAGCACAGACAGTATGGACTAGTGAGAGACAGAGCACAGACAGTGAGGACTAGTGAGAGACAAAACACAGACAGTAAGAACTAGTGATAGACAAAGCACAGACAGTAAGGACTAGTGAGAGACAAAGCACAGACAGTAAGGACTAGTGATAGACAAAGCACAGACAGTAAGGACTAGTGAGAGACAGAGCACAGATAGTAAGGACTAGTGAGACACAGAGCGCAGACAGTGAGGACTAGTGAGAGACAAAGCACAGACAGTAAGGACTAGTGAGACACAAAGCACAGACAGTAAGGACTAGTGAGAGACAAAGCACAGACAGTATGGACTAGTGAGAGACAGAGCACAGACAGTGAGGACTAGTGAGAGACAGAGCACAGACAGTGAGGACTAGTGAGAGACAGAGCACAGACAGTGAGGACTAGTGAGAGACAAAGCACAGACAGTAAGGACTAGTGAGAGACAAAGCACAGACAGTAAGGACTAGTGATAGACAAAGCACAGACAGTGAGGACTAGTGAGAGACAAAGCACAGACAGTAAGGACTAGTGAGACACAAAGCACAGACAGTATGGACTAGTGAGAGACAGAGCACAGACAGTGAGGACTAGTGATAGACAAAGCACAGACAGTAAGGACTAGTGAGAGACAAAGCACAGACAGTAAGGACTAGTGATAGACAAAGCACAGACAGTAAGGACTAGTGAGAGACAGAGCACAGATAGTAAGGACTAGTGAGACACAGAGCGCAGACAGTGAGGACTAGTGAGAGACAAAGCACAGACAGTAAGGACTAGTGAGACACAAAGCACAGACAGTAAGGACTAGTGAGAGACAAAGCACAGACAGTATGGACTAGTGAGAGACAGAGCACAGACAGTGAGGACTAGTGAGAGACAGAGCACAGACAGTGAGGACTAGTGAGAGACAGAGCACAGACAGTGAGGACTAGTGAGAGACAAAGCACAGACAGTAAGGACTAGTGAGAGACAAAGCACAGACAGTAAGGACTAGTGATAGACAAAGCACAGACCGTGAGGACTAGTGAGAGACAAAGCACAGACAGTAAGGACTAGTGAGACACAAAGCACAGACAGTATGGACTAGTGAGAGACAGAGCACAGACAGTGAGGACTAGTGAGAGACAAAGCACCGACAGTAAGGACTAGTGAGACACAAAGCACAGACAGTATGGACTAGTGAGAGACAGAGCACAGACAGTGAGGACTAGTGAGAGACAAAGCACAGACAGTAAGGACTAGTGAGAGACAAAGCACAGACAGTAAGGACTAGTGAGAGACAAAGCACAGACAGTAAGGACTAGTGAGAAACAAAGCACAGACAGTAAGGACTAGTGAGAGACAAAGCACAGACAGTGAGGACTAGTGAGAGACAGAGCACAGACAGTGAGGACTAGTGAGAGACAAAGCACAGACAGTGAGGACTAGTGAGAGACAAAGCACAGACAGTGAGGACTAGTGAAAGACAGAGCACAGACAGTGAGGACTAGTGAGAGACAAAGCACAGACAGTGAGGACTAGTGAGAGACAAAGCACAGACAGTGAGGACTAGTGAGAGACAAAGCACAAACAGTGAGGACTAGTGAGACACAAAGCACAGATAGTAAGGACTAGTGAGACACAAAGCACAGATAGTAAGGACTAGTGAGACACAAAGCACAGATAGTAAGGACTAGTGAGAGACAGAGCACAGATAGTAAGGACTAGTGAGAGACAGAGCACAGATAGTAAGGACTAGTGAGAGACAAAGCACAGACCCTGAGGACTACAAAGAGACAAATCAGACAGTAAGGACTTGTTTGAGACAAAGCACAGACAGTGAGGACTAGTGAGACACAAAGCACAGATAGTAAGGACTAGTGAGACACAAAGCACAGATAGTAAGGACTAGTGAGAGACAGAGCACAGATAGTAAGGACTAGTGAGAGACAGAGCACAGATAGTAAGGACTAGCGAGAGACAAAGCACAGACCGTGAGGACTACAAAGAGACAAATCAGACAGTAAGGACTTGTTTGAGACAAAGCACAGACAGTAAGGACTAGTGAGAGACAAAGCACAGATAGTAAGGACTAGTGAGAGACAGAGCACAGATAGTAAGGACTAGTGAGAGAAAGAGCACAGATAGTAAAGACTAGTGAGAGACAGAGCACAGACAGTAAGGACTAGTGAGAGACAGAGCACAGACAGTATGGACTAGTGAGAGACAGAGCACAGACAGTATGGACTAGTGAGAGACAGAGCACAGACAGTAAGGACTAGTGAGAGACAGAGCACAGACAGTAAGGACTAGTGAGAGACAGAGCACAGACAGTAAGGACTAGTGAGAGACAGAGCACAGATAGTAAGGACTAGTGAGAGACAGAGCACAGACAGTATGGACTAGTGAGAGACAAAGCACAGACAGTAAGGACTAGTGAGAGACAAAGCACAGACAGTAAGGACTAGTGAGAGACAAAGCACAGACAGTAAGGACTAGTGAGAGACAGAGCACAGACAGTAAGGACTAGTGAGAGACAAAGCACAGACAGTAAGGACTAGTGAGAGACAAAGCACAGACAGTATGGACTAGTGAGAGACAGAGCACAGACAGTAAGGACTAGTGAGAGACAAAGCACAGACAGTAAGGACTAGTGAGAGACAAAGCACAGACAGTAAGAACTAGTGATAGACAAAGCACAGACAGTAAGAACTAGTGATAGACAGAGCACAGACAGTATGGACTAGTGAGAGACAGAGCACAGATAGTAAGGACTAGTGAGAGATAGAGCACAGACAGTAAGGACTAGTGAGAGACAAAGCACAGACAGTAAGGACTAGTGAGAGACAAAGCACAGACAGTAAGGACTAGTGAGAGACAAAGCACAGACAGAAAGGACTAGTGAGACACAAAGCACAGACAGTAAGGACTAGTGAGAGACAAAGCACAGACAGTGAGGACTAGTGAGAGACAAAGCACAGACAGTAAGGACTAGTGAGAGACAAAGCACAGACAGTAAGGACTAGTGAGAGACAATGCACAGACAGTAAGGACTAGTGAGACACAAAGCACAGACAGTATGGACTAGTGAGAGACAGAGCACAGACAGTGAGGACTAGTGAGAGACAAAGCACAGACAGTAAGGACTAGTGAGAGACAAAGCACAGACAGTAAGGACTAGTGAGAGACAAAGCACAGACAGTAAGGACTAGTGAGACACAAAGCACAGACAGTATGGACTAGTGAGAGACAGAGCACAGACAGTGAGGACTAGTGAGAGACAGAGCACAGACAGTGAGGACTAGTGAGAGACAAAGCACAGACAGTAAGGACTAGTGAGAGACAAAGCACAGACAGTAAGGACTAGTGATAGACAAAGCACAGACAGTGAGTACTAGTGAGAGACAAAGCACAGACAGTAAGGACTAGTGAGACACAAAGCACAGACAGTATGGACTAGTGAGACACAAAGCACAGACAGTATGGACTAGTGAGAGACAGAGCACAGACAGTATGGACTAGTGAGAGACAGAGCACAGATAGTAAGGACTAGTGAGAGACAGAGCACAGATAGTAAGGACTAGTGAGAGACAAAGCACAGACCGTGAGGACTACAAAGAGACAAATCAGACAGTAAGGACTTGTTTGAGACAAAGCACAGACAGTAAGGACTAGTGAGAGACAAAGCACAGATAGTAAGGACTAGTGAGAGACAGAGCACAGACAGAAAGGACTAGTGAGAGACAGAGCACAGATAGTAAGGACTAGTGAGAGATAGAGCACAGATAGTAAGGACTAGTGAGAGACAGAGCACAGATAGTAAGGACTAGTGAGAGACAGAGCACAGATAGTAAGGACTAGTGAGAGACAAAGCACAGACCGTGAGGACTACAAAGAGACAAATCAGACAGTAAGGACTTGTTTGAGACAAAGCACAGACAGTAAGGACTAGTGAGAGACAAAGCACAGATAGTAAGGACTAGTGAGAGACAGAGCACAGATAGTAAGGACTAGTGAGAGAAAGAGCACAGATAGTAAAGACTAGTGAGAGACAGAGCACAGACAGTAAGGACTAGTGAGAGACAGAGCACAGACAGTATGGACTAGTGAGAGACAGAGCACAGACAGTATGGACTAGTGAGAGACAGAGCACAGACAGTAAGGACTAGTGAGAGACAGAGCACAGACAGTAAGGACTAGTGAGAGACAGAGCACAGACAGTAAGGACTAGTGAGAGACAGAGCACAGATAGTAAGGACTAGTGAGAGACAGAGCACAGACAGTATGGACTAGTGAGAGACAAAGCACAGACAGTAAGGACTAGTGAGAGACAAAGCACAGACAGTAAGGACTAGTGAGAGACAAAGCACAGACAGTAAGGACTAGTGAGAGACAGAGCACAGACAGTAAGGACTAGTGAGAGACAAAGCACAGACAGTAAGGACTAGTGAGAGACAAAGCACAGACAGTATGGACTAGTGAGAGACAGAGCACAGACAGTAAGGACTAGTGAGAGACAAAGCACAGACAGTAAGGACTAGTGAGAGACAAAGCACAGACAGTAAGAACTAGTGATAGACAAAGCACAGACAGTAAGAACTAGTGATAGACAGAGCACAGACAGTATGGACTAGTGAGAGACAGAGCACAGATAGTAAGGACTAGTGAGAGATAGAGCACAGACAGTAAGGACTAGTGAGAGACAAAGCACAGACAGTAAGGACTAGTGAGAGACAAAGCACAGACAGTAAGGACTAGTGAGAGACAAAGCACAGACAGAAAGGACTAGTGAGACACAAAGCACAGACAGTAAGGACTAGTGAGAGACAAAGCACAGACAGTGAGGACTAGTGAGAGACAAAGCACAGACAGTAAGGACTAGTGAGAGACAAAGCACAGACAGTAAGGACTAGTGAGAGACAATGCACAGACAGTAAGGACTAGTGAGACACAAAGCACAGACAGTATGGACTAGTGAGAGACAGAGCACAGACAGTGAGGACTAGTGAGAGACAAAGCACAGACAGTAAGGACTAGTGAGAGACAAAGCACAGACAGTAAGGACTAGTGAGAGACAAAGCACAGACAGTAAGGACTAGTGAGACACAAAGCACAGACAGTATGGACTAGTGAGAGACAGAGCACAGACAGTGAGGACTAGTGAGAGACAGAGCACAGACAGTGAGGACTAGTGAGAGACAAAGCACAGACAGTAAGGACTAGTGAGAGACAAAGCACAGACAGTAAGGACTAGTGATAGACAAAGCACAGACAGTGAGTACTAGTGAGAGACAAAGCACAGACAGTAAGGACTAGTGAGACACAAAGCACAGACAGTATGGACTAGTGAGACACAAAGCACAGACAGTATGGACTAGTGAGAGACAGAGCACAGACAGTATGGACTAGTGAGAGACAGAGCACAGATAGTAAGGACTAGTGAGAGACAGAGCACAGATAGTAAGGACTAGTGAGAGACAAAGCACAGACCGTGAGGACTACAAAGAGACAAATCAGACAGTAAGGACTTGTTTGAGACAAAGCACAGACAGTAAGGACTAGTGAGAGACAAAGCACAGATAGTAAGGACTAGTGAGAGACAGAGCACAGACAGAAAGGACTAGTGAGAGACAGAGCACAGATAGTAAGGACTAGTGAGAGACAGAGCACAGATAGTAAGGACTAGTGAGAGACAGAGCACAGATAGTAAGGACTAGTGAGAGACAGAGCACAGACAGTAAGGACTAGTGAGAGACAGAGCACAGACAGTATGGACTAGTGAGAGAGAGCACAGACAGTATGGACTAGTGAGAGACAGAGCACAGACAGTAAGGACTAGTGAGAGACAGAGCACAGACAGTAAGGACTAGTGAGAGACAGAGCACAGACAGTAAGGACTAGTGAGAGACAGAGCACAGATAGTAAGGACTAGTGAGAGACAGAGCACAGACAGTATGGACTAGTGAGAGACAGAGCACAGATAGTAAGGACTAGTGAGAGACAGAGCACAGACAGTATGGACTAGTGAGAGACAAAGCACAGACAGTAAGGACTAGTGAGAGACAAAGCACAGACAGTAAGGACTAGTGATAGACAGAGCACAGATAGTAAGGACTAGTGAGACACAAAGCACAGACAGTATGGACTAGTGAGAGACAGAGCACAGACAGTAAGGACTAGTGAGAGACAAAGCACAGACAGTAAGAACTAGTGATAGACAAAGCACAGACAGTAAGGATTAGTGAGAGACAAAGCACAGACAGTAAGGACTAGTGATAGACAAAGCACAGACAGTAAGGACTAGTGAGAGACAGAGCACAGATAGTAAGGACTAGTGAGACACAGAGCGCAGACAGTGAGGACTAGTGAGAGACAAAGCACAGACAGTAAGGACTAGTGAGAGACAAAGCACAGACAGTAAGGACTAGTGAGACACAAAGCACAGACAGTATGGACTAGTGAGAGACAGAGCACAGACAGTGAGGACTAGTGAGAGACAAAGCACTGACAGTAAGGACTAGTGAGACACAAAGCACAGACAGTAAGGACTAGTGAGAGACAGAGCACAGACAGTGAGGACTAGTGAGAGACAATGCACAGACAGTAAGGACTAGTGAGACACAAAGCACAGACAGTATGGACTAGTGAGAGACAGAGCACAGACAGTGAGGACTAGTGAGAGACAAAGCACTGACAGTAAGGACTAGTGATACACAAAGCACAGACAGTAAGGACTAGTGAGAGACAGAGCACAGACAGTGAGGACTAGTGAGCGACAGAGCACAGACAGTGAGGACTAGTGAGCGACAGAGCACAGACAGTGAGGACTAGTGATACACAAAGCACAGACAGTATGGACTAGTGAGAGACAGAGCACAGACAGTGAGGTCTAGTGAGCGACAGAGGACAGACAGTGAGGACTAGTGAGAGACAAAGCACAGACAGTAAGGACTAGCGAGAGACAAAGCACAGACAGTAAGGACTAGTGATAGACAAAGCACAGACAGTGAGGACTAGTGAGAGACAAAGCACAGACAGTAAGGACTAGTGAGACACAAAGCACAGACAGTATGGACTAGTGAGAGACAGAGCACAGACAGTGAGGACTAGTGAGAGACAAACCACAGACAGTAAGGACTAGTGAGAGACAAAGCACAGACAGTAAGGACTAGTGAGAGACAAAGCACAGACAGTAAGGACTAGTGAGACACAAAGCACAGACAGTAAGGACTAGTGAGAGACAAAGCACAGACAGTGAGGACTAGTGAGAGACAGAGCACAGACAGTGAGGACTAGTGAGAGACAAAGCACAGACAGTGAGGACTAGTGAGAGACAGAGCACAGACAGTAAGGACTAGTGAGAGACAGAGCACAGACAGTAAGGACTAGTGAGAGACAAAGCACAGACAGTGAGGACTAGTGAGAGACAAAGCACAGACAGTAAGGACTAGTGATAGACAAAGCACAGACAGTGAGGACTAGTGAGAGACAAAGCACAGACAGTAAGGACTAGTGAGACACAAAGCACAGACAGTATGGACTAGTGAGAGACAGAGCACAGACAGTGAGGACTAGTGAGAGACAGAGCACAGACAGTGAGGACTAGTGAGAGACAAAGCACAGACAGTAAGGACTAGTGAGAGACAAAGCACAGACAGTAAGGACTAGTGAGAGACAAAGCACAGACAGTGAGTACTAGTGAGAGACAAAGCACAGACAGTAAGGACTAGTGAGACACAAAGCACAGACAGTATGGACTAGTGAGACACAAAGCACAGACAGTATGGACTAGTGAGAGACAGAGCACAGACAGTATGGACTAGTGAGAGACAGAGCACAGATAGTAAGGACTAGTGAGAGACAGAGCACAGATAGTAAGGACTAGTGAGAGACAAAGCACAGACCGTGAGGACTACAAAGAGACAAATCAGACAGTAAGGACTTGTTTGAGACAAAGCACAGACAGTAAGGACTAGTGAGAGACAAAGCACAGATAGTAAGGACTAGTGAGAGACAGAGCACAGACAGAAAGGACTAGTGAGAGACAGAGCACAGATAGTAAGGACTAGTGAGAGACAGAGCACAGATAGTAAGGACTAGTGAGAGACAGAGCACAGACAGTAAGGACTAGTGAGAGACAGAGCACAGACAGTATGGACTAGTGAGAGAGAGCACAGACAGTATGGACTAGTGAGAGACAGAGCACAGACAGTAAGGACTAGTGAGAGACAGAGCACAGACAGTAAGGACTAGTGAGAGACAGAGCACAGACAGTAAGGACTAGTGAGAGACAGAGCACAGATAGTAAGGACTAGTGAGAGACAGAGCACAGACAGTATGGACTAGTGAGAGACAGAGCACAGATAGTAAGGACTAGTGAGAGACAAAGCACAGACAGTATGGACTAGTGAGAGACAAAGCACAGACAGTAAGGACTAGTGAGAGACAAAGCACAGACAGTAAGGACTAGTGAGAGACAGAGCACAGATAGTAAGGACTAGCGAGACACAAAGCACTGACAGTATGGACTAGTGAGAGACAGAGCACAGACAGTAAGGACTAGTGAGAGACAAAGCACAGACAGTAAGAACTAGTGATAGACAAAGAACATACAGTTAGGACTAGTGAGAGACAAAGCACAGACAGTAAGGACTAGTGATAGACAAAGCACAGACAGTAAGGACTAGTGAGAGACAGAGCACAGATAGTAAGGACTAGTGAGACACAGAGCGCAGACAGTGAGGACTAGTGAGAGACAAAGCACAGACAGTAAGGACTAGTGAGAGACAATGCACAGACAGTAAGGACTAGTGAGACACAAAGCACAGACAGTATGGACTAGTGAGAGACAGAGCACAGACAGTGAGGACTAGTGAGAGACAAAGCACTGACAGTAAGGACTAGTGATACACAAAGCACAGACAGTAAGGACTAGTGAGAGACAGAGCACAGACAGTGAGGACTAGTGAGCGACAGAGCACAGACAGTGAGGACTAGTGAGCGACAGAGCACAGACAGTAAGGACTAGTGATACACAAAGCACAGACAGTATGGACTAGTGAGAGACAGAGCACAGACAGTGAGGACTAGTGAGCGACAGAGCACAGACAGTGAGGACTAGTGAGAGACAAAGCACAGACAGTAAGGACTAGTGAGAGACAAAGCACAGACAGTAAGGACTACTGATAGACAAAGCACAGACAGTGAGGACTAGTGAGAGACAAAGCACAGACAGTAAGGACTAGTGAGACACAAAGCACAGACAGTATGGACTAGTGAGAGACAGAGCACAGACAGTGAGGACTAGTGAGAGACAAAGCACAGACAGTAAGGACTAGTGAGAGACAAAGCACAGACAGTAAGGACTAGTGAGAGACAAAGCACAGACAGTAAGGACTAGTGAGACACAAAGCACAGAAAGTAAGGACTAGTGAGAGACAAAGCACAGACAGTGAGGACTAGTGAGAGACAGAGCACAGACAGTGAGGACTAGTGAGAGACAAAGCACAGACAGTGAGGACTAGTGAGAGACAGAGCACAGACAGTAAGGACTAGTGAGAGACAGAGCACAGACAGTAAGGACTAGTGAGAGACAAAGCACAGACAGTGAGGACTAGTGAGAGACAAAGCACAGACAGTGAGGACTAGTGAGAGACACAGCACAGACAGTGAGGACTAGTGAGAGACAGAGCACAGACAGTAAGGACTAGTGAGAGACAAAGCACAGACAGTAAGAACTAGTGAGAGACAAAGCAGAGACAGTAAGGACTAGTGAGACACAAAGCACAGACAGTAAGGACTAGTGAGAGACAAAGCACAGACAGTAAGGACTAGTGAGACACAAAGCACAGACAGTAAGGACTAGTGAGAGACAAAGCACAGACAGTGAGGACTAGTGAGAGACAGAGCACAGACAGTGAGGACTAGTGAGAGACAAAGCACAGAGAGTAAGGACTAGTGAGAGACAAAGCACAGACAGTAAGGACTAGTGAGACACAAAGCACAGACAGTAAGGACTAGTGAGAGACAAAGCACAGACAGTAAGGACTAGTGAGAGACAAAGCACAGACAGTAAGGACTAGTGAGATACAAAGCACAGACAGTAAGGACTAGTGAGAGACAAAGCACAGACAGTGAGGACTAGTGATAGAAAAAGCACAGACAGTGAGGACTAGTGAGATACAAAGCACAGACAGTAAGGACTAGTGAGAGACAAAGCACAGACAGTAAGGACTAGTGAGAGACAAAGCACAGATAGTAAGGACTAGTGAGAGACAGAGCACAGACAGTAAGGACTAGTGAGTCACAAAGCACAGACAGTAAGGACTAGTGAGAGACAAAGCACAGACAGTAAGGACTAGTGAGAGACAAAGCACAGACAGTAAGGACTAGTGAGACACAAAGCACAGACAGTAAGGACTAGTGAGAGACAAAGCACACAGTAAGGACTAATGAGAGACAGAGCACAGACAGTAAGGACTAGTGAGACACAAAGCACAGACAGTAAGGACTAGTGAGAGACAAAGCACAGACAGTAAGGACTAGTGAGAGACAAAGCACAGATAGTAAGGACTAGTGAGAGACAGAGCACAGACAGTAAGGACTAGTGAGACACAAAGCACAGACAGTAAGAACTAGTGATAGACAAAGCACAGACAGTAAGGACTAATGAGAGACAGAGCACAGACAGTAAGGACTAGTGAGACACAAAGCACAGATAGTAAGGACTAGTGAGAGACAGAGCACAGACAGTAAGGACTAGTGAGACACAAAGCACAGACAGTAAGGACTAGTGAGAGACAAAGCACAGACAGTAAGGACTAATGAGAGACAGAGCACAGACAGTAAGGACTAGTGAGACACAAAGCACAGACAGTGAGGACTAGTGAGAGACAAAGCACAGACAGTAAGGACTAGTGATAAACAAAGCACAGACAGTGAGGACTAGTGAGAGACAGAGCACAGACAGTGAGGACTAGTGAGATACAAAGCACAGAAAGTGAGGACTAGTGAGAGACAAAGCACAGACAGTAAGGACTAGTGAGAGACAAAGCACAGATAGTAAGGACTAGTGAGAGACAAAGCACAGACAGTAAGGACTAGTGAGAGACAAAGCACAGACAGTGAGGACTAGTGAGAGACAGAGCACAGAAAGTGAGGACTAGTGAGAGACAAAGCACAGACAGTAAGGACTAGTGAGAGACAAAGCACAGACAGTAAGGACTAGTGAGAGACAAAGCACAGACAGTAAGGACTAGTGAGAGACAAAGCACAGACAGTAAGGACTAGTGAGAGACACAGCACAGACAGTGAGGACTAGTGAGATACAAAGCACAGAAAGTGAGGACTAGTGAGAGACAGAGCACAGACAGTAAGGACTAGTGAGAGACAGAGCACAGACAGTAAGGACTAGTGAGAGACAAAGCACAGACAGTAAGAACTAGTGATAGACAAAGCACAGACAGTAAGAACTAGTGATAGACAGAGCACAGACAGTATGGACTAGTGAGAGACAGAGCACAGATAGTAAGGACTAGTGAGAGACAGAGCACAGACAGTAAGGACTAGTGAGAGACAAAGCGCAGACAGTAAGGACTAGTGAGAGACAAAGCACAGACAGTAAGGACTAGTGAGAGACAAAGCACAGACAGAAAGGACTAGTGAGACACAAAGCACAGACAGTAAGGACTAGTGAGAGACAAAGCACAGACAGTGAGGACTAGTGAGAGACAAAGCACAGACAGTAAGGACTAGTGAGAGACAAAGCACAGAGAGTAAGGACTAGTGAGAGACAATGCACAGACAGTAAGGACTAGTGAGACACAAAGCACAGACAGTATGGACTAGTGAGAGACAGAGCACAGACAGTGAGGACTAGTGAGAGACAAAGCACAGACAGTAAGGACTAGTGAGAGACAAAGCACAGACAGTAAGGACTAGTGAGAGACAAAGCACAGACAGTAAGGACTAGTGAGACACAAAGCACAGACAGTATGGACTAGTGAGAGACAGAGCACAGACAGTGAGGACTAGTGAGAGACAGAGCACAGACAGTGAGGACTAGTGAGAGACAAAGCACAGACAGTAAGGACTAGTGAAAGACAAAGCACAGACAGTAAGGACTAGTGATAGACAAAGCACAGACAGTGAGTACTAGTGAGAGACAAAGCACAGACAGTAAGGACTAGTGAGACACAAAGCACAGACAGTATGGACTAGTGAGACACAAAGCACAGACAGTATGGACTAGTGAGAGACAGAGCACAGACAGTATGGACTAGTGAGAGACAGAGCACAGATAGTAAGGACTAGTGAGAGACAGAGCACAGATAGTAAGGACTAGTGAGAGACAAAGCACAGACCGTGAGGACTACAAAGAGACAAATCAGACAGTAAGGACTTGTTTGAGACAAAGCACAGACAGTAAGGACTAGTGAGAGACAAAGCACAGATAGTAAGGACTAGTGAGAGACAGAGCACAGACAGAAAGGACTAGTGAGAGACAGAGCACAGATAGTAAGGACTAGTGAGAGACAGAGCACAGATAGTAAGGACTAGTGAGAGACAGAGCACAGATAGTAAGGACTAGTGAGAGACAGAGCACAGACAGTAAGGACTAGTGAGAGACAGAGCACAGACAGTATGGACTAGTGAGAGAGAGCACAGACAGTATGGACTAGTGAGAGACAGAGCACAGACAGTAAGGACTAGTGAGAGACAGAGCACAGACAGTAAGGACTAGTGAGAGACAGAGCACAGACAGTAAGGACTAGTGAGAGACAGAGCACAGATAGTAAGGACTAGTGAGAGACAGAGCACAGATAGTAAGGACTAGTGAGAGACAGAGCACAGACAGTATGGACTAGTGAGAGACAAAGCACAGACAGTAAGGACTAGTGAGAGACAAAGCACAGACAGTAAGGACTAGTGAGAGACAGAGCACAGATAGTAAGGACTAGTGAGACACAAAGCACAGACAGTATGGACTAGTGAGAGACAGAGCACAGACAGTAAGGACTAGTGAGAGACAAAGCACAGACAGTAAGAACTAGTGATAGACAAAGCACAGACAGTAAGGACTAGTGAGAGACAAAGCACAGACAGTAAGGACTAGTGATAGACAAAGCACAGACAGTAAGGACTAGTGAGAGACAGAGCACAGATAGTAAGGACTAGTGAGACACAGAGCGCAGACCGTGAGGACTAGTGAGAGACAAAGCACAGGCAGTAAGGACTAGTGAGAGACAAAGCACAGACAGTAAGGACTAGTGAGACACAAAGCACAGACAGTATGGACTAGTGAGAGACAGAGCACAGACAGTGAGGACTAGTGAGAGACAAAGCACTGACAGTAAGGACTAGTGATACACAAAGCACAGACAGTAAGGACTAGTGAGAGACAGAGCACAGACAGTGAGGACTAGTGAGAGACAATGCACAGACAGTAAGGACTAGTGAGACACAAAGCACAGACAGTATGGACTAGTGAGAGACAGAGCACAGACAGTGAGGACTAGTGAGAGACAAAGCACTGACAGTAAGGACTAGTGATACACAAAGCACAGACAGTAAGGACTAGTGAGAGACAGAGCACAGACAGTGAGGACTAGTGAGCGACAGAGCACAGACAGTGAGGACTAGTGAGCGACAGAGCACAGACAGTGAGGACTAGTGATACACAAAGCACAGACAGTATGGACTAGTGAGAGACAGAGCACAGACAGTGAGGACTAGTGAGCGACAGAGGACAGACAGTGAGGACTAGTGAGAGACAAAGCACAGACAGTAAGGACTAGCGAGAGACAAAGCACAGACAGTAAGGACTAGTGATAGACAAAGCACAGACAGTGAGGACTAGTGAGAGACAAAGCACAGACAGTAAGGACTAGTGAGACACAAAGCACAGACAGTATGGACTAGTGAGAGACAGAGCACAGACAGTGAGGACTAGTGAGAGACAAACCACAGACAGTAAGGACTAGTGAGAGACAAAGCACAGACAGTAAGGACTAGTGAGAGACAAAGCACAGACAGTAAGGACTAGTGAGACACAAAGCACAGACAGTAAGGACTAGTGAGAGACAAAGCACAGACAGTGAGGACTAGTGAGAGACAGAGCACAGACAGTGAGGACTAGTGAGAGACAAAGCACAGACAGTGAGGACTAGTGAGAGACAGAGCACAGACAGTAAGGACTAGTGAGAGACAGAGCACAGACAGTAAGGACTAGTGAGAGACAAAGCACAGACAGTGAGGACTAGTGAGAGACAAAGCACAGACAGTAAGGACTAGTGATAGACAAAGCACAGACAGTGAGGACTAGTGAGAGACAAAGCACAGACAGTAAGGACTAGTGAGACACAAAGCACAGACAGTATGGACTAGTGAGAGACAGAGCACAGACAGTGAGGACTAGTGAGAGACAGAGCACAGACAGTGAGGACTAGTGAGAGACAAAGCACAGACAGTAAGGACTAGTGAGAGACAAAGCACAGACAGTAAGGACTAGTGAGAGACAAAGCACAGACAGTGAGTACTAGTGAGAGACAAAGCACAGACAGTAAGGACTAGTGAGACACAAAGCACAGACAGTATGGACTTGTGAGACACAAAGCACAGACAGTATGGACTAGTGAGAGACAGAGCACAGACAGTATGGACTAGTGAGAGACAGAGCACAGATAGTAAGGACTAGTGAGAGACAGAGCACAGATAGTAAGGACTAGTGAGAGACAAAGCACAGACCGTGAGGACTACAAAGAGACAAATCAGACAGTAAGGACTTGTTTGAGACAAAGCACAGACAGTAAGGACTAGTGAGAGACAAAGCACAGATAGTAAGGACTAGTGAGAGACAGAGCACAGACAGAAAGGACTAGTGAGAGACAGAGCACAGATAGTAAGGACTAGTGAGAGACAGAGCACAGATAGTAAGGACTAGTGAGAGACAGAGCACAGATAGTAAGGACTAGTGAGAGACAGAGCACAGACAGTAAGGACTAGTGAGAGACAGAGCACAGACAGTATGGACTAGTGAGAGAGAGCACAGACAGTATGGACTAGTGAGAGACAGAGCACAGACAGTAAGGACTAGTGAGAGACAGAGCACAGACAGTAAGGACTAGTGAGAGACAGAGCACAGACAGTAAGGACTAGTGAGAGACAGAGCACAGATAGTAAGGACTAGTGAGAGACAGAGCACAGACAGTATGGACTAGTGAGAGACAGAGCACAGATAGTAAGGACTAGTGAGAGACAAAGCACAGACAGTATGGACTAGTGAGAGACAAAGCACAGACAGTAAGGACTAGTGAGAGACAAAGCACAGACAGTAAGGACTAGTGAGAGACAAAGCACAGATAGTAAGGACTAGTGAGACACAAAGCACTGACAGTATGGACTAGTGAGAGACAGAGCACAGACAGTAAGGACTAGTGAGAGACAAAGCACAGACAGTAAGAACTAGTGATAGACAAAGAACATACAGTAAGGACTAGTGAGAGACAAAGCACAGACAGTAAGGACTAGTGAGAGACAAAGCACAGACAGTAAGGACTAGTGAGAGACAAAGCACAGACAGTAAGGACTACTGATAGACAAAGCACAGACAGTGAGGACTAGTGAGAGACAAAGCACAGACAGTAAGGACTAGTGAGACACAAAGCACAGACAGTATGGACTAGTGAGAGACAGAGCACAGACAGTGAGGACTAGTGAGAGACAAAGCACAGACAGTAAGGACTAGTGAGAGACAAAGCACAGACAGTAAGGACTAGTGAGAGACAAAGCACAGACAGTAAGGACTAGTGAGACACAAAGCACAGAAAGTAAGGACTAGTGAGAGACAAAGCACAGACAGTGAGGACTAGTGAGAGACAGAGCACAGACAGTGAGGACTAGTGCGAGACAAAGCACAGACAGTGAGGACTAGTGAGAGACAGAGCACAGACAGTAAGGACTAGTGAGAGACAGAGCACAGACAGTAAGGACTAGTGAGAGACAAAGCACAGACAGTGAGGACTAGTGAGAGACAAAGCACAGACAGTGAGGACTAGTGAGAGACACAGCACAGACAGTGAGGACTAGTGAGAGACAGAGCACAGACAGTAAGGACTAGTGAGAGACAAAGCACAGACAGTAAGAACTAGTGAGAGACAAAGCAGAGATAGTAAGGACTAGTGAGACACAAAGCACAGACAGTAAGGACTAGTGAGAGACAAAGCACAGACAGTAAGGACTAGTGAGACACAAAGCACAGACAGTAAGGACTAGTGAGAGACAAAGCACAGACAGTGAGGACTAGTGAGAGACAGAGCACAGACAGTGAGGACTAGTGAGAGACAAAGCACAGAGAGTAAGGACTAGTGAGAGACAAAGCACAGACAGTAAGGACTAGTGAGACACAAAGCACAGACAGTAAGGACTAGTGAGAGACAAAGCACAGACAGTAAGGACTAGTGAGAGACAAAGCACAGACAGTAAGGACTAGTGAGATACAAAGCACAGACAGTAAGGACTAGTGAGAGACAAAGCACAGACAGTGAGGACTAGTGATAGAAAAAGCACAGACAGTGAGGACTAGTGAGATACAAAGCATAGACAGTAAGGACTAGTGAGAGACAAAGCACAGACAGTAAGGACTAGTGAGAGACAAAGCACAGATAGTAAGGACTAGTGAGAGACAGAGCACAGACAGTAAGGACTAGTGAGACACAAAGCACAGACAGTAAGGACTAGTGAGAGACAAAGCACAGACAGTAAGGACTAGTGAGAGACAAAGCACAGACAGTAAGGACTAGTGAGAGACAAAGCACAGACAGTAAGGACTAGTGAGAGACAAAGCACAGACAGTAAGGACTAGTGAGAGACAAAGCACAGACAGTAAGGACTAATGAGAGACAGAGCACAGACAGTAAGGACTAGTGAGACACAAAGCACAGACAGTAAGGACTAGTGAGAGACAAAGCACAGACAGTAAGGACTAGTGAGAGACAAAGCACAGATAGTAAGGACTAGTGAGAGACAGAGCACAGACAGTAAGGACTAGTGAGACACAAAGCACAGACAGTAAGAACTAGTGATAGACAAAGCACAGACAGTAAGGACTAATGAGAGACAGAGCACAGACAGTAAGGACTAGTGAGACACAAAGCACAGATAGTAAGGACTAGTGAGAGACAGAGCACAGACAGTAAGGACTAGTGAGACACAAAGCACAGACAGTAAGGACTAGTGAGAGACAAAGCACAGACAGTAAGGACTAATGAGAGACAGAGCACAGACAGTAAGGACTAGTGAGACACAAAGCACAGACAGTGAGGACTAGTGAGAGACAAAGCACAGACAGTAAGGACTAGTGATAAACAAAGCACAGACAGTGAGGACTAGTGAGAGACAGAGCACAGACAGTGAGGACTAGTGAGATACAAAGCACAGAAAGTGAGGACTAGTGAGAGACAAAGCACAGACAGTAAGGACTAGTGAGAGACAAAGCACAGATAGTAAGGACTAGTGAGAGACAAAGCACAGACAGTAAGGACTAGTGAGAGACAAAGCACAGACAGTGAGGACTAGTGAGAGACAGAGCACAGAAAGTGAGGACTAGTGAGAGACAAAGCACAGACAGTAAGGACTAGTGAGAGACAAAGCACAGACAGTAAGGACTAGTGAGAGACAAAGCACAGACAGTAAGGACTAGTGAGAGACAAAGCACAGACAGTAAGGACTAGTGAGAGACACAGCACAGACAGTGAGGACTAGTGAGATACAAAGCACAGAAAGTGAGGACTAGTGAGAGACAGAGCACAGACAGTAAGGACTAGTGAGAGACAGAGCACAGACAGTAAGGACTAATGAGAGACAGAGCACAGACAGTAAGGACTAGTGAGACACAAAGCATAGACAGTGAGGACTAGTGAGAGACAAAGCACAGACAGTAAGGACTAGTGATAAACAAAGCACAGACAGTGAGGACTAGTGAGAGACAGAGCACAGACAGTGAGGACTAGTGAGATACAAAGCACAGAAAGTGAGGACTAGTGAGAGACAAAGCACAGACAGTACGGACTAGTGAGAGACAAAGCACAGATAGTAAGGACTAGTGAGAGACAAAGCACAGACAGTAAGGACTAGTGAGAGACAAAGCACAGACAGTGAGGACTAGTGAGAGACAGAGCACAGAAAGTGAGGACTAGTGAGAGACAAAGCACAGACAGTAAGGACTAGTGAGAGACAAAGCACAGACAGTAAGGACTAGTGAGAGACAAAGCACAGACAGTAAGGACTAGTGAGAGACAAAGCACAGACAGTAAGGACTAGTGAGAGACAAAGCACAGACAGTGAGGACTAGTGAGAGACAGAGCACAGAAAGTGAGGACTAGTGAGAGACAAAGCACAGACAGTAAGGACTAGTGAGAGACAAAGCACAGACAGTAAGGACTAGTGAGAGACAAAGCACAGACAGTAAGGACTAGTGAGAGACAAAGCACAGACAGTAAGGACTAGTGAGAGACACAGCACAGACAGTGAGGACTAGTGAGATACAAAGCACAGAAAGTGAGGACTAGTGAGAGACAGAGCACAGACAGTAAGGACTAGTGAGAGACAGAGCACAGATAGTAAGGACTAGTGAGAGACAGAGCACAGATAGTAAGGACTAGTGAGAGACAGAGCACAGATAGTAAGGACTAGTGAGACACAGAGCACAGACAGTGAGGACTAGCCAATTCTCCACAGGCAGTCTTCTCCACTCTTTTCACTGCTTCATGAATAAGACACCTTAGACCAGGGGTGGGCAATTATTTCAGCTGAGGGGCCACTTGACATTTCCTGTCAGTATCCGAGGGCCACATACAAAATAGCAGCTCGCCCTACTTGCCAAAAATATAGGGACGTGGCTTCATGTGGAAGGGGTGTGGGCAAAAAATAATACAGATTCATATTAGGCTGCACAATAGTCTCCATTATTCAAATTGCGCCACACAGCGCCACTTACACACATTACACCAGGTAGAGACCCTTTTACACACATTACACCAGGTAGAGACCCTTTTACACACATTACGGCAGGTAGAGACCCTTTTACACACATTACACCAGGTAGAGACCCTTTTACACACATTACACCAGGTAGAGACCCTTTTACACACATTACACCAGGTAGAGACCCTTTTACACACATTACGGCAGGTAGAGAGCCTTTTACACACATTACAGCAGGTAGAGAGCCTTTTACACACATTACACCAGGTAGAGAGCCTTTTTACACATTAACATTTTATTTAGGATAATTATTGTGCAGCAAGCAAATTATCCAGTGTCTTATGGCCCCTGGGGAAAGGTGTGACACGGTGACAGAACACGGTGGGGGTGACACAGTGACAGAACACGGTGGGGGTGACACAGTGACAGACCACGGGGGGGGGAGGGTGACACAGTGACAGAACACGGTGGGGGTGACACGGTGACAGAACATGGGGGGTGACACGGTAACAGAACACGGGGAGGGGGGTTGACAGTGACAGAACACGGGTGTGTGACACAGCGACAGAAAATGGTGGGGGTGACACAGTGACAGAACACAGGGAGGGGGGGTGACAGTGACAGAACACGGATATGTGACACGGTGACAGAACATGGGGGGTGACACGGTAACAGAACACGGGGAGGGGGGTTGACAGTGACAGAACACGGGTGTGTGACACAGCGACAGAAAACGGTGGGGGTGACACAGTGACAGAACACAGGGAGGGGGGGTGACAGTGACAGAACACGGATATGTGACACGGTGACAGAACACGGGGGGTGTGACACAGTGAAAGAATACGGGGAGGGGGGGTGACAGTGACAGAACATGGTGGGGGTGACACGGTGACAGAACACTGGGAGGGGATGACAGTGACAGAACACGGGGGGTGACACAGTGACAGAACATGGTGGGGGTGACAGTGACAGACACGGGGGGGTGACACAGTGACAGAACATGGTGGGGGTGACAGTGACAGACACGGTAACAGAACACGGGGAGGGGGGGTGACAGTGACAGAACACGGGTGTGTGACACAGCGACAGAACACGGTGGGGGTGACACAGTGACAGAACACAGGGAGGGGGGGTGACAGTGACAGAACACGAATGTGTGACACGGTGACAGAACACGGGGGGTGTGACACAGTGAAAGAACACGGGGAGGGGGGTGACAGTGACAGAACATGGTGGGGGTGACACGGTGACAGAACACTGGGAGGGGGTGACAGTGACAGAACACGGGGGGGGTGACACAGTGACAGAACACGGTGGGGGTGACAGTGACAGAACACGGATGTGTGACACGGTGACAGAACACGGGGGTGTGACACAGTGAAAGAACACGGGGAGGGGGGTGACAGAACACGGTGGGGGTGACAGTGACAGAACACGGGGGGGTGACATGGTGACAGAACACGGCGGGGTTGACAGCGACAGAACACGGGGTGTGACATAGTGACAGAACACGGGGAGGTGACACAGTGACAGAACACGGGGGGTGTGACACAGTGACAGAACACGGGGGGGTGACACAGTGACAGAACACGGGGGGTGTGACACGGTGACAGAACACGGGGGGTGTGACACAGTGACAGAACACGGGGGGTGTGACACAGTGAAAGAACACGGGGAGGGGGTGACAGAACACGGTGGGGGTGACAGTGACAGAACACGGGGAGGGGGGTGACAGAACACGGTGGGGGTGACAGTGACAGAACACGGGGGGTGTGACATGGTGACAGAACACGGCGGGGTTGACAGCGACAGAACACGGGGGTGTGACACAGTGACAGAACACGGGGAGGTGACACAGTGACAGAACACGGGGGGGGGGGGTGACACAGTGACAGAACACGGGGGGGTGACACAGTGACAGAACACGGGGGGGGTGACACAGTGACAGAACACGGGGGGGTGACACAGTGACAGAACACGGGGGGTGTGATACAGTGACAGAACACGGGGGGGGTGATACAGTGACAGAACACGGGGGGGGGGGGTGACACAGTGACAGAACACGGGGGGGTGATACAGTGACAGAACACGGGGGGGGGGGGTGACACAGTGACAGAACACGGGGGTATCTTCCGCTCAGCATGTAGGACCTGGAGAAATAATTTCTGCTAATCACTCTTTTTCTGCACATATGGGGCGGGAGGGAGAACACTAAACTGTAGAAGGTGGCATTGGGCTGAATGTAGGGGCCCCGGTACATGACTTCCAGGGTGGTAGGGGGTGTTTAATATGTAAGGGAGGGGTCGATAGTGGAGTGGGCTTCATTTTCATCATTTTCTGGTGGGAGAGCAGCTTGCTTGACTGCAGATATGTCAAGTTTCTGGAAAAATATTTCTTAGCTTTGCATGGGATAAAAAAATTAGAGTGTCTCACCTGTCAGGAGGTTCTGGGGACTTGGGAATCAGAGTTCAGAAGCCAGAACAATCCACCAACAAATATACAAAACTGCATATTAGGCATGTGGAGCTGGAGCAGGGACCAGCTGCTTGAAGGCTGATATCTCTGGTTCTGAGCATAGTAGAGACAAGCTGCCAGTGTCCACCGAAAGGGAAGAGTCACAGCTTTTGAAATATACCATCAGAAAAACTCTAAGTTATACAGAGCCTGAGATATCTTGATGGTAATAGCAATTAACAGGCTTGGATGGGGACCACTGCTTTGAACTAGAGATGAGCGGGTTCGGTTTCTCTGAATCCGAACCCGCCAGAACTTCATGTTTTTTTTCACGAGTCCGAGCGACTCGGATCTTCCCGCCTTGCTCGGTTAACCCGAGCGCGCCCGAACGTCATCATGACGCTGTCGGATTCTCGCGAGGCTCGGATTCTATCGCGAGACTCGGATTCTATATAAGGAGCCGCGCGTCGCCGCCATTTTCACACGTGCATTGAGATTGATAGGGAGAGGACGTGGCTGGCGTCCTCTCCGTTTAGAATTAGAATAGATTAGAGAGACACTTGATTTACTAATTTTGGGGAGCATTAGGAGTACTCAGTAGTGTACAGTGCAGAGTTTTGCTGATAGTGACCAGTGACCACCACTTTTATTTATAATCCGTTCTCTGCCTGAAAAAAGCGATACACAGCACACAGTGACTCAGTCACATACCATATCTGTGTGCACTGCTCAGGCTCAGGCCAGTGTGCTGCATCATCTATTATCTATATATAATATTATATATATCTGTCTGACTGCTCAGCTCACACAGCTTATAATTGTGGGGGAGACTGGGGAGCACTACTGCAGTGCCAGTTATAGGTTATAGCAGGAGCCAGGAGTACATAATATATTATATAGTGAGTGACCACCAGACACACAGTGCAGTTTATTTAATATATCCGTTCTCTGCCTGAAAAAAGCGATACACACAGTGACTCAGTCAGTCACATACCATATCTGTGTGCACTGCTCAGGCTCAGGCCAGTGTGCTGCATCATCTATATATATTATATATCTGTCTGACTGCTCAGCTCACACAGCTTATAATTGTGGGGGAGACTGGGGAGCACTACTGCAGTGCCAGTTATAGGTTATAGCAGGAGCCAGGAGTACATAATATTATATTAAAATTAAACAGTGCACACTTTTGCTGCAGGAGTGCCACTGCCAGTGTGACTAGTGACCAGTGACCTGACCACCAGTATATATAATATTAGTAGTATACTATCTCTTTATCAACCAGTCTATATTAGCAGCAGACACAGTACAGTGCGGTAGTTCACGGCTGTGGCTACCTCTGTGTCGGCACTCGGCAGCCCGTCCATAATTGTATATACCACCTAACCGTGTTTTTTTTTTCTTTCTTTATACATACATACTAGTTACGAGTATACTATCTCTTTATCAACCAGTCTATATTAGCAGCAGACACAGTACAGTGCGGTAGTTCACGGCTGTGGCTACCTCTGTGTCGGCACTCGGCAGCCCGTCCATAATTGTATATACCACCTAACCGTGGTTTTTTTTTCTTTCTTTATACATACATACTAGTTACGAGTATACTATCTCTTTATCAACCAGTCTATATATTAGCAGCAGACACAGTACAGTGCGGTAGTTCACGGCTGTGGCTACCTCTGTGTCGGCACTCGGCAGCCCGTCCATAATTGTATATACCAGTGACCTAACCGTGGTTTTTTTTTCTTTCTTTATACATACATACTAGTTACGAGTATACTATCTCTTTATCAACCAGTCTATATATTAGCAGCAGACACAGTACAGTGCGGTAGTTCACGGCTGTGGCTACCTCTGTGTCGGCACTCGGCAGCCCGTCCATAATTGTATATACCAGTGACATAACCGTGGTTTTTTTTTCTTTCTTTATACATACATACTAGTTACGAGTATACTATCTCTTTATCAACCAGTCTATATATTAGCAGCAGACACAGTACAGTGCGGTAGTTCACGGCTGTGGCTACCTCTGTGTCGGCACTCGGCAGCCCGTCCATAATTGTATATACCACCTAACCGTGGTTTTTTTTTCTTTCTTTATACATACATACTAGTTACGAGTATACTATCTCTTTATCAACCAGTCTATATATTAGCAGCAGACACAGTACAGTGCGGTAGTTCACGGCTGTGGCTACCTCTGTGTCGGCACTCCGCAGCCCGTCCATAATTGTATATACCAGTGACCTAACCGTGGTTTTTTTTTCTTTCTTTATACATACATACTAGTTACGAGTATACTATCTCTTTATCAACCAGTCTATATATTAGCAGCAGACACAGTACAGTGCGGTAGTTCACGGCTGTGGCTACCTCTGTGTCGGCACTCGGCAGCCCGTCCATAATTGTATATACCAGTGACCTAACCGTGTTTTTTTTTCTTTCTTTATACATACATACTAGTTACGAGTATACTATCTCTTTATCAACCAGTCTATATATTAGCAGCAGACACAGTACAGTGCAGTAGTTCACGGCTGTGGCTACCTCTGTGTCGGCACTCGGCAGCCCGTCCATAATTGTATATACCAGTGACCTAACCGTGGTTTTTTTTTCTTTCTTTATACATACATACTAGTTACGAGTATACTATCTCTTTATCAACCAGTCTATATATTAGCAGCAGACACAGTACAGTGCGGTAGTTCACGGCTGTGGCTACCTCTGTGTCGGCACTCGGCAGCCCGTCCATAATTGTATATACCAGTGACCTAACCGTGGTTTTTTTTTCTTTCTTTATACATACATACTAGTTACGAGTATACTATCTCTTTATCAACCAGTCTATATATTAGCAGCAGACACAGTACAGTGCGGTAGTTCACGGCTGTGGCTACCTCTGTGTCGGCACTCGGCAGCCCGTCCATAATTGTATATACCAGTGACATAACCGTGGTTTTTTTTTCTTTCTTTATACATACATACTAGTTACGAGTATACTATCTCTTTATCAACCAGTCTATATATTAGCAGCAGACACAGTACAGTGCGGTAGTTCACGGCTGTGGCTACCTCTGTGTCGGCACTCGGCAGCCCGTCCATAATTGTATATACCACCTAACCGTGGTTTTTTTTTCTTTCTTTATACATACATACTAGTTACGAGTATACTATCTCTTTATCAACCAGTCTATATATTAGCAGCAGACACAGTACAGTGCGGTAGTTCACGGCTGTGGCTACCTCTGTGTCGGCACTCGGCAGCCCGTCCATAATTGTATATACCACCTAACCGTGGTTTTTTTTTCTTTCTTTATACATACATACTAGTTACGAGTATACTATCTCTTTATCAACCAGTCTATATATTAGCAGCAGACACAGTACAGTGCGGTAGTTCACGGCTGTGGCTACCTCTGTGTCGGCACTCGGCAGCCCGTCCATAATTGTATATACCACCTAACCGTGGTTTTTTTTTCTTTCTTTATACATACATACTAGTTACGAGTATACTATCTCTTTATCAACCAGTCTATATATTAGCAGCAGACACAGTACAGTGCGGTAGTTCACGGCTGTGGCTACCTCTGTGTCGGCACTCGGCAGCCCGTCCATAATTGTATATACCAGTGACCTAACCGTGTTTTTTTTTTCTTTCTTTATACATACATACTAGTTACGAGTATACTATCTCTTTATCAACCAGTCTATATATTAGCAGCAGACACAGTACAGTGCGGTAGTTCACGGCTGTGGCTACCTCTGTGTCGGCACTCGGCAGCCCGTCCATAATTGTATATACCAGTGACCTAACCGTGGTTTTTTTTTCTTTCTTTATACATACATACTAGTTACGAGTATACTATCTCTTTATCAACCAGTCTATATATTAGCAGCAGACACAGTACAGTGCGGTAGTTCACGGCTGTGGCTACCTCTGTGTCGGCACTCGGCAGCCCGTCCATAATTGTATATACCACCTAACCGTGGTTTTTTTTTCTTTCTTTATACATACATACTAGTTACGAGTATACTATCTCTTTATCAACCAGTCTATATATTAGCAGCAGACACAGTACAGTGCGGTAGTTCACGGCTGTGGCTACCTCTGTGTCGGCACTCGGCAGCCCGTCCATAATTGTATACTAGTATCCAATCCATCCATCTCCATTGTTTACCTGAGGTGCCTTTTAGTTGTGCCTATTAAAATATGGAGAACAAAAATGTTGAGGTTCCAAAATTAGGGAAAGATCAAGATCCACTTCCACCTCGTGCTGAAGCTGCTGCCACTAGTCATGGCCGAGACGATGAAATGCCAGCAACGTCGTCTGCCAAGGCCGATGCCCAATGGCATAGTACAGAGCATGTCAAAAACAAAACACCAAATATCAGTAAAAAAAGGACTCCAAAACCTAAAATAAAATTGTCGGAGGAGAAGCGTAAACTTGCCAATATGCCATTTACCACACGGAGTGGCAAGGAACGGCTGAGGCCCTGGCCTATGTTCATGGCTAGTGGTTCAGCTTCACATGAGGATGGAAGCACTCAGCCTCTCGCTAGAAAACTGAAAAGACTCAAGCTGGCAAAAGCACCGCAAAGAACTGTGCGTTCTTTGAAATCCCAAATCCACAAGGAGAGTCCAATTGTGTCGGTTGCGATGCCTGACCTTCCCAACACTGGACGTGAAGAGCATGCGCCTTCCACCATTTGCACGCCCCCTGCAAGTGCTGGAAGGAGCACCCGCAGTCCAGTTCCTGATAGTCAGATTGAAGATGTCAGTGTTGAAGTACACCAGGATGAGGAGGATATGGGTGTTGCTGGCGCTGGGGAGGAAATTGACCAGGAGGATTCTGATGGTGAGGTGGTTTGTTTAAGTCAGGCACCCGGGGAGACACCTGTTGTCCGTGGGAGGAATATGGCCGTTGACATGCCAGGTGAAAATACCAAAAAAATCAGCTCTTCGGTGTGGAGGTATTTCACCAGAAATGCGGACAACAGGTGTCAAGCCGTGTGTTCCCTTTGTCAAGCTGTAATAAGTAGGGGTAAGGACGTTAACCACCTCGGAACATCCTCCCTTATACGTCACCTGCAGCGCATTCATAATAAGTCAGTGACAAGTTCAAAAACTTTGGGTGACAGCGGAAGCAGTCCACTGACCAGTAAATCCCTTCCTCTTGTAACCAAGCTCACGCAAACCACCCCACCAACTCCCTCAGTGTCAATTTCCTCCTTCCCCAGGAATGCCAATAGTCCTGCAGGCCATGTCACTGGCAAGTCTGACGAGTCCTCTCCTGCCTGGGATTCCTCCGATGCATCCTTGCGTGTAACGCCTACTGCTGCTGGCGCTGCTGTTGTTGCCGCTGGGAGTCGATGGTCATCCCAGAGGGGAAGTCGTAAGCCCACTTGTACTACTTCCAGTAAGCAATTGACTGTTCAACAGTCCTTTGCGAGGAAGATGAAATATCACAGCAGTCATCCTACTGCAAAGCGGATAACTGAGTCCTTGACAACTATGTTGGTGTTAGACGTGCGTCCGGTATCCGCCGTTAGTTCACAGGGAACTAGACAATTTATTGAGGCAGTGTGCCCCCGTTACCAAATACCATCTAGGTTCCACTTCTCTAGGCAGGCGATACCGAGAATGTACACGGACGTCAGAAAAAGACTCACCAGTCTCCTAAAAAATGCAGTTGTACCCAATGTCCACTTAACCACGGACATGTGGACAAGTGGAGCAGGGCAGGGTCAGGACTATATGACTGTGACAGCCCACTGGGTAGATGTATGGACTCCCGCCGCAAGAACAGCAGCGGCGGCACCAGTAGCAGCAT
Source organism: Pseudophryne corroboree (assembly GCF_028390025.1). Classification (NCBI taxonomy): domain Eukaryota; kingdom Metazoa; phylum Chordata; class Amphibia; order Anura; family Myobatrachidae; genus Pseudophryne; species Pseudophryne corroboree. Next base: position 1,079,104 of record NW_026967602.1, read on the forward strand.
CTCGCAAACGCCAACTCTTTCCTAGGCAGGCTACGCTTTGTATCACCGCTTTCCAGAATACGCACACAGCTGAAAACCTCTTACGGCAACTGAGGAAGATCATCGCGGAATGGCTTACCCCAATTGGACTCTCCTGTGGATTTGTGGCATCGGACAACGCCAGCAATATTGTGTGTGCATTAAATATGGGCAAATTCCAGCACGTCCCATGTTTTGCACATACCTTGAATTTGGTGGTGCAGAATTTTTTAAAAAACGACAGGGGCGTGCAAGAGATGCTGTCGGTGGCCAGAAAAATTGCGGGACACTTTCGGCGTACAGGCACCACGTACAGAAGACTGGAGCACCACCAAAAACTACTGAACCTGCCCTGCCATCATCTGAAGCAAGAAGTGGTAACGAGGTGGAATTCAACCCTCTATATGCTTCAGAGGTTGGAGGAGCAGCAAAAGGCCATTCAAGCCTATACAATTGAGCACGATATAGGAGATGGAATGCACCTGTCTCAAGTGCAGTGGAGAATGATTTCAACGTTGTGCAAGGTTCTGATGCCCTTTGAACTTGCCACACGTGAAGTCAGTTCAGACACTGCCAGCCTGAGTCAGGTCATTCCCCTCATCAGGCTTTTGCAGAAGAAGCTGGAGGCATTGAAGAAGGAGCTAAAAGGGAGCGATTCCGCTAGGCATGTGGGACTTGTGGATGCAGCCCTTAATTCGCTTAACAAGGATTCACGGGTGGTCAATCTGTTGAAATCAGAGCACTACATTTTGGCCACCGTGCTCGATCCTAGATTTAAAGCCTACCTTGGATCTCTCTTTCCGGCAGACACAGGTCTGCTGGGGTTGAAAGACCTGCTGGTGACAAAATTGTCAAGTCAAGCGGAACGCGACCTGTCAACATCTCCTCCTTCACATTCTCCCGCAACTGGGGGTGCGAGGAAAAGGCTCAGAATTCCGAGCCCACCCGCTGGCGGTGATGCAGGGCAGTCTGGAGCGACTGCTGATGCTGACATCTGGTCCGGACTGAAGGACCTGACAACGATTACGGACATGTCGTCTACTGTCACTGCATATGATTCTCTCAACATTGATAGAATGGTGGAGGATTATATGAGTGACCGCATCCAAGTAGGCACGTCACACAGTCCGTACTTATACTGGCAGGAAAAAGAGGCAATTTGGAGGCCCTTGCACAAACTGGCTTTATTCTACCTAAGTTGCCCTCCCACAAGTGTGTACTCCGAAAGAGTGTTTAGTGCCGCCGCTCACCTTGTCAGCAATCGGCGTACGAGGTTACATCCAGAAAATGTGGAGAAGATGATGTTCATTAAAATGAATTATAATCAATTCCTCCGCGGAGACATTGACCAGCAGCAATTGCCTCCACAAAGTACACAGGGAGCTGAGATGGTGGATTCCAGTGGGGACGAATTGATAATCTGTGAGGAGGGGGATGTACACGGTGATATATCGGAGGGTGAAGATGAGGTGGACATCTTGCCTCTGTAGAGCCAGTTTGTGCAAGGAGAGATTAATTGCTTCTTTTTTGGGGGGGGTCCAAACCAACCCGTCATATCAGTCACAGTCGTGTGGCAGACCCTGTCACTGAAATGATGGGTTGGTTAAAGTGTGCATGTCCTGTTTTGTTTATACAACATAAGGGTGGGTGGGAGGGCCCAAGGATAATTCCATCTTGCACCTCTTTTTTCTTTTCTTTTTCTTTGCATCATGTGCTGATTGGGGAGGGTTTTTTGGAAGGGACATCCTGCGTGACACTGCAGTGCCACTCCTAGATGGGCCCGGAGTTTGTGTCGGCCACTAGGGTCGCTAATCTTACTCACACAGCTACCTCATTGCGCCTCTTTTTTTCTTTGCGTCATGTGCTGTTTGGGGAGGGTTTTTTGGAAGGGACATCCTGCGTGACACTGCAGTGCCACTCCTAGATGTGCCCGGTGTTTGTGTCGGCCACTAGGGTCGCTAATCTTACTCACACAGCTACCTCATTGCGCCTCTTTTTTTCTTTGCGTCATGTGCTGTTTGGGGAGGGTTTTTTGGAAGGGACATCCTGCGTGACACTGCAGTGCCACTCCTAGATGGGCCCGGTGTTTGTGTCGGCCACTAGGGTCGCTAATCTTACTCACACAGTCAGCTACCTCATTGCGCCTCTTTTTTTCTTTGCGTCATGTGCTGTTTGGGGAGGGTTTTTTGGAAGGGCCATCCTGCGTGACACTGCAGTGCCACTCCTAGATGGGCCCGGTGTTTGTGTCGGCCACTAGGGTCGCTAATCTTACTCACACAGCTACCTCATTGCGCCTCTTTTTTTCTTTGCGTCATGTGCTGTTTGGGGAGGGTTTTTTGGAAGGGCCATCCTGCGTGACACTGCAGTGCCACTCCTAGATGGGCCCGGTGTTTGTGTCGGCCACTAGGGTCGCTAATCTTACTCACACAGCTACCTCATTGCGCCTCTTTTTTTCTTTGCGTCATGTGCTGTTTGGGGAGGGTTTTTTGGAAGGGACATCCTGCGTGACACTGCAGTGCCACTCCTAGATGGGCCCGGTGTTTGTGTCGGCCACTAGGGTCGCTTATCTTACTCACACAGCGACCTCGGTGCAAATTTTAGGACTAAAAATAATATTGTGAGGTGTGAGGTATTCAGAATAGACTGAAAATGAGTGTAAATTATGGTTTTTGAGGTTAATAATACTTTGGGATCAAAATGACCCCCAAATTCTATGATTTAAGCTGTTTTTTAGTGTTTTTGGAAAAAAACACCCGAATCCAAAACACACCCGAATCCGACAAAAATAATTCGGTGAGGTTTTGCCAAAACGCGTTCGAACCCAAAACACGGCCGCGGAACCGAACCCAAAACCAAAACACAAAACCCGAAAAATTTCAGGCGCTCATCTCTACTTTGAACTCGGATATCTCTGGTTCCCTAGGGACGATTTTCAAAAATCTGGAACCCCTGGAAAGAGGGGACCCTCAGCTATCAGCTTAGGGCCCTTATACTCCTGGGGCCCTTGGGCAAGAGCCCATTGAGCCCATACGAAAAGACGGCCCTGATGGTGACAGAACATGGTGGGGTTGACAGTGACAGAACACGGGGAGGTGACACAGTGACAGAACACGGGGAGGTGACACAGTGACAGAACACGGGGAGGTGACACAGTGACAGAACACGGGGAGGTGACACAGTGACAGAACACGGGGGTGTGTGACAGCGACAGAACACGGGGAGGTGTGACAGTGATAGAACACGGAGAGGTGGCACAGTGACAGAACACGGGGAGGTGACACAGTGACAGAACACGGGAAGGTGACACAGTGACAGAACACGGGGAGGTGACACAGTGACAGAACACGGTGGTGTGTGACAGTGATAGAACACGGGGAGGTGACACAGTGACAGAACACGGGGAGGTGACATAGTGACAGAACACGGGGGTGTGTGACAGTGATAGAACACGGGGAGGTGACACAGTGACAGAACACGGGGAGGTGACATAGTGACAGAACACGGGGGTGTGTGACAGTGATAGAACACGGGGAGGTGACACAGTGACAGAACACGGGTGTGTGTGACAGTGATAGAACACGGGGAGGTGACACAGTGACAGAACACGGGGAGGTGACACAGTGACAGAACACGGGGGTGTGACACAGTGACAGAACGCGGGGAGGTGACACAGTGACAGAACACGGGGAGGTGACACAGTGACAGAACACGGGGAGGTGACACAGTGACAGAACACGGGGAGGTGACACAGTGACAGAACACGGGGAGGTGGCACAGTGACAGAACACGGGGAGGTGACACAGTGACAGAACACGGGAAGGTGACACAGTGACAGAACACGGGGAGGTGACACAGTGACAGAACACGGTGGTGTGTGACAGTGATAGAACACGGGGAGGTGACACAGTGACAGAACACGGGGAGGTGACATAGTGACAGAACACGGGGGTGTGTGACAGTGATAGAACACGGGGAGGTGACACAGTGACAGAACACGGGGAGGTGACATAGTGACAGAACACGGGGGTGTGTGACAGTGATAGAACACGGGGAGGTGACACAGTGACAGAACACGGGTGTGTGTGACAGTGATAGAACACGGGGAGGTGACACAGTGACAGAACACGGGGAGGTGACACAGTGACAGAACACGGGGGTGTGACACAGTGACAGAACGCGGGGAGGTGACACAGTGACAGAACACGGGGAGGTGACACAGTGACAGAACACGGGGAGGTGACACAGTGACAGAACACGGGGAGGTGACACAGTGACAGAACACGGGGGTGTGACACAGTGACAGAACACGGGGAGGTGACACAGTGACAGAACACGGGGGTGTGACACAGTGACAGAACACGGGGAGGTGACACAGTGACAGAACACGGGGAGGTGACACAGTGACAGAACACGGGTGTGTGTGACAGTGATAGAACACGGGGAGGTGGCACAGTGACAGAACACGGGGAGGTGACACAGTGACAGAACACGGGGGGAGGTGACACAGTGACAGAACACGGGGAGGTGACACAGTGACAGAACACGGGGGGTGTGACATAGTGACAGAACACGGGGAGGTGACACAGTGACAGAACACGGGGAGGTGACACAGTGACAGAACACGGGTGTGTGTGACAGTGATAGAACACGGGGAGGTGGCACAGTGACAGAACACGGGGAGGTGACACAGTGACAGAACACGGGGAGGTGACACAGTGACAGAACACGGGTGTGTGTGACAGTGATAGAACACGGGGAGGTGGCACAGTGACAGAACACAGGGAGGTGACACAGTGACAGAACATGGGGAGGTGACACAGTGACAGAACACGGGTGTGTGTGACAGTGATAGAACACGGGGAGGTGACACAGTGACAGAACACGGGGAGGTGACACAGTGACAGAACACGGGGGTGTGACACAGTGACAGAACACGGGGAGGTGACACAGTGACAGAACACGGGGAGGTGACACAGTGACAGAACACGGGGGTGTGACACAGTGACAGAACACAGGGAGGTGACACAGTGACAGAACACGGGGGTGTGTGACAGTGATAGAACACGGGGAGGTGGCACAGTGACAGAACACGGGGAGGTGACACAGTGACAGAACACGGGGAGGTGACACAGTGACAGAACACGGGGAGGTGACACAGTGACAGAACACGGGTGTGTGTGACAGTGATAGAACACGGGGAGGTGGCACAGTGACAGAACACGGGGAGGTGACACAGTGACAGAACACGGGGGTGTGACACAGTGACAGAACACAGGGAGGTGACACAGTGACAGAACACGGGGGTGTGTGACAGTGATAGAACACGGGGAGGTGACACAGTGACAGAACACGGGGAGGTGACAGTGACAGAACACGGGGAGGTGACACAGTGACAGAACACGGGGAGGTGACACAGTGACAGAACACGGGGAGGTGACACAGTGACAGAACACGGGGGGGTGACATAGTGACAGAACAAGGGGGGGTGACACAGTGACAGAACACGGGTGTGTGTGACAGTGATAGAACACGGGGAGGTGGCACAGTGACAGAACACGGGGAGGTGACACAGTGACAGAACATGGGGAGGTGACACAGTGACAGAACACGGGTGTGTGTGACAGTGATAGAACACGGGGAGGTGACACAGTGACAGAACACGGGGAGGTGACACAGTGACAGAACACGGGAAGGTGACATAGTGACAGAACACGGGGGGGTGACACAGTGACAGAACACGGGTGTGTGTGACAGTGATAGAACACGGGGAGGTGGCACAGTGACAGAACACGGGGAGGTGACACAGTGACAGAACACAGAGAGGTGACACAGTGACAGAACACGGAGAGGTGACACAGTGATAGAACACGCGGAGGTGACACAGTGACAGAACACGGGGAGGTGACATAGTGACAGAACACGGGGGTAGGTGACAGTGATAGAACACGGGGGTGTGACACAGTGACAGAACACGGGGAGGTGACACAGTGACAGAACATGGAGAGGTGACACAGTGATAGAACACGCGGAGGTGACACAGTGACAGAACACGGGGAGGTGACATAGTGACAGAACACGGGGGTAGGTGACAGTGATAGAACACGGGGGTGTGACACAGTGACAGAACACGGGGAGGTGACACAGTGACAGAACACGGGGAGGTGACACAGTGACAGAACACGGAGAGGTGACACAGTGACAGAACACGGGTGTGTGTGACAGTGATAGAACACGCGGAGGTGACACAGTGACAGAACACGGGGAGGTGACACAGTGACAGAACACGGGGGGTGTGACACAGTGACAGAACACGGGGGGTGTGACACAGTGAAAGAACACAGGGGGGTGTGACAGTGACAGAACACGGGGAGGTGACACAGTGACAGAACACGGGGAGGTGACATAGTGACAGAACACGGGGAGGTGACACAGTGACAGAACACGGGGGGTGACACAGTGACAGAACACAGGGAGGTGACACAGTGACAGAACACAAAGAGGTGACACAGTGACAGAACACAGGTGTGTGTGTGACAGTGATAGAACACGGGGAGGTGGCACAGTGACAGAACACGGGGAGGTGACACAGTGACAGAACACGGGGGGTGTGACACAGTGACAGAACACGGGGGGTGTGACACAGTGACAGAACACGGGGGTGTGTGACAGTGACAGAACACGGGGAGGTGACACAGTGACAGAACATGGGGGGGGGTGACAGTGACAGAACACGGGGGGGGGTGACAGTGACAGAACACAGGGAGGTGACACAGTGACAGAACACGGGGAGGTGACACAGTGACAGAACATGGGGGGGGGTGACAGTGACAGAACACGGGGGTGTGTGACAGCGACAGAACACAGGGAGGTGACACAGTGACAGAACACGGGGAGGTGACACAGTGACAGAACACGGTGGTGTGTGACAGTGATAGAACACGGGGAGGTGACACAGTGACAGAACACGGGGAGGTGACATAGTGACAGAACACGGGGGTGTGTGACAGTGATAGAACACGGGGAGGTGACACAGTGACAGAACACGGGTGTGTGTGACAGTGATAGAACACGGGGAGGTGACACAGTGACAGAACACGGGGAGGTGACACAGTGACAGAACACGGGGGTGTGACACAGTGACAGAACACGGGGAGGTGACACAGTGACAGAACACGGGGAGGTGACACAGTCACAGAACACGGGTGTGTGTGACAGTGATAGAACACGGGGAGGTGGCACAGTGACAGAACACGGGGAGGTGACACAGTGACAGAACACGGGTGTGTGTGACAGTGATAGAACACGGGGAGGTGGCACAGTGACAGAACACGGGGAGGTGACACAGTGACAGAACACGGGTGTGTGTGACAGTGATAGAACACGGGGAGGTGGCACAGTGACAGAACACGGGGAGGTGACACAGTGACAGAACACGGGGAGGTGACACAGTGACAGAACACGGGTGTGTGTGACAGTGATAGAACACGGGGAGGTGACACAGTGACAGAACACGGGGAGGTGACACAGTGACAGAACACGGGGGTGTGACACAGTGACAGAACACGGGGAGGTGACATAGTGACAGAACACGGGGAGGTGACACAGTGACAGAACACGGGTGTGTGTGACAGTGATAGAACACGGGGAGGTGGCACAGTGACAGAACACGGGGAGGTGACACAGTGACAGAACACGGGGAGGTGACACAGTGACAGAACACGGGTGTGTGTGACAGTGATAGAACACGGGGAGGTGGCACAGTGACAGAACACGGGGAGGTGACACAGTGACAGAACACGGGGAGGTGACACAGTGACAGAACACGGGGAGGTGACACAGTGACAGAACACGGGTGTGTGTGACAGTGACAGAACACGGGGAGGTGGCACAGTGACAGAACACGGGGAGGTGACATAGTGACAGAACACGGGGAGGTGACACAGTGACAGAACACGGGGAGGTGACACAGTGACAGAACACAGGGAGTTGACACAGTGACAGAACACGGGTGTGTGTGACAGTGATAGAACACGGGGAGGTGACACAGTGACAGAACACGGGGAGGTGACACAGTGACAGAACACGGGGAGGTGACACAGTGACAGAACACGGGTGTGTGTGACAGTGATAGAACACGGGGAGGTGGCACAGTGACAGAACACGGGGAGGTGACACAGTGACAGAACACGGGTGTGTGTGACAGTGATAGAACACGGGGAGGTGGCACAGTGACAGAACACGGGGAGGTGACACAGTGACAGAACACGGGGAGGTGACACAGTGACAGAACACGGGTGTGTGTGACAGTGATAGAACACGGGGAGGTGACACAGTGACAGAACACGGGGAGGTGACACAGTGACAGAACACGGGTGTGTGTGACAGTGATAGAACACGGGGAGGTGACACAGTGACAGAACACGGGGAGGTGACACAGTGACAGAACACGGGGAGGTGACACAGTGACAGAACACGGGTGTGTGTGACAGTGATAGAACACGGGGAGGTGGCACAGTGACAGAACACGGGGAGGTGACACAGTGACAGAACACGGGTGTGTGTGACAGTGATAGAACACGGGGAGGTGGCACAGTGACAGAACACGGGGAGGTGACACAGTGACAGAACACGGGGAGGTGACACAGTGACAGAACACGGGTGTGTGTGACAGTGATAGAACACGGGGAGGTGACACAGTGACAGAACACGGGGAGGTGACACAGTGACAGAACACGGGGGTGTGACACAGAGACAGAACACGGGGAGGTGACACAGTGACAGAACACGGGGAGGTGACATAGTGACAGAACACGGGGAGGTGACACAGTGACAGAACACGGGTGTGTGTGACAGTGATAGAACACGGGGAGGTGGCACAGTGACAGAACACGGGGAGGTGACACAGTGACAGAACACGGGGGGGAGGTGACACAGTGACAGAACACGGGTGTGTGTGACAGTGATAGAACACGGGGAGGTGGCACAGTGACAGAACACGGGGAGGTGACACAGTGACAGAACACGGGGAGGTGACACAGTGACAGAACACGGGGAGGTGACACAGTGACAGAACACGGGTGTGTGTGACATAGTGACAGAACACGGGGAGGTGACACAGTGACAGAACACGGGTGTGTGTGACAGTGATAGAACACGGGGAGGTGGCACAGTGACAGAACACGGGGAGGTGACACAGTGACAGAACACGGGGAGGTGACACAGTGACAGAACACGGGTGTGTGTGACAGTGATAGAACACGGGGAGGTGGCACAGTGACAGAACACGGGGAGGTGACACAGTGACAGAACACGGGGAGGTGACACAGTGACAGAACACGGGGAGGTGACACAGTGACAGAACACGGGTGTGTGTGACAGTGACAGAACACGGGGAGGTGGCACAGTGACAGAACACGGGGAGGTGACATAGTGACAGAACACGGGGAGGTGACACAGTGACAGAACACGGGGAGGTGACACAGTGACAGAACACAGGGAGTTGACACAGTGACAGAACACGGGTGTGTGTGACAGTGATAGAACACGGGGAGGTGACACAGTGACAGAACACGGGGAGGTGACACAGTGACAGAACACGGGGAGGTGACACAGTGACAGAACACGGGTGTGTGTGACAGTGATAGAACACGGGGAGGTGGCACAGTGACAGAACACGGGGAGGTGACACAGTGACAGAACACGGGTGTGTGTGACAGTGATAGAACACGGGGAGGTGGCACAGTGACAGAACACGGGGAGGTGACACAGTGACAGAACACGGGGAGGTGACACAGTGACAGAACACGGGTGTGTGTGACAGTGATAGAACACGGGGAGGTGACACAGTGACAGAACACGGGGAGGTGACACAGTGACAGAACACGGGTGTGTGTGACAGTGATAGAACACGGGGAGGTGACACAGTGACAGAACACGGGGAGGTGACACAGTGACAGAACACGGGGAGGTGACACAGTGACAGAACACGGGTGTGTGTGACAGTGATAGAACACGGGGAGGTGGCACAGTGACAGAACACGGGGAGGTGACACAGTGACAGAACACGGGTGTGTGTGACAGTGATAGAACACGGGGAGGTGGCACAGTGACAGAACACGGGGAGGTGACACAGTGACAGAACACGGGGAGGTGACACAGTGACAGAACACGGGTGTGTGTGACAGTGATAGAACACGGGGAGGTGACACAGTGACAGAACACGGGGAGGTGACACAGTGACAGAACACGGGGGTGTGACACAGAGACAGAACACGGGGAGGTGACACAGTGACAGAACACGGGGAGGTGACATAGTGACAGAACACGGGGAGGTGACACAGTGACAGAACACGGGTGTGTGTGACAGTGATAGAACACGGGGAGGTGGCACAGTGACAGAACACGGGGAGGTGACACAGTGACAGAACACGGGGAGGTGACACAGTGACAGAACACGGGTGTGTGTGACAGTGATAGAACACGGGGAGGTGGCACAGTGACAGAACACGGGGAGGTGACACAGTGACAGAACACGGGGAGGTGACACAGTGACAGAACACGGGGAGGTGACACAGTGACAGAACACGGGTGTGTGTGACAGTGACAGAACACGGGGAGGTGGCACAGTGACAGAACACGGGGAGGTGACATAGTGACAGAACACGGGGAGGTGACACAGTGACAGAACACGGGGAGGTGACACAGTGACAGAACACAGGGAGTTGACACAGTGACAGAACACGGGGGTGTGTGACAGTGATAGAACACGGGGAGGTGACACAGTGACAGAACACGGGTGTGTGTGACAGTGATAGAACACGGGGAGGTGGCACAGTGACAGAACACGGGGAGGTGACACAGTGACAGAACACGGGGAGGTGACACAGTGACAGAACACGGGTGTGTGTGACAGTGATAGAACACGGGGAGGTGACACAGTGACAGAACACGGGGAGGTGACACAGTGACAGAACACGGGGAGGTGACACAGTGACAGAACACGGGGAGGTGACATAGTGACAGAACACGGGGGTAGGTGACAGTGATAGAACACGGGGGTGTGACACAGTGACAGAACACGGGGAGGTGACACAGTGACAGAACACGGGGAGGTGACACAGTGACAGAACACGGAGAGGTGACACAGTGACAGAACACGGGTGTGTGTGACAGTGATAGAACACGCGGAGGTGACACAGTGACAGAACACGGGGAGGTGACACAGTGACAGAACACGGGGGGTGTGACACAGTGACAGAACACGGGGGGTGTGACACAGTGACAGAACACGGGGGGGTGTGACAGTGACAGAACACGGGGAGGTGACACAGTGACAGAACACGGGGAGGTGACATAGTGACAGAACACGGAGAGGTGACACAGTGACAGAACATGGGGGGGTGACACAGTGACAGAACACAGGGAGGTGACACAGTGACAGAACACGGCGGTGTGACACAGTGACAGAACACAGGGAGGTGACACAGTGACAGAACACGGGTGTGTGTGACAGTGATAGAACACGGGGAGGTGGCACAGTGACAGAACACGGGGAGGTGACACAGTGACAGAACACGGGGGGTGTGACACAGTGACAGAACACGGGGGGTGTGACACAGTGACAGAACACGGGGGTGTGTGACAGTGACAGAACACGGGGAGGTGACACAGTGACAGAACATGGGGGGGGGGGGTGACAGTGACAGAACACGGGGGGGTGTGACAGTGACAGAACACAGGGAGGTGACACAGTGACAGAACACAGGGAGGTGACACAGTGACAGAACACGGGGGTGTGACACTGTGACAGAACACAGGGAGGTGACACAGTGACAGAACACGGGGGTGTGACACAGTGACAGAACACAGGGAGGTCACACAGTGACAGAACACGGGGAGGTGACAGTGACAGAACACGGGGGTGTGTGACAGTGACAGAACACAGGGAGGTGACACAGTGACAGAACACGGGGGTGTGTGACAGTGATAGAACACGAGGAGGTGACACAGTGACAGAACACGGGTGTGTGTGACAGTGATAGAACACGGGGAGGTGGCACAGTGACAGAACACGGGGAGGTGACACAGTGACAGAACACGGGGAGGTGACACAGTGACAGAACACGGGTGTGTGTGACAGTGATAGAACACGGGGAGGTGACACAGTGACAGAACACGGGGAGGTGACACAGTGACAGAACACGGGGAGGTGACACAGTGACAGAACACGGGGAGGTGACATAGTGACAGAACACGGGGGTAGGTGACAGTGATAGAACACGGGGGTGTGACACAGTGACAGAACACGGGGAGGTGACACAGTGACAGAACACGGGGAGGTGACACAGTGACAGAACACGGAGAGGTGACACAGTGACAGAACACGGGTGTGTGTGACAGTGATAGAACACGCGGAGGTGACACAGTGACAGAACACGGGGAGGTGACACAGTGACAGAACACGGGGGGTGTGACACAGTGACAGAACACGGGGGGTGTGACACAGTGACAGAACACGGGGGTGTGTGACAGTGACAGAACACGGGGAGGTGACACAGTGACAGAACACGGGGAGGTGACATAGTGACAGAACACGGAGAGGTGACACAGTGACAGAACATGGGGGGGTGACACAGTGACAGAACACAGGGAGGTGACACAGTGACAGAACACGGCGGTGTGACACAGTGACAGAACACAGGGAGGTGACACAGTGACAGAACACGGGTGTGTGTGACAGTGATAGAACACGGGGAGGTGGCACAGTGACAGAACACGGGGAGGTGACACAGTGACAGAACACGGGGGGTGTGACACAGTGACAGAACACGGGGGGTGTGACACAGTGACAGAACACGGGGGTGTGTGACAGTGACAGAACACGGGGAGGTGACACAGTGACAGAACATGGGGGGGGGGTGACAGTGACAGAACACGGGGGGGTGTGACAGTGACAGAACACAGGGAGGTGACACAGTGACAGAACACAGGGAGGTGACACAGTGACAGAACACGGGGGTGTGACACTGTGACAGAACACAGGGAGGTGACACAGTGACAGAACACGGGGGTGTGACACTGTGACAGAACACAGGGAGGTCACACAGTGACAGAACACGGGGAGGTGACAGTGACAGAACACGGGGGTGTGTGACAGTGACAGAACACAGGGAGGTGACACAGTGACAGAACACGGGGGTGTGTGACAGTGATAGAACACGGGGAGGTGACACAGTGACAGAACACGGGTGTGTGTGACAGTGATAGAACACGGGGAGGTGGCACAGTGACAGAACACGGGGAGGTGACACAGTGACAGAACACGGGGAGGTGACACAGTGACAGAACACGGGGAGGTGACACAGTGACAGAACACGGGTGTGTGTGACAGTGATAGAACACGGGGAGGTGACACAGTGACAGAACACGGGGAGGTGACACAGTGACAGAACACGGGGAGGTGACACAGTGACAGAACACGGGGAGGTGACATAGTGACAGAACACGGGGGTAGGTGACAGTGATAGAACACGGGGGTGTGACACAGTGACAGAACACGGGGAGGTGACACAGTGACAGAACACGGGGAGGTGACACAGTGACAGAACACGGAGAGGTGACACAGTGACAGAACACGGGTGTGTGTGACAGTGATAGAACACGCGGAGGTGACACAGTGACAGAACACGGGGAGGTGACACAGTGACAGAACACGGGGGGTGTGACACAGTGACAGAACACGGGGGGTGTGACACAGTGACAGAACACGGGGGTGTGTGACAGTGACAGAACACGGGGAGGTGACACAGTGACAGAACACGGGGAGGTGACATAGTGACAGAACACGGAGAGGTGACACAGTGACAGAACATGGGGGGGGTGACACAGTGACAGAACACAGGGAGGTGACACAGTGACAGAACACGGCGGTGTGACACAGTGACAGAACACAGGGAGGTGACACAGTGACAGAACACGGGTGTGTGTGACAGTGATAGAACACGGGGAGGTGGCACAGTGACAGAACATGGGGGGGGGGGTGACAGTGACAGAACACGGGTGTGTGTGACAGTGACAGAACACAGGGAGGTGACACAGTGACAGAACACGGGGAGGTGACACAGTGACAGAACACGGGGGGTGTGACACAGTGACAGAACACGGGGGGTGTGACACAGTGACAGAACACGGGGGTGTGTGACAGTGACAGAACACGGGGAGGTGACACAGTGACAGAACATGGGGGGGGGTGACAGTGACAGAACACGGGGGGGTGTGACAGTGACAGAACACAGGGAGGTGACACAGTGACAGAACACAGGGAGGTGACACAGTGACAGAACACGGGGGTGTGACACTGTGACAGAACACAGGGAGGTGACACAGTGACAGAACACGGGGGTGTGACACAGTGACAGAACACAGGGAGGTCACACAGTGACAGAACACGGGGAGGTGACAGTGACAGAACACGGGGGTGTGTGACAGTGACAGAACACAGGGAGGTGACACAGTGACAGAACACGGGGAGGTGACAGTGACAGAACACGGGTGTGTGTGACAGTGACAGAACACGGGGAGGTGAAACAGTGACAGAACACGGGGGGGGTGACACAGTGACAGAACACGGGGGTGTGACACAGTGACAGAACACGGGGGTGTGTGACAGTGACAGAATACGGGGAGGTGACACAGTGACAGAACACGGTGGGGGTGACAGTGACAGAACACGGGGGGGGGTGACATGGTGACAGAACATGGTGGGGTTGACAGCGACAGAACACGGGGAGGTGACACAGTGACAGAACACGGGGGGGGTGACACAGTGACAGAACACGGGGGGGGTGACACAGTGACAGAACACGGGGAGGTGACACAGTGACAGAACACGGGGGGGGTGACACAGTGACAGAACACGGGGGGGTGACACAGTGACAGAACACGGGGAGGTGACACAGTGACAGAACACGGGGAGGTGACACAGTGACAGAACACGGGGGGGTGACACAGTGACAGAACACGGGGAGGTGACACAGTGACAGAACACGGGGGGGGTGACACAGTGACAGAACACGGGGGGGTGACACAGTGACAGAACACGGGGGGGGTGACACAGTGACAGAACACGGGGGGGTGACACAGTGACAGAACACGGGGGGTGTGATACAGTGACAGAACACGGGGGGGGGTGATACAGTGACAGAACAGAGGGGGGGAGGTGACACAGTGACAGAACACGGGGGGGGTGATACAGTGACAGAACACGGGGGGGGGGGGGGGTGACACAGTGACAGAACACGGGGGGTGACATGGTGATAGAACACGGGGGGGGGTGACACAGTGACAGAACACGTGGTTGACATGGTGACAGAACACGGGAGGGGTTGGTACAGTGAGAGCTAAAGATCTCTCCCCCAAACCTAAAAACAGTCTGCCGCCACTGCCCGCACACACAAATATGTGCACACTATCACACACACACAAATATACACACACACACACACACACACACACACACACACACACACACACACACACACACACACTTTCTCTCACTTTTCCCAATAACTTACTGATCTGGCTGGCAGTGGCAGGAAGGATGGATCTGTAGCAGTCTGGCTCTTGTCCCGTGTAGCCCCGCCCCCCTGAGGTCCCGTGTAGCCCCGCCCCCTCATCGACACTAAGTCCCGCCCCCTTCTCGGCTGAACACAGCCGTTGTCACTGGGGACTCTGGAGGAGGCTGCTACAACGCAGCAGCAGGGGAGAGAGGCACCGCTGGCAGCTTGGAGGTACTGCAGTGCAGAGCAATGACAAGCAGCTCAGCCGGTCGGGCCGCTTGTCATTGCTCGCTGGTGGGAGGCAGTGGGCCGGGCAGGATCGGTTTGCGGGCCGCATCCGGCCCGTGGGCCGTATTTTGCCCACCCCTACCTGAAGACCTGAACTGAGCTTAATGCGTGGAGCCCTCCCTCAATCTTCATCCTTTACCCCTGCATCCCTTATTCGGAGGCTTACCATCCAATCTCTTTGAAATGTGCTACTCATGAAATACACGGGTTCTGAGGCTGATTAACCTTTGTAATTCATGAGTATCTCAGTTTAAAGGGTAAGTATGGTAAGCTTTTGATGAAGCCCAGATGCTCTTTAGTAAGCCGTTCTACTACACACCTACAGTGTATCTCGAAAGTATTCACAGCGCTTCACTTTTCCCACATGTTGCTACAGCCTTATTCCAAAATGGAATAAATTAATGTTTTCCCTCAAAATTCTACAAACAACACCCCATAATGACAACGTGAAATTTTTTTTTGTGATTTCTGCAAATTTATGAAAAATAAAAAAACTAAGAAATCACATGTACGTAAGTATTCACAGCCTTTGCCATGAAGCTCAGAATTGAGCTCAGGTGCATCCTGTTTCCACTGATCATCCTTGAGATGTTCCTACAGTTTAATTGTAGTCCACCTGTGGTAAATTCAGTTGATTGGACATGATTTGGAAAGGCACACACCTGTCTATATAAGGTCCCACACTTGACAGTGCATGTCTGAGCACAAACCAAGCATGAAGTCATAGGAATTGTCTGTAGACCTCAGAGACAGGATTGTCTCGAAGCACAAATCTGGGGAAGGGTACAGAAAAATATCTGCTGCTTTGAAGGTCCCAATGAGCACAGTGGCCTCCATCATCTGTAAATTGAAGAAGTTCGGAACCACCAGGACTCTTCCTAGAGCTAGCCGGCCATCTAAACTGAGCGATTGGGGAGAAAGGCCCTAGTCAGGGAGGTGACCAAGAACTCAGAGCTACAGCATTCCTCTGTGGAGAGAGGAGAACCTTCCAGAAGGACAACCATCTCTGCAGCAATCCACCAATCAGGCCTGTATGGTAAAGTGTCCAGACGGAAGCTATTCCTTAGTAAAAAGCACATAGCAGCCCACCTGGAGTTTGCCAAAATGCACCTGAAGGACTCAGACCATGAAAAACAAAATTCTCTGGTCTGATGAGACAAAGATTGAACTCTTTGGCGTGAATCTCAGGCGTCATGTTTGGAGGAAAACAGGCACCGCTCATCACCAGGCCAATACCATCCCTACAGTGAAGCATGGTGGTGGCAGCATCATGCTGTGGGGACGTTTTTCAGCGGCAGGAACTGGGAGACTAGTCATAGAGGGAAAGATGAATGCAGCAATGTAGAGAGACATCCTGGGTGAAATTCTGCTCCAGAGCGCTCTTGACCTCAGGCTGGGGAGACGGTTCATCTTTCAGCAGGACAACAACCCCAAGCACACAGCCAAGATATCAAAGGAGTGGCTTCAGGACAACTCTGAATGTCCTTGAGTGGCCCAGCCAGAGCCCAGACTTAAATCCGATTGAACATCTCTGGAGAGATCTGAAAATGGCTGTGCGCCGACGCTTCCCATCCAACCTGATGGAGCTTGAGAGGTACTGCAAAGAGGAATGGGCGAAACTGCCCAAAGATAGGTGTGCCAAGCTTGTGGCATCATATTCAAAAAGACTTGAGGCTGTAATTGCTGCCAAAGGTGCATCAGCAAAGTATTGAGCAAAGGCTGTGAATACTTATGTACATGTGATTTCTTAGTTTTTTATTTTTAATACATTTGTAAAAATCTCAAACACTTTATTCACGTTGTCATTATGGGGTATTGTGAGTAAAATTTTGAGGGGGAAAATAATTTATTCCATTTTGGAATAAGGCTGTAACAACAAAATATGGAAAATGTGTAGCGCTATGAATACTTTCCAGATGCACTGTATAGGGTGGTTTTATATACACACAGAAACCTGGGACAAATACCTGCTCTCAGTCACCATTCCGGTTCTGTTTGGACCAGTGTGGGATAAGAAACTGGTATGAATTGGTGCCTTCAGTGTACACAATGTTCATATGCAATAAACAGTTATGTACAGAACCTTCCTGTTTTGTCCTTGGTTTCCTTCAACCCGAGGGGAATTCAGTGATATGACATTGGGTAGCCTTTAGCTTTTACCTACATACACAATTATTAATATGTCAATGAAACAGGTAACATGAGCCGCACAGGTGTACAAGTTCAACGAGAACACAGAGAAATACGCTAGATTAAAGATATTAAATCCGAAAAATGTTTCCAAAGCTTTTAGTTAAAATATTACAAATTACAGAGACACAGATTATATTGCAATCATTTCAGAAAATAAAAATAAAAGGAATAGTTTGCAGTTACTCCAGAACTTACTATAAATAATTTAGGAATTTCTGTTGTGGAGGTTTGAGAAATATAAGAGGTATGGAAGTGTGCACACATGATCCAGCCAAACACACATATTTATCTCCCCAGTTCTGCTTCGTGACCCCCACCTCTTGAATTTACTCATTCAATGCCAAAGTTAAACGATTGAGGTATTGGTGTAAAAGCCCCTTTCTCTGCCGAGCCGGCATGGCTATTTCATTATCTAGTTGTGGTGTGTTTGACCTGTAACTGGGCAAATTTATTCGATGGGATGTAATGGAGTCAAGAATCAAGACACATGTTTACAATCAGCGGCCATTCACCTGATGTTGGGAGAACAGGCCGATGATTGTATAGGTGTGAATTGATTTAAATTGCCATCACATTTAAACGCTAGTAACAGCACCCCATCTCGCACCCTTTGCCCGGCCAGCCGAATGCACGATTTGCCTATGGGATAGCGAACACTCACCGGTCAGGTGAAATGCAAAGACAGGTAAAGGCAGTAAATATAGGACGTCTCATACATTGTCACTGGCCGCTGTGTGTGGCAACCTCTAGTGACCAGTCATTGTGTATCAGCTGCAGGTCTCCGACTCCTCAGGGATTCTCCTCGGCTACATAGAGCAAAAGTGGACGAATTTTACCATCATGGACTCATTGCACCAAGTCTGTCTCACAGTAAAAAGTCCAGGATGGGGGCAAGGTTTTATGTCTGACGTCAAATATCAGGTAGGTGCTCCTGCCGCCATCACTGTATGGCCACTTGATATAAATCTTTGTGAGTCCATATTCTCATAGAAACACCAAACACAATTTCCAAATGTGTCAGGTTTTATGTTATTTCCAGAGTAACTCAGTCATTATGCGATTGTACACTGACCTATTTATAAAGTGCCTGTTATCATCAAAGAGATTGTAACTCACTTGTATCACAGAAACCTCCAGTAAATGTGTGACCTGGCGGGAGGTGATATCTGCCAATGTTGAGCCTATGGGCGGCTTGACCCCTAAATTCATAGACACCACCCACCTGAGCGGCAGAAACGCCCAGTCATTAATAAATACTGTAACTTCTGCATTAAAATGAGCCACTGTGCAAAATGCCGCAGATCCAGATAAGCAATGATTGCCACATGCAACACGAGGGAATGGCAGTATCGGAACCGGCCAACGAAATATACTGCGAGACTGCAGATCTGGTCACTGAAGAGAGAGAATATTTACTTCAGACACAACAGAAACAGACTGAAAATACAAACTGACCTGGTGGCATTTGGAGGTCAAATCATCAAAACCATGACACGGCCATATTGGATTATAGTGTGCGCCATTACTGTGATGTCAGACCACTACATTACACTGGGCTTGGTACACCTGAGAGCGAAAGTCCATATGGTATAGCAAGAAACTCCACATGACGAGGCTTGGTGTAATGACACAGCGGGTCTCAGTCATGCAGACCATGCACCACAACAAAGCAATTGTGGCCTCGAGACTCATTGAGAATGGTCCAACAAGATATTGCTGACATCCCTAGGGCAAAAATCTTCAGCACCCTGGATGCTAAATGCAGATTTTGGCAGATCCCTCTGGACAAAGAGTTATTACTGTTCACTGCATTTATGACCCACTGGATACTATGCTTTCTTACGTATGCCTTATGGCCTGACCACCTGGTGCAGGAAAGGTTACGTGCCATTCATTTTAGGCTCAACCCAGATGAATGCAGGTTCCAGCTGTTGGAAGTTACAGACATCGGTCACCACTTAACTGATCAAGGGGTCAAGCCAGACCCCGAAAAAAAATGGTGGTAATTCAGCAAATGCTGTTCCCTTGAAGACAAACTTGGCCTTCAACACATCCTGGGAATGACATACTACCTTTCTTCTCGACTACAGTGAGACAACCGCGCCACTAAGACACCTTCTATATCAAGATACGGAATAGTTCTGGTAGGAACAGTAGCAAACTTAAAGCACCTGCTCACAAGCCCTCCAGTACTTCAGTACTTTAATGTGTACTTACCGGTGGTGATCTCTGCAGATGCCTCTCACCATTGTCTGGGTACAGTATGCCTCCAAAAGAACAGGCCCATTGCCTCTACTCCAGGAGACTGACCAAGGCTGAATCACGTTATGCACAGAATGAAAAAGAACTGTTAGTTTTTGCCCGTGACAAGTTCCATAACTATCTATGGGTGTCCCGTCACTGTTGAGACCACTCATCACCATTTTGAGGACGCCTCTGCAAAAGGTTTCTGCCCACATACAAAGAATTATTCTCAAGTTACAAAGATATCAGCAGCGATAGCACTTAAATGGTAATGCATCAGAAGGTGTCAAGCCTCCTGCATGCATTACTGATCAGAGCTGCGTTTTTGAATGCACTACTGGATCATCTCCAACACCATCGACTGATTGCATGACCCACTAGCTTGCACAAGCCAGCTGCCGCAGATACAACAAAGAGGCCAGGAAATCTCCATCCAGGAAATTCAATGGGCTAGCAGGAAGAACTGTCCTCTAAGCCAAACACTTGTTGGAAAAATGCACACGTGATACACTGATATCTTTGCAGCATTGCTAAATTTAAGATAAAATAGCTAACCATGGGATACTGGAGTTTACCACCACTTGCCCAGTGGTTATTGTCGTGCCGCATGGGGACTTTCACTCCGATCACAAAGCGACAGCTGCAAGAGCATGCACATACAGGAGTCTAGACAGTACTTACCTCAAGGCTGCTTGCTAACTAAAAAAGTTATGACCAATCAGCACATCATCTTCACCGTCTTGTTCCAGGTCAAGCTGTCCAAATGCAAATTCCTTGTGGATATGACAGACCTGCTATTGTCCTCAGAGAAGCTGCTTGTTACAATGGTTATGTGATACCAGGTGAGGGAGCCACCAATGACGTAACTGCCACCACCTGCTGAGTGTCTGACACATGGTTGACCCAAAACTCATTCACACCTCATTGGAGTCAAGATCTGAAGGGCCCAAGACCATACCTTCAGATTCAAGACCATCACTTGACTTGCATGAATGCTCAGGTGTGCTTGTTGGAACTCATTAACCCAGGACACTTCCCATCGTCACAAGGCCTTGTCGGGTATCCAAGCCTAACCCTAAATTCCAGGACTATGTAACTTAGTGGTAATTATTCCATGACTCTCTCTGTCTCTTTTCTCTCTCTCCCACCAATCTGGTGCCCCTTCTTACTCCTCTACCTCTTTAAGAATTATCTGTAATATATATCTTAAAGGAAAGGATATAAATGTACTGTATGACCTACCAGGACGTGGTATTGAAGTGATGTCTTCTGCCGTCTATACTGGGAGGAACCTGTTTCCTGAAGTCAGTCCAGTTATGTTTGTGATGTTGAGTAAACACGCTGTGTCTCACTACTGAAGTTGTTTCTCCAGTCCTCCTGCACCCACAGCTTCAACTACTTTCAAAAACAAATCGTAAACCGTATGTGTAACTTTTATGAACCTGAAGCCCATTCTATACGACTTTATCTCTGCTGTTCAATCTTCTGCTGATCAGAGATATTTTGCTGTTTTCCATCTCATTCCTGGCAGAGAATGTGGAGCCCGATTGGGGCAAAACTCTCTGGGATGATTATTGTATCTCTTCTCTGTACTCACAGGTGATGTCAGCTGATAAATCGGTCTCAGTGGGATTAATTACACGCGTGTGGCGGGGATTCAGGAAGGAAGTATTGAGCTCCACCAATAACTACGTTGTCCAATTCCCGGAGGACCTGGACATCACTATGAAAGCCATGCTACTGGCCTGCACCATATTCATTGTGAGTAACAATAACCTGTGACAGCACTCATGACACAAACATCGGCTGGGTTCATCATTTGTTGTAAAGGAGTCAATGGGGTAAATGTACTAAGGTGCTGATAGCAACCAATCAGATGGTACTTAACATTTATCTAGCTGCTTCTAGAGTAAAATAGATACAATCTGATTGGTTGCTACGGGCAACATCACCAGTTCTAAAAAAACCTCCCACCTTAGTAAATTTACCCATAAGGGTCCACTTGTCTAAGAGCCCACTTGTCTGAGGATCCACTTGCCTAAAAGTCTACCTGCTACAATATCCACTAAAATGTGACTCATTCTCTCTCCTCCCAATAACTCGGATATAATTCCTCTGGGATAGAAGGAGACAGAGGACTCTGGGATTTTTCAGACCAGTGACATCTCCATGTTGATAGTTTGTCTCCTGCATACACAATCATGCAGCCAATGAGATCACACTGGAAATGAGTGACATCACAAGCATTATTGGTTCCCAGTGAACTGATTGGCTCCCTATTCTCAAATCCTTTTTGGATATGCTAATGTAGAAAATGTTAATTTCTGATTATGTTTTTGTTCCTATTCCAGGATCTCCTTTATCACGAGGAGAAAAGACGAGAATCAGCTGCGGCATCCAATGCAGCAGCAACCACTGCGGCAACCACTATGGCCCTCTGACTCATGATGAGGAAGATCGTAAACATTCTCTCCAACTACTGACCTTATGCTTCCAAACACCTTGAGCGTATTGTCTACAATGGCCGTACTGCCTTTCTTTCCTCACACTCACTGCTTGACCCATTTCAGTCTGGTTTCCGTCCTCTCCACTCCACTGAAACTGCCCGTACGGAAGTCTGCAATGACCTCCTATCTGCTAAATCCAGAAATCCAGGGGCTACTGCTCTCTGCTTATTCTCCTTGACCTCTCAGCTGCTTTTGACATTTGTGGACCACCCTCTCCTTCTGCAAATCCTTCGTTCCATTGGTCTGAGTGATACTGCCCTCTCCTGGCTGTCCTCCTAAACCTCTCTGAATGCCCATTCTCTGGCTCCTCTCATGACTCCACCTCTCCCGTACTTCTTCTATCAGTAGCTGTCCCCCAAAGGTTCTGTTCTTGGTCCTCTTCTTTTCTCTCTCTATATGTCCTCACTAGGTAAGCTCACTAGCTCTTTTGACTTCCAATGCCATCTCTATGCTGATGACACTCAAATCTACCATTCCTCTCCAGACCTCTCCCCGGCTTTCCTCACATGTATCTCCAGCTATCTCTCTGCTATCTCTTCATGGATGATGAACTTAACATGTCTAAGACTTGAGCTGATCATCTCCCCCCCCCCCTCCCCCAGCATAACCTTACTTCCCACCGTGTTACTATATATTGATGGTGTTACTACTGTATCTCCTCTAGCCCCCAAGTGCGCTGTCTTGGAGTAATCCTTGACTCCTCCCTCTCCTTCACACCACACATTCAGCACCTCTCACAAACCTGCCGTTTCCATCTCAAATATATTACCAGGATCAGACCCTTTCTGACCCAGGATGCTACTAAGACCATTATCCACTCACTGGTCATCTCCAGACTGGATAACTGTAATCTCCTCTTAACTGGCCTCCCTGACAAATACCTCTCCCCACTCCAATCTATCCTCAATGCTGCTGTCCGGCTCATCTTCCTCTCCAAACGCACTACGTTCACCTCTCCTCTCCTACAAGCCCTGCACTGGTTCCCCTTCCCTTTCAGAATCCAATTCAAGCTTCTCACACTCACTTACAAAGCCCTCACCCACTCCTCTCCCATCTACATCTCTGACCTTATCTCCCTTTATACTCCCACCCGTCCTCTTCGCTCTGCTAATGCACGCCGACTCTCCTGCCTACGGATTACTTCCTCCCACTCCTACCTACAATATTGCCCATGCTGCTCCCCACCTCTTAATTCTCTACCTCTCCCCCTCAGCCGTCGTTCATCCTAACCCTCTGTTACATGCTCACTGTCTACCCCATCCGTGACACCCCTGTTTTTCTCCTCCCCACCCGCTTCAGAATGTAAGCTCTCAGAGCAGGGCCCTCTCCTCTCCTGTGCTTTTCCCTCTCTTAGACAATTTTCTACTCCATGCTCACTACAACGGCACATGGCCCTCGGTTTCTGCCACCCTGATGATTATGTCAGTGTCCTGTCCCCTGATGCAGCAGTGTGTGTATACCATATACTTGTCCTACATTGTCTTGTACTGTAAGTCGCTGTTGTATTGTTTGGCTCATGTGTTTATGTACTTTGTTGGGCGCTGCAGATCCCTTGTGGCGCCATATAAATAAACAATGGTAATAATAATGTGCAGTGCAGAATGTATGTTACGTGTATATGGAATTCTGTCCCTCTTTGGACCTCAGTGTAACACATTATAGTACATACACCCATCCCAACCCAGACCACAGACAATAGCATGAGACAGAAGTGCTGGGGAACATTGTATGAGGTGCCCCCTGTCTCAGTGCTTACCTGAGGGTGGAGTTATTAACATGAGAGGAGGAGCTTCCAGCAGTATGGGGCGGTCCAAGGTAGCCTCAGGTGCTGAGCACTACAATTCCCAGCATGCCCAAATCTCAAAGCCCAACCATAATCAGGGCCATTGTCAGTACAAGGGTAAGAGAAGGAATACAGTGGGAGGGCAGCCGATAAAGGAGATGAGACAATTGTCGGGCCAGCTCCCTTACCCTGAGGAGCCACGGAGAAACAGAAACGCGGCAGCAAAGCTTATGAGCCTGCTGGAGCACAGACAGGGGGAGATGAATCAAGTCATGGATAAAGATGAAGAAACCGGTCAGTGTCTGACTGCCTTGTGAGACTGTGCTGACTAATGGACAGTTATAAGCTGATTGCTTGCTGTGGGCAACTCTCCACTTTATCTCTCTTCTCTCAAGGCTTGATACATCTCCCCCACAGTATGCTTAATTCCCTAGAGCCTGGCAGAAGAGCAGAGGGTTTTCTCTGAGCCAGAGCTTCCCTTCCCACACAGACAGCTGCACGCTGACAGACCAAGCTGTCCGCTTACTTACCAAAGCTGCCAGTCTATCAGGCGGAGCTTCCGGATTGTTAGAGCCAGCCGCCAGTGTACCAGAGGGAAGTCTGCCGCAGCCGACCCCTGCAGAAGCTGAGAGGAGCAGAGATTGTGAGAAATCTGTTCGCAACTCACTCGCCATCAAATGATTTTGCAGTGTGTGCAGTGTGTGCGCAGCCCAGGCCTTACTCCTACAGTGCGATACACACAGGCTGATCGGGGCCGGAGCTGACGTCACACACCCGCCCTGACAACGCTTGGGAACGCCTCCATTTTCCCTGACACTCCCAGAAAACGGGCAGTTACCACACACAAACAGCCTCTTCTTGTCAATCACCTTGCGATCACCGGCGCATTCGGATTCGTCACACGGCACCGATCCCCGTAGCAGCGGCCCGTCATGCCTGTGCATTGCGGTATATACGCATGCGCAGTTTTGATCTCATCACACACCAGGGCTAGATTAAGCCTTGGGGGTGCCCGGGCACTTTAGACGGGGTGCCCCGGTAGAAGGGGGGGGGGGCTATATCTATGATTGTGCATACCTCCCAACATGACCCATTCCAGGAGGGACAAGATGCTTTCTACCTGGACTTCCCTATCGTAGTAGATTGTAGTCACCTGTGTTAAACTATTTCATTGATAAGAAAGGTGTTTCAACACAGGTGATTGCAATCAGAACTTAAGAGGGAAGCCCAGGTAGAGAGAATGTTGCCCTTCCTGGAATGGGTCATGTTGGGAGGTATGGATTGTGTATATTACATTTAGCCCAATGGTGTATATTACATTTAGACTAATAGTTTAATGCCTGGGTACTGTTTATAGCTCCACGTAAATGAGAGACAGCTATTGTATAGAGTTTTCTTGGTGTGGAAGAAAGACAACTTAACCTTAAAATACACTTAGAAACATAATATCTATAATCTATCTTGTCACATGCAAGATTAGCAGTAGCCTCTGTACTACTTACACACTGGGACAGGACTCAGGAGGACTCTATGTGTATTTTAAGGTTAAGTTGTGTGTGTGTGTGTGTGTGTGTGTGTGTGTGTGTGTGTGTGTGTGTGTGTGTGTGTGTCTAACTCTCTAGACCCTCATTAGATAACAGGTTACACAGGGATGCCACCCTGTGTTACTTACAGCTCTCTCCACCCTCCTATCTCTCCTCTGGTCAGAAAGCTCTGTCGGTAGCTCATGAAACATGATATTCCTGTGTGTCTGCCTGAATTGCATACTGTCGTGCTGACATTCTGGCTGCTGGTTCTGCTGCTACATAAGAGGAAGAGTTAGTGATGTCAGTGAGTTCTGGCTGGAGGGCCCCCTGACAGAGGGGGGCTCCAGGGTACAGTATGCAGTGCAGGCAGAGACACAGGTATACCATGTTTCAAGAGCTACCAACAGAGCTTTCTGACCAGAGGAGAGAGTTGTAAATGACCCAGGTATCCCAGCTTCTCCTCCTCCCCGCTTGGGTGTCTGAGTCCTGTGTTAACTGTTATGCAACTTAACCATTTGGGTCTAGAGATAGAGACACACACAGAGTCCTCCTGAGTCCTGTCCCAGTGTGTAAGTAGTACAGAGGCTGCTGTTATTTTTGCATGTGACAAGATAAATGATTTTATTTTTCTATATGTATTTTAAGGTTAAGTTGTCTTTGTTCCACTACAAGAAAAGTTGATAAAATAGTTGTCTTTCAATTAGGTGGAGCTATAAACAGTACCCAGACATTATTACACTATTAGTTTAAAACTAATATACAGCATTGGTTTATATTTACTATACACAATCCATACCTCCCAACATGACCCATTCCAGGAGGGACAGAATGCTCTCTACCTGGACTTCCTTCTTAATGTATGATTGTAATCACCTGTGGTGAAACCCCATTCTTATCCATTACATAGTTCTACACAGGTGACGCCAATCATATAGTAAGAGGGAAGTCCAGGTAGAGAGGATTTGGTCCCTCCTGGAATGGGTCATATTGGGAGGTATGCACAATCTAATATACACCCCCACCTTTCACATGGGCCCCCTGTCTTAAGTGCCCCAGGCACCCCTAAGGCTTAATCCGGCTCTATATGGTGGGGTCCCACCATGTGCAAGGAAGCAAATTCTGGATCCTTCTGTTGGGGGAAGAAAGGACCAGTGTGTGTTCCGGACTCGGACGGGCCCGGTCTGTGGTGACGGCATAATGGAGGCTGCATCCAAATCTTGTCTCTTTCTGTTTTCTTCCAAAGGAAAGCAGCTCTCACAGGTGTGCACTCTAGGTGTGTCACATTAGGAAGGCGGCTCCCACAGGTGTGCACTCTAGGTGTGTCACATTAGGAAGGCGGCTCTCACAGGTGTGCACTCTAGGTGTGTCACATTAGGAAGGCGGCTCTCACAGGTGTGCACTCTAGGTGTGTCACATTAGGAAGGCGGCTCTCACAGGTGTGCACTCTAGGTGTGTCACATTAGGAAGGCGGCTCTCACAGGTGTGCACTCTAGGTGTGTCACATTAGGAAGGCGGCTCTCACAGGTGTGCACTCTAGGTGTGTCACATTAGGAAGGCAGCTCTCACAGGTGTGCACTCTAGGTGTGTCACATTAGATCTCACATGTGTGCACTCTAGGTGTGTCAGACTAGGAAGGCGGCTCTCACAGGTGTGCACTTTAGGTGTGTCACATTAGGAAGGTGGCTCTCACAGGTGTGCACTCTAGGTGTGTCACATTAGGAAGGCGGCTCTCACAGATGTGCACTCTAGGTGTGTCACATTAGGAAGGCGGCTCTCACAGGTGTGCACTCTAGGTGTGTCACATTAGGAAGGTGGCTCTCACAGGTGTGCACTCTAGGTGTGTCACATTAGGAAGGCGGCTCTCACAGGTGTGCACTTTAGGTGTGTCACATTAGGAAGGCGGCTCTCACAGGTGTGCACTCTAGGTGTGTCACATTAGGAAGGCGGCTCTCACAGGTGTGCACTCTAGGTGTGTCACATTAGGAAGGCGGCTCTCACAGGTGTGCACTCTAGGTGTGTCACATTAGGAAGGCGGCTCTCACAGGTGTGCACTCTAGGTGTGTCACATTAGGAAGGCGGCTCTCACAGGTGTGCACTCTAGGTGTGTCACATTAGGAAGGCGGCTCTCACAGGTGTGCACTCTAGGTGTGTCACATTAGGAAGGCGGCTCTCACAGGTGTGCACTCTAGGTGTGTCAGATTAGGAAGGCTGCTCTCACAGGTGTGCACTTTAGGTGTGTCACATTAGGAAGGCGGCTCTCACAGGTGTGCACTCTAGGTGTGTCACATTAGGAAAGCGGCTCTCACAGGTGTGCACTCTAGGTGTGTCACATTAGGAAGGCGGATCTCACAGGTGTGCACTCTAGGTGTGTCACATTAGGAAGGCGGCTCTCACAGGTGTGCACTCTAGGTGTGTCACATTAGGAAGGTGGCTCTCACAGGTGTGCACTCTAGGTGTGTCACATTAGGAAGGCGGCTCTCACAGGTGTGCACTTTAGGTGTGTCACATTAGGAAGGCGGCTCTCACAGGTGTGCACTCTAGGTGTGTCACATTAGGAAGGCGGCTCTCACAGGTGTGCACTCTAGGTGTGTCACATTAGGAAGGCGGCTCTCACAGGTGTGCACTCTAGGTGTGTCACATTAGGAAGGCGGCTCTCACAGGTGTGCACTCTAGGTGTGTCACATTAGGAAGGCGGCTCTCACAGGTGTGCACTCTAGGTGTGTCACATTAGGAAGGCGGCTCTCACAGGTGTGCACTCTAGGTGTGTCACATTAGGAAGGCGGCTCTCACAGGTGTGCACTCTAGGTGTGTCACATTAGGAAGGCGGCTCTCACAGGTGTGCACTCTAGGTGTGTCACATTAGGAAGGCGGCTCTCACAGGTGTGCACTCTAGGTGTGTCACATTAGAAAGGCGGCTCTCACAGGTGTGCACTCTAGGTGTGTCACATTAGGAAGGCGGCTCTCACAGGTGTGCACTCTAGGTGTGTCACATTAGGAAGGCGGATCTCACATGTGTGCACTCTAGGTGTGTCACATTAGGAAGGCGGATCTCAAAGGTGTGCACTCTAGGTGTGTCACATTAGGAAGGTGGATCTCACAGGTGTGCACTCTAGGTGTGTCACATTAGGAAGGCGGATCTCACATATGTGCACTCTAGGTGTGTCAGACTAGGAAGGTTGCTGCTTCATACAGCTTCTACCCATACAGACCACGTTGGGTTGTCCCTGTTAGGCCCGGCGGTTCTTGTCCGCGCTCCGACCGAGCAGTGGTCACGGCCGCCGCGCCTCTCTCTACCTTCTCCCGCACGGCGCCTAGCAACGCTGGGACGGCGTGCACGCTATAGCCGCCGGGTCCCTGGCAACGCTAGGACGCCGTGCGCCCAGAGCCGCCGGGTCCATGGCAAACGGGGACACCACAGGCGGACCGTGTTCCCCGTTGCCATGAGAGTACTCACACCTGTTCTCCTCTGGTCGTGCAGCAGGGCAGCTGTACGACATTCATCAATTAGGCTCTGCACTGCCATTGGAGGGTTCCCTGTTATATGCCTCCTCAGTGCCTCACACAGACGCCTGTGATAGCTTCCTGTATGCTGTTCCTGCCTGCTGAATCCATTGTCCAGCATTCTGTTATCCGGTTGATCCTGCTCCCTGTGATCCTGAGTCTTGGAGTACAGAAGCCGGTCCTGTGAATCTTTCCCATTCTCTACTCGAGTGCACCTGTGACTGTCTTCTCTGGATTCTTGCTCGTTGGGGTGTCTCTCCCGGTTTCATGAGTGGTGGCTTCTGCCACGTCTTGCGGCCTAGGTCGCTTACTCCTTGTATTTATTTGGTACTGGTGTTTTTGCGGAGGTTTCCGCCCTCACTGTCTTCCCCGGTACACGACGGTGCCGTGTAGGGTGTGGACAGTGGTACCTTTGTTGTTCTTTTTTCTTTGGCGGCGTGCCGCACATATATATTTAGCTTTAGGTTTCTTAGTAGCCCCTAGCTCTCTGTTGTGTTTAGTCAGAGGTCCCCTTGTTATTATCCTGTCTCGGTTCACGCCTTGTCTCACTCTAAGACCTGGGGGCATCAGAGTTGGGCAGACCTAATTGCCCTTCAAACGCGGCTGCCGTGGGCCCAAGAAACCACAGTCTCGCAGGCGTGAACTGACCACGCGGGGGAAACAACGGAGGTAGGTTGCTAGGGGTTACCATCTCACCTAGTCATTATTTCAGCGTCACGTTCTGGTGCTTTAGAGTTTCTACACCTCACCTTAGTTCAGAAGCACCAAGAACGTAACAGTCCCTAATGTATTTCCAGTGTCTCACAGTAGAACTAATAACACAGTATCACCTACTTATGCTAAGCTCTGTTCTATGAGACACTGGGCACCCGGTTACGCTTCTTGGGCCTTATTCGGAGTTGTTAGCAAACCAAAAAATCACACAAATGAGCAAAACCATGCTGCACTGCAGGGGGGCAGATGTAACATGTGCAGAGAAACCAGGGTAACCATGCTGCACTGCAGAGGGGCAGATGTAACATGTGCAGAGAAACCTGGGTAACACCATGCTGCACTGCAGGGGGGCAGATGTAACATGTGCAGAGAGACATGGGTAACACCATGCTGCATTGCAGAGGGGTAGATGTAACGTGCAGAGAGACCTGGGTAACACCATGCTGCACTGCAGGGGAGCAGATGTAACAAGTGCAGAGAGAGACCTGGGTAACACCATGCTGCACTGCAGGGGGCAGATGTAACATGTGCAGAGAGACCTGGGTAACCATGCTGCACTGCAGGGGGGCAAATGTAACATGTGCAGAGAGACATGGGTAACACCATGCTGCATTGCAGAGGGATAGATGTAACGTGCAGAGAAACCTGGGTAACACCATGCTGCACTGCAGGGGGGCAGATGTGACATGTGCAGAGAGACCTGGGTAACACCATGCTGCACTGCAGGGGGCAGATGTAACATGTGCAGAGAGACCTGGGTAACCATGCTGCACTGCAGGGGGGCAAATGTAACATGTGCAGAGAGACCTGGGTAACACCATGCTGCACTGCAGGAGGGCAGATGTGACATGTGCAGAGAGACCTGGGTAACACCATGCTGCACTGCAGGGGAGGCAGATGTAACATGTACAGAGAGACCTGGGTAACACCATGCTGCACTGCAGGGGAGGCAGATGTAACATGTGCAGAGAGAGTGAGAGTTGGGTGGGGTGTGTTCAAACTGAAATCTAAATTGCAGTGTAAAAATAAAGCAGTCAGTATTTACCCTGCACAGAAATAAAATAACCCACCCAAATCTAACTCTCTCTGCACATGTTACATCTGCCCCACCTGCAGGGCACATATGGGGGTCATTCCGACCTGATCGCTCGCTGCCGTTTTTCGCTGTGCAGCGATCGGGTCACTACTGCACAATGCGTATGCACCACAATGCGCAGGCGCGTCGTACGGGTACAAAGCGGATCATTGCTGAGCGATGGTTTTAACGAAGAATCCATCCGCACAGCCGATCGCAAGGAGAGTGACAGGAAGAGGGCGTTTGTGGGTGTCAACTGACCGTTTTCTGGGAGCGGTTGCAAAAACGCAGGTTTGTCCAAGCGTCTGCAGGGCGGGTTTCTGACGTCAATTCCGGGACCAAGAAGACTGAAGTGATCGCAGCAGCTGAGTAAGTCCAGAGCTACTTAGAAACTGCACAAAATGTTTTTGTCCCGCTCGGCTGCGCAGGCGTTCGCACACTTGCAAAGTGAAAACACACTCCCCTGTGGGCGGCAACTATGCGTTTGCACGGCTGCAAAAAGTAGCGATCAACTCAGAATGACCCCCATAATGCAGCTGATACAGAGGGAGACAGAGAACAAGGGGATATCTCACAGCAGTGACCGCGCAGCCAGTAATCAGTGACCTCACAGGTGTTATTGGCAAACGCATCGGCCTCCTACATTGTACTGTGGAGGAGAGAATCCGTTCCCCTGGTAATAGTAACTTTTTTCCTGGGTCCTGATTGGCTGCAAGGTCAGTGCGATGTTTGCGCAGCTGAGCAATATGTTGCTACTGTGCATGTGTGAAACGTCTGATAAGCCCTTGCTGTGCGCACACAAATGAGGTGAGCACTGGCGCACAAATGTGCGTACATCATCGCTATGATTCCAGACGGCATGCAGTTAAAAGGCCGGCATTTTACAGACGGACAGAAGACCGACACCCGCCTGTAATTCCCACTCGGTTGGTGGGTCCACGCCACCAACCGAGTGGGAATAAAAACTGTGGCGAGCTAAGCTCGATGCCAGTCACGTAGCATGGCGATCAAGGCAAGCGTGCGAAGAGACTCGCTGCCGGCGGACGAGATGCCGCAGCCGGTATCCAGTCAGCTGGTATATCATACCGGATACTTTGAGGCAGGGAGTATGAACTGTGGGCGTTTCAGGGCGTGGACTGCGTAGTCACCAGAAGTGGTTGAAGGAAGAGACTGCGAGTTATGGGAGTGTCGGGGGAGAGGTTTCAGCATGCGCCTGTGTTCTCTTTCCTGGCGCTGGCACAATTTTAGGAACGTTACGAGGGACAGATGGTGCATTGATGGCTGTGTGATCGGATGCACCAGTGCAGTTGTGCGTTGGTCAGATATGCGCAGTGAGCGCGGGGATTGCTTAGTCTGTCGCACGGATGTGCACAGGGGAAATTCTCAGGCTGATATTTTCATGTTTTGCACATGTGAATGCGTCAGATACCGCAGCTGCGCAGGATTTGTGCGCGGCCCTGGATCAGGCCCCTGTCTCTTCCGGGATCTCCTGTCCATGAGGAGAAAAGACAACTCTGTCATGCTACAAACCACAGAGGATGTCTGCACACGTCTCGCCACAGTCTGCACTACAGGGGACGTCCCGGGAGAACCAGCAGACGCTGCACTATGCGGATGGCGTGGCACGTGTGGTTTCTGTAGTTTAATCATTATTATTACAGACCATGTAACAGTCTATGGGTCTGACTCAGAGAGGGAGGTAAATGCGATGTTCTTTGGTCTGAGCTTGTGTCGATCTGTCTCGCTTGCAGTGCCCCAATGCCGCAGCCCGCTGCAGACCCACTGCACCCCCATGCCACAATGACACAAGCCATCACAAATTGCTGCACAATGACCCAGAAATGATACCGCCCAACTTGTACACTTTCCAAATGGGGACTCTGCCAACGTCAAAGGCGTACGCCTGTGAAAAGGGGGTGGAGCCTCATTGAAAGGGCATGGCCTCGTGCTCAACAGGCCACGCCCCTTGTTGTGACCTGTTTTATCACCATGATGGGGGAGCCCAGCACTACAGCAGCGGCCGGGTTACCCCAATCCTACTCCAGGCACTGAATGGGAGACGCGTGTCCAATCACCACTGCTCTGCGCAGGCCCCAGCTAGAGCGACACTGCGACAAAGTGTCTCCCAACCCTCAAACCCCCCCCCCCCCCAATGGGGCACTGCTATCTCAGGGTGGGACAGCGGGAGACAATGCCTGAATAATGGGTCTTTCTTGCTGAAATCGGGAAGTTTGGGAGGTGTGCAGTAATGACCACTTACCTGGGGAACGGGTAGATTAGTCTACTCTCCCAGGCATCAGGGGGAACTCCTCGTATTTGGAATTTCAGGTGAGTTGGGAATCATGTCCCATCTAAGCCACACTTCCCAACTGTCTCGCATTTCGCAGGACAGTCACGTGTTTTGAGAATGTCCTGCTGTCCCACCCACAGGCTGCAGTGTCCCGCGGTGAGTGTGAGTGTGTGGGGGGGAGGGGGCGTTATGACGGGAAACAGAGATGTGGCTCGTGATCGCAGCAATCCTGTGAAGCCACGCCCCCTTTTGCAGAGGCCACATCCCTTTTTGGTAGGGCGCAACTTTAGAATTTGATGGCAGATTAGAACCACCTGGCCCATCCAGTCTAGATGCATTTGGCGTGCGAGAAGTTCAGAGTCTGTGATATAAGATGTTGGGTGGTGTGTCTAAACCTAACCGCCAAAGAGTCGTTAGGATGAGACAGAGACAATACTGCCAAATATATTATGTATATGAACACAGACGCATTATACAATACCACCACTAGATGGCAGCAGACAGACCCACATCTGCTGCTACTGATCATTATAGAGGGGCAACATTACTAAACTGCCACTGGATACTCACCCATTACATTGCAGCCACAGTATGTCACAGGTTTCAGCAGGGGGTTTGTGACCAGTCCTTCCCAGTCATGTCCCGCAGCAGCAGGAATTGACTGTCAGCTCTTCAGTGCTACAGTACTTACAATATAGACTGTAAGTTACACATAATGTATGTGACACATGCAGAGAGGATGGAAGATGGATGTAAACGCTGTCACTGCTGATGGTCCTATCCTGCACACAGAGCCGGCCATAGGCATAGGCAAACTAGGCAATTGCCTAGGGCATTTGATATGCCTAGGGGCATCAGCAGCTTCTACTGATTAAAATGATATGCGGCATGCCTATATTCTGTGTGTAGCATTTCATATGCAGATACAGCCACAGTCACACACAGTATATAGGCATGCTGCATATCATTTTAATCAGCAGAAACTGCTTGTACATCCTAGCTGTCACAGATCAAAATGGTGTGAATATGGTTTCAGGTATAGGTGTCGGTGGTCGTACCTGGAGTTTTCACCCGGGATCGCGTCTTAAACCGGATCAGCTGCTGGAACCCTAGGCAGAGAAACAAGGAACCCCAACCCTAAACACAAGTCACCACATGTTTGGACGGTGACTAAGAATTTTATTATGCTGGATCAGAAGGAGTGGTCACCGCTATTAATTTCAACTTAGATATAAAGAGATAACAACATTCACAATTTAAGTATAAGAAATAAATTCAGTACATAGGTAACATTAGTCAGAGAAATTAATATTTTCATTACATTTACCCAGGGCCGGCGCTACCATTAGGCAGCTTTAGGCAGCTGCCTATGGGCGGCAGCCACTAGAGGGCGGCATGCTCCTCCTGAATCAGTTTTAGTGCAGTTAAATGGCAGCAGTGTGACCCTGTGCTGCCAGCTACACAAAAAACGCAGCCCGCAGCCTTATCCTCCTTCCCACCTCCTTCTGAAATCCTTACTGCAACAAGCGGTGTAAAAGGGGCCACCCCTCCTACCTGATTGTACAGCCAATGGGGGGAGAGTCAGCGCGGAAACATCCGGGGACTCCTGAGGCGAGGGGTTAAAATGCAGTGTGCCCGGAGGAAGGGGACTCTCTGGGGAGAGCGTGCTGTCACAGGAGGATCTGTGAGGAGCGCTGATCGGCTCCGTTCAACTGAGGCAGACAGCAGAGGCTGAAGTCCTGGGTGTCAGCCCCGGAGTGCTCTGGAAGCCTGCGTATCAGTGTGTGGCTCCCGTCAGTGACAGCGGGGATTTCCCCTGAGAGAGAGAGAGAGCATCGTGAGCAGAGATGAACTGTGACCCTCCTGCCCATATAAGGAGTGTGTGGGCAGCTTCAGTGAGGGAGTCCCTGGCAGGGGAGGGAGAGAAAGCTCCGCAGAGAACAGGGCTTTGCAGTGACCTCAGCCCGCCCATATAAGGGAAAGAGCAAGCAGCTGCAAACGGGGTGAGCCTGGAAGAGAAAACACTGCAGAGTCAGCATCCAGAGGGAGCCCTAATGGGATTCTGGTGTCCATTCCAGAGGAGGCTCAACACAAGTAAGCAGGGACAGTGCTGGTACATGTTACTCACACACCACTTTGTGACCTGTATTAGAGGGTACAATTCTTGTTGATGTGACACAGTGTGACCCATTGTCAGCACCCCACCTGGATTCCTTATGTCACCACCCTGACTGTTAGCAGCAGGAGAATCTTGGGGGTTATTCCGAGTTGATCGCTAGCTGTTGATTTTTGTAGCGCAGCGATCAGGTAAAAAAACGTCAAAACTGCGCTTGCGTATGCTCCGCAAATGCGCATCGTACGGGTACACAGTGTATCGTTGCTGAGCGATGGATTTAACGAAGAATCCGTTCGCACAGCCGATCGCAAGGAGATTGACAGGAAGAAGGCGTTTGTGGGTGGCAACTGACCGTTTTCTGGGAGTGTTTGGAAAAATGCAGGCGTGTCCAAGCGTTTGCAGGGCGGGTGTATGACGTCAATTCCGGGAACAAAAAGACTGAAGTGATCGAAAGGGCTGAGTAAGTCCAGACCTACTGAAACTGCACAAAATGTTTTTGCAGAGCTCCGCTGCACAGGCGTTCGCACACTTGCAAAGCGAAAATACCCTCCCTATAGGCAGTGACTATGCATTTGCACGGCTGTTAAAAGTAGCTAGCGAGCGATCAACCCCGTTGTGTCAGCGTGTCCACCAAGTAGTTTCCGACTCCCACAAGCCAGTGACAATTTACCTCAGCCCAACAGTGCCAGGCAGGCAGAAGTGCAGAGGAGGCTGGAGAGGAGAGTATAGAGAAAGACACTGAAATTAACACTGAGCTATCAGTTTCACTATCCACGTGGACATGTAATAGAAATAGTAACCTGTGGTGAGAAAGGGTACGCTTTACTGTTCTGAAACAGTTTACTTATGCTAACCCGGAGGTCCCATGTTCTGAACTTCAGCAATATATATATATATATATATATATAATTTTTTATTTAATTTATAAACAGGAAAGGCGATATGGGGCACAGAATCAATAAATATATATATATATACACGAAGGGGAGTGACTAGCATTTGCAACTATAATTAAAGAAGGAAACATAATAGGCACTCACTAGGTTTCATGAAAAGGATATATTGTATTATAAAAAGGTTGGATTCATATATATATGTATATATAATACATATATAATGTAGTTTTATTGTTATGTATAACGTGTACCCTGGGAGCCATCAAAGCACATTGCAGGGAGTACTACTGTGTGGCATAACATGGATGTGCTCTGCTGTGTGGTTTAATGTAAATGGGCTCTACTGTAGTGTAACGTGAATACGGGGGCTGGGGGGGGGGGGGGGGCTAGGCTTAAGGTTTGCCTAGGGTGCCGGAAAACCTTGCACCGGCCCTGCATTTACCAACATTTATCCCCATTAGCACTATAAAGTCTACGCTACACAGTTTTGCTCTGAGTAAGGCTATTATGATATAAATATAGTTCCCTCAGTACAGGTTATACCATATAACAGTTAAGCTTAGAATGGCAATCAGTTAGTTAATTAATCAGCTTTATCATAGGCTGTCTCTAAACTTTGAGTGTCTCCCAAGTAAAGTCAGTGGTGCATTAAATATAACAAAACGGGTTATAGTTCAAAGCAAGCAGATTAGTGGGAGTAGTAGGAAACAGGAATGCAGAAATGGTTGACAGGAATCCCTTGGCATGCAAGTATCAGATGTTAGTTACAGGGCACACAATGACTGATTAGATGCCAATATTGTTGCAAAGCAAGCAAATGAAAATGGACAGATGACGAAAGAGATACATTTCCTTCTAGATTCTTGCCATTAACTGGACTCTTTATTCTATTTGTCAGTCTGAGCTATCTAAGGAAAAGCTTGCCCTTGGCTCACTGTCTTTCCCTGTTAAGGCTGGAGTATACGTAATCAATTACACTTTCCCTCTGTCTCTCCTTTACTGGGGCTGTAATATTTGTAGTGAGAAGTAAAACGATCTGGACGCTGTCTATCTCTGACAGGAAAAAGGTGCGTATGATTGAAGTGAAGAAGTTCCTGAATGCTGTTCTTTCTGACTCTCAGGGTGACCCCACTTTACTTGACCCCTTTTTCTCCCTCAGATCGGCGGGCAGCAATACTGAAGTTGCTTTTAACTAGCGATGTGTGGCCGGCAGCTTAGGGCTCCCCAATCACTGGCCGATTTACAGTCCCCTCAATGCAGCTCTCCTTTAGTGGTAACACTCGCCTCAGCAGCCTCAATTACCCCAGCAGTGGCTCCCACCTCTATAGTGGCTCTGTCCCCACAGCGCCCGACAGCTCCCTTCTCTACCTTGTAGCGCTGGCTGGCAGGTCTCCTCCGTGGCAACTCCGTCTCCCTCTGACAGCGGACACTGTGCCTCCTCCACGGCGGCTGGCGGATCTCTTGGCAGCGTCTGGTGGGTTCCCGTTGGCAGCGGCTGGTGTGTCTTCTCTAGCGGCGGCTGGCTGGTCTCGTCGTCAGTCACGGCTCCCGTCTCTCTTCAGCGTCGTTGCTTCTCCTCCTCACAGCAGCTTTCCGGCAGCAGTCCTCAACCCAGCTCCTCTCCACTCAGCGGCGGCGCGATCCTTCTCCTCAGCAGCAGCTCCGTCTCTTCTCCTCAGCGCAGCTCCGTCCAGTTCAGAGGTCTCCTCAGCACAGCACTCGACTCCTCGCGGCCCGCCTTAAAAAACCCGTTTTTCAAAGTCCCGGATGCTTCCCGCTCTGTGCAGCGGCGATCGAGAATCCCCAGGTCCTTGTGCCCCCCGTGTTTTTGGGCTGCAGCTCACATCATACGGGGACCAAAAGAGAGGGTATTAACCCCTTCTGTGTTGCTGGGCTCATTAAGGGCCAATGGGGAGATATATTTAGATTTATATATATCAGAGTATCACATAGCCACAGAGCAATGCAAATAAGATGCATTTTCATTTAAAAAATGTGCCCGACGTTAGCATTGAGGCAAGATTTATGAGGACACATCTGTATCCAAGCAGAGGCAGAGGTCACAGTGTTAGTGGCAGTGTGAGTGTTGTGTGCATGTTAGTGGGTTGGTTGTGCAGTAGTGTTAGGAATATGTGTAAGGAGCATAATGTGTGTCATGTAAAAATGCATCAATAATGTGCAACATATGTGTAAGGGGCACTATGTGTGTCATTATGTGTATAAGGGCATTAATAATGTGCGGCATATGTGTAACAGGGTACTACTGTATGTGTGTCATTATGTGTATAGGGGCACTAATAATGTGCAGCAAATGTGTAGGGGGCACTATGTGTGTCATTATGTGTATAAGGGCATTAATAATGTGCGGCATATGTGTAAGGGACATTATGTGTAAAAGGGCATTAATAAAGGTTGTCATAATGTGTAAGGCGCATTATGTTTATAGGACATTAATAATGTGTCTCATATGTGTAAGGGGCATTACTGTGTGGAATTATGTGTATAAATGCATTATTGTGCGGCATTATGTGTATAAGGTGCTCTATTATGTGGCGTTGTGTATAGAGAGGGCACTACTGTGTTGTCTAATGTGAATAAAGAGCAATAGGGTGTGGTGTAATGTGAATAAGGAGCAATTCAGTGTGATGTAATGTGAATAAGGGGCTGTACTGTGGGGAGTAACGTTTATAAGGTAAAGTAATACTACTGTGGGATGTAATATGAATTATGAACACTATCGCATGATCAAATGTGAATAAAGTTGCAGTACTGTGTGGCGTAATTGGAATTGGGGTTACTATTGTGTGGCCATGCCCCTTCCCAGCAAGAAGATGCCCCTTTTTGGGCTGTGCGCCAAATGTGCGAACTGTTCCTATTTAAAATATAGGGGGTACAAACCCCAAAATAAGGACTGCTATGGGTGAGGGGTGATGGTGCTGGGAAAGAGGTGCAAGGTCAGAGGCAGAACCAGCGGTGGTGCTAGGGGGCACCAGCCAAAATCTTGCCTAGGGCATCATATTGGCTAGGGCCGGCTCTGCCTGCGCATGCGCACCCGGCGCATTGGCTGCGAATGCCTCTGCCTGATTGACAGGCGGAGGTATTTGTGGGGCGGACAGGGCGGGCTGCGATGGACCGCTGCGGGGGCGGCATGGGCAAAATGGTGGCGGGGCGGCTGCACAACTTCACACGCAGTCGTGACGATGGAAAAAATGGCAGTGGACCGCCTGCATACGCAGCCTAGCCGCAGCGGCAGAGAGTCGTCCACAGTTGCTGCAACTGCAATTAAATTGCGGTGCAGCCGCGGGGCAGACCATTCTGCATGCGATAGGAAGGATTGCAGATTGTGCTTCCGTACTGAATAATCCCCTGATTCCGATTCCCCTGCCGCAAGCGCTGTCACCGGGCTATTGTACAGCTAATCTCTGGCTCTATAATTACACCTTATTTACATTCCATGTTCTCTCAGCCTCTTTGTCACAGAGCATTTACCTTTCTCAGTATGTTACAGGCCATACAATAAACACGCCTTTATACCTGCTGTGTGCGCGTCACGGCTGCGGCCTGCGGGTCACCATGAGAGAACACACGGCGGGTGCGGCACTGCCAGCCCTCGTATACTGAGGTGCCGGCCCTGCAGGACTTCCAGAGGAATGAAATGTTTCTATGCACAGCTGCTCAGTACAACTTCCCTAGTTCTCTGCTGTGCAACTCTCCGTGTCGGTGTGTGCGCTATAACCGGTATGTCAGACAGTGATTCTTACTGACGGCGGGGTGTTCCTCATTGTCAGACAGTATATACAGATGTGTCTTTATTCATACAGCGTGCTAGCGGTTTGCGCAGTAAGATACTTGGCGTGACTGCGGACATTTGCATTTTAGCATTTGCTGTAGACAGACAGCGATAATTGTGACGAAATATCTTATAGCTGGTGTGCGTGACAAGGGCGCAAATCTGAGAACCAGGCAAGAGACCGGGGGCCGATAGGACTGGACGGCGCCATGCGTCATCGTACGAATCTACACTGCCACAATTGCAATCAAAGAGCAAATGCTAATGTCAATCGCCATTTAGGCTGCCCCCGGACTGCTGTGAAGCCAGCCAATGGGAGTCTGGGGGCGGGCTAAATTATGATTGATAGGCTGAGCAGTGAGTTCGGTGCTGCGGTGGCGGATCCCCGGGGAAGGAAGCCAGCACATATGTTACATACAACTTCACATGTATGTTCCTATGTCCTGGTCTGCTCTCCCTGCACACTATGGACAGCGCTGCAGCCACTGGCATTTCTACCACGGGTGCAATGTGCGCAGTTCACACGGGCCCCTAGGTCCAGGGGGGGCCCACACCGCATACACTGCACCCATGCTGTTTTGAAACTTACCTTCCAGAGTCCTGCGACGGGCGCTGAAGCCACAGCAGTCGCTGCAAAAATCCATCCCAAAATGGCCACTGTGCATGCGCAGTAGCAAATTAGTGTCCGGAACATGGTGGGCGCATGCGCAGTAGACTCCGGCACATTGCCCGAGCCTACAGCGCCGTGGAGAGAGGGAGGCCAACCCGGAGTCTGCACATGGGCCCCCTCCTCTCATAAAACGCCCCTGGCGGCAGCCCAGCGATGGCAGCCACCGCTAATCACCGGTATATCATGTAATTAGTGCTAGGAGTCGGATAACAACACAAGTTAAAACAGGGTTGGAAAAAAAACCCTGTTTTTAAAAAAAACTCAACTTTTTTCTTTTTAAAGGATTTTATTTTGCATACATGCTTTAATACAATAAATGGAATCCCACTTATTACTGTATAATGATACTGTGGAATATTACTGTGTATTACACACCTTGTTTTCATCCTCTCTAACATTAACGATTCAGAGATAATGGCTGTGATAGGATTTATTTTACATCTTTTAATAAAACCTTTTTTTTCTGCTTATTTTTCCTATTACATCTGGACGGTATCCGTTTGGCAGGTCAACCCTACTTAGGTCGACATTCATTAGGTCGACCACTATTGGTCGACATTGACTTGGTTGACATAGACAAATGGTCGACAAATAAAACTGGTTGATGCGGCACAGGTCGACACATGAAAGGGTCTCCGTGGCTTTTTAAAAATAAAAAATAATTTTTTTTAACTTTTTCATACTTTACTATCCAAGTGGACTACGATTTGGAATAGTAACCTGTGCCGAGAGCAGCAATAGCGGAGTGAGGCACCTTGCCCGCAGCATGGCGAGCGAACCGAGCCATGCAAGGGGACACGGTACACTAGTTCCTGGTCATGTTACACCAAAAACAGTTAAAAATTCCATGTCAACCTTTTCATGTGTCAACCTGTCCCGTTGTCAACCATTTTCACGTGTCAACTATTTGTCCAAGTCAACCGTGTCAATGTCGACCAATAGTGGTTGACCTAATGACTGTCAACCTTAACATGGTCCACCATTCATACCAGAACCTTCTGGATATACATATATATTGCCAAGAGAAAGATGAGAGACATGAGACGGAACAATGCAGAAGAGCTGAAGGCCACTATTGATGCATCCGGGTCTTCCATAACATCTCAGCAGTGCCACCGGCTGATAGAATCCATATCACGCTGCATTGAGGCAGAAATTCATGCAAAAGGGGCCCAAACCAAGTACTGAGTACATACAATTATACTTTTCAGAGGGCCGACATTTCTGTATGTAAAATCCTTTTTTTATTGATTTTATGTAATATTCTAATTTTTTGAAATTTTGGATTTGGGGTTTTCTTAAGCTGCAAGCCACAATCATCAAAATGATAACAAATAAAGGCTTGAAATATCTCACTTTCCATGTAATGAGTCTATATAATATATAACTTTCACCTTTTAAGTAGAATTACTGAAATGAATGAACTTTTGCATGATATTCTAATTTTCTGAGTTTCACCTGTATGTAGATAGACCACAGGTCCTCAAACTCGGTCCTCAGGACCCCACACAGTGCAGGTTTTGCAGGTGACCCAGCAGGTGTACAGGTGTACTCATTACTTACTGACACATTTTAAAATGTCCCCAGGTGGAGCTAATTATGGGGGTGATTCAGATCTGATTGCTGGGCTGCTAACTTTGCTGTCCTACATTCAGATAGTCACCACCTCCAGGGAGAGTGTATTTGCGCAGTGCAAGTGTGTGATCCTATGTGTACGCCGAGCTTCTAAAATCCACTTTGTGCAGCCCTGCTAAGCTAAAAAAAATTCAAGCAAAAGAAGACGAGCCCTGGACATACCCTGTGTGATGATCTCAGCGATGATGGGCTCGGCTTTGACATCAGACACCCGCCCTCCGTTCTCCTGGACACACCTGCGTTTTACTTACCACTCCCCGAAAATGGCTCCAAACGGTCCAGATCCGCCCTGGAACGCTTTCTTCCTATATATATATATATATATATATATATATAAAACACAGAAAAGTGACACC
This sequence comes from Pseudophryne corroboree, assembly GCF_028390025.1. Classification (NCBI taxonomy): domain Eukaryota; kingdom Metazoa; phylum Chordata; class Amphibia; order Anura; family Myobatrachidae; genus Pseudophryne; species Pseudophryne corroboree. Next base: position 1,122,263 of record NW_026967602.1, read on the forward strand.
GCATTGTAATATTAAATAATACCTAGATTTAACGTTTTGATGTCTGTACCACAGTGTTTGTAATCTGGTTAGTTCGTATCACCTGTGACAGTGAGTGACTGGTTTCTCTATTCCCCCATTATGCCTGTGTACAGGTCACATGGGTCGTGATGACATTGTCGGGCGGGGGCGGAATTCTACTGCACACATTGGAAACTCCGGTCCTGTGGCGTCACCGCTCTGCTAGCTGGAGTCACACCGCCCGATCACTGTGATATATAGTTCTGCATTACTGGAAGATATCTCACTTTTCTGCTTTGTTATTATGTTTATATACATTTATATAGATTTGTTATTATGTTTATATACATTTATATAGATTTGTTATTATGTTTATATACATTTATATAGATTTGTTATTATGTTTATATACATTTATATAGATTTGTTATTATGTTTATATAGATTTATATAGATTTGTTATTATGTTTATATACATTTATATAGATTTGTTATTATGTTTATATACATTTATATAGATTTGTTATTATGTTTATATACATTTATATAGATTTGTTATTATGTTTATATACATTTATATAGATTTGTTATTATGTTTATATACATTTATATAGATTTGTGTGTTTGGCATTTTATCAGAGTGTACACATGATCTGCTATTACAGTCGCTTGTGAGCGCAGAATAATTTATTTATTATTTATTACCAGTTATGTATATAGCACACACATATACCGCAGCGCTTATACAGAGAATATTTTGACCATTCACATCAGTCCCTGCCCCAGTGGGGCTTACACTCTATGAGGGTCATTCCGAGTTGATCGCACACTGCGCTTCGTTGCAGCTGTGCGATCGGGCCGACACTGTGCATGCGCTGCGGCCGCATTGCGCAGTCGAGTCGTTGCCCGGTGACGGGCAGCAACGCCGCTAGCGAAGAAAGCGGTCGCCGCAGCGACCGTAAGAAGATTGACAGGAGGAAGGCGTTCCGGGTCGTCAACTGACCATTTTCTGGAAGTGATGCGGCAAACGCAGGCGTGTCCAGGCATTTGGAGGGCAGATGTCAGACGTCAATTCCGGGACCTTCGTCGCTGGATCCGTCGCGCAGGGTAAGTGACTCTTACCCTGGTCTTGTTCTGCACAAAACTTTTTTTGCATAGCAGGGCTGCACAAGCGATCGCAGCGTGCTATGCAAAAATACACTCCCCCATAGGCGGCGTCTAGTTGATCGCACGGGCTGCAAAAAGTTGCAGCGTGCGATCAACTCGGAATGATCCCCTATTTTCCCTACCACATGTACACACACATTCACGCTAGGGTTAATTTTGTTTGGAGCCAATTAACCTACCAGTATATTTTTTTGGATTGTGGGAGGAAACCAGAGGAAACCACGCAAGTACGGGGAGAATATACAAACTCCACACAGTTTGGGCCATGGTGGGAATGGAACCCATGACCTCAGTGCTGTGAGGCAGTAATGCTAACCACTACACCATCCGTACTGCCCAGTCTGCCTTGTATGAGACTGGTGGTGTACGGGGGTATGTACTAAGCAGTGTAAAGTCACTCTATGCTGCGCAGAAGGACGCACAACGCGGTTCAGTCATATCGGTCCCTTTATCTCAGACTGGCATCTGTGTGGCACTGCTATAGCGTGAGATCTGCCGGTGGTGCACAGGGTACAACTTGTAGCAGTGAGAAACTGGTGACATCGATAGAACATACTGAGTGACGGGAAGAGGCTTACTCACATGTTTCCCAAACAGGGCGTCTTGTCATGATGTAAGGGTAGGTGTATGCATACAGTATGTCGAAAATATTTTTGCAGCACGGTTGGCACAGTGGTTAGCATTACTGTCCCACAGCAATAAGATTTTGTGTTTGATCTCCACTACGGCCCTGTGTGGAGTTTGTACGTTCTCCATGTGATTGTTTGGATTTCCTCCTGGTACACTATTCCTCCCACACCCCAAACACAGACTGGTAGGTTAATTGTCTCCTGGCTAATGTATATGTGTGAGAAGCTGCTGTACGGAACGTAGAGTGTAAGCTCCACTGGGGCAGTGACTGATGTGAATGACCAAATATTCTCTGTACAGCGCTGCGGAATATGTGTGCGCTATATAAATAACTGGTAATAATAAATAAAAAGTAGCGTAATGTAACGTGACATACACAGTAACAATGTAACACCTGATACCTGACACCGGCCTCCCTGTACAATCACTCCTTGTTATAGGCAGAGGCTGCTGGAACACAGAGAGAGCTGGTCAGTGAGGAACAGGCAGGAGAGCAGCAGAGTACACACAGGACAGGTGACCGCTACAAGATGGGGGAGCAAGAAGACACTGATCTGCAGACAGACACCATGGAGGTAACACAGCGCAGGATGACATGTCTAATATGGAGCAACTCACATCATATCACTAGTGATGCTTTATATATGGTTCTCTGCATGGTGTAGTAGTGTCTAGTGTCTGTACTGGGCCGTGTGTATATATGGCATGGTGTAGTAGTGTCTGTACTGGGCTGTGTGTGTATATATATGGCATGGTGTAGTAGTGTCTGTACTGGGCCATGTGTATATATGGCATGGTGTAGTAGTGTCTGTACTGGGCTGTGTGTGTATATATGGCATGGTGTAGCAGTGTATGTACTGGGATGTGTGTGTATATATGGCATGGTGTAGTAGTGTATGTACTGGGCTGTGTGTGTATATATGGCATGGTGTAGTAGTGTCTGTACTGGGCTGTGTGTGTATATATATGGCATGGTGTAGTAGTGTCTGTACTGGGCTGTGTGTGTATATATGGCATGGTGTAGTAGTGTATGTACTGGGCTGTGTGTGTATATATATGGCATGATGTAGTAGTGTGTGTACTGGGCTGTGTGTGTATATATGGCATGGTGTAGTAGTGTATGTACTGGGCTGTGTGTGTATATATATATATATGGCATGGTGTAGTAGTGTATGTACTGGGCTGTGTGTGTATATATGGCATGGTGTAGTAGTGTCTGTACCGGGCTGTGTGTGTATATATATGGCATGGTGTAGTAGTGTATGTACTGGGCTGTGTGTGTATATATATGGCATGGTGTAGTAGTGTCTGTACTGGTGTGTGTGTGTGTGTGTGTGTGTGTGTGTGTGTGTGTGTGTGTGTGTGTGTGTGGCATGGTGTAGCAGTGTCTGTACTGGGCTGTGTGTATATATGTAGTAGTGTATGTACTGGGCTGTGTGTATATATGGCATGCTGTAGTAATGTCTGTACTGGGCTGTGTGTGTATATATGGCATGGTGTAGCATTGTCTGTACTGGTCTGTGTGTATATATGGCATGGTGTAGTAGTGTTTGTACTGGGCTGTGTGTGTATATATGGCATGGTCTAGTAGTGTCTGTACTGGGCTGTGTGTGTATATATGGCATGGTGTAGCATTGTCTGTACTGGTCTGTGTGTATATATGGCATGGTGTAGTAGTGTATGTATTGGATGTGTGTGTATATATGACATGCTGTAGTAGTGTCTGTACTAGGCTGTGTGTGTGTGTATATGGCGTGGTGTAGAAGTGTATGTATTGGACTGTGTGTGTATATGGCATTGTGCAGTAGTGTCTGTACTGGGCTGTGTGTATATATGCATGGTGTAGTAGTGTATGTACTGGGCTGTGTGTATATATGGCATGGTGTAGTAGTGTCTGTACTGGTCTGTGTGTAAATATGGCATGGTGTAGTAGTGTATGTACTGGGCTGTGTGTATATATGGCATGGTGTAGTAGTGTATGTACTGGGCTGTGTGTATATATGGCATGGTGTAGTAGTGTCTGTACTGGGCTGTGTGTGTATATATGGCATGGTGTAGTAGTGTCTGTACAGGGCTGTGTGTGTATATATGGCATGGTGTAGTAGTGTATGTACTGGTCTGTGTGTATATATGGCATGGTGTAGTAGTGTATGTATTGGATGTGTGTGTATATATGACATGCTGTAGTGGTGTCTGTACTAGGCTATGTGTGTATATGGCATGGTCTAGTAGTGTCTGTACTGGGCTGTGTGTGTATATATGGCATGGTGTAGCATTGTCTGTACTGGTCTGTGTGTATATATGGCATGGTGTAGTAGTGTATGTATTGGATGTGTGTGTATATATGACATGCTGTAGTAGTGTCTGTACTAGGCTGTGTGTGTGTGTGTGTATATGGCGTGGTGTAGAAGTGTATGTATTGGACTGTGTGTGTATATGGCATTGTGCAGTAGTGTCTGTACTGGGCTGTGTGTATATATGCATGGTGTAGTAGTGTATGTACTGGGCTGTGTGTATATATGGCATGGTGTAGTAGTGTCTGTACTGGTCTGTGTGTAAATATGGCATGGTGTAGTAGTGTATGTACTGGGCTGTGTGTATATATGGCATGGTGTAGTAGTGTATGTACTGGGCTGTGTGTATATATGGCATGGTGTAGTAGTGTCTGTACTGGGCTGTGTGTGTATATATGGCATGGTGTAGTAGTGTCTGTACTGGGCTGTGTGTGTATATATGGCATGGTGTAGTAGTGTATGTACTGGTCTGTGTGTATATATGGCATGGTGTAGTAGTGTATGTATTGGATGTGTGTGTATATATGACATGCTGTAGTGGTGTCTGTACTAGGCTATGTGTGTATATGGCATGGTGTAGTAGTGTCTGTACTGGGCTGTGTGTGTGTGTATATATGGCATGGTGTAGTAGTGTCTGTACTGGGCTGTGTGTGTATATATGGCATGGTGTAGTAGTGTCTGTACTGGGCTGTGTGTATATATGGCATGGTGTAGTAGTGTCTGTACTGGGCTGTGTGTGTATATATGGCATGGTGTAGTAGTGTATGTACTGGGCTGTGTGTGTATATATGGCATGGTGTAGTAGTGTCTGTACTGTGCTGTGTGTGTATATATGGCATGGTGTAGTAGTGTATGTACTGGGCTGTGTGTGTATATATGGCGTGGTGTTGTGGTATCTGTATTAGAAGTGTAATTTCTATTAATGTTTTGCAGGTAACTATGGAAAGTGTTGCGATTACACCCCCAGGTTTGGAGTATCTGGTTCAGGTGAGTCTGTCCTCTGTAGTGTCTTTCTACTTGGAGCGATGCTCTGCAGAGTGCTTGGAGAACAGAGCTACTGTATGAGGGTCATGCTCTGCAGAGGTCAGAGTCGGGCGGACTATGAGAGTTGCAGAACTGGTTCATGGGAATATTATCTGCATTGCACACAGCAGAGTGATAAGCCATAGGGTGTGGGATCTCTGTATGTACGCGGTATCATGCACAGGGAACGGTTGGTGGGTGGAAGGTACATGTGGAACGGTCATCAGTCCAGCTTTGAGTCGCTGTCATCTGCCACCACCCGGGCTCTCTGAATAACGTTGCAGCCTGGTTATCACATGTCCTGCGCTGAGGTCTTATCTCGCCCCCAGGACGACTCCTCCACCCTCACAAACCAATACTTCTATAACCCCTTCACTTTACCCACCATATGTAATAATAAGTAATGGCCAGAGCTCAGTATAGAAATCACTAGTAACATGGCGCCAGTGCCATCTGGCTGGAGATGGACATGTTCGCAGTGGCCTCTGGAATAGTGCATGTGTCAGCGAGGGGGGGGGGGGGTCCTCCGTGGAGCAGGTGCACATCACTACCTCCTCGTTGGTTCATTCTGTGGAAGAGACTACATATTTATCAATATGATGAGATGTATCAAGTATTCTAAAGTGGAGAAGTTGCCAATAGCAGCTAATTTGGTTCTTCCTAGCATTTACTTAGGAAATTCTATAAAGTGAAACGTAGAATCCATTTGGTTGCTATGGGAAACTTCTTCAACTGTCTTCTGTAGAAGGTGTGATTAAATGTCGCCCTATGATTTAGTATTGTGGTAATGGTGATCACAGTGGTGGCAATGATGAAGGTGTTGGTGATAATAGTGATGTAATGATGGAGGTGTTGGTGATAAAAGTGATAGTAATGATGGAGGTGTTGGTGATAATAGAGACAGTAATGATGAAGGTGTAGGTGATAATAGAGACAGTAATGATAGAGGTGTTGGTGATAATAGAGACAGCAATGATGAAGGTGTTGGTGATAATAGTGATGGTAATGATGGAGGTGTAGGTGATAATTGTGATAGTAATGATGGGGTTGTAGGTGATAATTGTGATAGTAATGATGGGGTTGTAGGTGATAATAGTGACAGTAATGATGAAGGTGTAGGTGATAATAGTGACAGTAATGATGAAGGTGTTGGTGATCATAGTGATGGTAATGATGGAGGTGTAGGTGATAATTGTGATAGTAATGATGGGGTTGTAGGTGATAATAGTGACAGTAATGATGGAGGTGTAGGTGATAATAGTGTTAGTAATGATAGAGGTGTTGGTGATAATAGTGATAGTAATGATGGAGGTGTAGGTGATAATAGAGACAGTAATGATGGAGGTGTAGATGATAATAGAGACAGTAATGATAGAGGTGTTGGTGATAATAGAGACAGCAATGATGAAGGTGTAGGTGATAATAGTGACAGTAATGGTGAAGGTGTTGGTGATAATAGTGATGGTAATGATGGAGGTGTAGGTGATAATTGTGATAGTAATGATGGGGTTGTAGGTGATAATAGTGACAGTAATGATGGAGGTGTAGGTGATAATAGTGACAGTAATGATGGAGGTGTAGTTGATAATAGTGACAGTAATGATGGAGGTGTAGGTGATAATAGTGATGGTAATGATGGAGATGTTGGTGATAAAAGTGACAGTAATGATGGAGGTGTTGGTGATAAAAGTGACAGTAATGATGGAGGTGTTGGTGATAATAGTGACAGTAATCATGGAGGTGTAGGTGATAATAGTGACAGTAATGATGGAGGTGTAGGTGATAATAGTGATAGTAATGATGGAGGTGTTGGTGATAATAGTGGCAGTAATGATGGAGGTGTAGGTGATAATAGTGATAGTAATGATGGGGGTGTAGGTGTTAATAGTGACAGTAATGATGGAGGTGTAGGTGATAATAGAGACAGTAATGATGGAGGTGTACGTGAAAATAGTGACAGTAATAATGAAGGTGTAGGTGATAATAGTGACAGTAATGAAGGGGGTATAGGTGATAATAGTGACAGTAATGATGGAGGTGTTGGTGATAATAGTGACAGTAATCATGGAGGTGTAGGTGATAATAGTGACAGTAATGATGTAGGTGTAGGTGATAATAGTGATAGTAATGATGGAGGTGTTGGTGATAATAGTGGCAGTAATGATGGAGGTGTAGGTGATAATAGTGATAGTAATGATGGGGGTGTAGGTGATAATAGTGACAGTAATGATGCAGGTGTAGGTGATAATAGAGACAGTAATGATGGAGGTGTACGTGATAATAGTGACAGTAATAATGAAGGTGTAGGTGATAATAGTGACAGTAATGAAGGGGGTATAGGTGATAATAGTGACAGTAATGATGGAGGTGTTGGTGATAATAGTGACAGTAATGATGGAGGTGTAGGTGATAATAGTGGTGGTAATGACGGAGGTGTAGGTGATAATAGTGACAGTAATGATGGAGATGTAGGTGATAGTGGTGGTAATGATGGAGGTGTGGGTGATAATAGTGACAGTAATGATAGAGGTGTTGGTGATAATAGTGACAATAATGATGGAGGTGTTGGTGATAATAATGACAGTAATGATGGAGGTGTAGGTGATAATAGTGACAGTAATGATGGAGGTGTAGGTGGTAATAGTGACAGTAATGATGGAGGTGTAAGTGATAATAGTGACAGTAATGATGAAGGTGTTGGTGATAATAGTGATGGTAATGATGAAGGTGTAGGTGATAATAGTGACAGTAATGCTGAAGGTGTTTGTAATAATAGTGGTGGTAATGATGGAGGTGTTGGTGATAAAAGTGACAGTAATGATGGAGGTGTTGGTGATAATAGTGGCAGTAATGATGGAGGTGTAGGTGATAATAGTGATAGTAATGATGGGGGTGTAGGTGATAATAGTGACAGTAATGATGGAGGTGTAGGTGATAATAGAGACAGTAATTATGGAGGTGTAGGTGATAATAGTGACAGTAATGATGAAGGTGTAGGTGATAATAGTGACAGTAATGAAGGGGGTATAGGTGATAATAGTGAAAGTAATGATGGAGGTGTAGGAGATAATAGTGGTGGTAATGACGGAGGTGTAGGTGATAATAGTGACAGTAATGATGGAGATGTTGGTGATAATAGTGACAGTAATGATAGAGGTGTTGGTGATAATAGTGACAATAATGATGGAGGTGTTGGTGATAATAATGACAGTAATGATGGAGGTGTAGGTGATAATAGTGACTGTAATGATGGAGGTGTAGTTGATAATAGTGACAGTAATGATGGAGGTGTTGGTGATAATAGTGGTGGTAATGATGGAGGTGTAGGTGATAATAGTGACGGTAATGATGGAGGTGTAGGTGATAATAGTGACAGTAATGATGAGGTGTTGGTGATAATAGTAGTGGTAATGATGGAGGTGTTGGTGATAATAGTGACAGTAAAGATGGAGGTGTAGGTGATAATAGTGACAGTAATGATGGTTGTGTTGGTGATAATAGTGGCAGTAATGATGGAGGTTTAGGTGATAATAATGATGGAGGTGTAGGTGATAATAGTGACAGTAATGATGGAGGTATAGGTGATAATAGTGACAGTAATGATGGAGGTGTAGGTGATAATAGTGACAGTAATGATGGAGATGTAGGTGACAATAGTGACAGTAATGATGGAGGTGTAGGTGATAATAGTGATAGTAATGATGGAGGTGTATGTGTTAGTGACAGTAATGATGGAGGTGTAGTGACAGTAATGATGGAGGTGTAGGTGACAACAGTGAAAGTAATGATGGTTGTGTTGGTGATAATAGTGACAGTAATGATGGACGTGTAGGTGAAAATAGTGACAGTAATGATGGAGATGTAGTTGATAATAGTGGTGGTAATGATGGAGGTGTTGGTGATAATAGTGACAGTAATGATGGAGGTGTATGTGTTAGTGACAGTAATGATGGAGGTGTAGTGACAGTAATGATGGAGGTGTAGGTGAGTATAGTGACAGTAATGATGAAGGTGTTGGTGATAATAGTGATGGTAATGATGAAGGTGTAGGTGATAATAGTGACAGTAATGATGAAGGTGTTGGTGATAATAGTGGTGGTAATGATGGAGGTGTTGGTGATAAAAGTGACAGTAATGATGGAGGTGTTGGTGATAATAGTTGCAGTAATGATGGAGGTGTAGGTGATAATAGTGATATTAATGATGGGGGTGTATGTGATAATAGTGACAGTAATGATGGAGGTGTAGGTGATAATAGAGACAGTAATGATGGAGGTGTAGGTGATAATAGTGACAGTAATGATGAAGGTGTAGGCAATAATAGTGACAGTAATGATGGAGGTGTTGGTGATAATAGTGACAGTAATGAAGGGGGTATAGGTGATAATAGTGACAGTAATGATGGAGGTGTTGGTGATAATAGTGACAGTAATGATAGAGGTGTTGGTGATAATAGTGACAATAATGATGGAGGTGTTGGTGATAATAATGACAGTAATGATGGAGGTGTAGGTGATAATAATGACTGTAATGATGGAGGTGTAGTTGATAATAGTGACAGTAATGATGGAGGTGTAGGTGACAATAGTGGTGGTAATGATGGAGGTGTAGGTGAGAATAGTGACGGTAATGATGGAGGTGCAGGTGATAATAGTGACAGTAATGATGAGGTGTTGGTGATAATAGTAGTGGTAAGGATGGAGGTGTTGGTGATAATAGTGACAGTAAAGATGGAGGTGTAGGTGATAATAGTGACAGTAATGATGGTTGTGTTGGTGATAATAGTGACAGTAATGATGAAGGTGTAGGTGATAATAGTGACAGTGATGATGGAGGTGTAGGTGACAATAGTGACAGTAATGATGGAGGTGTAGTTGATAATAGTGGTGGTAATGATGGAGGTGTTGGTGATAATAGTGACAGTAATGATAGAGGCGTAGGTGACAGTAATGATGGAGGTGTAGGTGATAATAGTGACAGTAATGATGGAGGTGTAGGTGACAATAGTGACAGTAATGATGGTTGTGTTGGTGATAATAGTGATAGTAATGATGGAGGTGTAGGTGATAATAGTGACAGTAATGATGGAGGTGTAGGTGACAATAGTGACAGTAATGATGGTTGTGTTGGTGATAATAGTGGTGGTAATGATGGTGGTGTTGGTGATAATAGTGATGGTAATGATGGAGGTGTTGGTGATAATAGTGACAGTAATGATAGAGGTGTTGGTGTTAATAGTGACAGTAATGATGGAGGTGTTGGTGATAATAGTGACAGTAATGATGGAGGTGTATGTGTTAGTGATAGTAATGATGGTGGTGTTGGTGATAATAGTGACAGTAATGATATAGGTGTTGGTGATAATAGTGATAGTAATGATGGAGGTGTTGGTGATAATAGTGACAGTAATGATGGAGGTGTTGGTGATAATAGTGACAGTAAAGATGGAGGAGTTGGTGATAATAGTGACAGTAATGATGGAGGTGTTGGTGATAATAGTGACAGTAATGATATAGGTGTTGGTGATAATAGTGATAGTAATGATGGAGGTGTTGGTGATAATAGTGACAGTAATGATGGAGGAGTTGGTGATAATAATGACAGTAATGATGGAGGTGTTGGTGATAAGTGACAGTAATGATGGAGGTGTTGGTGATAATAGTGACAGTAATGATGGAGGTGTAGTTGAAAATAGTGACAGTTATGATGGAGGTGTAGTTGATAATAGTGACAGTTATGATGGAGGTGTAGTTGATAATAGTGACAGTATTGATGGAGGTGTAGGTGATAATAGTGACAGTAATGATGGAGGAGTAGTTGATAATAGTGACAGTAATGATGGAGGTGTTGCTGATAATAATGACAGTAATGATGAAGGGTGTTGGTGATAATAGTGACAGTAATGATGGAAGTGTATGTGTTAGTGACAGTAATGATGGAGGTATAGTGACAGTAATGATGGAGGTGTAGGTGATAATAGTGACAGTAATGATGGAGGTGTAGGTGACAATAGTGAAAGTAATGATGGTTGTGTTGGTGATAATAGTGATAGTAATGATGGAGGTGTAGAAGATAATAGTGACAGTAATGATGGAGGTGTTGGTGATAATAGTGACTGTAATGATGGAGGTGTTGGTGATAATAGTGACAGTAATGATGGAGGTGTTGGTGATAATAGTGGTGGTAATGATGGAGGTGTTGGTGATAATAGTGACAGTAATGATGAAGGTGTAGGTGACAGTAATGATGGAGGTGTAGGTGATAATAGTGACAGTAATGATGGAGGTGTAGGTGACAGTAATGATGGAGGTGTAGGTGACAGTAATGATGGTTGTGTTGGTGATAATAGTGGTGGTAATGATGGTGGCGTTGGTGATAATAGTGATGGTAATGATGGAGGTGTTGGTGATAATAGTGACAGTAATGATAGAGGTGTTGGTGTTAATAGTTACAGTAATGATGGAGGTGTTGGTGATAATAGTGACAGTAATGATGGAGGTGTATGTGTTAGTGACAGTAATGATGGTGGTGTTGGTGATAATAGTGACAGTAATGATATAGGTGTTGGTGATAATAGTGATAGTAATGATGGAGGTGTTGGTAATAATAGTGACAGTAATGATGGAGGTGTTGGTGATAATAGTGACAGTAAAGATGGAGGAGTTGGTGATAATAGTGACAGTAATGATGGAGGTGTTGGTGATAATAGTGACAGTAATGATATAGGTGTTGGTGATAATAGTGATAGTAATGATGGAGGTGTTGGTGATAATAGTGACAGTAATGATATAGTTGTTGGTGTATAATAGTGATAGTAATGATGGAGGTGTTGGTGATAATAGTGACAGTAATGATGGAGGAGTTGGTGATAATAGTGACAGTAATGATGGAGGTGTTGGTGATAATAGTGACAGTAATGATGGAGGTGTTGGTGATAAGTGACAGTAATGATGGAGGTGTTGGTGATAATAGTGACAGTAATAATGGAGGTGTAGTTGAAAATAGTGACAGTTATGATGGAGGTGTAGTTGATAATAGTGACAGTATTGATGGAGGTGTAGGTGATAATAGTGACAGTAATGATGGAGGAGTAGTTGATAATAGTGACAGTAATGATGGAGGTGTAGGTGATAATAGTGTTAGTAATGATGGAGGTGTTGCTGATAATAATGACAGTAATGATGGAGGGTGTTGGTGATAATAGTGACAGTAATGATGGAAGTGTATGTGTTAGTGACAGTAATGATGGAGGTGTAGGTGATAATAGTGACAGTAATGATGGAGGTGTAGGTAATAATAGTGACAGTAATGATGGAGGTGTAGGTGACAATAGTGAAAGTAATGATGGTTGTGTTGGTGATAATAGTGATAGTAATGATGGAGGTGTAGGTGATAATAGTGACAGTAATGATGGAGGTGTTGGTGATAATAGTGACTGTAATGATGGTTGTGTTGGTGATAATAGTGACAGTAATTATGGAGGTGTTGGTGATAATAGTGGTGGTAATGATGGAGGTGTTGGTGATAATAGTGACAGTAATGATGGAGGTGTAGGTGACAGTAATGATGGAGGTGTAGGTGATAATAGTGACAGTAATGATGGAGGTGTAGGTGACAGTAATGATGGAGGTGTAGGTGACAATAGTGACAGTAATGATGGTTGTGTTGGTGATAATAGTGATAGTAATGATGGAGGTGTAGGTGATGATAGTGACAGTAATGATGGAGGTGTAGGTGACAATAGTGACAGTAATGATGGTTGTGTTGGTGATAATAGTGGTGGTAATGATGGTGGTGTTGGTGATAATAGTGATGGTAATGGTGGAGGTGTTGGTGATAATAGTGACAGTAATGATAGAGGTGTTGGTGTTAAAAGTGACAGTAATGATGGAGGTGTTGGTGATAATAGTGACAGCAATGATGGAGGTATATGTGTTAGTGACAGTAATGATGGTGGTGTTGGTGATAATAGTGACAGTAATGATATAGGTGTTGGTGATAATAGTGATAGTAATGATGGAGGTGTTGGTGATAATAGTGACAGTAATTATGGAGGTGTTGGTGATAATAGTGACAGTAAAGATGGAGGAGTTGGTGATAATAGTGACAGTAATGATGGAGGTGTTGGTGATAATAGTGACAGTAATGATATAGGTGTTGGTGATAATAGTGATAGTAATGATGGAAGTGTTGGTGATAATAGTGACAGTAATGATGGAGGAGTTGGTGATAATAGTGACAGTAATGATGGAGGTGTTGGTGATAATAGTGACAGTAATGATGGAGGTGTTGGTGATAGGGGACAGTAATGATGGAGGTGTTGGTGATAATAGTGACAGTAATGATGGAGGTGTAGTTGAAAATAGTGACAGTTATGATGGAGTTGTAGTTGATAATAGTGACAGTTATGATGGAGGTGTAGTTGATAATAGTGACAGTATTGATGGAGGTGTAGGTGATAATAGTGACAGTAATGATGGAGGAGTAGTTGATAATAGTGACAGTAATGATGGAGGTGTAGGTGATAATAGTGTTAGTAATGATGGAGGTGTTGCTGATAATAATGACAGTAATGATGGAGGGTGTTGGTGATAATAGTGACAGTAATGATGGAAGTGTATGTGTTAGTGGCAGTAATGATGGAGGTATAGTGACAGTAATGATGGAGGTGTAGGTGATAATAGTGACAGTAATGATGGAGGTGTAGGTAATAATAGTGACAGTAATGATGGAGGTGTAGGTGACAATATTGAAAGTAATGATGGCTGTGTTGGTGATAATAGTGATAGTAATGATGGAGGTGTATGTGATAATAGTGACAGTAATGATGGAGGTGTCGGTGATAATAGTGACTGTAATGATGGAGGTGTTGGTGATAATAGTGACAGTAATGATGGAGGTGTTGGTGATAATAGTGACAGTAATGATGGAGGTGTAGGTGATAATAGTGACAGTAATGATGGAGGTGTAGGTAATAATAGTGACAGTAATGATGGAGGTGTAGGTGACAATAGTGAAAGTAATGACGGTTGTGTTGGTGATAATAGTGATAGTAATGATGGAGGTGTATGTGATAATAGTGACAGTAATGATGGAGGTGTCGGTGATAATAGTGACTGTAATGATGGAGGTGTAGGTGATAATAGTGACAGTAATGATGGAGGTGGTGGTGATAATAGTGACTGTAATGATGGAGGTGTAGGTGATAATAGTGACAGTAATGATGGAGGTGTTGGTGATAATAGTGGTGGTAATGATGGAGGTGTTGGTGATAATAGTGACAGTAATGATGGAGGTGTAGGTGACAGTAATGATGGAGGTGTAGGTGATAATAGTGACAGTAATGATGGAGGTGTAGGTGACAGTAATGATGGAGGTGTAGGTGACAATAGTGACAGTAACGATGGTTGTGTTGGTGATAATAGTGATGGTAATGATGGAGCTGTAGGTGATAATAGTGACAGTAATGATGGAGGTGTAGGTGACAATAGTGACATTAATGATGGTTGTGTTGGTGATAATAGTGCTGGTAATGATGGAGGTGTTGGTGATAATAGTGACAGTAATGATAGAGGTGTTGGTGTTAATAGTGACAGTAATGATGGAGGTGTTGGTGATAATAGTGACAGTAATGATGGAGGTGTATGTGTTAGTGATAGTAATGATGGTGGTGTTGGTGATAATAGTGACAGTAATGATATAGGTGTTGGTGATAATAGTGATAGTGATGATGGAGGTGTTGGTGATAATAGTGACAGTAATGATGGAGGTGTTGGTGATAATAGTGACCTTAAAGATGGAGGAGTTGGTGATAATAGTGACAGTAATGATGGAGGTGTAGTTGATAATAGTGACAGTATTGATGGAGGTGTAGGTGATAATAGTGACAGTAATGATGGAGGAGGAGTTGATAATAGTGACAGTAATGAAGGAGGTGTTGCTGATAATAATGACAGTAATGATGAAGGGTGTTGGTGATAATAGTGACAGTAATGATGGAAGTGTATGTGTTAGTGACAGTAATGATGGAGGTATAGTGACAGTAATGATGGAGGTGTAGGTGATAATAGTGACAGTAATGATGGAGGTGTAGGTGACAATAGTGAAAGTAATGATGGTTGTGTTGGTGATAATAGTGATAGTAATGATGGAGGTGTAGGTGATAATAGTGACAGTAATGATGGAGGTGTTGGTGAAAATAGTGACTGTAATGATGGAGGTGTTGGTGATAATAGTGGTGGTAATGATGGAGGTGTTGGTGATAATAGTGACAGTAATGATGGAGGTGTAAGTGACAGTAATGATGGAGGTGTAGGTGATAATAGTGACAGTAATGATGGAGGTGTAGGTGACAGTAATGATGGAGGTGTAGGTGACAATAGTGACAGTAATGATGGTTGTGTTGGTGATAATAGTGGTGGTAATGATGGTGGCGTTGGTGATAATAGTGATGGTAATGATGGAGGTGTTGGTGATAATAGTGACAGTAATGATAGAGGTGTTGGTGTTAATAGTGACAGTAATGATGGAGGTGTTGGTGATAATAGTGACAGTAATGATGGAGGTGTATGTGTTAGTGACAGTAATGATGGTGGTGTTGGTGATAATAGTGACAGTAATGATATAGGTGTTGGTGATAATGGTGATAGTAATGATGGAGGTGTTGGTAATAATAGTGACAGTAATGATGGAGGTGTTGGTGATAATAGTGACAGTAAAGATGGAGGAGTTGGTGATAATAGTGACAGTAATGATGGAGGTGTTGGTGATAATAGTGACAGTAATGATATAGGTGTTGGTGATAATAGTGATAGTAATGATGGAGGTGTTGGTGATAATAGTGACAGTAATGATATAGGTGTTGGTGTATAATAGTGATAGTAATGATGGAGGTGTTGGTGATAATAGTGACAGTAATAATGGAGGAGTTGGTGATAATAGTGACAGTAATGATGGAGGTGTTGGTGATAATAGTGACAGTAATGATGGAGGTGTAGTTGAAAATAGTGACAGTTATGATGGAGTTGTAGTTGATAATAGTGACAGTTATGATGGAGGGGTAGTTGATAATAGTGACAGTATTGATGGAGGTGTAGGTGATAATAGTGACAGTAATGATGGAGGAGTAGTTGATAATAGTGACAGTAATGATGGAGGTGTAGGTGATAATAGTGTTAGTAATGATGGAGGTGTTGCTGATAATAATGACAGTAATGATGGAGGGTGTTGGTGATAATAGTGACAGTAATGATGGAAGTGTATGTGTTAGTGGCAGTAATGATGGAGGTATAGTGACAGTAATGATGGAGGTGTAGGTGATAATAGTGACAGTAATGATGGAGGTGTAGGTAATAATAGTGACAGTAATGATGGAGGTGTTGGTGATAATAGTGACAGTAATGATGGAGGTGTTGGTGATAATAGTGACAGTAATGATGGAGGTGTAGGTGATAATAGTGACAGTAATGATGGAGGTGTAGGTAATAATAGTGACAGTAATGATGGAGGTGTAGGTGACATTAGTGAAAGTAATGACGGTTGTGTTGGTGATAATAGTGATAGTAATGATGGAGGTGTAGGTGATAATAGTGACAGTAATGATGGAGGTGTCGGTGATAATAGTGACTGTAATGATGGAGGTGTTGGTGATAATAGTGACAGTAATGATGGAGGTGTTGGTGATAATAGTGACAGTAATGATGGAGGTGTAGGTGATAATAGTGACAGCAATGATGGAGGTGTAGGTAATAATAGTGACAGTAATGATGGAGGTGTAGGTGACAATAGTGAAAGTAATGACGGTTGTGTTGGTGATAATAGTGATAGTAATGATGGAGGTGTAGGTGATAATAGTGACAGTAATGATGGAGGTGGTGGTGATAATAGTGACTGTAATGATGGAGGTGTAGGTGATAATAGTGACAGTAATGATGGAGGTGTTGGTGATAATAGTGGTGGTAATGATGGAGGTGTTGGTGATAATAGTGACAGTAATGATGGAGGTGTAGGTGACAGTAATGATGGAGGTGTAGGTGATAATAGTGACAGTAATGATGGAGGTGTAGGTGACAGTAATGATGGAGGTGTAGGTGACAATAGTGACAGTAATGATGGTTGTGTTGGTGATAATAGTGATGGTAATGATGGAGCTGTAGGTGATAATAGTGACAGTAATGATGGAGGTGTAGGTGACAATAGTGACATTAATGATGGTTGTGTTGGTGATAATAGTGCTGGTAATGATGGAGGTGTTGGTGATAATAGTGACAGTAATGATAGAGGTGTTGGTGTTAATAGTGACAGTAATGATGGAGGTGTTGGTGATAATAGTGACAGTAATGATGGAGGTGTATGTGTTAGTGATAGTAATGATGGTGGTGTTGGTGATAATAGTGACAGTAATGATATAGGTGTTGGTGATAATAGTGATAGTAATGATGGAGGTGTTGGTGATAATAGTGACAGTAATGATGGAGGTGTTGGTGATAATAGTGACAGTAATGATGGAGGAGTTGGTGATAATAGTGCCAGTAATGATGGAGGTGTTGGTGATAATAGTGACAGTAATGATGGAGGTGTTGGTGATAATAGTGACAGTAATGATGGAGGTGTTGGTGATAATAGTGACAGTAATGATGGAGGTGTCGGTGATAATAGTGACTGTAATGATGGAGGTGTTGGTGATAATAGTGACAGTAATGATGGAGGTGTTGGTGATAATAGTGACAGTAATGATGGAGGTGTAGGTGATAATAGTGACAGTAATGATGGAGGTGTAGGTAATAATAGTGACAGTAATGATGGAGGTGTAGGTGACAATAGTGAAAGTAATGACGATTGTGTTGGTGATAATAGTGATAGTAATGATGGAGGTGTAGGTGATAATAGTGACAGTAATGATGGAGGTGGTGGTGATAATAGTGACTGTAATGATGGAGGTGTAGGTGATAATAGTGACAGTAATGATGGAGGTGTTGGTGATAATAGTGGTGGTAATGATGGAGGTGTTGGTGATAATAGTGACAGTAATGATGGAGGTGTAGGTGACAGTAATGATGGAGGTGTAGGTGATAATAGTGACAGTAATGATGGAGGTGTAGGTGACAGTAATGATGGAGGTGTAGGTGACAATAGTGACAGTAATGATGGTTGTGTTGGTGATAATAGTGATGGTAATGATGGAGCTGTAGGTGATAATAGTGACAGTAATGATGGAGGTGTAGGTGACAATAGTGACATTAATGATGGTTGTGTTGGTGATAATAGTGCTGGTAATGATGGAGGTGTTGGTGATAATAGTGACAGTAATGATAGAGGTGTTGGTGTTAATAGTGACAGTAATGATGGAGGTGTTGGTGATAATAGTGACAGTAATGATGGAGGTGTTGGTGATAATAGTGACAGTAAAGATGGAGGAGTTGGTGATAATAGTGACAGTAATGATGGAGGTGTTGGTGATAATAGTGACAGTAATGATATAGGTGTTGGTGATAATAGTGATAGTAATGATGGAGGTGTTGGTGATAATAGTGACAGTAATGATGGAGGAGTTGGTGATAATAGTGACAGTAATGATGGAGGTGTTGGTGATAATAGTGACAGTAATGATGGAGGTGTTGGTGATAAGTGACAGTAATGATGGAGGTGTTGGTGATAATAGTGACAGTAATGATGGAGGTGTAGTTGAAAATAGTGACAGTTATGATGGAGGTGTAGTTCATAATAGTGACAGTATTGATGGAGGTGTAGGTGATAATAGTGACAGTAATGATGGAGGAGTAGTTGATAATAGTGACAGTAATGAAGGAGGTGTTGCTGATAATAATGACAGTAATGATGAAGGGTGTTGGTGATAATAGTGACAGTAATGATGGAAGTGTATGTGTTAGTGACAGTAATGATGGAGGTATAGTGACAGTAATGATGGAGGTGTAGGTGATAATAGAGACAGTAATGATGGAGGTGTAGGTGACAATAGTGAAAGTAATGATGGTTGTGTTGGTGATAATAGTGACAGTAATGATGGAGGTGTTGGTGATAATAGTGACTGTAATGATGGAGGTGTTGGTGATAATAGTGACAGTAATGATGGAGGTGTTGGTGATAATAGTGGTGGTAATGATGGAGGTGTTGGTGATAATAGTGACAGTAATGATGGAGGTGTAGGTGACAGTAATGATGGAAGTGTAGGTGATAATAGTGACAGTAATGATGGAGGTGTAGGTGACAGTAATGATGGAGGTGTAGGTGACAATAGTGACAGTAATGATGGTTGTGTTGGTGATAATAGTGGTGGTAATGATGGTGGCGTTGTTGATAATAGTGATGGTAATGATTGAGGTGTTGGTGATAATAGTGACAGTAATGATAGAGGTGTTGGTGTTAATAGTGACAGTAATGATGGAGGTGTTGGTGATAATAGTGACAGTAATGATGGAGGTGTATATGTTAGTGACAGTAATGATGGTGGTGTTGGTGATAATAGTGACAGTAATGATATAGGTGTTGTTGATAATGGTGATAGTAATGATGGAGGTGTTGGTAATAATAGTGACAGTAATGATGGAGGTGTTGGTGATAATAGTGACAGTAAAGATGGAGGAGTTGGTGATAATAGTGACAGTAATGATGGAGGTGTTGGTGATAATAGTGACAGTAATGATATAGGTGTTGGTGATAATAGTGATAGTAATGATGGAGGTGTTGGTGATAATAGTGACAGTAATGATATAGATGTTGGTGTATAATAGTGATAGTAATGATGGAGGTGTTGGTGATAATAGTGACAGTAATGATGGAGGAGTTGGTGATAATAGTGACAGTAATGATGGAGGTGTTGGTGATAATAGTGACAGTAATGATGGAGGTGTTGGTGATAAGTGACAGTAATGATGGAGGTGTTGGTGATAATAGTGACAGTAATAATGGAGGTGTAGTTGAAAATAGTGACAGTTATGATGGAGGTGTAGTTGATAATAGTGACAGTATTGATGGAGGTGTAGGTGATAATAGTGACAGTAATGATGGAGGTGTATGTGTTAGTGACAGTAATGATGGTGGTGTTGGTGATAATAGTGACAGTAATGATATAGGTGTTGGTGATAATGGTGATAGTAATGATGGAGGTGTTGGTAATAATAGTGACAGTAATGATGGAGGTGTTGGTGATAATAGTGACAGTAAAGATGGAGGAGTTGGTGATAATAGTGACAGTAATGATGGAGGTGTTGGTGATAATAGTGACAGTAATGATATAGGTGTTGGTGATAATAGTGATAGTAATGATGGAGGTGTTGGTGATAATAGTGACAGTAATGATATAGGTGTTGGTGTATAATAGTGATAGTAATGATGGAGGTGTTGGTGATAATAGTGACAGTAATGATGGAGGAGTTGGTGATAATAGTGACAGTAATGATGGAGGTGTTGGTGATAATAGTGACAGTAATGATGGAGGTGTTGGTGATAAGTGACAGTAATGATGGAGGTGTTGGTGATAATAGTGACAGTAATAATGGAGGTGTAGTTGAAAATAGTGACAGTTATGATGGAGGTGTAGTTGATAATAGTGACAGTAATGATGGAGGTGTTGGTGTATAATAGTGATAGTAATGATGGAGGTGTAGGTGATAATAGTGACAGTAATGATGGAGGTGGTGGTGATAATAGTGACTGTAATGATGGAGGTGTAGGTGATAATAGTGACTGTAATGATGGAGGTGTTGGTGATAATAGTGGTGGTAATGATGGAGGTGTTGGTGATAATAGTGACAGTAATGATGGAGGTGTATGTGTTAGTGACAGTAATGATGGTGGTGTTGGTGATAATAGTGACAGTAATGATATAGGTGTTGGTGATAATGGTGATAGTAATGATGGAGGTGTTGGTAATAATAGTGACAGTAATGATGGAGGTGTTGGTGATAATAGTGACAGTAAAGATGGAGGAGTTGGTGATAATAGTGACAGTAATGATGGAGGTGTTGGTGATAATAGTGACAGTAATGATATAGGTGTTGGTGATAATAGTGATAGTAATGATGGAGGTGTTGGTGATAATAGTGACAGTAATGATGGAGGTGTTGGTGTATAATAGTGATAGTAATGATGGAGGTGTTGGTGATAATAGTGACA
Organism: Pseudophryne corroboree; assembly: GCF_028390025.1. NCBI lineage: Eukaryota > Metazoa > Chordata > Amphibia > Anura > Myobatrachidae > Pseudophryne > Pseudophryne corroboree. Next base: position 1,143,511 of record NW_026967602.1, read on the forward strand.
GTAATGATGGAGGAGTTGGTGATAATAGTGACAGTAATGATGGAGGTGTTGGTGATAATAGTGACAGTAATGATGGAGGTGTAGTTGAAAATAGTGACAGTTATGATGGAGTTGTAGTTGATAATAGTGACAGTTATGATGGAGGTGTAGTTGATAATAGTGACAGTATTGATGGAGGTGTAGGTGATAATAGTGACAGTAATGATGGAGGAGTAGTTGATAATAGTGACAGTAATGATGGAGGTGTAGGTGATAATAGTGTTAGTAATGATGGAGGTGTTGCTGATAATAATGACAGTAATGATGGAGGGTGTTGGTGATAATAGTGACAGTAATGATGGAAGTGTATGTGTTAGTGGCAGTAATGATGGAGGTATAGTGACAGTAATGATGGAGGTGTAGGTGATAATAGTGACAGTAATGATGGAGGTGTAGGTAATAATAGTGACAGTAATGATGGAGGTGTAGGTGACAATAGTGAAAGTAATGATGGTTGTGTTGGTGATAATAGTGATAGTAATGATGGAGGTGTATGTGATAATAGTGACAGTAATGATGGAGGTGTCGGTGATAATAGTGACTGTAATGATGGAGGTGTTGGTGATAATAGTGACAGTAATGATGGAGGTGTTGGTGATAATAGTGACAGTAATGATGGAGGTGTAGGTGATAATAGTGACAGTAATGATGGAGGTGTAGGTAATAATAGTGACAGTAATGATGGAGGTGTAGGTGACAATAGTGAAAGTAATGACGGTTGTGTTGGTGATAATAGTGATAGTAATGATGGAGGTGTAGGTGATAATAGTGACAGTAATGATGGAGGTGGTGGTGATAATAGTGACTGTAATGATGGAGGTGTAGGTGATAATAGTGACAGTAATGATGGAGGTGTTGGTGATAATAGTGGTGGTAATGATGGAGGTGTTGGTGATAATAGTGACAGTAATGATGGAGGTGTAGGTGACAGTAATGATGGAGGTGTAGGTGATAATAGTGACAGTAATGATGGAGGTGTAGGTGACAGTAATGATGGAGGTGTAGGTGACAATAGTGACAGTAATGATGGTTGTGTTGGTGATAATAGTGATGGTAATGATGGAGCTGTAGGTGATAATAGTGACAGTAATGATGGAGGTGTAGGTGACAATAGTGACATTAATGATGGTTGTGTTGGTGATAATAGTGCTGGTAATGATGGAGGTGTTGGTGATAATAGTGACAGTAATGATAGAGGTGTTGGTGTTAATAGTGACAGTAATGATGGAGGTGTTGGTGATAATAGTGACAGTAATGATGGAGGTGTATGTGTTAGTGATAGTAATGATGGTGGTGTTGGTGATAATAGTGACAGTAATGATATAGGTGTTGGTGATAATAGTGATAGTAATGATGGAGGTGTTGGTGATAATAGTGACAGTAATGATGGGGGTGTTGGTGATAATAGTGACAGTAAAGATGGAGGAGTTGGTGATAATAGTGACAGTAATGATGGAGGTGTTGGTGATAATAGTGACAGTAATGATATAGGTGTTGGTGATAATAGTGATAGTAATGATGGAGGTGTTGGTGATAATAGTGACAGTAATGATGGAGGAGTTGGTGATAATAGTGACAGTAATGATGGAGGTGTTGGTGATAATAGTGACAGTAATGATGGAGGTGTTGGTGATAAGTGACAGTAATGATGGAGGTGTTGGTGATAATAGTGACAGTTATGATGGAGGTGTAGTTGATAATAGTGACAGTATTGATGGAGGTGTAGGTGATAATAGTGACAGTAATGATGGAGGAGTAGTTGATAATACTGACAGTAATGAAGGAAGTGTATGTGTTAGTGACAGTAATGATGGAGGTATAGTGACAGTAATGATGGAGGTGTAGGTGATAATAGTGACAGTAATGATGGAGGTGTAGGTGACAATAGTGAAAGTAATGATGGTTGTGTTGGTGATAATAGTGATAGTAATGATGGAGGTGTAGGTGATAATAGTGACAGTAATGATGGAGGTGTTGGTGATAATAGTGACTGTAATGATGGAGGTGTTGGTGATAATAGTGACAGTAATGATGGAGGTGTTGGTGATAATAGTGGTGGTAATGATGGAGGTGTTGGTGACAGTAATGATGGAGGTGTAGGTGATAATAGTGACAGTAATGAAGGAGGTGTAGGTGACAGTAATGATGGAGGTGTAGGTGACAATAGTGACAGTAATGATGGTTGTGTTGGTGATAATAGTGGTGGTAATGATGGTGGCGTTGGTGATAATAGTGATGGTAATGATGGAGGTGTTGGTGATAATAGTGACAGTAATGATAGAGGTGTTGGTGTTAATAGTGACAGTAATGATGGAGGTGTTGGTGATAATAGTGACAGTAATGATGGAAGTGTATGTGTTAGTGACAGTAATGATGGTGGTGTTGGTGATAATAGTGACAGTAGTGATATAGGTTTTAGTGATAATGGTGATAGTAATGATGGAGGTGTTGGTAATAATAGTGACAGTAATGATGGAGGTGTTGGTGATAATAGTGACAGTAAAGATGGAGGAGTTGGTGATAATAGTGACAGTAATGATGGAGGTGTTGGTGATAATAGTGACAGTAATGATATAGGTGTTGGTGATAATAGTGATAGTAATGATGGAGGTGTATGTGATAATAGTGACAGTAATGATGGAGGTGTCGGTGATAATAGTGACTGTAATGATGGAGGTGTTGGTGATAATAGTGACAGTAATGATGGAGGTGTTGGTGATAATAGTGACAGTAATGATGGAGGTGTAGGTGATAATAGTGACAGTAATGATGGAGGTGTAGGTAATAATAGTGACAGTAATGATGGAGGTGTAGGTGACAATAGTGAAAGTAATGACGGTTGTGTTGGTGATAATAGTGATAGTAATGATGGAGGTGTAGGTGATAATAGTGACAGTAATGATGGAGGTGGTGGTGATAATAGTGACTGTAATGATGGAGGTGTAGGTGATAATAGTGACAGTAATGATGGAGGTGTTGGTGATAATAGTGGTGGTAATGATGGAGGTGTTGGTGATAATAGTGACAGTAATGATGGAGGTGTAGGTGACAGTAATGATGGAGGTGTAGGTGATAATAGTGACAGTAATGATGGAGGTGTAGGTGACAGTAATGATGGAGGTGTAGGTGACAATAGTGACAGTAATGATGGTTGTGTTGGTGATAATAGTGATGGTAATGATGGAGCTGTAGGTGATAATAGTGACAGTAATGATGGAGGTGTAGGTGACAATAGTGACATTAATGATGGTTGTGTTGGTGATAATAGTGCTGGTAATGATGGAGGTGTTGGTGATAATAGTGACAGTAATGATAGAGGTGTTGGTGTTAATAGTGACAGTAATGATGGAGGTGTTGGTGATAATAGTGACAGTAATGATGGAGGTGTATGTGTTAGTGATAGTAATGATGGTGGTGTTGGTGATAATAGTGACAGTAATGATATAGGTGTTGGTGATAATAGTGATAGTAATGATGGAGGTGTTGGTGATAATAGTGACAGTAATGATGGGGGTGTTGGTGATAATAGTGACAGTAAAGATGGAGGAGTTGGTGATAATAGTGACAGTAATGATGGAGGTGTTGGTGATAATAGTGACAGTAATGATATAGGTGTTGGTGATAATAGTGATAGTAATGATGGAGGTGTTGGTGATAATAGTGACAGTAATGATGGAGGAGTTGGTGATAATAGTGACAGTAATGATGGAGGTGTTGGTGATAATAGTGACAGTAATGATGGAGGTGTTGGTGATAAGTGACAGTAATGATGGAGGTGTTGGTGATAATAGTGACAGTTATGATGGAGGTGTAGTTGATAATAGTGACAGTATTGATGGAGGTGTAGGTGATAATAGTGACAGTAATGATGGAGGAGTAGTTGATAATACTGACAGTAATGAAGGAAGTGTATGTGTTAGTGACAGTAATGATGGAGGTATAGTGACAGTAATGATGGAGGTGTAGGTGATAATAGTGACAGTAATGATGGAGGTGTAGGTGACAATAGTGAAAGTAATGATGGTTGTGTTGGTGATAATAGTGATAGTAATGATGGAGGTGTAGGTGATAATAGTGACAGTAATGATGGAGGTGTTGGTGATAATAGTGACTGTAATGATGGAGGTGTTGGTGATAATAGTGACAGTAATGATGGAGGTGTTGGTGATAATAGTGGTGGTAATGATGGAGGTGTTGGTGACAGTAATGATGGAGGTGTAGGTGATAATAGTGACAGTAATGATGGAGGTGTAGGTGACAGTAATGATGGAGGTGTAGGTGACAATAGTGACAGTAATGATGGTTGTGTTGGTGATAATAGTGGTGGTAATGATGGTGGCGTTGGTGATAATAGTGATGGTAATGATGGAGGTGTTGGTGATAATAGTGACAGTAATGATAGAGGTGTTGGTGTTAATAGTGACAGTAATGATGGAGGTGTTGGTGATAATAGTGACAGTAATGATGGAAGTGTATGTGTTAGTGACAGTAATGATGGTGGTGTTGGTGATAATAGTGACAGTAGTGATATAGGTTTTAGTGATAATGGTGATAGTAATGATGGAGGTGTTGGTAATAATAGTGACAGTAATGATGGAGGTGTTGGTGATAATAGTGACAGTAAAGATGGAGGAGTTGGTGATAATAGTGACAGTAATGATGGAGGTGTTGGTGATAATAGTGACAGTAATGATATAGGTGTTGGTGATAATAGTGATAGTAATGATGGAGGTGTTGGTGATAATAGTGACAGTAATGATATAGGTGTTGGTGTATAATAGTGATAGTAATGATGGAGGTGTTGGTGATAATAGTGACAGTAATGATGGAGGAGTTGGTGATAATAGTGACAGTAATGATGGAGGTGTTGGTGATAATAGTGACAGTAATGATGGAGGTGTTGGTGATAAGTGACAGTAATGATGGAGGTGTTGGTGATAATAGTGACAGTAATAATGGAGGTGTAGTTGAAAATAGTGACAGTTATGATGGAGGTGTAGTTGATAATAGTGACAGTATTGATGGAGGTGTAGGTGATAATAGTGACAGTAATGATGGAGGAGTAGTTGATAATAGTGACAGTAATGATGGAGGTGTAGGTGATAATAGTGTTAGTAATGATGGAGGTGTTGCTGATAATAATGACAGTAATGATGGAGGGTGTTGGTGATAATAGTGACAGTAATGATGGAAGTGTATGTGTTAGTGACAGTAATGATGGAGGTATAGTGACAGTAATGATGGAGGTGTAGGTGATAATAGTGACAGTAATGATGGAGGTGTAGGTAATAATAGTGACAGTAATGATGGAGGTGTAGGTGACAATAGTGAAAGTAATGATGGTTGTGTTGGTGATAATAGTGATAGTAATGATGGAGGTGTAGGTGATAATAGTGACAGTAATGATGGAGGTGTTGGTGATAATAGTGACTGTAATGATGGAGGTGTTGGTGATAATAGTGACAGTAATGATGGAGGTGTTGGTGATAATAGTGGAGGTAATGATGGAGGTGTTGGTGATAATAGTGACCGTAATGATAAAGGTGTAGGTGACAGTAATGATGGAGGTGTAGGTGATAATAGTGACAGTAATGATGGAGGTGTATGTGACAGTAATGATGGAGGTGTAGGTGACAATAGTGACAGTAATGATGGTTGTGTTGGTGATAATAGTGATAGTAATGATGGAGGTGTAGGTGATAATAGTGACAGTAATGATGGAGGTGTAGGTGACAATAGTGACAGTAATGATGGTTGTGTTGGTGATAATAGTGATAGTAATGATGGAGGTGTAGGTGATAATAGTGACAGTAATGATGGAGGTGTCGGTGATAATAGTGACTGTAATGATGGAGGTGTTGGTGATAATAGTGACAGTAATGATGGAGGTGTTGGTGATAATAGTGACAGTAATGATGGAGGTGTAGGTGATAATAGTGACAGTAATGATGGAGGTGTAGGTAATAATAGTGACAGTAATGATGGAGGTGTAGGTGACAATAGTGAAAGTAATGACGGTTGTGTTGGTGATAATAGTGATAGTAATGATGGAGGTGTTGGTGATAATAGTGGTGGTAATGATGGAGGTGTTGGTGATAATAGTGACAGTAATGATGGAGGTGTTGGTGATAATAGTGACAGTAAAGATGGAGGAGTTGGTGATAATAGTGACAGTAATGATGGAGGTGTTAGTGATAATAGTGACAGTAATGATATAGGTGTTGGTGATAATAGTGATAGTAATGATGGAGGTGTTGGTGATAATAGTGACAGTAATGATGGAGGAGTTGGTAATAATAGTGACAGTAATGATGGAGGTGTTGGTGATAATAGTGACAGTAATGATGGAGGTGTTGGTGATAAGTGACAGTAATGATGGAGGTGTTGGTGATAATAGTGACAGTAATGATGGAGGTGTAGTTGAAAATAGTGACAGTTATGATGGAGGTGTAGTTGATAATAGTGACAGTATTGATGGAGGTGTAGGTGATAATAGTGACAGTAATGATGGAGGAGTAGTTGATAATAGTGACAGTAATGAAGGAGGTGTTGCTGATAATAATGACAGTAATGATGAAGGGTGTTGGTGATAATAGTGACAGTAATGATGGAAGTGTATGTGTTAGTGACAGTAATGATGGAGGTATAGTGACAGTAATGATGGAGGTGTAGGTGATAATAGTGACAGTAATGATGGAGGTGTAGGTGACAATAGTGAAAGTAATGATGGTTGTGTTGGTGATAATAGTGATAGTAATGATGGAGGTGTAGGTGATAATAGTGACAGTAATGATGGAGGTGTTGGTGATAATAGTGACTGTAATGATGGAGGTGTTGGTGATAATAGTGACAGTAATGATGGAGGTGTTGGTGATAATAGTGGTGGTAATGATGGAGGTGTTGGTGATAATAGTGACAGTAATGATGGAGGTGTAGGTGACAGTAATGATGGAGGTGTAGGTGATAATAGTGACAGTAATGATGGAGGTTTAGGTGACAGTAATGATGGAGGTGTAGGTGACAATAGTGACAGTAATGATGGTGGCGTTGGTGATAATAGTGATGGTAATGATGGAGGTGTTGGTGATAATAGTGACAGTAATGATAGAGGTGTTGGTGTTAATAGTGACAGTAATGATGGAGGTGTTGGTGATAATAGTGACAGTAATGATGGAGGTGTATGTGTTAGTGACAGTAATGATGGTGGTGTTGGTGATAATAGTGACAGTAATGATATAGGTGTTGGTGATAATGGTGATAGTAATGATGGAGGTGTTGGTGATAATAGTGACAGTAAAGATGGAGGAGTTGGTGATAATAGTGACAGTAATGATGGAGGTGTTGGTGATAATAGTGACAGTAATGATATAGGTGTTGGTGATAATAGTGATAGTAATGATGGAGGTGTTGGTGATAATAGTGACAGTAATGATATAGGTGTTGGTGTATAATAGTGATAGTAATGATGGAGGTGTTGGTGATAATAGTGACAGTAATGATGGAGGAGTTGGTGATAATAGTGACAGTAATGATGGAGGTGTTGGTGATAATAGTGACAGTAATGATGGATGTGTTGGTGATAAGTGACAGTAATGATGGAGGTGTTGGTGATAATAGTGACAGTAATAATGGAGGTGTAGTTGAAAATAGTGACAGTTATGATGGAGGTGTAGTTGATAATAGTGACAGTATTGATGGAGGTGTAGGTGATAATAGTGACAGTAATGATGGAGGAGTAGTTGATAATAGTGACAGTAATGATGGAGGTGTAGGTGATAATAGTGTTAGTAATGATGGAGGTGTTGCTGATAATAATGACAGTAATGATGGAGGGTGTTGGTGATAATAGTGACAGTAATGATGGAAGTGCATGTGTTAGTGACAGTAATGATGGAGGTATAGTGACAGTAATGATGGAGGTGTAGGTGATAATAGTGACAGTAATGATGGAGGTGTAGGTAATAATAGTGACAGTAATGATGGAGGTGTAGGTGACAATAGTGAAAGTAATGATGGTTGTGTTGGTGATAATAGTGATAGTAATGATGGAGGTGTAGGTGATAATAGTGACAGTAATGATGGAGGTGTTGGTGATAATAGTGACTGTAATGATGGAGGTGTTGGTGATAATAGTGACAGTAATGATGGAGGTGTTGGTGATAATAGTGGAGGTAATGATGGAGGTGTTGGTGATAATAGTGACAGTAATGATGGAGGTGTAGGTGACAGTAATGATGGAGGTGTAGGTGATAATAGTGACAGTAATGATGGAGGTGTAGGTGACAGTAATGATGGAGGTGTAGGTGACAATAGTGACAGTAATGATGGTTGTGTTGGTGATAATAGTGATAGTAATGATGGAGGTGTAGGTGATAATAGTGACAGTAATGATGGAGGTGTAGGTGACAAAAGTGACAGTAATGATGGTTGTGTTGGTGATAATAGTGGTGGTAATGATGGTGGTGTTGGTGATAATAGTGATGGTAATGGTGGAGGTGTTGGTGATAATAGTGACAGTAATGATAGAGGTGTTGGTGTTAATAGTGACAGTAATGATGGAGGTGTTGGTGATAATAGTGACAGTAATGATGGAGGTGTATGTGTTAGTGACAGTAATGATGGTGGTGTTGGTGATAATAGTGACAGTAATTATGGAGGTGTTGGTGATAATAGTGACAGTAAAGATGGAGGAGTTGGTGATAATAGTGACAGTAATGATGGAGGTGTTGGTGATAATAGTGACAGTAATGATATAGGTGTTGGTGATAATAGTGATAGTAATGATGGAGGTGTTGGTGATAATAGTGACAGTAATGATGGAGGAGTTGGTGATAATAGTGACAGTAATGATGGAGGCGTTGGTGATAATAGTGACAGTAATGATGGAGGTGTTGGTGATAGGGGACAGTAATGATGGAGGTGTTGGTGATAATAGTGACAGTAATGATGGAGGTGTAGTTGAAAATAGTGACAGTTATGATGGAGTTGTAGTTGATAATAGTGACAGTTATGATGGAGGTGTAGTTGATAATAGTGACAGTATTGATGGAGGTGTAGGTGATAATAGTGACAGTAATGATGGAGGGGTAGTTGATAATAGTGACAGTAATGATGGAGGTGTAGGTGATAATAGTGTTAGTAATGATGGAGGTGTTGCTGATAATAATGACAGTAATGATGGAGGGTGTTGGTGATAATAGTGACAGTAATGATGGAAGTGTATGTGTTAGTGGCAGTAATGATGGAGGTATAGTGACAGTAATGATGGAGGTGTAGGTGATAATAGTGACAGTAATGATGGAGGTGTAGGTAATAATAGTGACAGTAATGATGGAGGTGTAGGTGACAATAGTGAAAGTAATGATGGTTGTGTTGGTGATAATAGTGATAGTAATGATGGAGGTGTAGGTGATAATAGTGACAGTAATGATGGAGGTGTCGGTGATAATAGTGACTGTAATGATGGAGGTGTTGGTGATAATAGTGACAGTAATGATTGAGGTGTTGGTGATAATAGTGACAGTAATGATGGAGGTGTAGGTGATAATAGTGACAGTAATGATGGAGGTGTAGGTAATAATAGTGACAGTAATGATGGAGGTGTAGGTGACAATAGTGAAAGTAATGACGGTTGTGTTGGTTATAATAGTGATAGTGATGATGGAGGTGTAGGTGATAATAGTGACAGTAATGATGGAGGTGGTGGTGATAATAGTGACTGTAATGATGGAGGTGTAGGTGATAATAGTGACAGTAATGATGGAGGTGTTGGTGATAATAGTGGTGGTAATGATGGAGGTGTTGGTGATAATAGTGACAGTAATGATGGAGGTGTAGGTGACAGTAATGATGGAGGTGTAGGTGACAATAGTGACAGTAATGATGGTTGTGTTTGTGATAATAGTGATGGTAATGATGGAGCTGTAGGTGATAATAGTGACAGTAATGATGGAGGTGTAGGTGACAATAGTGACATTAATGATGGTTGTGTGGGTGATAATAGTGCTGGTAATGATGGTGGCGTTGGTGATAATAGTGATGGTAATGATGGAGGTGTTGGTGATAATAGTGACAGTAATGATAGAGGTGTTGGTGTTAATAGTGACAGTAATGATGGAGGTGTTGGTGATAATAGTGACAGTAATAATGGAGGTGTATGTGTTAGTGACAGTAATGATGGTGGTGTTGGTGATAATAGTGACAGTAATGATATAGGTGTTGGTGATAATAGGGATAATAATGATGGAGGTGTTGGTGATAATAGTGACAGTAATGATGGAGGTGTAGGTGATAATAGTGACAGTAATGATGGAGGTGTAGGTAATAATAGTGACAGTAATGATGGAGGTGTAGGTGACAATAGTGAAAGTAATGATGGTTGTGTTGGTGATAATAGTGATAGTAATGATGGAGGTGTAGGTGATAATAGTGACAGTAATGATGGAGGTGTTGGTGATAATAGTGGTGGAAATGATGGAGGTGTTGGTGATAATAGTGACAGTAATGATGGAGGTGTAGGTGACAGTAATGATGGAGGTGTAGGTGATAATAGTGACAGTAATGATGGAGGTGTAGGTGACAGTAATGATGGAGGTGTAGGTGACAATAGTGACAGTAATGATAGTTGTGTTGGTGATAATAGTGATAGTAATGATGGAGGTGTAGGTGATAATAGTGACAGTAATGATGGAGGTGTAGGTGACAATAGTGACAGTAATGATGGTTGTGTTGGTGATAATAGTGGTGGTAATGATGGTGGCGTTGGTGATAATAGTGATATAATGATGGAGGTGTTGGTGATAATAGTGACAGTAATGATAGAGGTGTTGGTGTTAATAGTGACAGTAATGATGGAGGTGTTGGTGATAATAGTGACAGTAATAATGGAGGTGTATGTGTTAGTGACAGTAATGATGGTGGTGTTGGTGATAATAGTGACAGTAATGATATAGGTGTTGTTGATAATAGTGATAGTAATGATGGAGGTGTTGGTGATAATAGTGACAGTAATTATGGAGGTGTTGGTGATAATAGTGACAGTAAAGATGGAGGAGTTGGTGATAATAGTGACAGTAATGATGGAGGTGTTGGTGATAATAGTGACAGTAATGATATAGGTGTTGGTGATAATAGTGATAGTAATGATGGAGGTGTTGGTGATAATAGTGACAGTAATGATGGATGAGTTGGTGATAATAGTGACAGTAATGATGGAGGTGTTGGTGATAATAGTGACAGTAATGATGGAGGTGTTGGTGATAATAGAGACAGTAATGATGGAGGTGTTGGTGATAATAGTGACAGTAATGATGAAGGTGTAGGCAATAATAGTGACAGTAATGATGGAGGTGTTGGTGATAGGTGACAGTAATGATGGAGGTGTTGGTGATAATAGTGACAGTAATGATGGAGGTGTAGTTGAAAATAGTGACAGTTATGATGGAGGTGTAGTTGATAATAGTGACAGTATTGATGGAGGTGTAGGTGATAATAGTGACAGTAATGATGGAGGAGTAGTTGATAATAGTGACAGTAATGATGGAGGTGTAGGTGATAATAGTGTTAGTAATGATGGAGGTGTTGCTGATAATAATGACAGTAATGATGGAGGGTGTTGGTGATAATAGTGACAGTAATGATGGAAGTGTATGTGTTAGTGGCAGTAATGATGGAGGTATAGTGACAGCAATGATGGAGGTGTAGGTGATAATAGTGACAGTAATGATGGAGGTGTAGGTGACAAAAGTGACAGTAATGATGGTTGTGTTGGTGATAATAGTGGTGGTAATGATGGTGGTGTTGGTGATAATAGTGATGGTAATGGTGGAGGTGTTGGTGATAATAGTGACAGTAATGATAGAGGTGTTGGTGTTAATAGTGACAGTAATGATGGAGGTGTTGGTGATACTAGTGACAGTAATGATGGAGGTGTATGTGTTAGTGACAGTAATGATGGTGGTGTTGGTGATAATAGTGACAGTAATGATATAGGTGTTGGTGATAATAGTGATAGTAATGATGGAGGTGTTGGTGATAATAGTGACAGTAATTATGGAGGTGTTGGTGATAATAGTGACAGTAAAGATGGAGGAGTTGGTGATAATAGTGACAGTAATGATGGAGGTGTTGGTGATAATAGTGACAGTAATGATATAGGTGTTGGTGATAATAGTGATAGTAATGATGGAGGTGTTGGTGATAATAGTGACAGTAATGATGGAGGAGTTGGTGATAATAGTGACAGTAATGATGGAGGCGTTGGTAATAATAGTGACAGTAATGATGGAGGTGTTGGTGATAGGGGACAGTAATGATGGAGGTGTTGGTGATAATAGTGACAGTAATGATGGAGGTGTAGTTGAAAATAGTGACAGTTATGATGGAGTTGTAGTTGATAATAGTGACAGTTATGATGGAGGTGTAGTTGATAATAGTGACAGTATTGATGGAGGTGTAGGTGATAATAGTGACAGTAATGATGGAGGGGTAGTTGATAATAGTGACAGTAATGATGGAGGTGTAGGTGATAATAGTGTTAGTAATGATGGAGGTGTTGCTGATAATAATGACAGTAATGATGGAGGGTGTTGGTGATAATAGTGACAGTAATGATGGAAGTGTATGTGTTAGTGGCAGTAATGATGGAGGTATAGTGACAGTAATGATGGAGGTGTAGGTGATAATAGTGACAGTAATGATGGAGGTGTAGGTAATAATAGTGACAGTAATGATGGAGGTGTAGGTGACAATAGTGAAAGTAATGATGGTTGTGTTGGTGATAATAGTGATAGTAATGATGGAGGTGTAGGTGATAATAGTGACAGTAATGATGGAGGTGTCGGTGATAATAGTGACTGTAATGATGGAGGTGTTGGTGATAATAGTGACAGTAATGATGGAGGTGTTGGTGATAATAGTGACAGTAATGATGGAGGTGTAGGTGATAATAGTGACAGTAATGATGGAGGTGTAGGTAATAATAGTGACAGTAATGATGGAGGTGTAGGTGACAATAGTGAAAGTAATGACGGTTGTGTTGGTTATAATAGTGATAGTAATGATGGAGGTGTAGGTGATAATAGTGACAGTAATGATGGAGGTGGTGGTGATAATAGTGACTGTAATGATGGAGGTGTAGGTGATAATAGTGACAGTAATGATGGAGGTGTTGGTGATAATAGTGGTGGTAATGATGGAGGTGTTGGTGATAATAGTGACAGTAATGATGGAGGTGTAGGTGACAGTAATGATGGAGGTGTAGGTGACAATAGTGACAGTAATGATGGTTGTGTTGGTGATAATAGTGATGGTAATGATGGAGCTGTAGGTGATAATAGTGACAGTAATGATGGAGGTGTAGGTGACAATAGTGACATTAATGATGGTTGTGTTGGTGATAATAGTGCTGGTAATGATGGTGGCGTTGGTGATAATAGTGATGGTAATGATGGAGGTGTTGGTGATAATAGTGACAGTAATGATAGAGGTGTTGGTGTTAATAGTGACAGTAATGATGGAGGTGTTGGTGATAATAGTGACAGTAATGATGGAGGTGTATGTGTTAGTGACAGTAATGATGGTGGTGTTGGTGATAATAGTGACAGTAATGATATAGGTGTTGGTGATAATAGTGATAATAATGATGGAGGTGTTGGTGATAATAGTGACAGTAATGATGGAGGTGTAGGTGATAATAGTGACAGTAATGATGGAGGTGTAGGTAATAATAGTGACAGTAATGATGGAGGTGTTGGTGATAATAGTGACAGTAATGATGGAGGAGTTGGTGATAATAGTGACAGTAATGATGGAGGCGTTGGTGATAATAGTGACAGTAATGATGGAGGTGTTGGTGATAATAGTGACTGTAATGATGGAGGTGTTGGTGATAATAGTGACAGTAATGATGGAGGTGTTGGTGATAATAGTGGTGGTAATGATGGAGGTGTTGGTGATAATAGTGACAGTAATGATGGAGGTGTAGGTGACAGTAATGATGGAGGTGTAGGTGATAATAGTGACAGTAATGATGGAGGTGTAGGTGACAGTAATGATGGAGGTGTAGGTGACAATAGTGACAGTAATGATAGTTGTGTTGGTGATAATAGTGATAGTAATGATGGAGGTGTAGGTGATAATAGTGACAGTAATGATGGAGGTGTAGGTGACAATAGTGACAGTAATGATGGTTGTGTTGGTGATAATAGTGGTGGTAATGATGGTGGCGTTGGTGATAATAGTGATATAATGATGGAGGTGTTGGTGATAATAGTGACAGTAATGATAGAGGTGTTGGTGTTAATAGTGACAGTAATGATGGAGGTGTTGGTGATAATAGTGACAGTAATAATGGAGGTGTATGTGTTAGTGACAGTAATGATGGTGGTGTTGGTGATAATAGTGACAGTAATGATATAGGTGTTGTTGATAATAGTGATAGTAATGATGGAGGTGTTGGTGATAATAGTGACAGTAATTATGGAGGTGTTGGTGATAATAGTGACAGTAAAGATGGAGGAGTTGGTGATAATAGTGACAGTAATGATGGAGGTGTTGGTGATAATAGTGATTGTAATGATATAGGTGTTGGTGATAATAGTGATAGTAATGATGGAGGTGTTGGTGATAATAGTGACAGTAATGATGGAGGAGTTGGTGATAATAGTGACAGTAATGATGGAGGTGTTGGTGATAATAGTGACAGTAATGATGGAGGTGTTGGTGATAATAGAGACAGTAATGATGGAGGTGTAGGTGATAATAGTGACAGTAATGATGAAGGTGTAGGCAATAATAGTGACAGTAATGATGGAGGTGTTGGTGATAGGTGACAGTAATGATGGAGGTGTTGGTGATAATAGTGACAGTAATGATGGAGGTGTAGTTGAAAATAGTGACAGTTATGATGGAGGTGTAGTTGATAATAGTGACAGTATTGATGGAGGTGTAGGTGATAATAGTGACAGTAATGATGGAGGAGTAGTTGATAATAGTGACAGTAATGATGGAGGTGTAGGTGATAATAGTGTTAGTAATGATGGAGGTGTTGCTGATAATAATGACAGTAATGATGGAGGGTGTTGGTGATAATAGTGACAGTAATGATGGAAGTGTATGTGTTAGTGGCAGTAATGATGGAGGTATAGTGACAGTAATGATGGAGGTGTAGGTGATAATAGTGACAGTAATGATGGAGGTGTAGGTAATAATAGTGACAGTAATGATGGAGGTGTAGGTGACAATAGTGAAAGTAATGATGGTTGTGTTGGTGATAATAGTGATAGTAATGATGGAGGTGTTGGTGATAATAGTGACTGTAATGATGGAGGTGTTGGTGATAATAGTGACAGTAATGATGGAGGTGTAGGTGATAATAGTGACAGTAATGATGGAGGTGTAGTTAATAATAGTGACAGTAATGATGGAGGTGTAGGTGACAATAGTGACAGTAATGATGGAGGTGTTGGTGATAATAGTGACAGTAATGAAGGGGGTATAGGTGATAATAGTGACAGTAATGATGGAGGTGTTGGTGATAATAGTGACAGTAATGATGGAGGTGTAGGTGATAATAGTGGTGGTAATGATGGAGGTGTTGGTGATAATAGTGACAGTAATGATAGAGGTGTTGGTGATAATAGTGACAATAATGATGGAGGTGTTGTTGATAATAATGACAGTAATGATGGAGGTGTAGTTGATAATAGTGACTGTAATGATGGAGGTGTAGTTGATAATAGTGACAGTAATGATGGAGGTGTATGTGTTAGTGACAGTAATGATGGTGGTGTTGGTGATAATAGTGACAGTAATGATATAGGTGTTGGTGATAATAGTGATAGTAATGATGGAGGTGTTGGTGATAATATTGACAGTAATTATGGAGGTGTTGGTGATAATAGTGACAGTAAAGATGGAGGAGTTGGTGATAATAGTGACAGTAATGATGGAGGTGTTGGTGATAATAGTGACAGTAATGATATAGGTGTTGGTGATAATAGTGATAGTAATGATGGAGGTGTTGGTGATAATAGTGACAGTAATGATGGAGGAGTTGGTGATAATAGTGACAGTAATGATGGAGGTGTTGGTGATAATAGTGACAGTAATGATGGAGGTGTTGGTGATAGGTGACAGTAATGATGGAGGTGTTGGTGATAATAGTGACAGTAATGATGGAGGTGTAGTTGAAAATAGTGACAGTTAAGATGGAGGTGTAGTTGATAATAGTGACAGTATTGATGGAGGTGTAGGTGATAATAGTGACAGTAATGATGGAGGAGTAGTTGATAATAGTGACAGTAATGATGGAGGTGTAGGTGATAATAGTGTTAGTAATGATGGAGGTGTTGCTGATAATAATGACAGTAATGATGGAGGGTGTTGGTGATAATAGTGACAGTAATGATGGAAGTGTATGTGTTAGTGGCAGTAATGATGGAGGTACAGTGACAGTAATGATGGAGGTGTAGGTGATAATAGTGACAGTAATGATGGAGGTGTAGTTAATAATAGTGACAGTAATGATGGAGGTGTAGGTGACAATAGTGACAGTAATGATGGAGGTGTTGGTGATAATAGTGACAGTAATGAAGGGGGTATAGGTGATAATAGTGACAGTAATGATGGAGGTGTTGGTGATAATAGTGACAGTAATGATGGAGGTGTAGGTGATAATAGTGGTGGTAATGATGGAGGTGTTGGTGATAATAGTGACAGTAATGATAGAGGTGTTGGTGATAATAGTGACAATAATGATGGAGGTGTTGTTGATAATAATGACAGTAATGATGGAGGTGTAGTTGATAATAGTGACTGTAATGATGGAGGTGTAGTTGATAATAGTGACAGTAATGATGGAGGTGTTGGTGATAATACTGGTGGTAATGATGGAGGTGTAGGTGATAATAGTGACGGTAATGATGGAGGTGCAGGTGATAATAGTGACAGTAATGATGAGGTGTTGGTGATAATAGTAGTGGTAAGGATGGAGGTGTTGGTGATAATAGTGACAGTAAAGATGGAGGTGTAGGTGATAATAGTGACAGTAATGATGGTTGTGTTGGTGATAATAGTGACAGTAATGATGGAGGTGTAGGTGATAATAGTGACAGTGATGATGGAGGTGTAGGTGACAATAGTGGTGGTAATGATGGAGGTGTAGTTGATAATAGTGGTGGTAATGATGGAGGTGTTGGTGATAATAGTGACAGTAATGATAGAGGTGTAGGTGACAGTAATGATGGAAGTGTAGGTGATAATAGTGACAGTAATGATGGAGGTGTAGGTGACAGTAATGATGGAGGTGTAGGTGACAATAGTGACAGTAATGATGGTTGTGTTGGTGATAATAGTGATAGTAATGATGGAGGTGTTGGTGATAATAGTGACAGTAATGATATAGGTGTTGGTGATAATAGTGATAGTAATGATAGAGGTGTTGGTGATAATAGTGACAGTAATGATTGAGGAGTTGCTGATAATAGTGACAGTAATGATGGAGGTGTTGGTGATAATAGTGACAGTAATGATGGAGGTGTTGATGATAAGTGACAGTAATGATGGAGGTGTTGGTGATAATAGTGACAGTAATGATGGAGGTGTAGTTGAAAATAGTGACAGTTATGATGGAGGTGTAGTTGATAATAGTGACAGTATTGATGGAGGTGTAGGTGATAATAGTGACAGTAATGATGGAGGAGTAGTTGATAATAGTGACAGTAATGATGGAGGTGTAGGTGATGATAGTGTTAGTAATGATGGAGGTGTTGCTGATAATAATGACAGTAATGATGGAGGGTGTTGGTGATAATAGTGACAGTAATGATGGAAGTGTATGTGTTAGTGACAGTATTGATGGAGGTATAGTGACAGTAATGATGAAGGTGTAGGTGATAATAGTAACAGTAATGATGGAGGTGTAGGTAATAATAGTGACAGTAATGATGGAGGTGTAGGTGACAATAGTGAAAGTAATGATGGTTGTGTTGGTGATAATAGTGATAGTAATGATGGAGGTGTTGGTGATAATAGTGACAGTAATGATGGAGGTGTAGGTGACAATAGTGAAAGTAATGATGGAGGTGTAGGTGATAATAGTGACAGTAATGATGGAGGTGTTGGTGATAATAGTGACTGTAATGATGGAGGTGTTGGTGATAATAGTGACAGTAATGATGGAGGTGTTGGTGATAATAGTGGTGGTAATGATGGAGGTGTTGGTGATAATAGTGACAGTAATGATGGAGGTGTAGGTGACAGTAATGATGGAGGTGCAGGTGATAATAGTGACAGTAATGATGGAGGTGTAGGTGACAGTAATGATGGAGGTGTTGGTGATAAGTGACAGTAATGATGGAGGTGTTGGTGATAATAGTGACAGTAATGATGGAGGTGTAGTTGAAAATAGTGACAGTTATGATGGAGGTGTAGTTGATAATAGTGACAGTATTGATGGAGGTGTAGGTGATAATAGTGACAGTAATGATGGAGGAGTAGTTGATAATAGTGACAGTAATGATGGAGGTGTAGGTGATGATAGTGTTAGTAATGATGGAGGTGTTGCTGATAATAATGACAGTAATGATGGAGGGTGTTGGTGATAATAGTGACAGTAATGATGGAAGTGTATGTGTTAGTGACAGTATTGATGGAGGTATAGTGACAGTAATGATGGAGGTGTAGGTGATAATAGTAACAGTAATGATGGAGGTGTAGGTAATAATAGTGACAGTAATGATGGAGGTGTAGGTGACAATAGTGAAAGTAATGATGGTTGTGTTGGTGATAATAGTGATAGTAATGATGGAGGTGTAGGTGATAATAGTGACAGTAATGATGGAGGTGTTGGTGATAATAGAGACAGTAATGATGGAGGTGTAGGTGATAATAGTGACAGTAATGATGAAGGTGTAGGCAATAATAGTGACAGTAATGATGGAGGTGTTGGTGATAGGTGACAGTAATGATGGAGGTGTTGGTGATAATAGTGACAGTAATGATGGAGGTGTAGGTAATAATAATGACAGTAATGATGGAGGTGTAGGTGATAATAGTAACAGTAATGATGGAGGTGTAGGTAATAATAGTGACAGTAATGATGGAGGTGTAGGTGACAATAGTGAAAGTAATGATGGTTGTGTTGGTGATAATAGTGATAGCAATGATGGAGGTGTAGGTGATAATAGTGACAGTAATGATGGAGGTGTTGGTGATAATAGTGACTGTAATGATGGAGGTGTTGGTGATAATAGTGACAGTAATGATGGAGGTGTTGGTGATAATAGTGGTGGTAATGATGGAGGTGTTGGTGATAATAGTGACAGTAATGATGGAGGTGTAGGTGACAGTAATGATGGAGGTGTAGGTGATAATAGTGACAGTAATGATGGAGGTGTAGGTGACAGTAATGATGGAGGTGTAGGTGACAATAGTGACAGTAATGATGGTTGTGTTGGTGATAATAGTGGTGGTAATGATGGTGGCGTTGGTGATAATAGTGATGGTAATGATGGAGGTGTTGGTGATAATAGTGACAGTAATGATAGAGGTGTTGGTGTTAATAGTGACAGTAATGATGGAGGTGTTGGTGATAATAGTGACAGTAATGATGGAGGTGTATGTGTTAGTGACAGTAATGATGGTGGTGTTGGTGATAATAGTGACAGTAATGATATAGGTGTTGGTGATAATAGTGATAGTAATGATGGAGGTGTTGGTGATAATATTGACAGTAATTATGGAGGTGTTGGTGATAATAGTGACAGTAAAGATGGAGGAGTTGGTGATAATAGTGACAGTAATGATGGAGGTGTTGGTGATAATAGTGACAGTAATGATATAGGTGTTGGTGATAATAGTGATAGTAATGATGGAGGTGTTGGTGATAATAGTGACAGTAATGATGGAGGAGTTGGTGATAATAGTGACAGTAATGATGGAGGTGTTGGTGATAATAGTGACAGTAATGATGGAGGTGTTGGTGATAGGTGACAGTAATGATGGAGGTGTTGGTGATAATAGTGACAGTAATGATGGAGGTGTAGTTGAAAATAGTGACAGTTATGATGGAGGTGTAGTTGATAATAGTGACAGTATTGATGGAGGTGTAGGTGATAATAGTGACAGTAATGATGGAGGAGTAGTTGATAATAGTGACAGTAATGATGGAGGTGTAGGTGATAATAGTGTTAGTAATGATGGAGGTGTTGCTGATAATAATGACAGTAATGATGGAGGGTGTTGGTGATAATAGTGACAGTAATGATGGAAGTGTATGTGTTAGTGGCAGTAATGATGGAGGTACAGTGACAGTAATGATGGAGGTGTAGGTGATAATAGTGACAGTAATGATGGAGGTGTAGTTAATAATAGTGACAGTAATGATGGAGGTGTAGGTGACAATAGTGACAGTAATGATGGAGGTGTTGGTGATAATAGTGACAGTAATGAAGGGGGTATAGGTGATAATAGTGACAGTAATGATGGAGGTGTTGGTGATAATAGTGACAGTAATGATGGAGGTGTAGGTGATAATAGTGGTGGTAATGATGGAGGTGTTGGTGATAATAGTGACAGTAATGATAGAGGTGTTGGTGATAATAGTGACAATAATGATGGAGGTGTTGTTGATAATAATGACAGTAATGATGGAGGTGTAGTTGATAATAGTGACTGTAATGATGGAGGTGTAGTTGATAATAGTGACAGTAATGATGGAGGTGTTGGTGATAATACTGGTGGTAATGATGGAGGTGTAGGTGATAATAGTGACGGTAATGATGGAGGTGCAGGTGATAATAGTGACAGTAATGATGAGGTGTTGGTGATAATAGTAGTGGTAAGGATGGAGGTGTTGGTGATAATAGTGACAGTAAAGATGGAGGTGTAGGTGATAATAGTGACAGTAATGATGGTTGTGTTGGTGATAATAGTGACAGTAATGATGGAGGTGTAGGTGATAATAGTGACAGTGATGATGGAGGTGTAGGTGACAATAGTGGTGGTAATGATGGAGGTGTAGTTGATAATAGTGGTGGTAATGATGGAGGTGTTGGTGATAATAGTGACAGTAATGATAGAGGTGTAGGTGACAGTAATGATGGAAGTGTAGGTGATAATAGTGACAGTAATGATGGAGGTGTAGGTGACAGTAATGATGGAGGTGTAGGTGACAATAGTGACAGTAATGATGGTTGTGTTGGTGATAATAGTGATAGTAATGATGGAGGTGTTGGTGATAATAGTGACAGTAATGATATAGGTGTTGGTGATAATAGTGACAGTAATGATAGAGGTGTTGGTGATAATAGTGACAATAATGATGGAGGTGTTGTTGATAATAATGACAGTAATGATGGAGGTGTAGTTGATAATAGTGACTGTAATGATGGAGGTGTAGTTGATAATAGTGACAGTAATGATGGAGGTGTTGGTGATAATACTGGTGGTAATGATGGAGGTGTAGGTGATAATAGTGACGGTAATGATGGAGGTGCAGGTGATAATAGTGACAGTAATGATGAGGTGTTGGTGATAATAGTAGTGGTAAGGATGGAGGTGTTGGTGATAATAGTGACAGTAAAGATGGAGGTGTAGGTGATAATAGTGACAGTAATGATGGTTGTGTTGGTGATAATAGTGACAGTAATGATGGAGGTGTAGGTGATAATAGTGACAGTGATGATGGAGGTGTAGGTGACAATAGTGGTGGTAATGATGGAGGTGTAGTTGATAATAGTGGTGGTAATGATGGAGGTGTTGGTGATAATAGTGACAGTAATGATAGAGGTGTAGGTGACAGTAATGATGGAAGTGTAGGTGATAATAGTGACAGTAATGATGGAGGTGTAGGTGACAGTAATGATGGAGGTGTAGGTGACAATAGTGACAGTAATGATGGTTGTGTTGGTGATAATAGTGATAGTAATGATGGAGGTGTTGGTGATAATAGTGACAGTAATGATATAGGTGTTGGTGATAATAGTGATAGTAATGATAGAGGTGTTGGTGATAATAGTGACAGTAATGATTGAGGAGTTGCTGATAATAGTGACAGTAATGATGGAGGTGTTGGTGATAATAGTGACAGTAATGATGGAGGTGTTGATGATAAGTGACAGTAATGATGGAGGTGTTGGTGATAATAGTGACAGTAATGATGGAGGTGTAGTTGAAAATAGTGACAGTTATGATGGAGGTGTAGTTGATAATAGTGACAGTATTGATGGAGGTGTAGGTGATAATAGTGACAGTAATGATGGAGGAGTAGTTGATAATAGTGACAGTAATGATGGAGGTGTAGGTGATGATAGTGTTAGTAATGATGGAGGTGTTGCTGATAATAATGACAGTAATGATGGAGGGTGTTGGTGATAATAGTGACAGTAATGATGGAAGTGTATGTGTTAGTGACAGTATTGATGGAGGTATAGTGACAGTAATGATGGAGGTGTAGGTGATAATAGTAACAGTAATGATGGAGGTGTAGGTAATAATAGTGACAGTAATGATGGAGGTGTAGGTGACAATAGTGAAAGTAATGATGGTTGTGTTGGTGATAATAGTGATAGTAATGATGGAGGTGTTGGTGATAATAGTGACAGTAATGATGGAGGTGTAGGTGACAATAGTGAAAGTAATGATGGAGGTGTAGGTGATAATAGTGACAGTAATGATGGAGGTGTTGGTGATAATAGTGACTGTAATGATGGAGGTGTTGGTGATAATAGTGACAGTAATGATGGAGGTGTTGGTGATAATAGTGGTGGTAATGATGGAGGTGTTGGTGATAATAGTGACAGTAATGATGGAGGTGTAGGTGACAGTAATGATGGAGGTGCAGGTGATAATAGTGACAGTAATGATGGAGGTGTAGGTGACAGTAATGATGGAGGTGTTGGTGATAAGTGACAGTAATGATGGAGGTGTTGGTGATAATAGTGACAGTAATGATGGAGGTGTAGTTGAAAATAGTGACAGTTATGATGGAGGTGTAGTTGATAATAGTGACAGTATTGATGGAGGTGTAGGTGATAATAGTGACAGTAATGATGGAGGAGTAGTTGATAATAGTGACAGTAATGATGGAGGTGTAGGTGATGATAGTGTTAGTAATGATGGAGGTGTTGCTGATAATAATGACAGTAATGATGGAGGGTGTTGGTGATAATAGTGACAGTAATGATGGAAGTGTATGTGTTAGTGACAGTATTGATGGAGGTATAGTGACAGTAATGATGGAGGTGTAGGTGATAATAGTAACAGTAATGATGGAGGTGTAGGTAATAATAGTGACAGTAATGATGGAGGTGTAGGTGACAATAGTGAAAGTAATGATGGTTGTGTTGGTGATAATAGTGATAGTAATGATGGAGGTGTAGGTGATAATAGTGACAATAATGATGGAAATGTTGGTGATAATAGTGACTGTAATGATGGAGGTGTTGGTGATAATAGTGACAGTAATGATGGAGGTGTTGGTGATAATAGTGGTGGTAATGATGGAGGTGTTGGTGATAATAGTGACAGTAATGATGGAGGTGTAGGTGACAGTAATGATGGAGGTGTAGGTGATAATAGTGACAGTAATGATGGAGGTGTAGGTGACAGTAATGATGGAGGTGTAGGTGACAATAGTGACAGTAATGATGGTAGTGTTGGTGATAATAGTGATAGTAATGATGGAGGTGTAGGTGATAATAGTAACAGTAATGATGGAGGTGTAGGTGACAATAGTGACAGTAATGATGGTTGTGTTGGTGATAATAGTGGTGGTAATGATGGTGGCATTGGTGATAATAGTGATATAATGATGGAGGTGTTGGTGATAATAGTGACAGTAATGATAGAGGTGTTGGTGTTAATAGTGACAGTAATGATGGAGGTGTTGGTGATAATAGTGACAGTAATGATGGAGGTGTATGTGTTAGTGACAGTAATGATGGTGGTGTTGGTGATAATAGTGACAGTAATGATATAGGTGTTGTTGATAATAGTGATAGTAATGATGGAGGTCTTGGTGATAATAGTGACAGTAATGATGGAGGTGTTGGTGATAATAGTGACAGTAATGATGGAGGTGATGGTGATAATAGAGACAGTAATGATGGAGGTGTAGGTGATAATAGTGACAGTAATGATGAAGGTGTAGGCAATAATAGTGACAGTAATGATGGAGGTGTTGGTGATAGGTGACAGTAATGATGGAGGTGTTGGTGATAATAGTGACAGTAATGATGGAGGTGTAGTTGAAAATAGTGACAGTTATGATGGAGGTGTAGTTGATAATAGTGACAGTATTGATGGAGGTGTAGGTGATAATAGTGACAGTAATGATGGAGGAGTAGTTGATAATAGTGACAGTAATGATGGAGGTGTAGGTGATAATAGTGTTAGTAATGATGGAGGTGTTGCTGATAATAATGACAGTAATGATGGAGGGTGTTGGTGATAATAGTGACAGTAATGATGGAAGTGTATGTGTTAGTGGCAGTAATGATGGAGGTATAGTGACAGTAATGATGGAGGTGTAGGTGATAACAGTGACAGTAATGATGGAGGTGTAGGTAATAATAGTGACAGTAATGATGGAGGTGTAGGTGACAATAGTGAAAGTAATGATGGTTGTGTTGGTGATAATAGTGACAGTAATGATGGAGGTGTTGGTGATAATAGAGACAGTAATGATGGAGGTGTAGGTGATAATAGTGACAGTAATGATGAAGGTGTAGGCAAAAATAGTGACAGTAATGATGGAGGTGTTGGTGATAATAGTGACAGTAATGAAGGGGGTATAGGTGATAATAGTGACAGTAATGATGGAGGTGTTGGTGATAATAGTGACAGTAATGATAGAGGTGTTGGTGATAATAGTGACAATAATGATGGAGGTGTTGGTGATAATAATGACAGTAATGATGGAGGTGTAGTTGATAATAGTGACTGTAATGATGGAGGTGTAGTTGATAATAGTGACAGTAATGATGGAGGTGTTGGTGATAATAGTGGTGGTAATGATGGAGGTGTAGGTGACAATAGTGACGGTAATGATGGAGGTGCAGGTGATAATAGTGACAGTAATGATGAGGTGTTGGTGATAATAGTAGTGGTAAGGATGGAGGTGTTGGTGATAATAGTGACAGTAAAGATGGAGGTGTAGGTGATAATAGTGACAGTAATGATGGTTGTGTTGGTGATAATAGTGACAGTAATGATGGAGGTGTAGGTGATAATAGTGACAGTGATGATGGAGGTGTAGGTGACAATAGTGACAGTAATGATGGAGGTGTAGTTGATAATAGTGGTGGTAATGATGGAGGTGTTGGTGATAATAGTGACAGTAATGATAGAGGTGTAGGTGACAGTAATGATGGAGGTGTAGGTGATAATAGTGACAGTAATGATGGAGGTGTAGGTGACAGTAATGATGGAGGTGTAGGTGACAATAGTGACAGTAATGATGGTTGTGTTGGTGATAATAGTGATAGTAATGATGGAGGTGTAGGTGATAATAGTGACAGTAATGATGGAGGTGTAGGTGACAATAGTGACAGTAATGATGGTTGTGTTGGTGATAATAGTGGTGGTAATGATGGTGTCGTTGGTGATAATAGTGATGGTAATGATGGAGGTGTTGGTGATAATAGTGACAGTAATGATAGAGGTGTTGGTGTTAATAGTGACAGTAATGATGGAAGTGTTGGTGATAATAGTGACAGTAATGATGGAGGTGTATGTGTTAGTGACAGTAATGATGGTGGTGTTGGTGATAATAGTGACAGTAATGATATAGGTGTTGGTGATAATAGTGATAGTAATGATGGAGGTGTTGGTGATAATAGTGACAGTAATGATGGAGGTGTTGGTGATAATAGTGACAGTAAAGATGGAGGAGTTGGTGATAATAGTGACAGTAATGATGGAGGTGTTGGTGATAATAGTGACAGTAATGATATAGGTGTTGGTGATAATAGTGATAGTAATGATGGAGGTGTTGGTGATAATAGTGACAGTAATGATGGAGGAGTTGGTGATAATAGTGACAGTAATGATGGAGGTGTTGGTGATAATAGTGACAGTAATGATGGAGGTGTTGGTTATAAGTGACAGTAATGATGGAGGTGTTGGTGATAATAGTGACAGTAATGATGGAGGTGTAGTTGAAAATAGTGACAGTTATGATGGAGGTGTAGTTGATAACAGTGACAGTATTGATGGAGGTGTAGGTGATAATAGTGACAGTAATGATGGAGGAGTAGTTGATAATAGTGACAGTAATGATGGAGGTGTAGGTGATAATAGTGTTAGTAATGATGGAGGTGTTGCTGATAATAATGACAGTAATGATGAAGGGTGTTGGTGATAATAGTGACAGTAATGATGGAAGTGTATGTGTTAGTGACAGTAATGATGGAGGTATAGTGACAGTAATGATGGAGGTGTAGGTGATAATAGTGACAGTAATGATGGAGGTGTAGGTGACAATAGTGAAAGTAATGATGGTTGTGTTGGTGATAATAGTGATAGTAATGATGGAGGTGTTGGTGATAATAGTGACTGTAATGATGGAGGTGTTGGTGATAATAGTGACAGTAATGATGGAGGTGTTGGTTATAATAGTGGTGGTAATGATGGAGGTGTTGGTGATAATATTGACAGTAATGATGGAGGTGTAAGTGATAATAGTGACAGTAATGATGGAGGTGTAGGTGACAGTAATGATGGAGGTGTAGGTGACAATAGTGACAGTAATGATGGTTGTGTTGGTGATAATAGTGGTGGTAATGATGGTGGCGTTGGTGATAATAGTGATGGTAATGATGGAGGTGTTGGTGATAATAGTGACAGTAATGATAGAGGTGTTGGTGTTAATAGTGACAGTAATGATGGAGGTGTTGGTGATAATAGTGACAGTAATGATGGAGGTGTATGTGTTAGTGACAGTAATGATGGTGGTGTTGGTAATAATTGTGACAGTAATGATATAGTTGTTGGTGATAATAGTGATAGTAATGATGGAGGTGTTGGTGATAATAGTGACAGTAATGATGGAGGTGTTGGTGATAATAGTGACAGTGAAGATGGAGGAGTTGGTGATAATAGTGACAGTAATGATGGAGGTGTTGGTGATAATAGTGACAGTAATGATATAGGTGTTGGTGATAATAGTGATAGTAATGATGGAGGTGTTGGTGATAATAGTGACAGTAATGATGGAGGAGTTGGTGATAATAGTGACAGTAATGATGGAGGTGTTGGTGATAATAGTGACAGTAATGATGGAGGTGTTGGTGATAAGTGACAGTAATGATGGAGGTGTTGGTGATAATAGTGACAGAAATGATGGAGGTGTAGTTGAAAATAGTGACAGTTATGATGGAGGTGTAGTTGATAATAGTGACAGTATTGATGGAGGTGTAGGTGATAATAGTGACAGTAATGATGGAGGAGTAGTTGATAATAGTGACAGTAATGATGGAGGTGTAGGTGATAATAGTGTTAGTAATGATGGAGGTGTTGCTGATAATAATGACAGTAATGATGGAGGGTGTTGGTGATAATAGTGACAGTAATGATGGAAGTGTATGTGTTAGTGGCAGTAATGATGGAGGTATAGTGACAGTAATGATGGAGGTGTAGGTGATAATAGTGACAGTAATGATGGAGGTGTAGGTAATAATAGTGACAGTAATGATGGAGGTGTAGGTGACAATAGTGAAAGTAATGATGGTTGTGTTGGTGATAATAGTGATAGTAATGATGGAGGTGTTGGTGATAATAGTGACTGTAATGATGGAGGTGTTGGTGATAATAGTGACAGTAATGATGGAGGTGTTGGTGATAATAGTGACAGTAATGATGGAGGTGTTGGTGATAATAGTGGTGGTAATGATGGAGGTGTTGGTTATAATATTGACAGTAATGATGGAGGTGTAGGTGACAGTAATGATGGAGGTGTAGGTGATAATAGTGACAGTAATGATGGAGGTGTAGGTGACAGTAATGATGGAGGTGTAGGTGACAATAGTGACAGTAATGATGGTTGTGTTGGTGATAATAGTGATAGTAATGATGGAGGTGTAGGTGATAATAGTGACAGTAATGATGGAGGTGTAGGTGACAATAGTGACAGTAATGATGGTTGTGTTGGTGATAATAGTGGTGGTAATGATGCTGGCGTTGGTGATAATAGTGATGGTGATAAAAGTGACAGTAATGATAGAGGTGTTGGTGTTAATAGTGACAGTAATGATGGAGGTGTTGGTGATAATAGTGACAGTAATGATGGAGGTGTATGTGTTAGTGACAGTAATGATGGTGGTGTTGGTGATAATAGTGACAGTAATGATATAGGTGTTGGTGATAATAGTGATAGTAATGATGGAGGTGTTGGTGATAATAGTGACAGTAATTATGGAGGTGTTGGTGATAATAGTGACAGTAAAGATGGAGGAGTTGGTGATAATAGTGACAGTAATGATGGAGGTGTTGGTGATAATAGTGACAGTAATGATATAGGTGTTGGTGATAATAGTGATAGTAATGATGGAGGTGTTGGTGATAATAGTGACAGTAATGATGGAGGAGTTGGTGATAATAGTGACAGTTATGATGGAGGTGTTGGTGATAATAGTGACAGTAATGATGGAGGTGTTGGTGATAGGTGACAGTAATGATGGAGGTGTTGGTGATAATAGTGACAGTAATGATGGAGGTGTAGTTGAAAATAGTGACAGTTATGATGGAGGTGTAGTTGATAATAGTGACAGTATTGATGGAGGTGTAGGCGATAATAGTGACAGTAATGATGGAGGAGTAGTTGATAATAGTGACAGTAATGATGGAGGTGTAGGTGATAATAGTGTTAGTAATGATGGAGGTGTTGCTGATAATAATGACAGTAATGATGGAGGGTGTTGGTGATAATAGTGACAGTAAAGATGGAGGAGTTGGTGATAATAGTGACAGTAATGATGGAGGTGTTGGTGATAATAGTGACAGTAATGATATAGGTGTTGGTGATAATAGTGATAGTAATGATGGAGGTGTTGGTGATAATAGTGACAGTAATGATGGAGGAGTTGGTGATAATAGTGACAGTTATGATGGAGGTGTTGGTGATAATAGTGACAGTAATGATGGAGGTGTTGGTGATAGGTGACAGTAATGATGGAGGTGTTGGTGATAATAGTGACAGTAATGATGGAGGTGTAGTTGAAAATAGTGACAGTTATGATGGAGGTGTAGTTGATAATAGTGACAGTATTGATGGAGGTGTAGGTGATAATAGTGACAGTAATGATGGAGGAGTAGTTGATAATAGTGACAGTAATGATGGAGGTGTAGGTGATAATAGTGTTAGTAATGATGGAGGTGTTGCTGATAATAATGACAGTAATGATGGAGGGTGTTAGTGGTATAGTGACAGTAATGATGGAGGTGTAGGTAATAATAGTGACAGTAATGATGGAGGTGTAGGTGACAATAGTGAAAGTTGTGATGGTTGTGTTGGTGATAATAGTGATAATAATGATGGAGGTGTAGGTGATAATAGTGACAGTAATGATGGAGGTGTTGGTGATAATAGTGACTGTAATGATGGAGGTGTTGGTGATAATAGTGACAGTAATGATGGAGGTGTAGGTGATAATAGTGACAGTAATGATGGAGGTGTAGGTAATAATAGTGACAGTAATGATGGAGGTGTAGGTGACAATAGTGAAAGTAATGATGGTTGTGTTGGTGATAATAGTGATAGTAATGATGGAGGTGTAGGTGATAATAGTGACAGTAATGATGGAGGTGTTGGTGATAATAGTGACTGTAATGATGGAGGTGTTGGTGATAATAGTGACAGTAATGATGGAGGTGTTGGTGATAATAGTGGTGGTAATGATGGAGGTGTTGGTGATAATAGTGACAGTAATGATGGAGGTGTAGGTGACAGTAATGATGGAGGTGTAGGTGATAATAGTGACAGTAATGATGGAGGTGTAGGTGACAGTAATGATGGAGGTGT
This sequence comes from Pseudophryne corroboree, assembly GCF_028390025.1. Lineage (NCBI taxonomy): Eukaryota > Metazoa > Chordata > Amphibia > Anura > Myobatrachidae > Pseudophryne > Pseudophryne corroboree. The sequence continues at coordinate 1,173,569 of NW_026967602.1, forward strand.
AGGTGACAATAGTGACAGTAATGATGGTTGTGTTTGTGATAATAGTGATGGTAATGATGGAGGTGTAGGTGATAATAGTGACAGTAATGATGGAGGTGTAGGTGACAATAGTGACATTAATGATGGTTGTGTTGGTGAATATAGTGGTGGTAATGATGGTGGCGTTGGTGATAATAGTGACAGTAATGATAGAGGTGTTGGTGTTAATAGTGACAGTAATGATGGAGGTGTTGGTGATAATAGTGACAGTAATGATGGAGGTGTATGTGTTAGTGACAGTAATGATGGTGGTGTTGGTGATAATAGTGACAGTAATGATATAGGTGTTGGTGATAATAGTGATAGTAATGATGGAGGTGTTGGTGATAATAGTGACAGTAATTATGGAGGTGTTGGTGATAATAGTGACAGTAAAGAAGGAGGAGTTGGTGATAATAGTGACAGTAATGATGGAGGTGTTGGTGATAATAGTGACAGTAATGATATAGGTGTTGGTGATAATAGTGATAGTAATGATGGAGGTGTTGGTGATAATAGTGACAGTAATGATGGAGGAGTTGGTGATAATAGTGACTGTAATGATGGAGGTGTTGGTGATAATAGTGACAGTAATGATGGAGGTGTTGGTGATAATAGTGGTGCTAATGATGGAGGTGTTGGTGATAATAGTGACAGTAATGATGGAGGAGTTGGTGATAATAGTGACAGTTATGATGGAGGTGTTGGTGATAATAGTGACAGTAATGATGGAGGTGTTGGTGATAGGTGACAGTAATGATGGAGGTGTTGGTGATAATAGTGACAGTAATGATGGAGGTGTAGTTGAAAATAGTGACAGTTATGATGGAGGTGTAGTTGATAATAGTGACAGTATTGATGGAGGTGTAGGTGATATTAGTGACAGTAATGATGGAGGAGTAGTTGATAATAGTGACAGTAATGATGGAGGTGTAGGTGATAATAGTGTTAGTAATGATGGAGGTGTTGCTGATAATAATGACAGTAATGATGGAGGGTGTTGGTGATAATAGTGACAGTAATGATGGAAGTGTATGTGTTAGTGGCAGTAATGATGGAGGTATAGTGACAGTAATGATGGAGGTGTAGGTGATAATAGTGACAGTAATGATGGAGGTGTAGGTAATAATAGTGACAGTAATGATGGAGGTGTAGGTGACAATAGTGAAAGTAATGATGGTTGTGTTGGTGATAATAGTGATAGTAATGATGGAGGTGTAGGTGATAATAGTGACAGTAATGATGGAGGTGTTGGTGATAATAGTGACTGTAATGATGGAGGTGTTGGTGATAATAGTGACAGTAATGATGGAGGTGTTGGTGATAATAGTAACAGTAATGATGGAGGTGTAGGTGATAATAGTGACAGTAATGATGGAGGTGTAGGTAATAATAGTGACAGTAATGATGGAGGTGTAGGTGACAATAGTGAAAGTAATGATGGTTGTGTTGGTGATAATAGTGATAGTAATGATGGAGGTGTAGGTGATAATAGTGACAGTAATGATGGAGGTGTTGGTGATAATAGTGACTGTAATGATGGGGGTGTTGGTGATAATAGTGACAGTAATGATGGAGGTGTTGGTGATAATAATGGTGGTAATGATGGAGGTGTTGGTGATAATAGTGACAGTAATGATGGAGGTGTAGGTGACAGTAATGATGGAGGTGTAGGGGATAATAGTGACAGTAAAGATGGAGGTGTAGGTTACAGTAATGATGGAGGTGTAGGTGACAATAGTGACAGTAATGATGGTTGTGTTGGTGATAATAGTGATAGTAATGATGGAGGTGTAGGTGATAATAGTGACAGTAATGATGGAGGTGTAGGTGACAATAGTGACAGTAATGATGGTTGTGTTGGTGATAATAGTGGTGGTAATGATGGTGGCGTTGGTGATAATAGTGATGGTAATGATGGAGGTGTTGGTGATAATAGTGACAGTAATGATAGAGGTGTTGGTGTTAATAGTGACAGTAATGATGGAGGTGTTGGTGATAATAGTGACAGTAATGATGGAGGTGTATGTGTTAGTGACAGTAATGATGGTGGTGTTGGTGATAATAGTGACAGTAATGATATAGGTGTTGGTGATAATAGTGATAGTAATGATGGAGGTGTTGGTGATAATAGTGACAGTAATTATGGAGGTGTTGGTGATAATAGTGACAGTAAAGAAGGAGGAGTTGGTGATAATAGTGACAGTAATGATGGAGGTGTTGGTGATAATAGTGACAGTAATGATATAGGTGTTGGTGATAATAGTGATAGTAATGATGGAGGTGTTGGTGATAATAGTGACAGTAATGATGGAGGAGTTGGTGATAATAGTGACAGTAATGATGGAGGTGTTGGTGATAATAGTGACAGTAATGATGGAGGTGTTGGTGATAGGTGATAGTAATGATGGAGGTGTTGGTGATAATAGTGACAGTAATTATGGAGGTGTAGTTGAAAATAGTGACAGTTATGATGGAGGTGTAATTGATAATAGTGACAGTATTGATGGAGGTGTAGGTGATAATAGTGACAGTAATGATGGAGGAGTAGTTGATAATAGTGACAGTAATTATGGAGGTGTAGGTGATAATAGTGTTAGTAATGATGGAGGTGTTGCTGATAATAATGACAGTAATGATGGAGGGTGTTGGTGATAATAGTGACAGTAATGATGGAAGTGTATGTGTTAGTGGCAGTAATGATGGAGGTATAGTGACAGTAATGATGGAGGTGTAGGTGATAATAGTGACAGTAATGATGGAGGTGTAGGTAATAATAGTAACAGTAATGATGGAGGTGTAGGTGACAATAGTGAAAGTAATGATGGTTGTGTTTGTGATAATAGTGATAGTAATGATGGAGGTGTAGGTGATAATAGTGACAGTAATGATGGAGGTGTTGGTGATAATAGTGACTGTAATGATGGAGGTGTTGGTGATAATAGTGACAGTAATGATGGAGGTGTTGGTGATAATAGTGACAGTAATGATGGAGGTGTAGGTGATAATAGTGTTAGTAATGATGGAGGTGTTGGTGATAATAGTGACAGTAATGATGGAGGTGTTGGTGATAATAGTGTCAGTAATGAAGGAGGTGTAGTTGATAATACTGACAGTATTGATGGCGGTGTAGTTGATAATAGTGACTGTAATGATGGAGGTGTAGTTGATAATAGTGACAGTAATTATGGAGGTGTTGGTGATAATAGTGACAGTAATGATGGAGGTGTTGGTGATAATAGTGTCAGTAATGATGGAGGTGTAGTTGATAATAGTGACTGTAATGATGGAGGTGTAGGTGATAATAGTGTTAGTAATGATGGAGGTGTTGGTGATAATAGTGACAGTAATGATGGAGATGTTGGTGATAATAGTGTCAGTAATGAAGGCGGTGTAGTTGATAATACTGACAGTATTGATGGAGGTGTAGTTGATAATAGTGACAGTAATGATGGAGGTGTAGTTGATAATAGTGACAGTAATTATGGAGGTGTTGGTGATAATAGTGACAGTAATGATGGAGGTGTTGGTGATAATAGTGACAGTAATGATGGAGGTGTAGTTGATAATAGTGACTGTAATGATGGAGGTGTAGGTGATAATAGTGTTAGTAATGATGGAGGTGTTGGTGATAATAGTAACAGTAATGATGGAGGGTGTTGGTGATAATAGTGATAGTAATGATGGAGGTGTAGGTGATAATAGTGACAGTAATGATGGAGGTGTAGGTGACAATAGTGACATTAATGATGGTTGTGTTGGTGATAATAGTGGTGGTAATGATGGTGGCATTGGTGATAATAGTGATGGTAATGATGGAGGTGTTGGTGATAATAGTGACAGTAATGATAGAGGTGTTGGTGTTAATAGTGACAGCAATGATGGAGGTGTTGGTGATAATAGTGACTGTAATGATGGAGGTGTTGGTGATAATAGTGACAGTAATGATGGAGGTGTTGGTGATAATAGTGGTGGTAATGATGGAGGTGTTGGTGATAATAGTGACAGTAATGATGGAGGTGTAGGTGACAGTAATGATGGAGGTGTAGGGGATAATAGTGACAGTAATGATGGAGGTGTAGGTGACAGTAATGATGGAGGTGTAGGTGACAATAGTGACAATAATGATGGTTGTGTTGGTGATAATAGTGATAGTAATGATGGAGGTGTAGGTGATAATAGTGACAGTAATGATGGAGGTGTAGGTGACAATAGTGACAGTAATGATGGTTGTGTTGGTGATAATAGTGGTGGTAATGATGGTGGCGTTGGTGATAATAGTGATGGTAATGATGGAGGTGTTGGTGATAATAGTGACAGTAATGATGGAGGTGTAGGTGACAATAGTGACAGTAATGATGGTTGTGTTGGTGATAATAGTGGTGGTAATGATGGTGGCGTTGGTGATAATAGTGATGGTAATGATGGAGGTGTTGGTGATAATAGTGACAGTAATGATAGAGGTGTTGGTGTTAATAGTGACAGTAATGATGGAGGTGTTGGTGATAATAGTGACAGTAATGATGGAGGTGTAAGTGTTAGTGACAGTAATGATGGTGGTGTTGGTGATAATAGTGACAGTAATGATATAGGTGTTGGTGATAATAGTGATAGTAATGATGGAGGTGTTGGTGATAATAGTGACAGTAATTATGGAGGTGTTGGTGATAATAGTGACAGTAAAGATGGAGGAGTTGGTGATAATAGTGACAGTAATGATGGAGGTGTTGGTGATAATAGTGACAGTAATGATATAGGTGTTGGTGATAATAGTGATAGTAATGATGGAGGTGTTGGTGATAATAGTGACAGTAATGATGGAGGAGTTGGTGATAATAGTGACAGTAATGATGGAGGTGTTGGTGATAATAGTGACAGTAATGATGGAGGTGTTGGTGATAGGTGATAGTAATGATGGAGGTGTTGGTGATAATAGTGACAGTAATGATGGAGGTGTAGTTGAAAATAGTGACAGTTATGATGGAGGTGTAATTGATAATAGTGACAGTATTGATGGAGGTGTAGGTGATAATAGTGACAGTAATGATGGAGGAGTAGTTGATAATAGTGACAGTAATGATGGAGGTGTAGGTGATAATAGTGTTAGTAATGATGGAGGTGTTGGTGATAATAGTGACAGTAATGATGGAGGTGTTGGTGATAATAGTGTCAGTAATGAAGGAGGTGTAGTTGATAATACTGACAGTATTGATGGAGGTGTAGTTGATAATAGTGACAGTAATGATGGAGGTGTAGTTGATAATAGTGACAGTAATTATGGAGGTGTTGGTGATAATAGTGACAGTAATGATGGAGGTGTTGGTGATAATAGTGTCAGTAATGATGGAGGTGTAGTTGATAATAGTGACTGTAATGATGGAGGTGTAGGTGATAATAGTGTTAGTAATGATGGAGGTGTTGGTGATAATAGTGACAGTAATGATGGAGGTGTTGGTGATAATAGTGTCAGTAATGAAGGCGGTGTAGTTGATAATACTGACAGTATTGATGGAGGTGTAGTTGATAATAGTGACAGTAATGATGGAGGTGTTGGTGATAATAGTGACTGTAATGATGGAGGTGTTGGTGATAATAGTGACAGTAATGATGGAGGTGTTGGTGATAATAGTGACAGTAATGATGGAGGTGTAGTTGATAATAGTGACTGTAATGATGGAGGTGTAGGTGATAATAGTGTTAGTAATGATGGAGGTGTTGGTGATAATAGTAACAGTAATGATGGAGGGTGTTGGTGATAATAGTGATAGTAATGATGAAGGTGTAGGTGATAATAGTGACAGTAATGATGGAGGTGTAGGTGACAATAGTGACATTAATGATGGTTGTGTTGGTGATAATAGTGGTGGTAATGATGGTGGCATTGGTGATAATAGTGATGGTAATGATGGAGGTGTTGGTGATAATAGTGACAGTAATGATAGAGGTGTTGGTGTTAATAGTGACAGTAATGATGGAGGTGTTGGTGATAATAGTGACTGTAATGATGGAGGTGTTGGTGATAATAGTGACAGTAATGATGGAGGTGTTGGTGATAGTGGTGGTAATGATGGAGGTGTTGGTGATAATAGTGACAGTAATGATGGAGGTGTAGGTGACAGTAATGATGGAGGTGTAGGGGATAATAGTGACAGTAATGATGGAGGTGTAGGTGACAGTAATGATGGAGGTGTAGGTGACAATAGTGACAGTAATGATGGTTGTGTTGGTGATAATAGTGATAGTAATGATGGAGGTGTAGGTGATAAAAGTGACAGTAATGATGGAGGTGTAGGTGACAATAGTGACAGTAATGATGGTTGTGTTGGTGATAATAGTGGTGGTAATGATGGTGGCGTTGGTGATAATAGTGATGGTAATGATGGAGGTGTTGGTGATAATAGTGACAGTAATGATAGAGGTGTTGGTGTTAATAGTGACAGTAATGATGGAGGTGTTGGTGATAATAGTGACAGTAATGATGGAGGTGTATGTGTTAGTGACAGTAATGATGGTGGTGTTGGTGATAATAGTGACTGTAATGATATAGGTGTTGGTGATAATAGTGATAGTAATGATGAGGTGTTGGTGATAATAGTGACAGTAATTATGGAGGTGTTGGTGATAATAGTGACAGTAAAGATGGAGGAGTTGGTGATAATAGTGACAGTAATGATGGAGGTGTTGGTGATAATAGTGACAGTAATGATAGAGGTGTTGGTGTTAATAGTGACAGTAATGATGGAGGTGTTGGTGATAATAGTGACAGTAATGATGGAGGTGTATGTGATAGTGACAGTAATGATGGAGGTGTGGGTGATAATAGTGACAGTAATGATGGAGGAGTTGGTGATAATAGTGACAGTAATGATGGAGGTGTTGGTGATAATAGTGACAGTAATGATGGAGGTGTTGGTGATAGGTGACAGTAATGATGGAGGTGTTGGTGATAATAGTGACAGTAATGATGGAGGTGTAGTTGAAAATAGTGACAGTTATGATGGAGGTGTAGTTGAAAATAGTGACAGTTATGATGGAGGAGTAGTTGATAATAGTGACAGTAATGATGGAGGTGTAGGTGATAATAGTGTTAGTAATGATGGAGGTGTTGCTGATAATAATGACAGTAATGATGGAGGGTGTTGGTGATAATAGTGACAGTAATTATGGAGGTGTTGGTGATAATAGTGACAGTAAAGATGGAGGAGTTGGTGATAATAGTGACAGTAATGATGGAGGTGTTGGTGATAATAGTGACAGTAATGATATAGGTGTTGGTGATAATAGTGATAGTAATGATGGAGGTGTTGGTGATAATAGTGACAGTAATGATGGAGGAGTAGTTGATAATAGTGACAGTAATGATGGAGGTGTAGGTGATAATAGTGTTAGTAATGATGGAGGTTTTGCTGATAATAATGACAGTAATGATGGAGGGTGTTGGTGATAATAGTGACAGTAATGATGGAAGTGTATGTGTTAGTGGCAGTAATGATAGAGGTATAGTGACAGTAATGATGGAGGTGTAGGTAATAATAGTGACAGTAATGATGGAGGTGTAGGTGACAATAGTGAAAGTTGTGATGGTTGTGTTGGTGATAATAGTGATAATAATGATGGAGGTGTAGGTGATAATAGTGACAGTAATGATGGAGGTGTTGGTGATAATAGTGACTGTAATGATGGAGGTGTTGGTGATAATAGTGACAGTAATGATGGAGGTGTTGGTGATAATAGTGACAGTAATGATGGAGGTGTAGGTGATAATAGTGACAGTAATGATGGAGGTGTAGGTAATAATAGTAACAGTAATGATGGAGGTGTAGGTGACAATAGTGAAAGTAATGATGGTTGTGTTGGTGATAATAGTGATAGTAATGATGGAGGTGTAGGTGATAATAGTGACAGTAATGATGGAGGTGTTGGTGATAATAGTGACTGTAATGATGGAGGTGTTGGTGATAATAGTGACAGTAATGATGGAGGTGTTAGTGATAATAGTGGTGGTAATGATGGAGGTGTTGGTGATAATAGTGACAGTAATGATGGAGGTGTAGGTGACAGTAATGATGGAGGTGTAGGTGATAATAGTGACAGTAATGATGGTGGTGTAGGTGACAGTAATGATGGAGGTGTAGGTGACAATAGTGACAGTAATGATGGTTGTGTTTGTGATAATAGTGATGGTAATGATGGAGGTGTTGGTGATAATAGTGACAGTGATGATATAGGTGTTGGTGATAATAGTGATAGTAATGATAGAGGTGTTGGTGATAATAGTGACAGTAATGATGGAGGAGTTGGTGATAATAGTGACAGTTATGATGGAGGTGTTGGTGATAATAGTGACAGTAATGATGGAGGTGTTGGTGATAGGTGACAGTAATGATGGAGGTGTTGGTGATAATAGTGACAGTAATGATGGAGGTGTAGTTGAAAATAGTGACAGTTATGATGGAGGTGTAGTTGATAATAGTGACAGTATTGATGGAGGTGTAGGTGATAATAGTGACAGTAATGATGGAGGAGTAGTTGATAATAGTGACAGTAATGATGGAGGTGTAGGTGATAATAGTGTTAGTAATGATGGAGGTGTTGCTGATAATGACAGTAATGATGGAGGGTGTTGGTGATAATAGTGACAGTAATGATGGAAGTGTATGTGTTAGTGGCAGTAATGATAGAGGTATAGTGACAGTAATGATGGAGGTGTAGGTAATAATAGTGACAGTAATTATGGAGGTGTAGGTGACAATAGTGAAAGTTGTGATGGTTGTGTTGGTGATAATAGTGATAATAATGATGGAGGTGTAGGTGATAATAGTGACAGTAATGATGGAGGTGTTGGTGATAATAGTGACTGTAATGATGGAGGTGTTGGTGATAATAGTGACAGTAATGATGGAGGTGTTGGTGATAATAGTGACAGTAATGATGGAGGTGTAGGTGATAATAGTGACAGTAATGATGGAGGTGTAGGTAATAATAGTGACAGTAATGATGGAGGTGTAGGTGACAATAGTGAAAGTAATGATGGTTGTGTTGGTGATAATAGTGATAGTAATGATGGAGGTGTAGGTGATAATAGTGACAGTAATGATGGAGGTGTTGGTGATAATAGTGACTGTAATGATGGAGGTGTTGGTGATAATAGTGACAGTAATGATGGAGGTGTTGGTGATAATAGTGGTGGTAATGATGGAGGTGTTGGTGATAATAGTGACAGTAATGATGGAGGTGTAGTTGAAAATAGTGACAGTTATGATGGAGGTGTAGTTGATAATAGTGACAGTATTGATGGAGGTGTAGGTGATATTAGTGACAGTAATGATGGAGGAGTAGTTGATAATAGTGACAGTAATGATGGAGGTGTAGGTGATAATAGTGTTAGTAATGATGGAGGTGTTGCTGATAATAATGACAGTAATGATGGAGGGTGTTGGTGATAATAGTGACAGTAATGATGGAAGTGTATGTGTTAGTGGCAGTAATGATGGAGGTATAGTGACAGTAATGATGGAGGTGTAGGTGATAATAGTGACAGTAATGATGGAGGTGTAGGTAATAATAGTGACAGTAATGATGGAGGTGTAGGTGACAATAGTGAAAGTAATGATGGTTGTGTTGGTGATAATAGTGATAGTAATGATGGAGGTGTAGGTGATAATAGTGACAGTAATGATGGAGGTGTAGGTGATAATAGTGACAGTAATGATGGAGGTGTAGGTAATAATAGTGACAGTAATGATGGAGGTGTAGGTGACAATAGTGAAAGTAATGATGGTTGTGTTTGTGATAATAGTGATAGTAATGATGGAGGTGTAGGTGATAATAGTGACAGTAATGATGGAGGTGTTGGTGATAATAGTGACTGTAATGATGGAGGTGTTGGTGATAATAGTGACAGTAATGATGGAGGTGTTGGTGATAATAGTGACAGTAATGATGGAGGTGTAGGTGATAATAGTGACAGTAATGATGGAGGTGTAGGTAATAATAGTGACAGTAATGATGGAGGTGTAGGTGACAATAGTGAAAGTAATGATGGTTGTGTTGGTGATAATAGTGATAGTAATGATGGAGGTGTAGGTGATAATAGTGACAGTAATGATGGAGGTGTTGGTGATAATAGTGACTGTAATGATGGAGGTGTTGGTGATAATAGTGACAGTAATGATGGAAGTGTATGTGTTAGTGGCAGTAATGATAGAGGTATAGTGACAGTAATGATGGAGGTGTAGGTAATAATAGTGACAGTAATTATGGAGGTGTAGGTGACAATAGTGAAAGTTGTGATGGTTGTGTTGGTGATAATAGTGATAATAATGATGGAGGTGTAGGTGATAATAGTGACAGTAATGATGGAGGTGTTGGTGATAATAGTGACTGTAATGATGGAGGTGTTGGTGATAATAGTGACAGTAATGATGGAGGTGTTGGTGATAATAGTGACAGTAATGATGGAGGTGTAGGTGATAATAGTGACAGTAATGATGGAGGTGTAGGTAATAATAGTGACAGTAATGATGGAGGTGTAGGTGACAATAGTGAAAGTAATGATGGTTGTGTTGGTGATAATAGTGATAGTAATGATGGAGGTGTAGGTGATAATAGTGACAGTAATGATGGAGGTGTTGGTGATAATAGTGACTGTAATGATGGAGGTGTTGGTGATAATAGTGACAGTAATGATGGAGGTGTTGGTGATAATAGTGGTGGTAATGATGGAGGTGTTGGTGATAATAGTGACAGTAATGATGGAGGTGTAGTTGAAAATAGTGACAGTTATGATGGAGGTGTAGTTGATAATAGTGACAGTATTGATGGAGGTGTAGGTGATATTAGTGACAGTAATGATGGAGGAGTAGTTGATAATAGTGACAGTAATGATGGAGGTGTAGGTGATAATAGTGTTAGTAATGATGGAGGTGTTGCTGATAATAATGACAGTAATGATGGAGGGTGTTGGTGATAATAGTGACAGTAATGATGGAAGTGTATGTGTTAGTGGCAGTAATGATGGAGGTATAGTGACAGTAATGATGGAGGTGTAGGTGATAATAGTGACAGTAATGATGGAGGTGTAGGTAATAATAGTGACAGTAATGATGGAGGTGTAGGTGACAATAGTGAAAGTAATGATGGTTGTGTTGGTGATAATAGTGATAGTAATGATGGAGGTGTAGGTGATAATAGTGACAGTAATGATGGAGGTGTAGGTGATAATAGTGACAGTAATGATGGAGGTGTAGGTAATAATAGTGACAGTAATGATGGAGGTGTAGGTGACAATAGTGAAAGTAATGATGGTTGTGTTTGTGATAATAGTGATAGTAATGATGGAGGTGTAGGTGATAATAGTGACAGTAATGATGGAGGTGTTGGTGATAATAGTGACTGTAATGATGGAGGTGTTGGTGATAATAGTGACAGTAATGATGGAGGTGTTGGTGATAATAGTGACAGTAATGATGGAGGTGTATGTGTTAGTGACAGTAATGATGGAGGTGTGGGTGATAATAGTGACAGTAATGATGGAGGAGTTGGTGATAATAGTGACAGTAATGATGGAGGTGTTGGTGATAATAGTGACAGTAATGATGGAGGTGTTGGTGATAGGTGACAGTAATGATGGAGGTGTTGGTGATAATAGTGACAGTAATGATGGAGGTGTAGTTGAAAATAGTGACAGTTATGATGGAGGTGTAGTTGATAATAGTGACAGTATTGATGGAGGTGTAGGTGATATTAGTGACAGTAATGATGGAGGAGTAGTTGATAATAGTGACAGTAATGATGGAGGTGTAGTTGATAATAGTGTTAGTAATGATGGAGGTGTTGCTGATAATAATGACAGTAATGATGGAGGGTGTTGGTGATAATAGTGACAGTAATTATGGAGGTGTTGGTGATAATAGTGACAGTAAAGATGGAGGAGTTGGTGATAATAGTGACAGTAATGATGGAGGTGTTGGTGATAATAGTGACAGTAATGATATAGGTGTTGGTGATAATAGTGATAGTAATGATGGAGGTGTTGGTGATAATAGTGACAGTAATGATGGAGGAGTTGGTGATAATAGTGACAGTTATGATGGAGGTGTTGGTGATAATAGTGACAGTAATGATGGAGGTGTTGGTGATAGGTGACAGTAATGATGGAGGTGTAGGTGATAATAGTGACAGTAATGATGGAGGTGTAGTTGAAAATAGTGACAGTTATGATGGAGGTGTAGTTGATAATAGTGACAGTATTGATGGAGGTGTAGGTGATAATAGTGACAGTAATGATGGAGGAGTAGTTGATAATAGTGACAGTAATGATGGAGGTGTAGGTGATAATAGTGTTAGTAATGATGGAGGTTTTGCTGATAATAATGACAGTAATGATGGAGGGTGTTGGTGATAATAGTGACAGTAATGATGGAAGTGTATGTGTTAGTGGCAGTAATGATAGAGGTATAGTGACAGTAATGATGGAGGTGTAGGTAATAATAGTGACAGTAATGATGGAGGTGTAGGTGACAATAGTGAAAGTTGTGATGGTTGTGTTGGTGATAATAGTGATAATAATGATGGAGGTGTAGGTGATAATAGTGACAGTAATGATGGAGGTGTTGGTGATAATAGTGACTGTAATGATGGAGGTGTTGGTGATAATAGTGACAGTAATGATGGAGGTGTTGGTGATAATAGTGACAGTAATGATGGAGGTGTAGGTGATAATAGTGACAGTAATGATGGAGGTGTAGGTAATAATAGTGACAGTAATGATGGAGGTGTAGGTGACAATAGTGAAAGTAATGATGGTTGTGTTGGTGATAATAGTGATAGTAATGATGGAGGTGTAGGTGATAATAGTGACAGTAATGATGGAGGTGTTGGTGATAATAGTGACTGTAATGATGGAGGTGTTGGTGATAATAGTGACAGTAATGATGGAGGTGTTGGTGATAATAGTGGTGGTAATGATGGAGGTGTTGGTGATAATAGTGACAGTAATGATGGAGGTGTAGGTGACAGTAATGATGGAGGTGTAGGTGATAATAGTGACAGTAATGATGGAGGTGTAGGTGACAGTAATGATGGAGGTGTAGGTGACAATAGTGACAGTAATGATGGTTGTGTTTGTGATAATAGTGATGGTAATGATGGAGGTGTTGGTGATAATAGTGACAGTAATGATATAGGTGTTGGTGATAATAGTGATAGTAATGATGGAGGTGTTGGTGATAATAGTGACAGTAATGATGGAGGAGTTGGTGATAATAGTGACAGTTATGATGGAGGTGTTGGTGATAATAGTGACAGTAATGATGGAGGTGTTGGTGATAGGTGACAGTAATGATGGAGGTGTTGGTGATAATAGTGACAGTAATGATGGAGGTGTAGTTGAAAATAGTGACAGTTATGATGGAGGTGTAGTTGATAATAGTGACAGTATTGATGGAGGTGTAGGTGATAATAGTGACAGTAATGATGGAGGAGTAGTTGATAATAGTGACAGTAATGATGGAGGTGTAGGTGATAATAGTGTTAGTAATGATGGAGGTGTTGCTGATAATAATGATAGTAATGATGGAGGGTGTTGGTGATAATAGTGACAGTAATGATGGAAGTGTATGTGTTAGTGGCAGTAATGATAGAGGTATAGTGACAGTAATGATGGAGGTGTAGGTAATAATAGTGACAGTAATGATGGAGGTGTAGGTGACAATAGTGAAAGTTGTGATGGTTGTGTTGGTGATAATAGTGATAATAATGATGGAGGTGTAGGTGATAATAGTGACAGTAATGATGGAGGTGTTGGTGATAATAGTGACTGTAATGATGGAGGTGTTGGTGATAATAGTGACAGTAATGATGGAGGTGTTGGTGATAATAGTGGTGGTAATGATGGAGGTGTAGGTGATAATAGTGACAGTAATGATGGAGGTGTAGGTAATAATAGTGACAGTAATGATGGAGGTGTAGGTGACAATAGTGAAAGTAATGATGGTTGTGTTGGTGATAATAGTGATAGTAATGATGGAGGTGTTGGTGATAATAGTGACAGTAATGATGGAGGTGTTGGTGATAATAGTGACTGTAATGATGGAGGTGTTGGTGATAATAGTGACAGTAATGATGGAGGTGTTGGTGATAATAGTGGTGGTAATGATGGAGGTGTTGGTGATAATAGTGACAGTAATGATGGAGGTGTAGTTGAAAATAGTGACAGTTATGATGGAGGTGTAGTTGATAATAGTGACAGTATTGATGGAGGTGTAGGTGATATTAGTGACAGTAATGATGGAGGAGTAGTTGATAATAGTGACAGTAATGATGGAGGTGTAGGTGATAATAGTGTTAGTAATGATGGAGGTGTTGCTGATAATAATGACAGTAATGATGGAGGGTGTTGGTGATAATAGTGACAGTAATGATGGAAGTGTATGTGTTAGTGGCAGTAATGATGGAGGTATAGTGACAGTAATGATGGAGGTGTAGGTGATAATAGTGACAGTAATGATGGAGGTGTAGGTGACAATAGTGAAAGTAATGATGGTTGTGTTGGTGATAATAGTGATAGTAATGATGGAGGTGTAGGTGATAATAGTGACAGTAATGATGGAGGTGTAGGTGATAATAGTGACAGTAATGATGGAGGTGTAGGTAATAATAGTGACAGTAATGATGGAGGTGTAGGTGACAATAGTGAAAGTAATGATGGTTGTGTTTGTGATAATAGTGATAGTAATGATGGAGGTGTAGGTGATAATAGTGACAGTAATGATGGAGGTGTTGGTGATAATAGTGACTGTAATGATGGAGGTGTTGGTGATAATAGTGACAGTAATGATGGAGGTGTTGGTGATAATAGTGACAGTAATGATGGAGGTGTATGTGTTAGTGACAGTAATGATGGAGGTGTGGGTGATAATAGTGACAGTAATGATGGAGGAGTTGGTGATAATAGTGACAGTAATGATGGAGGTGTTGGTGATAATAGTGACAGTAATGATGGAGGTGTTGGTGATAGGTGACAGTAATGATGGAGGTGTTGGTGATAATAGTGACAGTAATGATGGAGGTGTAGTTGAAAATAGTGACAGTTATGATGGAGGTGTAGTTGATAATAGTGACAGTATTGATGGAGGTGTAGGTGATATTAGTGACAGTAATGATGGAGGAGTAGTTGATAATAGTGACAGTAATGATGGAGGTGTAGGTGATAATAGTGTTAGTAATGATGGAGGTGTTGCTGATAATAATGACAGTAATGATGGAGGGTGTTGGTGATAATAGTGACAGTAATTATGGAGGTGTTGGTGATAATAGTGACAGTAAAGATGGAGGAGTTGGTGATAATAGTGACAGTAATGATGGAGGTGTTGGTGATAATAGTGACAGTAATGATATAGGTGTTGGTGATAATAGTGATAGTAATGATGGAGGTGTTGGTGATAATAGTGACAGTAATGATGGAGGAGTTGGTGATAATAGTGACAGTTATGATGGAGGTGTTGGTGATAATAGTGACAGTAATGATGGAGGTGTTGGTGATAGGTGAAAGTAATGATGGAGGTGTAGGTGATAATAGTGACAGTAATGATGGAGGTGTAGTTGAAAATAGTGACAGTTATGATGGAGGTGTAGTTGATAATAGTGACAGTATTGATGGAGGTGTAGGTGATAATAGTGACAGTAATGATGGAGGAGTAGTTGATAATAGTGACAGTAATGATGGAGGTGTAGGTGATAATAGTGTTAGTAATGATGGAGGTTTTGCTGATAATAATGACAGTAATGATGGAGGGTGTTGGTGATAATAGTGACAGTAATGATGGAAGTGTATGTGTTAGTGGCAGTAATGATAGAGGTATAGTGACAGTAATGATGGAGGTGTAGGTAATAATAGTGACAGTAATGATGGAGGTGTAGGTGACAATAGTGAAAGTTGTGATGGTTGTGTTGGTGATAATAGTGATAATAATGATGGAGGTGTAGGTGATAATAGTGACAGTAATGATGGAGGTGTTGGTGATAATAGTGACTGTAATGATGGAGGTGTTGGTGATAATAGTGACAGTAATGATGGAGGTGTTGGTGATAATAGTGACATTAATGATGGAGGTGTAGGTGATAATAGTGACAGTAATGATGGAGGTGTAGGTAATAATAGTAACAGTAATGATGGAGGTGTAGGTGACAATAGTGAAAGTAATGATGGTTGTGTTGGTGATAATAGTGATAGTAATGATGGAGGTGTAGGTGATAATAGTGACAGTAATGATGGAGGTGTAGGTGACAGTAATGATGGAGGTGTAGGTGATAATAGTGACAGTAATGATGGAGGTGTAGGTGACAGTAATGATGGAGGTGTAGGTGACAATAGTGACAGTAATGATGGTTGTGTTTGTGATAATAGTGATGGTAATGATGGAGGTGTTGGTGATAATAGTGACAGTAATGATATAGGTGTTGGTGATAATAGTGATAGTAATGATGGAGGTGTTGGTGATAATAGTGACAGTAATGATGGAGGAGTTGGTGATAATAGTGACAGTTATGATGGAGGTGTTGGTGATAATAGTGACAGTAATGATGGAGGTGTTGGTGATAGGTGACAGTAATGATGGAGGTGTTGGTGATAATAGTGACAGTAATGATGGAGGTGTAGTTGAAAATAGTGACAGTTATGATGGAGGTGTAGTTGATAATAGTGACAGTATTGATGGAGGTGTAGGTGATAATAGTGACAGTAATGATGGAGGAGTAGTTGATAATAGTGACAGTAATGATGGAGGTGTAGGTGATAATAGTGTTAGTAATGATGGAGGTGTTGCTGATAATAATGACAGTAATGATGGAGGGTGTTGGTGATAATAGTGACAGTAATGATGGAAGTGTATGTGTTAGTGGCAGTAATGATAGAGGTATAGTGACAGTAATGATGGAGGTGTAGGTAATAATAGTGACAGTAATGATGGAGGTGTAGGTGACAATAGTGAAAGTTGTGATGGTTGTGTTGGTGATAATAGTGATAATAATGATGGAGGTGTAGGTGATAATAGTGACAGTAATGATGGAGGTGTTGGTGATAATAGTGACTGTAATGATGGAGGTGTTGGTGATAATAGTGACAGTAATGATGGAGGTGTTGGTGATAATAGTGACAGTAATGATGGAGGTGTAGGTGATAATAGTGACAGTAATGATGGAGGTGTAGGTAATAATAGTGACAGTAATGATGGAGGTGTAGGTGACAATAGTGAAAGTAATGATGGTTGTGTTGGTGATAATAGTGATAGTAATGATGGAGGTGTAGGTGATAATAGTGACAGTAATGATGGAGGTGTTGGTGATAATAGTGACTGTAATGATGGAGGTGTTGGTGATAATAGTGACAGTAATGATGGAGGTGTTGGTGATAATAGTGGTGGTAATGATGGAGGTGTTGGTGATAATAGTGACAGTAATGATGGAGGTGTAGTTGAAAATAGTGACAGTTATGATGGAGGTGTAGTTGATAATAGTGACAGTATTGATGGAGGTGTAGGTGATATTAGTGACAGTAATGATGGAGGAGTAGTTGATAATAGTGACAGTAATGATGGAGGTGTAGGTGATAATAGTGTTAGTAATGATGGAGGTGTTGCTGATAATAATGACAGTAATGATGGAGGGTGTTGGTGATAATAGTGACAGTAATGATGGAAGTGTATGTGTTAGTGGCAGTAATGATGGAGGTATAGTGACAGTAATGATGGAGGTGTAGGTGATAATAGTGACAGTAATGATGAAGGTGTAGGTAATAATAGTGACAGTAATGATGGAGGTGTAGGTGACAATAGTGAAAGTAATGATGGTTGTGTTGGTGATAATAGTGATAGTAATGATGGAGGTGTAGGTGATAATAGTGACAGTAATGATGGAGGTGTAGGTGATAATAGTGACAGTAATGATGGAGGTGTAGGTAATAATAGTGACAGTAATGATGGAGGTGTAGGTGACAATAGTGAAAGTAATGATGGTTGTGTTTGTGATAATAGTGATAGTAATGATGGAGGTGTAGGTGATAATAGTGACAGTAATGATGGAGGTGTTGGTGATAATAGTGACTGTAATGATGGAGGTGTTGGTGATAATAGTGACAGTAATGATGGAGGTGTTGGTGATAATAGTGACAGTAATGATGGAGGTGTATGTGTTAGTGACAGTAATGATGGAGGTGTGGGTGATAATAGTGACAGTAATGATGGAGGAGTTGGTGATAATAGTGACAGTAATGATGGAGGTGTTGGTGATAATAGTGACAGTAATGATGGAGGTGTTGGTGATAGGTGACAGTAATGATGGAGGTGTTGGTGATAATAGTGACAGTAATGATGGAGGTGTAGTTGAAAATAGTGACAGTTATGATGGAGGTGTAGTTGATAATAGTGACAGTATTGATGGAGGTGTAGGTGATATTAGTGACAGTAATGATGGAGGAGTAGTTGATAATAGTGACAGTAATGATGGAGGTGTAGGTGATAATAGTGTTAGTAATGATGGAGGTGTTGCTGATAATAATGACAGTAATGATGGAGGGTGTTGGTGATAATAGTGACAGTAATTATGGAGGTGTTGGTGATAATAGTGACAGTAAAGATGGAGGAGTTGGTGATAATAGTGACAGTAATGATGGAGGTGTTGGTGATAATAGTGACAGTAATGATATAGGTGTTGGTGATAATAGTGATAGTAATGATGGAGGAGTTGGTGATAATAGTGACAGTAATGATGGAGGTGTTGGTGATAATAGTGACAGTAATGATGGAGGTGTTGGTGATAGGTGATAGTAATGATGGAGGTGTTGGTGATAATAGTGACAGTAATGATGGAGGTGTAGTTGAAAATAGTGACAGTTATGATGGAGGTGTAATTGATAATAGTGACAGTATTGATGGAGGTGTAGGTGATAATAGTGACAGTAATGATGGAGGAGTAGTTGATAATAGTGACAGTAATGATGGAGGTGTAGGTGATAATAGTGTTAGTAATGATGGAGGTGTTGGTGATAATAGTGACAGTAATGATGGAGGTGTTGGTGATAATAGTGTCAGTAATGAAGGAGGTGTAGTTGATAATACTGACAGTATTGATGGAGGTGTAGTTGATAATAGTGACAGTAATGATGGAGGTGTAGTTGATAATAGTGACAGTAATTATGGAGGTGTTGGTGATAATAGTGACAGTAATGATGGAGGTGTTGGTGATAATAGTGTCAGTAATGATGGAGGTGTAGTTGATAATAGTGACTGTAATGATGGAGGTGTAGGTGATAATAGTGTTAGTAATGATGGAGGTGTTGGTGATAATAGTGACAGTAATGATGGAGGTGTTGGTGATAATAGTGTCAGTAATGAAGGCGGTGTAGTTGATAATACTGACAGTATTGATGGAGGTGTAGTTGATAATAGTGACAGTAATGATGGAGGTGTAGTTGATAATAGTGACAGTAATTATGGAGGTGTTGGTGATAATAGTGACAGTAATGATGGAGGTGTTGGTGATAATAGTGACAGTAATGATGGAGGTGTAGTTGATAATAGTGACTGTAATGATGGAGGTGTAGGTGATAATAGTGTTAGTAATGATGGAGGTGTTGGTGATAATAGTAACAGTAATGATGGAGGGTGTTGGTGATAATAGTGATAGTAATGATGAAGGTGTAGGTGATAATAGTGACAGTAATGATGGAGGTGTAGGTGACAATAGTGACATTAATGATGGTTGTGTTGGTGATAATAGTGGTGGTAATGATGGTGGCATTGGTGATAATAGTGATGGTAATGATGGAGGTGTTGGTGATAATAGTGACAGTAATGATAGAGGTGTTGGTGTTAATAGTGACAGTAATGATGGAGGTGTTGGTGATAATAGTGACTGTAATGATGGAGGTGTTGGTGATAATAGTGACAGTAATGATGGAGGTGTTGGTGATAGTGGTGGTAATGATGGAGGTGTTGGTGATAATAGTGACAGTAATGATGGAGGTGTAGGTGACAGTAATGATGGAGGTGTAGGGGATAATAGTGACAGTAATGATGGAGGTGTAGGTGACAGTAATGATGGAGGTGTAGGTGACAATAGTGACAGTAATGATGGTTGTGTTGGTGATAATAGTGATAGTAATGATGGAGGTGTAGGTGATAATAGTGACAGTAATGATGGAGGTGTAGGTGACAATAGTGACAGTAATGATGGTTGTGTTGGTGATAATAGTGGTGGTAATGATGGTGGCGTTGGTGATAATAGTGATGGTAATGATGGAGGTGTTGGTGATAATAGTGACAGTAATGATAGAGGTGTTGGTGTTAATAGTGACAGTAATGATGGAGGTGTTGGTGATAATAGTGACAGTAATGATGGAGGTGTATGTGTTAGTGACAGTAATGATGGTGGTGTTGGTGATAATAGTGACTGTAATGATATAGGTGTTGGTGATAATAGTGATAGTAATGATGAGGTGTTGGTGATAATAGTGACAGTAATTATGGCGGTGTTGGTGATAATAGTGACAGTAAAGATGGAGGAGTTGGTGATAATAGTGACAGTAATGATGGAGGTGTTGGTGATAATAGTGACAGTAATGATAGAGGTGTTGGTGTTAATAGTGACAGTAATGATGGAGGTGTTGGTGATAATAGTGACAGTAATGATGGAGGTGTATGTGTTAGTGACAGTAATGATGGAGGTGTGGGTGATAATAGTGACAGTAATGATGGAGCAGTTGGTGATAATAGTGACAGTAATGATGGAGGTGTTGGTGATAATAGTGACAGTAATGATGGAGGTGTTGGTGATAGGTGACAGTAATGATGGAGGTGTTGGTGATAATAGTGACAGTAATGATGGAGGTGTAGTTGAAAATAGTGACAGTTATGATGGAGGTGTAGTTGATAATAGTGACAGTATTGATGGAGGTGTAGGTGATATTAGTGACAGTAATGATGGAGGAGTAGTTGATAATAGTGACAGTAATGATGGAGGTGTAGGTGATAATAGTGTTAGTAATGATGGAGGTGTTGCTGATAATAATGACAGTAATGATGGAGGGTGTTGGTGATAATAGTGACAGTAATTATGGAGGTGTTGGTGATAATAGTGACAGTAAAGATGGAGGAGTTGGTGATAATAGTGACAGTAATGATGGAGGTGTTGGTGATAATAGTGACAGTAATGATATAGGTGTTGGTGATAATAGTGATAGTAATGATGGAGGTGTTGGTGATAATAGTGACAGTAATGATGGAGGAGTTGGTGATAATAGTGACAGTTATGATGGAGGTGTTGGTGATAATAGTGACAGTAATGATGGAGGTGTTGGTGATAGGTGACAGTAATGATGGAGGTGTAGGTGATAATAGTGACAGTAATGATGGAGGTGTAGTTGAAAATAGTGACAGTTATGATGGAGGTGTAGTTGATAATAGTGACAGTATTGATGGAGGTGTAGGTGATAATAGTGACAGTAATGATGGAGGAGTAGTTGATAATAGTGACAGTAATGATGGAGGTGTAGGTGATAATAGTGTTAGTAATGATGGAGGTTTTGCTGATAATAATGACAGTAATGATGGAGGGTGTTGGTGATAATAGTGACAGTAATGATGGAAGTGTATGTGTTAGTGGCAGTAATGATAGAGGTATAGTGACAGTAATGATGGAGGTGTAGGTAATAATAGTGACAGTAATGATGGAGGTGTAGGTGACAATAGTGAAAGTTGTGATGGTTGTGTTGGTGATAATAGTGATAATAATGATGGAGGTGTAGGTGATAATAGTGACAGTAATGTTGGAGGTGTTGGTGATAATAGTGACTGTAATGATGGAGGTGTTGGTGATAATAGTGACAGTAATGATGGAGGTGTTGGTGATAATAGTGACAGTAATGATGGAGGTGTAGGTGATAATAGTGACAGTAATGATGGAGGTGTAGGTAATAATAGTAACAGTAATGATGGAGGTGTAGGTGACAATAGTGAAAGTAATGATGGTTGTGTTGGTGATAATAGTGATAGTAATGATGGAGGTGTAGGTGATAATAGTGACAGTAATGATGGAGGTGTTGGTGATAATAGTGACTGTAATGATGGAGGTGTTGGTGATAATAGTGACAGTAATGATGGAGGTGTTAGTGATAATAGTGGTGGTAATGATGGAGGTGTTGGTGATAATAGTGACAGTAATGATGGAGGTGTAGGTGACAGTAATGATGGAGGTGTAGGTGATAATAGTGACAGTAATGATGGTGGTGTAGGTGACAGTAATGATGGAGGTGTAGGTGACAATAGTGACAGTAATGATGGTTGTGTTTGTGATAATAGTGATGGTAATGATGGAGGTGTTGGTGATAATAGTGACAGTAATGATATAGGTGTTGGTGATAATAGTGATAGTAATGATAGAGGTGTTGGTGATAATAGTGACAGTAATGATGGAGGAGTTGGTGATAATAGTGACAGTTATGATGGAGGTGTTGGTGATAATAGTGACAGTAATGATGGAGGTGTTGGTGATAGGTGACAGTAATGATGGAGGTGTTGGTGATAATAGTGACAGTAATGATGGAGGTGTAGTTGAAAATAGTGACAGTTATGATGGAGGTGTAGTTGATAATAGTGACAGTATTGATGGAGGTGTAGGTGATAATAGTGACAGTAATGATGGAGGAGTAGTTGATAATAGTGACAGTAATGATGGAGGTGTAGGTGATAATAGTGTTAGTAATGATGGAGGTGTTGCTGATAATAATGACAGTAATGATGGAGGGTGTTGGTGATAATAGTGACAGTAATGATGGAAGTGTATGTGTTAGTGGCAGTAATGATAGAGGTATAGTGACAGTAATGATGGAGGTGTAGGTAATAATAGTGACAGTAATGATGGAGGTGTAGGTGACAATAGTGAAAGTTGTGATGGTTGTGTTGGTGATAATAGTGATAATAATGATGGAGGTGTAGGTGATAATAGTGACAGTAATGATGGAGGTGTTGGTGATAATAGTGACTGTAATGATGGAGGTGTTGGTGATAATAGTGACAGTAATGATGGAGGTGTTGGTGATAATAGTGACAGTAATGATGGAGGTGTAGGTGATAATAGTGACAGTAATGATGGAGGTGTAGGTAATAATAGTGACAGTAATGATGGAGGTGTAGGTGACAATAGTGAAAGTAATGATGGTTGTGTTGGTGATAATAGTGATAGTAATGATGGAGGTGTAGGTGATAATAGTGACAGTAATGATGGAGGTGTTGGTGATAATAGTGACTGTAATGATGGAGGTGTTGGTGATAATAGTGACAGTAATAATGGAGGTGTTGGTGATAATAGTGGTGGTAATGATGGAGGTGTTGGTGATAATAGTGACAGTAATGATGGAGGTGTAGTTGAAAATAGTGACAGTTATGATGGAGGTGTAGTTGATAATAGTGACAGTATTGATGGAGGTGTAGGTGATATTAGTGACAGTAATGATGGAGGAGTAGTTGATAATAGTGACAGTAATGATGGAGGTGTAGGTGATAATAGTGTTAGTAATGATGGAGGTGTTGCTGATAATAATGACAGTAATGATGGAGGGTGTTGGTGATAATAGTGACAGTAATGATGGAAGTGTATGTGTTAGTGGCAGTAATGATGGAGGTATAGTGACAGTAATGATGGAGGTGTAGGTGATAATAGTGACAGTAATGATGGAGGTGTAGGTAATAATAGTGACAGTAATGATGGAGGTGTAGGTGACAATAGTGAAAGTAATGATGGTTGTGTTGGTGATAATAGTGATAGTAATGATGGAGGTGTAGGTGATAATAGTGACAGTAATGATGGAGGTGTAGGTGATAATAGTGACAGTAATGATGGAGGTGTAGGTAATAATAGTGACAGTAATGATGGAGGTGTAGGTGACAATAGTGAAAGTAATGATGGTTGTGTTTGTGATAATAGTGATAGTAATGATGGAGGTGTAGGTGATAATAGTGACAGTAATGATGGAGGTGTTGGTGATAATAGTGACTGTAATGATGGAGGTGTTGGTGATAATAGTGACAGTAATGATGGAGGTGTTGGTGATAATAGTGACAGTAATGATGGAGGTGTATGTGTTAGTGACAGTAATGATGGAGGTGTGGGTGATAATAGTGACAGTAATGATGGAGGAGTTGGTGATAATAGTGACAGTAATGATGGAGGTGTTGGTGATAATAGTGACAGTAATGATGGAGGTGTTGGTGATAGGTGACAGTAATGATGGAGGTGTTGGTGATAATAGTGACAGTAATGATGGAGGTGTAGTTGAAAATAGTGACAGTTATGATGGAGGTGTAGTTGATAATAGTGACAGTATTGATGGAGGTGTAGGTGATATTAGTGACAGTAATGATGGAGGAGTAGTTGATAATAGTGACAGTAATGATGGAGGTGTAGGTGATAATAGTGTTAGTAATGATGGAGGTGTTGCTGATAATAATGACAGTAATGATGGAGGGTGTTGGTGATAATAGTGACAGTAATTATGGAGGTGTTGGTGATAATAGTGACAGTAAAGATGGAGGAGTTGGTGATAATAGTGACAGTAATGATGGAGGTGTTGGTGATAATAGTGACAGTAATGATATAGGTGTTGGTGATAATAGTGATAGTAATGATGGAGGTGTTGGTGATAATAGTGACAGTAATGATGGAGGAGTTGGTGATAATAGTGACAGTTATGATGGAGGTGTTGGTGATAATAGTGACAGTAATGATGGAGGTGTTGGTGATAGGTGACAGTAATGATGGAGGTGTAGGTGATAATAGTGACAGTAATGATGGAGGTGTAGTTGAAAATAGTGACAGTTATGATGGAGGTGTAGTTGATAATAGTGACAGTATTGATGGAGGTGTAGGTGATAATAGTGACAGTAATGATGGAGGAGTAGTTGATAATAGTGACAGTAATGATGGAGGTGTAGGTGATAATAGTGTTAGTAATGATGGAGGTTTTGCTGATAATAATGACAGTAATGATGGAGGGTGTTGGTGATAATAGTGACAGTAATGATGGAAGTGTATGTGTTAGTGGCAGTAATGATAGAGGTATAGTGACAGTAATGATGGAGGTGTAGGTAATAATAGTGACAGTAATGATGGAGGTGTAGGTGACAATAGTGAAAGTTGTGATGGTTGTGTTGGTGATAATAGTGATAATAATGATGGAGGTGTAGGTGATAATAGTGACAGTAATGATGGAGGTGTTGGTGATAATAGTGACTGTAATGATGGAGGTGTTGGTGATAATAGTGACAGTAATGATGGAGGTGTTGGTGATAATAGTGACAGTAATGATGGAGGTGTAGGTGATAATAGTGACAGTAATGATGGAGGTGTAGGTAATAATAGTGACAGTAATGATGGAGGTGTAGGTGACAATAGTGAAAGTAATGATGGTTGTGTTGGTGATAATAGTGATAGTAATGATGGAGGTGTAGGTGATAATAGTGACAGTAATGATGGAGGTGTTGGTGATAATAGTGACTGTAATGATGGAGGTGTTGGTGATAATAGTGACAGTAATGATGGAGGTGTTGGTGATAATAGTGGTGGTAATGATGGAGGTGTTGGTGATAATAGTGACAGTAATGATGGAGGTGTAGGTGACAGTAATGATGGAGGTGTAGGTGATAATAGTGACAGTAATGATGGAGGTGTAGGTGACAGTAATGATGGAGGTGTAGGTGACAATAGTGACAGTAATGATGGTTGTGTTTGTGATAATAGTGATGGTAATGATGGAGGTGTTGGTGATAATAGTGACAGTAATGATATAGGTGTTGGTGATAATAGTGATAGTAATGATGGAGGTGTTGGTGATAATAGTGACAGTAATGATGGAGGAGTTGGTGATAATAGTGACAGTTATGATGGAGGTGTTGGTGATAATAGTGACAGTAATGATGGAGGTGTTGGTGATAGGTGACAGTAATGATGGAGGTGTTGGTGATAATAGTGACAGTAATGATGGAGGTGTAGTTGAAAATAGTGACAGTTATGATGGAGGTGTAGTTGATAATAGTGACAGTATTGATGGAGGTGTAGGTGATAATAGTGACAGTAATGATGGAGGAGTAGTTGATAATAGTGACAGTAATGATGGAGGTGTAGGTGATAATAGTGTTAGTAATGATGGAGGTGTTGCTGATAATAATGACAGTAATGATGGAGGGTGTTGGTGATAATAGTGACAGTAATGATGGAAGTGTATGTGTTAGTGGCAGTAATGATAGAGGTATAGTGACAGTAATGATGGAGGTGTAGGTAATAATAGTGACAGTAATGATGGAGGTGTAGGTGACAATAGTGAAAGTTGTGATGGTTGTGTTGGTGATAATAGTGATAATAATGATGGAGGTGTAGGTGATAATAGTGACAGTAATGATGGAGGTGTTGGTGATAATAGTGACTGTAATGATGGAGGTGTTGGTGATAATAGTGACAGTAATGATGGAGGTGTTGGTGATAATAGTGGTGGTAATGATGGAGGTGTAGGTGATAATAGTGACAGTAATGATGGAGGTGTAGGTAATAATAGTGACAGTAATGATGGAGGTGTAGGTGACAATAGTGAAAGTAATGATGGTTGTGTTGGTGATAATAGTGATAGTAATGATGGAGGTGTTGGTGATAATAGTGACAGTAATGATGGAGGTGTTGGTGATAATAGTGACTGTAATGATGGAGGTGTTGGTGATAATAGTGACAGTAATGATGGAGGTGTTGGTGATAATAGTGGTGGTAATGATGGAGGTGTTGGTGATAATAGTGACAGTAATGATGGAGGTGTAGTTGAAAATAGTGACAGTTATGATGGAGGTGTAGTTGATAATAGTGACAGTATTGATGGAGGTGTAGGTGATATTAGTGACAGTAATGATGGAGGAGTAGTTGATAATAGTGACAGTAATGATGGAGGTGTAGGTGATAATAGTGTTAGTAATGATGGAGGTGTTGCTGATAATAATGACAGTAATGATGGAGGGTGTTGGTGATAATAGTGACAGTAATGATGGAAGTGTATGTGTTAGTGGCAGTAATGATGGAGGTATAGTGACAGTAATGATGGAGGTGTAGGTGATAATAGTGACAGTAATGATGGAGGTGTAGGTAATAATAGTGACAGTAATGATGGAGGTGTAGGTGACAATAGTGAAAGTAATGATGGTTGTGTTGGTGATAATAGTGATAGTAATGATGGAGGTGTAGGTGATAATAGTGACAGTAATGATGGAGGTGTAGGTGATAATAGTGACAGTAATGATGGAGGTGTAGGTAATAATAGTGACAGTAATGATGGAGGTGTAGGTGACAATAGTGAAAGTAATGATGGTTGTGTTTGTGATAATAGTGATAGTAATGATGGAGGTGTAGGTGATAATAGTGACAGTAATGATGGAGGTGTTGGTGATAATAGTGACTGTAATGATGGAGGTGTTGGTGATAATAGTGACAGTAATGATGGAGGTGTTGGTGATAATAGTGACAGTAATGATGGAGGTGTATGTGTTAGTGACAGTAATGATGGAGGTGTGGGTGATAATAGTGACAGTAATGATGGAGGAGTTGGTGATAATAGTGACAGTAATGATGGAGGTGTTGGTGATAATAGTGACAGTAATGATGGAGGTGTTGGTGATAGGTGACAGTAATGATGGAGGTGTTGGTGATAATAGTGACAGTAATGATGGAGGTGTAGTTGAAAATAGTGACAGTTATGATGGAGGTGTAGTTGATAATAGTGACAGTATTGATGGAGGTGTAGGTGATATTAGTGACAGTAATGATGGAGGAGTAGTTGATAATAGTGACAGTAATGATGGAGGTGTAGGTGATAATAGTGTTAGTAATGATGGAGGTGTTGCTGATAATAATGACAGTAATGATGGAGGGTGTTGGTGATAATAGTGACAGTAATTATGGAGGTGTTGGTGATAATAGTGACAGTAAAGATGGAGGAGTTGGTGATAATAGTGACAGTAATGATGGAGGTGTTGGTGATAATAGTGACAGTAATGATATAGGTGTTGGTGATAATAGTGATAGTAATGATGGAGGTGTTGGTGATAATAGTGACAGTAATGATGGAGGAGTTGGTGATAATAGTGACAGTTATGATGGAGGTGTTGGTGATAATAGTGACAGTAATGATGGAGGTGTTGGTGATAGGTGAAAGTAATGATGGAGGTGTAGGTGAT
This sequence comes from Pseudophryne corroboree, assembly GCF_028390025.1. Lineage (NCBI taxonomy): Eukaryota > Metazoa > Chordata > Amphibia > Anura > Myobatrachidae > Pseudophryne > Pseudophryne corroboree. Next base: position 1,201,849 of record NW_026967602.1, read on the forward strand.
AATAGTGACAGTAATGATGGAGGTGTAGTTGAAAATAGTGACAGTTATGATGGAGGTGTAGTTGATAATAGTGACAGTATTGATGGAGGTGTAGGTGATAATAGTGACAGTAATGATGGAGGAGTAGTTGATAATAGTGACAGTAATGATGGAGGTGTAGGTGATAATAGTGTTAGTAATGATGGAGGTTTTGCTGATAATAATGACAGTAATGATGGAGGGTGTTGGTGATAATAGTGACAGTAATGATGGAAGTGTATGTGTTAGTGGCAGTAATGATAGAGGTATAGTGACAGTAATGATGGAGGTGTAGGTAATAATAGTGACAGTAATGATGGAGGTGTAGGTGACAATAGTGAAAGTTGTGATGGTTGTGTTGGTGATAATAGTGATAATAATGATGGAGGTGTAGGTGATAATAGTGACAGTAATGATGGAGGTGTTGGTGATAATAGTGACTGTAATGATGGAGGTGTTGGTGATAATAGTGACAGTAATGATGGAGGTGTTGGTGATAATAGTGACAGTAATGATGGAGGTGTAGGTGATAATAGTGACAGTAATGATGGAGGTGTAGGTAATAATAGTAACAGTAATGATGGAGGTGTAGGTGACAATAGTGAAAGTAATGATGGTTGTGTTGGTGATAATAGTGATAGTAATGATGGAGGTGTAGGTGATAATAGTGACAGTAATGATGGAGGTGTAGGTGACAGTAATGATGGAGGTGTAGGTGATAATAGTGACAGTAATGATGGAGGTGTAGGTGACAGTAATGATGGAGGTGTAGGTGACAATAGTGACAGTAATGATGGTTGTGTTTGTGATAATAGTGATGGTAATGATGGAGGTGTTGGTGATAATAGTGACAGTAATGATATAGGTGTTGGTGATAATAGTGATAGTAATGATGGAGGTGTTGGTGATAATAGTGACAGTAATGATGGAGGAGTTGGTGATAATAGTGACAGTTATGATGGAGGTGTTGGTGATAATAGTGACAGTAATGATGGAGGTGTTGGTGATAGGTGACAGTAATGATGGAGGTGTTGGTGATAATAGTGACAGTAATGATGGAGGTGTAGTTGAAAATAGTGACAGTTATGATGGAGGTGTAGTTGATAATAGTGACAGCATTGATGGAGGTGTAGGTGATAATAGTGACAGTAATGATGGAGGAGTAGTTGATAATAGTGACAGTAATGATGGAGGTGTAGGTGATAATAGTGTTAGTAATGATGGAGGTGTTGCTGATAATAATGACAGTAATGATGGAGGGTGTTGGTGATAATAGTGACAGTAATGATGGAAGTGTATGTGTTAGTGGCAGTAATGATAGAGGTATAGTGACAGTAATGATGGAGGTGTAGGTAATAATAGTGACAGTAATGATGGAGGTGTAGGTGACAATAGTGACTGTAATGATGGAGGTGTTGGTGATAATAGTGACAGTAATGATGGAGGTGTTGGTGATAATAGTGACAGTAATGATGGAGGTGTAGGTGATAATAGTGACAGTAATGATGGAGGTGTAGGTAATAATAGTGACAGTAATGATGGAGGTGTAGGTGACAATAGTGAAAGTAATGATGGTTGTGTTGGTGATAATAGTGATAGTAATGATGGAGGTGTAGGTGATAATAGTGACAGTAATGATGGAGGTGTTGGTGATAATAGTGACTGTAATGATGGAGGTGTTGGTGATAATAGTGACAGTAATGATGGAGGTGTTGGTGATAATAGTGACAGTAATGATGGAGGTGTAGGTGATAATAGTGACAGTAATGATGGAGGTGTAGGTAATAATAGTGACAGTAATGATGGAGGTGTAGGTGACAATAGTGAAAGTAATGATGGTTGTGTTGGTGATAATAGTGATAGTAATGATGGAGGTGTAGGTGATAATAGTGACAGTAATGATGGAGGTGTTGGTGATAATAGTGATAATAATGATGGAGGTGTAGGTGATAATAGTGACAGTAATGATGGAGGTGTTGGTGATAATAGTGACTGTAATGATGGAGGTGTTGGTGATAATAGTGACAGTAATGATGGAGGTGTTGGTGATAATAGTGACAGTAATGATGGAGGTGTAGGTGATAATAGTGACAGTAATGATGGAGGTGTAGGTAATAATAGTGACAGTAATGATGGAGGTGTAGGTGACAATAGTGAAAGTAATGATGGTTGTGTTGGTGATAATAGTGATAGTAATGATGGAGGTGTAGGTGATAATAGTGACAGTAATGATGGAGGTGTTGGTGATAATAGTGACTGTAATGATGGAGGTGTTGGTGATAATAGTGACAGTAATGATGGAGGTGTTGGTGATAATAGTGGTGGTAATGATGGAGGTGTTGGTGATAATAGTGACAGTAATGATGGAGGTGTAGTTGAAAATAGTGACAGTTATGATGGAGGTGTAGTTGATAATAGTGACAGTATTGATGGAGGTGTAGGTGATATTAGTGACAGTAATGATGGAGGAGTAGTTGATAATAGTGACAGTAATGATGGAGGTGTAGGTGATAATAGTGTTAGTAATGATGGAGGTGTTGCTGATAATAATGACAGTAATGATGGAGGGTGTTGGTGATAATAGTGACAGTAATGATGGAAGTGTATGTGTTAGTGGCAGTAATGATGGAGGTATAGTGACAGTAATGATGGAGGTGTAGGTGATAATAGTGACAGTAATGATGAAGGTGTAGGTAATAATAGTGACAGTAATGATGGAGGTGTAGGTGACAATAGTGAAAGTAATGATGGTTGTGTTGGTGATAATAGTGATAGTAATGATGGAGGTGTAGGTGATAATAGTGACAGTAATGATGGAGGTGTAGGTGATAATAGTGACAGTAATGATGGAGGTGTAGGTAATAATAGTGACAGTAATGATGGAGGTGTAGGTGACAATAGTGAAAGTAATGATGGTTGTGTTTGTGATAATAGTGATAGTAATGATGGAGGTGTAGGTGATAATAGTGACAGTAATGATGGAGGTGTTGGTGATAATAGTGACTGTAATGATGGAGGTGTTGGTGATAATAGTGACAGTAATGATGGAGGTGTTGGTGATAATAGTGACAGTAATGATGGAGGTGTATGTGTTAGTGACAGTAATGATGGAGGTGTGGGTGATAATAGTGACAGTAATGATGGAGGAGTTGGTGATAATAGTGACAGTAATGATGGAGGTGTTGGTGATAATAGTGACAGTAATGATGGAGGTGTTGGTGATAGGTGACAGTAATGATGGAGGTGTTGGTGATAATAGTGACAGTAATGATGGAGGTGTAGTTGAAAATAGTGACAGTTATGATGGAGGTGTAGTTGATAATAGTGACAGTATTGATGGAGGTGTAGGTGATATTAGTGACAGTAATGATGGAGGAGTAGTTGATAATAGTGACAGTAATGATGGAGGTGTAGGTGATAATAGTGTTAGTAATGATGGAGGTGTTGCTGATAATAATGACAGTAATGATGGAGGGTGTTGGTGATAATAGTGACAGTGATTATGGAGGTGTTGGTGATAATAGTGACAGTAAAGATGGAGGAGTTGGTGATAATAGTGACAGTAATGATGGAGGTGTTGGTGATAATAGTGACAGTAATGATATAGGTGTTGGTGATAATAGTGATAGTAATGATGGAGGTGTTGGTGATAATAGTGACAGTAATGATGGAGGAGTTGGTGATAATAGTGACAGTTATGATGGAGGTGTTGGTGATAATAGTGACAGTAATGATGGAGGTGTTGGTGATAGGTGACAGTAATGATGGAGGTGTAGTTGATAATAGTGACAGTAATGATGGAGGTGTAGTTGAAAATAGTGACAGTTATGATGGAGGTGTAGTTGATAATAGTGACAGTATTGATGGAGGTGTAGGTGATAATAGTGACAGTAATGATGGAGGAGTAGTTGATAATAGTGACAGTAATGATGGAGGTGTAGGTGATAATAGTGTTAGTAATGATGGAGGTTTTGCTGATAATAATGACAGTAATGATGGAGGGTGTTGGTGATAATAGTGACAGTAATGATGGAAGTGTATGTGTTAGTGGCAGTAATGATAGAGGTATAGTGACAGTAATGATGGAGGTGTAGGTAATAATAGTGACAGTAATGATGGAGGTGTAGGTGACAATAGTGAAAGCTGTGATGGTTGTGTTGGTGATAATAGTGATAATAATGATGGAGGTGTAGGTGATAATAGTGACAGTAATGATGGAGGTGTTGGTGATAATAGTGACTGTAATGATGGAGGTGTTGGTGATAATAGTGACAGTAATGATGGAGGTGTTGGTGATAATAGTGACAGTAATGATGGAGGTGTAGGTGATAATAGTGACAGTAATGATGGAGGTGTAGGTAATAATAGTGACAGTAATGATGGAGGTGTAGGTGACAATAGTGAAAGTAATGATGGTTGTGTTGGTGATAATAGTGATAGTAATGATGGAGGTGTAGGTGATAATAGTGACAGTAATGATGGAGGTGTTGGTGATAATAGTGACTGTAATGATGGAGGTGTTGGTGATAATAGTGACAGTAATGATGGAGGTGTTGGTGATAATAGTGGTGGTAATGATGGAGGTGTTGGTGATAATAGTGACAGTAATGATGGAGGTGTAGTTGAAAATAGTGACAGTTATGATGGAGGTGTAGTTGATAATAGTGACAGTATTGATGGAGGTGTAGGTGATATTAGTGACAGTAATGATGGAGGAGTAGTTGATAATAGTGACAGTAATGATGGAGGTGTAGGTGATAATAGTGTTAGTAATGATGGAGGTGTTGCTGATAATAATGACAGTAATGATGGAGGGTGTTGGTGATAATAGTGACAGTAATGATGGAAGTGTATGTGTTAGTGGCAGTAATGATGGAGGTATAGTGACAGTAATGATGGAGGTGTAGGTGATAATAGTGACAGTAATGATGGAGGTGTAGGTAATAATAGTGACAGTAATGATGGAGGTGTAGGTGACAATAGTGAAAGTAATGATGGTTGTGTTGGTGATAATAGTGATAGTAATGATGGAGGTGTAGGTGATAATAGTGACAGTAATGATGGAGGTGTAGGTGATAATAGTGACAGTAATGATGGAGGTGTAGGTAATAATAGTGACAGTAATGATGGAGGTGTAGGTGACAATAGTGAAAGTAATGATGGTTGTGTTTGTGATAATAGTGATAGTAATGATGGAGGTGTAGGTGATAATAGTGACAGTAATGATGGAGGTGTTGGTGATAATAGTGACTGTAATGATGGAGGTGTTGGTGATAATAGTGACAGTAATGATGGAGGTGTTGGTGATAATAGTGACAGTAATGATGGAGGTGTATGCGTTAGTGACAGTAATGATGGAGGTGTGGGTGATAATAGTGACAGTAATGATGGAGGAGTTGGTGATAATAGTGACAGTAATGATGGAGGTGTTGGTGATAATAGTGACAGTAATGATGGAGGTGTTGGTGATAGGTGACAGTAATGATGGAGGTGTTGGTGATAATAGTGACAGTAATGATGGAGGTGTAGTTGAAAATAGTGACAGTTATGATGGAGGTGTAGTTGATAATAGTGACAGTATTGATGGAGGTGTAGGTGATATTAGTGACAGTAATGATGGAGGAGTAGTTGATAATAGTGACAGTAATGATGGAGGTGTAGGTGATAATAGTGTTAGTAATGATGGAGGTGTTGCTGATAATAATGACAGTAATGATGGAGGGTGTTGGTGATAATAGTGACAGTAATTATGGAGGTGTTGGTGATAATAGTGACAGTAAAGATGGAGGAGTTGGTGATAATAGTGACAGTAATGATGGAGGTGTTGGTGATAATAGTGACAGTAATGATATAGGTGTTGGTGATAATAGTGATAGTAATGATGGAGGTGTTGGTGATAATAGTGACAGTAATGATGGAGGAGTTGGTGATAATAGTGACAGTTATGATGGAGGTGTTGGTGATAATAGTGACAGTAATGATGGAGGTGTTGGTGATAGGTGACAGTAATGATGGAGGTGTAGGTGATAATAGTGACAGTAATGATGGAGGTGTAGTTGAAAATAGTGACAGTTATGATGGAGGTGTAGTTGATAATAGTGACAGTATTGATGGAGGTGTAGGTGATCATAGTGACAGTAATGATGGAGGAGTAGTTGATAATAGTGACAGTAATGATGGAGGTGTAGGTGATAATAGTGTTAGTAATGATGGAGGTTTTGCTGATAATAATGACAGTAATGATGGAGGGTGTTGGTGATAATAGTGACAGTAATGATGGAAGTGTATGTGTTAGTGGCAGTAATGATAGAGGTATAGTGACAGTAATGATGGAGGTGTAGGTAATAATAGTGACAGTAATGATGGAGGTGTAGGTGACAATAGTGAAAGTTGTGATGGTTGTGTTGGTGATAATAGTGATAATAATGATGGAGGTGTAGGTGATAATAGTGACAGTAATGATGGAGGTGTTGGTGATAATAGTGACTGTAATGATGGAGGTGTTGGTGATAATAGTGACAGTAATGATGGAGGTGTTGGTGATAATAGTGACAGTAATGATGGAGGTGTAGGTGATAATAGTGACAGTAATGATGGAGGTGTAGGTAATAATAGTAACAGTAATGATGGAGGTGTAGGTGACAATAGTGAAAGTAATGATGGTTGTGTTGGTGATAATAGTGATAGTAATGATGGAGGTGTAGGTGATAATAGTGACAGTAATGATGGAGGTGTTGGTGATAATAGTGACTGTAATGATGGAGGTGTTGGTGATAATAGTGACAGTAATGATGGAGGTGTTGGTGATAATAGTGGTGGTAATGATGGAGGTGTTGGTGATAATAGTGACAGTAATGATGGAGGTGTAGGTGACAGTAATGATGGAGGTGTAGGTGATAATAGTGACAGTAATGATGGAGGTGTAGGTGACAGTAATGATGGAGGTGTAGGTGACAATAGTGACAGTAATGATGGTTGTGTTTGTGATAATAGTGATGGTAATGATGGAGGTGTTGGTGATAATAGTGACAGTAATGATATAGGTGTTGGTGATAATAGTGATAGTAATGATGGAGGTGTTGGTGATAATAGTGACAGTAATGATGGAGGAGTTGGTGATAATAGTGACAGTTATGATGGAGGTGTTGGTGATAATAGTGACAGTAATGATGGAGGTGTTGGTGATAGGTGACAGTAATGATGGAGGTGTTGGTGATAATAGTGACAGTAATGATGGAGGTGTAGTTGAAAATAGTGACAGTTATGATGGAGGTGTAGTTGATAATAGTGACAGTATTGATGGAGGTGTAGGTGATAATAGTGACAGTAATGATGGAGGAGTAGTTGATAATAGTGACGGTAATGATGGAGGTGTAGGTGATAATAGTGTTAGTAATGATGGAGGTGTTGCTGATAATAATGACAGTAATGATGGAGGGTGTTGGTGATAATAGTGACAGTAATGATGGAAGTGTATGTGTTAGTGGCAGTAATGATAGAGGTATAGTGACAGTAATGATGGAGGTGTAGGTAATAATAGTGACAGTAATGATGGAGGTGTAGGTGACAATAGTGAAAGTTGTGATGGTTGTGTTGGTGATAATAGTGATAATAATGATGGAGGTGTAGGTGATAATAGTGACAGTAATGATGGAGGTGTTGGTGATAATAGTGACTGTAATGATGGAGGTGTTGGTGATAATAGTGACAGTAATGATGGAGGTGTTGGTGATAATAGTGACAGTAATGATGGAGGTGTAGGTGATAATAGTGACAGTAATGATGGAGGTGTAGGTAATAATAGTGACAGTAATGATGGAGGTGTAGGTGACAATAGTGAAAGTAATGATGGTTGTGTTGGTGATAATAGTGATAGTAATGATGGAGGTGTAGGTGATAATAGTGACAGTAATGATGGAGGTGTTGGTGATAATAGTGACTGTAATGATGGAGGTGTTGGTGATAATAGTGACAGTAATGATGGAGGTGTTGGTGATAATAGTGGTGGTAATGATGGAGGTGTTGGTGATAATAGTGACAGTAATGATGGAGGTGTAGTTGAAAATAGTGACAGTTATGATGGAGGTGTAGTTGATAATAGTGACAGTATTGATGGAGGTGTAGGTGATATTAGTGACAGTAATGATGGAGGAGTAGTTGATAATAGTGACAATAATGATGGAGGTGTAGGTGATAATAGTGTTAGTAATGATGGAGGTGTTGCTGATAATAATGACAGTAATGATGGAGGGTGTTGGTGATAATAGTGACAGTAATGATGGAAGTGTATGTGTTAGTGGCAGTAATGATGGAGGTATAGTGACAGTAATGATGGAGGTGTAGGTGATAATAGTGACAGTAATGATGGAGGTGTAGGTAATAATAGTGACAGTAATGATGGAGGTGTAGGTGACAATAGTGAAAGTAATGATGGTTGTGTTGGTGATAATAGTGATAGTAATGATGGAGGTGTAGGTGATAATAGTGACAGTAATGATGGAGGTGTAGGTAATAATAGTGACAGTAATGATGGAGGTGTAGGTGACAATAGTGAAAGTAATGATGGTTGTGTTTGTGATAATAGTGATAGTAATGATGGAGGTGTAGGTGATAATAGTGACAGTAATGATGGAGGTGTTGGTGATAATAGTGACTGTAATGATGGAGGTGTTGGTGATAATAGTGACAGTAATGATGGAGGTGTTGGTGATAATAGTGACAGTAATGATGGAGGTGTATGTGTTAGTGACAGTAATGATGGAGGTGTGGGTGATAATAGTGACAGTAATGATGGAGGAGTTGGTGATAATAGTGACAGTAATGATGGAGGTGTTGGTGATAATAGTGACAGTAATGATGGAGGTGTTGGTGATAGGTGACAGTAATGATGGAGGTGTTGGTGATAATAGTGACAGTAATGATGGAGGTGTAGTTGAAAATAGTGACAGTTATGATGGAGGTGTAGTTGATAATAGTGACAGTATTGATGGAGGTGTAGGTGATATTAGTGACAGTAATGATGGAGGAGTAGTTGATAATAGTGACAGTAATGATGGAGGTGTAGGTGATAATAGTGTTAGTAATGATGGAGGTGTTGCTGATAATAATGACAGTAATGATGGAGGGTGTTGGTGATAATAGTGACAGTAATTATGGAGGTGTTGGTGATAATAGTGACAGTAAAGATGGAGGAGTTGGTGATAATAGTGACAGTAATGATGGAGGTGTTGGTGATAATAGTGACAGTAATGATATAGGTGTTGGTGATAATAGTGATAGTAATGATGGAGGTGTTGGTGATAATAGTGACAGTAATGATGGAGGAGTTGGTGATAATAGTGACAGTTATGATGGAGGTGTTGGTGATAATAGTGACAGTAATGATGGAGGTGTTGGTGATAGGTGACAGTAATGATGGAGGTGTAGGTGATAATAGTGACAGTAATGATGGAGGTGTAGTTGAAAATAGTGACAGTTATGATGGAGGTGTAGTTGATAATAGTGACAGTATTGATGGAGGTGTAGGTGATAATAGTGACAGTAATGATGGAGGAGTAGTTGATAATAGTGACAGTAATGATGGAGGTGTAGGTGATAATAGTGTTAGTAATGATGGAGGTTTTGCTGATAATAATGACAGTAATGATGGAGGGTGTTGGTGATAATAGTGACAGTAATGATGGAAGTGTATGTGTTAGTGGCAGTAATGATAGAGGTATAGTGACAGTAATGATGGAGGTGTAGGTAATAATAGTGACAGTAATGATGGAGGTGTAGGTGACAATAGTGAAAGTTGTGATGGTTGTGTTGGTGATAATAGTGATAATAATGATGGAGGTGTAGGTGATAATAGTGACAGTAATGATGGAGGTGTTGGTGATAATAGTGACTGTAATGATGGAGGTGTTGGTGATAATAGTGACAGTAATGATGGAGGTGTTGGTGATAATAGTGACTGTAATGATGGAGGTGTTGGTGATAATAGTGACAGTAATGATGGAGGTGTTGGTGATAATAGTGACAGTAATGATGGAGGTGTAGGTGATAATAGTGACAGTAATGATGGAGGTGTAGGTAATAATAGTGACAGTAATGATGGAGGTGTAGGTGACAATAGTGAAAGTAATGATGGTTGTGTTGGTGATAATAGTGATAGTAATGATGGAGGTGTAGGTGATAATAGTGACAGTAATGATGGAGGTGTTGGTGATAATAGTGACTGTAATGATGGAGGTGTTGGTGATAATAGTGACAGTAATGATGGAGGTGTTGGTGATAATAGTGGTGGTAATGATGGAGGTGTTGGTGATAATAGTGACAGTAATGATGGAGGTGTAGGTGACAGTAATGATGGAGGTGTAGGTGATAATAGTGACAGTAATGATGGAGGTGTAGGTGACAGTAATGATGGAGGTGTAGGTGACAATAGTGACAGTAATGATGGTTGTGTTTGTGATAATAGTGATGGTAATGATGGAGGTGTTGGTGATAATAGTGACAGTAATGATATAGGTGTTGGTGATAATAGTGATAGTAATGATGGAGGTGTTGGTGATAATAGTGACAGTAATGATGGAGGTGTTGGTGATAGGTGACAGTAATGATGGAGGTGTTGGTGATAATAGTGACAGTAATGATGGAGGTGTAGTTGAAAATAGTGACAGTTATGATGGAGGTGTAGTTGATAATAGTGACAGTATTGATGGAGGTGTAGGTGATAATAGTGACAGTAATGATGGAGGAGTAGTTGATAATAGTGACAGTAATGATGGAGGTGTAGGTGATAATAGTGTTAGTAATGATGGAGGTGTTGCTGATAATAATGACAGTAATGATGGAGGGTGTTGGTGATAATAGTGACAGTAATGATGGAAGTGTATGTGATAGTGACAGTAATGATGGAGGTGTAGGTAATAATAGTGACAGTAATGATGGAGGTGTAGGTGACAATAGTGAAAGTTGTGATGGTTGTGTTGGTGATAATAGTGATAATAATGATGGAGGTGTAGGTGATAATAGTGACAGTAATGATGGAGGTGTTGGTGATAATAGTGACTGTAATGATGGAGGTGTTGGTGATAATAGTGACAGTAATGATGGAGGTGTTGGTGATAATAGTGACAGTAATGATGGAGGTGTAGGTGATAATAGTGACAGTAATGATGGAGGTGTAGGTAATAATAGTGACAGTAATGATGGAGGTGTAGGTGACAATAGTGAAAGTAATGATGGTTGTGTTGGTGATAATAGTGATAGTAATGATGGAGGTGTAGGTGATAATAGTGACAGTAATGATGGAGGTGTTGGTGATAATAGTGACTGTAATGATGGAGGTGTTGGTGATAATAGTGACAGTAATGATGGAGGTGTTGGTGATAATAGTGGTGGTAATGATGGAGGTGTTGGTGATAATAGTGACAGTAATGATGGAGGTGTTGGTGATAGGTGACAGTAATGATGGAGGTGTTGGTGATAATAGTGACAGTAATGATGGAGGTGTAGTTGAAAATAGTGACAGTTATGATGGAGGTGTAGTTGATAATAGTGACAGTATTGATGGAGGTGTAGGTGATAATAGTGACAGTAATGATGGAGGAGTAGTTGATAATAGTGACAGTAATGATGGAGGTGTAGGTGATAATAGTGTTAGTAATGATGGAGGTGTTGCTGATAATAATGACAGTAATGATGGAGGGTGTTGGTGATAATAGTGACAGTAATGATGGAAGTGTATGTGATAGTGACAGTAATGATGGAGGTGTAGGTAATAATAGTGACAGTAATGATGGAGGTGTAGGTGACAATAGTGAAAGTTGTGATGGTTGTGTTGGTGATAATAGTGATAATAATGATGGAGGTGTAGGTGATAATAGTGACAGTAATGATGGAGGTGTTGGTGATAATAGTGACTGTAATGATGGAGGTGTTGGTGATAATAGTGACAGTAATGATGGAGGTGTTGGTGATAATAGTGACAGTAATGATGGAGGTGTAGGTGATAATAGTGACAGTAATGATGGAGGTGTAGGTAATAATAGTGACAGTAATGATGGAGGTGTAGGTGACAATAGTGAAAGTAATGATGGTTGTGTTGGTGATAATAGTGATAGTAATGATGGAGGTGTAGGTGATAATAGTGACAGTAATGATGGAGGTGTTGGTGATAATAGTGACTGTAATGATGGAGGTGTTGGTGATAATAGTGACAGTAATGATGTAGGTGTTGGTGATAATAGTGACAGTAATGATGGAGGTGTATGTGTTAGTGACAGTAATGATGGAGGTGTGGGTGATAATAGTGACAGTAATGATGGAGGAGTTGGTGATAATAGTGACAGTAATGATGGAGGTGTTGGTGATAATAGTGACAGTAATGATGGAGGTGTTGGTGATAGGTGACAGTAATGATGGAGGTGTTGGTGATAATAGTGACAGTAATGATGGAGGTGTAGTTGAAAATAGTGACAGTTATGATGGAGGTGTAGTTGATAATAGTGACAGTATTGATGGAGGTGTAGGTGATATTAGTGACAGTAATGATGGAGGAGTAGTTGATAATAGTGACAGTAATGATGGAGGTGTAGGTGATAATAGTGTTAGTAATGATGGAGGTGTTGCTGATAATAATGACAGTAATGATGGAGGGTGTTGGTGATAATAGTGACAGTAATTATGGAGGTGTTGGTGATAATAGTGACAGTAAAGATGGAGGAGTTGGTGATAATAGTGACAGTAATGATGGAGGTGTTGGTGATAATAGTGACAGTAATGATATAGGTGTTGGTGATAATAGTGATAGTAATGATGGAGGTGTTGGTGATAATAGTGACAGTAATGATGGAGGAGTTGGTGATAATAGTGACAGTAATGATGGAGGTGTTGGTGATAGGTGACAGTAATGATGGAGGTGTAGGTGATAATAGTGACAGTAATGATGGAGGTGTAGTTGAAAATAGTGACAGTGTTGATGGAGGTGTAGGTGATATTAGTGACTGTAATGATGGAGGTGTTGGTGATAATAGTGACAGTAATGATGGAGGTGTTGGTGATAATAGTGGTGGTAATGATGGAGGTGTTGGTGATAATAGTGACAGTAATGATGGAGGTGTAGTTGAAAATAGTGACAGTTATGATGGAGGTGTAGTTGATAATAGTGACAGTATTGATGGAGGTGTAGGTGATATTAGTGACAGTAATGATGGAGGAGTAGTTGATAATAGTGACAGTAATGATGGAGGTGTAGGTGATAATAGTGTTAGTAATGATGGAGGTGTTGCTGATAATAATGACAGTAATGATGGAGGGTGTTGGTGATAATAGTGACAGTAATGATGGAAGTGTATGTGTTAGTGGCAGTAATGATGGAGGTATAGTGACAGTAATGATGGAGGTGTAGGTGATAATAGTGACAGTAATGATGGAGTTGTAGGTAATAATAGTGACAGTAATGATGGAGGTGTAGGTGACAATAGTGAAAGTAATGATGGTTGTGTTGGTGATAATAGTGATAGTAATGATGGAGGTGTAGGTGATAATAGTGACAGTAATGATGGAGGTGTAGGTGATAATAGTGACAGTAATGATGGAGGTGTAGGTAATAATAGTGACAGTAATGATGGAGGTGTAGGTGACAATAGTGAAAGTAATGATGGTTGTGTTTGTGATAATAGTGATAGTAATGATGGAGGTGTAGGTGATAATAGTGACAATAATGATGGAGGTGTTGGTGATAATAGTGACTGTAATGATGGAGGTGTTGGTGATAATAGTGACAGTAATGATGGAGGTGTTGGTGATAATAGTGACAGTAATGATGGAGGTGTAGGTGATAATAGTGTCAGTAATGAAGGAGGTGTAGTTGATAATACTGACAGTATTGATGGAGGTGTAGTTGATAATAGTGACAGTAATGATGGAGGTGTAGTTGATAATAGTGACAGTAATTATGGAGGTGTTGGTGATAATAGTGACAGTAATGATGGAGGTGTTGGTGATAATAGTGTCAGTAATGATGGAGGTGTAGTTGATAATAGTGACTGTAATGATGGAGGTGTAGGTGATAATAGTGTTAGTAATGATGGAGGTGTTGGTGATAATAGTGACAGTAATGATGGAGGTGTTGGTGATAATAGTGTCAGTAATGAAGGCGGTGTAGTTGATAATACTGACAGTATTGATGGAGGTGTAGTTGATAATAGTGACAGTAATGATGGAGGTGTAGTTGATAATAGTGACAGTAATTATGGAGGTGTTGGTGATAATAGTGACAGTAATGATGGAGGTGTTGGTGATAATAGTGACAGTAATAATGGAGGTATAGTTGATAATAGTGACTGTAATGATGGAGGTGTAGGTGATAATAGTGTTAGTAATGATGGAGGTGTTGGTGATAATAGTAACAGTAATGATGGAGGGTTTTGGTGATAATAGTGATAGTAATGATGAAGGTGTAGGTGATAATAGTGACAGTAATGATGGAGGTGTAGGTGACAATAGTGACATTAATGATGGTTGTGTTGGTGATAATAGTGGTGGTAATGATGGTGGCATTGGTGATAATAGTGATGGTAATGATGGAGGTGTTGGTGATAATAGTGACAGTAATGATAGAGGTGTTGGTGTTAATAGTGACAGTAATGATGGAGGTGTTGGTGATAATAGTGACTGTAATGATGGAGGTGTTGGTGATAATAGTGACAGTAATGATGGAGGTGTTGGTGATAATAGTGGTGGTAATGATGGAGGTGTTGGTAATAATAGTGACAGTAATGATGGAGGTGTTGGTGTTAATAGTGACAGTAATGATGGAGGTGTTGGTGATAATAGTGACAGTAATGATGGAGGTGTAGGTGACAGTAATGACGGAGGTGTAGGTGACAATAGTGACAGTAATGATGGTTGTGTTGGTTATAATAGTGATAGTAATGATGGAGGTGTAGGTGATAATAGTGACAGTAATGATGGAGGTGTAGGTGACAATAGTGACAGTAATGATGGTTGTGTTGGTGATAATAGTGGTGGTAATGATGGTGGCGTTGGTGATAATAGTGATGGTAATGATGGAGGTGTTGGTGATAATAGTGACAGTAATGATAGAGGTGTTGGTGTTAATAGTGACAGTAATGATGGAGGTGTTGGTGATAATAGTGACAGTAATGATGGAGGTGTATGTGTTAGTGACAGTAATGATGGCGGTGTTGGTGATAATAGTGACTGTAATGATATAGGTGTTGGTGATAATAGTGATAGTAATGATGAAATGTTGGTGATAATAGTGACAGTAATTATGGAGGTGTTGGTGATAATAGTGACAGTAAAGATGGAGGAGTTGGTGATAATAGTGACAGTAATGATGGAGGTGTTGGTGATAATAGTGACAGTAATGATAGAGGTGTTGGTGTTAATAGTGACAGTAATGATGGAGGTGTTGGTGATAATAGTGACAGTAATGATGGAGGTGTATGTGTTAGTGACAGTAATGATGGAGGTGTGGGTGATAATAGTGACAGTAATGATGGAGGAGTTGGTGATAATAGTGACAGTAATGATGGAGGTGTTGGTGATAATAGTGACAGTAATGATGGAGGTGTTGGTGATAGGTGACAGTAATGATGGAGGTGTTGGTGATAATAGTGACAGTAATGATGGAGGTGTAGTTGAAAATAGTGACAGTTATGATGGAGGTGTAGTTGATAATAGTGACAGTATTGATGGAGGTGTAGGTGATAATAGTGACAGTAATGATGGAGGAGTAGTTGATAATAGTGACAGTAATGATGGAGGTGTAGGTGATAATAGTGTTAGTAATGATGGAGGTGTTGCTGATTATAATGACAGTAATGATGGAGGGTGTTGGTGATAATAGTGACAGTAATGATGGAAGTGTATGTGTTAGTGGCAGTAATGATAGAGGTATAGTGACAGTAATGATGGAGGTGTAGGTAATAATAGTGACAGTAATGATGGAGGTGTAGGTGACAATAGTGAAAGTTGTGATGGTTGTGTTGTTGGTGATAATAGTGATAATAATGATGGAGGTGTAGGTGATAATAGTGACAGTAATGATGGAGGTGTTGGTGATAATAGTGACTGTAATGATGGAGGTGTTGGTGATAATAGTGACAGTAATGATGGAGGTGTTGGTGATAATAGTGACAGTAATGATGGAAGTGTATGTGTTAGTGGCAGTAATGATGGAGGTATAGTGACAGTAATGATGGAGGTGTAGGTGATAATAGTGACAGTAATGATGGAGGTGTAGGTAATAATAGTGACAGTAATGATGGAGGTGTAGGTGACAATAGTGAAAGTAATGATGGTTGTGTTGGTGATAATAGTGATAGTAATGATGGAGGTGTAGGTGATAATAGTGACAGTAATGATGGAGGTGTAGGTGATAATAGTGACCGTAATGATGGAGGTGTAGGTAATAATAGTGACAGTAATGATGGAGGTGTAGGTGACAATAGTGAAAGTAATGATGGTTGTGTTTGTGATAATAGTGATAGTAATGATGGAGGTGTAGGTGATAATAGTGACAGCAATGATGGAGGTGTTGGTGATAATAGTGACTGTAATGATGGAGGTGTTGGTGATAATAGTGACAGTAATGATGGAGGTGTTGGTGATAATAGTGACAGTAATGATGGAGGTGTAGGTGATAATAGTGTTAGTAATGATGGAGGTGTTGGTGATAATAGTGACAGTAATGATGAGGTGTTGGTGATAATAGTAGTGGTAAGGATGGAGATGTTGGTGATAATAGTGACAGTAAAGATGGAGGTGTAGGTGATAATAGTGACAGTAATGATGGTTGTGTTGGTGATAATAGTGACAGTAATGATGGAGGTGTAGGTGATAATAGTGACAGTGATGATGGAGGTGTAGGTGACAAAAGTGACAGTAATGATGGAGGTGTTGTTGATAATAGTGGTGGTAATGATGGAGGTGTTGGTGATAATAGTGACAGTAATGATAGAGGTGTAGGTGACAGTAATGATGGAGGTGTAGGTGATAATAGTGACAGTAATGATGGAGGTGTAGGTGACAGTAATGATGGAGGTGTAGGTGACAATAGTGACAGTAATGATGGTTGTGTTGGTGATAATAGTGATAGTAATGATGGAGGTGTAGGTGATAATAGTGACAGTAATGATGGAGGTGTAGGTGACAATAGTGACAGTAATGATGGTTGTGTTGGTGATAATAGTGGTGGTAATGATGGTGGCGTTGGTGATAATAGTGATGGTAATGATGGAGGTGTTGGTGATAATAGTGACAGTAATGATAGAGGTGTTGGTGTTAATAGTGACAGTAATGATGGAGGTGTTGGTGATAATAGTGACAGTAATGATGGAGGTGTATGTGTTAGTGACAGTAATGATGGTGGTGTTGGTGATAATAGTGACAGTAATGATATAGGTGTTGGTGATAATAGTGATAGTAATGATGGAGGTGTTGGTGATAATAGTGACAGTAATGATGGAGGTGTTGGTGATAATAGTGACAGTAAAGATGGAGGAGTTGGTGATAATAGTGACAGTAATGATGGAGGTGTTGGTGATAATAGTGACAGTAATGATATAGGTGTTGGTGATAATAGTGATAGTAATGATGGAGGTGTTGGTGATAATAGTGACAGTAATGATGGAGGAGTTGGTGATAATAGTGACAGTAATGATGGAGGTGTTGGTGATAATAGTGACAGTAATGATGGAGGTGTTGGTAATAAGTGACAGTATTGATGGAGGTGTTGGTGATAATAGTGACAGTAATGATGGAGGTGTAGTTGAAAATAGTGACAGTTATGATGGAGGTGTAGTTGATAACAGTGACAGTATTGATGGAGGTGTAGGTGATAATAGTGACAGTAATGATGGAGGAGTAGTTGATAATAGTGACAGTACTGATGGAGGTGTAGGTGATAATAGTGTTAGTAATGATGGAGGTGTTGCTGATAATAATGACAGTAATGATGAAGGGTGTTGGTGATAATAGTGACAGTAATGATGGAAGTGTATGTGTTAGTGACAGTAATGATGGAGGTATAGTGACAGTAATGATGGAGGTGTAGGTGATAATAGTGACAGTAATGATGGAGGTGTAGGTGACAATAGTGAAAGTAATGATGGTTGTGTTGGTGATAATAGTGATAGTAATGATGGAGGTGTAGGTGATAATAGTGACAGTAATGAAGGAGGTGTTGGTGATAATAGTGACTGTAATGATGGAGGTGTTGGTGATAATAGTGACAGTAATGATGGAGGTGTTGGTTATAATAGTGGTGGTAATGATGGAGGTGTTGGTGATAATATTGACAGTAATGATGGAGGTGTAGGTGACAGTAATGATGGAGGTGTAAGTGATAATAGTGACAGTAATGATGGAGGTGTAGGTGACAGTAATGATGGAGGTGTAGGTGACAATAGTGACAGTAATGATGGTTGTGTTGGTAATAATAGTGGTGGTAATGATGGTGGCGTTGGTGATAATAGTGATGGTAATGATGGAGGTGTTGGTGATAATAGTGACAGTAATGATAGAGGTGTTGGTGTTAATAGTGACAGTAATGATGGAGGTGTTGGTGATAATAGTGACAGTAATGATGGAGGTGTATGTGTTAGTGACAGTAATGATGGTGGTGTTGGTGATAATAGTGACAGTAATGATATAGGTGTTGGTGATAATAGTGACAGTTATGATGGAGGTGTTGGTGATAATAGTGACAGTAATGATGGAGGTGTTGGTGATAGGTGACAGTAATGATGGAGGTGTTGGTGATAATAGTGACAGTAATGATGGAGGTGTAGTTGAAAATAGTGACAGTTATGATGGAGGTGTAGTTGATAATAGTGACAGTATTGATGGAGGTGTAGGTGATAATAGTGACAGTAATGATGGAGGAGTAGTTGATAATAGTGACAGTAATGATGGAGGTGTAGGTGATAATAGTGTTAGTAATGATGGAGGTGTTGCTGATAATAATGACAGTAATGATGGAGGGTGTTGGTGATAATAGTGACAGTAATGATGGAAGTGTATGTGTTAGTGGCAGTAATGATAGAGGTATAGTGACAGTAATGATGGAGGTGTAGGTAATAATAGTGACAGTAATGATGGAGGTGTAGGTGACAATAGTGAAAGTTGTGATGGTTGTGTTGGTGATAATAGTGATAATAATGATGGAGGTGTAGGTGATAATAGTGACAGTAATGATGGAGGTGTTGGTGATAATAGTGACTGTAATGATGGAGGTGTTGGTGATAATAGTGACTGTAATGATGGAGGTGTTGGTGATAATAGTGACAGTAATGATGGAGGTGTTGGTGATAATAGTGGTGGTAATGATGGAGGTGTTGGTGATAATAGTGACAGTAATGATGGAGGTGTAGTTGAAAATAGTGACAGTTATGATGGAGGTGTAGTTGATAATAGTGACAGTATTGATGGAGGTGTAGGTGATATTAGTGACAGTAATGATGGAGGAGTAGTTGATAATAGTGACAGTAATGATGGAGGTGTAGGTGATAATAGTGTTAGTAATGATGGAGGTGTTGCTGATAATAATGACAGTAATGATGGAGGGTGTTGGTGATAATAGTGACAGTAATGATGGAAGTGTATGTGTTAGTGGCAGTAATGATGGAGGTATAGTGACAGTAATGATGGAGGTGTAGGTGATAATAGTGACAGTAATGATGGAGGTGTAGGTAATAATAGTGACAGTAATGATGGAGGTGTAGGTGACAATAGTGAAAGTAATGATGGTTGTGTTGGTGATAATAGTGATAGTAATGATGGAGGTGTAGGTGATAATAGTGACAGTAATGATGGAGGTGTAGGTGATAATAGTGACAGTAATGATGGAGGTGTAGGTAATAATAGTGACAGTAATGATGGAGGTGTAGGTGACAATAGTGAAAGTAATGATGGTTGTGTTTGTGATAATAGTGATAGTAATGATGGAGGTGTAGGTGATAATAGTGACAGTAATGATGGAGGTGTTGGTGATAATAGTGACTGTAATGATGGAGGTGTTGGTGATAATAGTGACAGTAATGATGGAGGTGTTGGTGATAATAGTGACAGTAATGATGGAGGTGTAGGTGATAATAGTGTCAGTAATGAAGGAGGTGTAGTTGATAATACTGACAGTATTGATGGAGGTGTAGTTGATAATAGTGACAGTAATGATGAAGGTGTAGGTGATAATAGTGACAGTAATGATGGAGGTGTAGGTGATAATAGTGGTGGTAATGATGGTGGCATTGGTGATAATAGTGATGGTAATGATGGAGGTGTTGGTGATAATAGTGACAGTAATGATAGAGGTGTTGGTGTTAATAGTGACAGTAATGATGGAGGTGTTGGTGATAATAGTGACTGTAATGATGGAGGTGTTGGTGATAATAGTGACAGTAATGATGGAGGTGTTGGTGATAATAGTGGTGGTAATGATGGAGGTGTTGGTAATAATAGTGACAGTAATGATGGAGGTGTAGGTGACAGTAATGATGGAGGTGTAGGGGATAATAGTGACAGTAATGATGGAGGTGTAGGTGACAGTAATGACGGAGGTGTAGGTGACAATAGTGACAGTAATGATGGTTGTGTTGGTGATAATAGTGATAGTAATGATGGAGGTGTAGGTGATAATAGTGACAGTAATGATGGAGGTGTAGGTGACAATAGTGACAGTAATGATGGTTGTGTTGGTGATAATAGTGGTGGTAATGATGGTGGCGTTGGTGATAATAGTGATGGTAATGATGGAGGTGTTGGTGATAATAGTGACAGTAATGATAGAGGTGTTGGTGTTAATAGTGACAGTAATGATGGAGGTGTTGGTGATAATAGTGACAGTAATGATGGAGGTGTATGTGTTAGTGACAGTAATGATGGTGGTGTTGGTGATAATAGTGACAGTAATGATATAGGTGTTGGTGATAATAGTGACAGTTATGATGGAGGTGTTGGTGATAATAGTGACAGTAATGATGGAGGTGTTGGTGATAGGTGACAGTAATGATGGAGGTGTTGGTGATAATAGTGACAGTAATGATGGAGGTGTAGTTGAAAATAGTGACAGTATTGATGGAGGTGTAGGTGATAATAGTGACAGTAATGATGGAGGAGTAGTTGATAATAGTGACAGTAATGATGGAGGTGTAGGTGATAATAGTGTTAGTAATGATGGAGGTGTTGCTGATAATAATGACAGTAATGATGGAGGGTGTTGGTGATAATAGTGACAGTAATGATGGAAGTGTATGTGTTAGTGGCAGTAATGATAGAGGTATAGTGACAGTAATGATGGAGGTGTAGGTAATAATAGTGACAGTAATGATGGAGGTGTAGGTGACAATAGTGAAAGTTGTGATGGTTGTGTTGGTGATAATAGTGATAATAATGATGGAGGTGTAGGTGATAATAGTGACAGTAATGATGGAGGTGTTGGTGATAATAGTGACTGTAATGATGGAGGTGTTGGTGATAATAGTGACTGTAATGATGGAGGTGTTGGTGATAATAGTGACAGTAATGATGGAGGTGTTGGTGATAATAGTGGTGGTAATGATGGAGGTGTTGGTGATAATAGTGACAGTAATGATGGAGGTGTAGTTGAAAATAGTGACAGTTATGATGGAGGTGTAGTTGATAATAGTGACAGTATTGATGGAGGTGTAGGTGATATTAGTGACAGTAATGATGGAGGAGTAGTTGATAATAGTGACAGTAATGATGGAGGTGTAGGTGATAATAGTGTTAGTAATGATGGAGGTGTTGCTGATAATAATGACAGTAATGATGGAGGGTGTTGGTGATAATAGTGACAGTAATGATGGAAGTGTATGTGTTAGTGGCAGTAATGATGGAGGTATAGTGACAGTAATGATGGAGGTGTAGGTGATAATAGTGACAGTAATGATGGAGGTGTAGGTAATAATAGTGACAGTAATGATGGAGGTGTAGGTGACAATAGTGAAAGTAATGATGGTTGTGTTGGTGATAATAGTGATAGTAATGATGGAGGTGTAGGTGATAATAGTGACAGTAATGATGGAGGTGTAGGTGATAATAGTGACAGTAATGATGGAGGTGTAGGTAATAATAGTGACAGTAATGATGGAGGTGTAGGTGACAATAGTGAAAGTAATGATGGTTGTGTTTGTGATAATAGTGATAGTAATGATGGAGGTGTAGGTGATAATAGTGACAGTAATGATGGAGGTGTTGGTGATAATAGTGACTGTAATGATGGAGGTGTTGGTGATAATAGTGACAGTAATGATGGAGGTGTTGGTGATAATAGTGACAGTAATGATGGAGGTGTAGGTGATAATAGTGTCAGTAATGAAGGAGGTGTAGTTGATAATACTGACAGTATTGATGGAGGTGTAGTTGATAATAGTGACAGTAATGATGAAGGTGTAGGTGATAATAGTGACAGTAATGATGGAGGTGTAGGTGATAATAGTGGTGGTAATGATGGTGGCATTGGTGATAATAGTGATGGTAATGATGGAGGTGTTGGTGATAATAGTGACAGTAATGATAGAGGTGTTGGTGTTAATAGTGACAGTAATGATGGAGGTGTTGGTGATAATAGTGACTGTAATGATGGAGGTGTTGGTGATAATAGTGACAGTAATGATGGAGGTGTTGGTGATAATAGTGGTGGTAATGATGGAGGTGTTGGTAATAATAGTGACAGTAATGATGGAGGTGTAGGTGACAGTAATGATGGAGGTGTAGGGGATAATAGTGACAGTAATGATGGAGGTGTAGGTGACAGTAATGACGGAGGTGTAGGTGACAATAGTGACAGTAATGATGGTTGTGTTGGTGATAATAGTGATAGTAATGATGGAGGTGTAGGTGATAATAGTGACAGTAATGATGGAGGTGTAGGTGACAATAGTGACAGTAATGATGGTTGTGTTGGTGATAATAGTGGTGGTAATGATGGTGGCGTTGGTGATAATAGTGATGGTAATGATGGAGGTGTTGGTGATAATAGTGACAGTAATGATGGAGGTGTTGGTGTTAATAGTGACAGTAATGATGGAGGTGTTGGTGATAATAGTGACAGTAATGATGGAGGTGTATGTGTTAGTGACAGTAATGATGGCGGTGTTGGTGATAATAGTGACTGTAATGATATAGGTGTTGGTGATAATAGTGATAGTAATGATGAAATGTTGGTGATAATAGTGACAGTAATTATGGAGGTGTTGGTGATAATAGTGACAGTAAAGATGGAGGAGTTGGTGATAATAGTGACAGTAATGATGGAGGTGTTGGTGATAATAGTGACAGTAATGATAGAGGTGTTGGTGTTAATAGTGACAGTAATGATGGAGGTGTTGGTGATAATAGTGACAGTAATGATGGAGGTGTATGTGTTAGTGACAGTAATGATGGAGGTGTGGGTGATAATAGTGACAGTAATGATGGAGGAGTTGGTGATAATAGTGACAGTAATGATGGAGGTGTTGGTGATAATAGTGACAGTAATGATGGAGGTGTTGGTGATAATAGTGACAGTAATGATGGAAGTGTATGTGTTAGTGGCAGTAATGATGGAGGTATAGTGACAGTAATGATGGAGGTGTAGGTGACAATAGTGACAGTAATGATGGTTGTGTTGGTGATAATAGTGATAGTAATGATGGAGGTGTAGGTGATAATAGTGACAGTAATGATGGAGGTGTAGGTGACAATAGTGACAGTAATGATGGTTGTGTTGGTGATAATAGTGGTGGTAATGATGGTGGCGTTGGTGATAATAGTGATGGTAATGATGGAGGTGTTGGTGATAATAGTGACAGTAATGATAGAGGTGTTGGTGTTAATAGTGACAGTAATGATGGAGGTGTTGGTGATAATAGTGACAGTAATGATGGAGGTGTAGGTGACAGTAATGATGGAGGTGTAAGTGATAATAGTGACAGTAATGATGGAGGTGTAGGTGACAGTAATGATGGAGGTGTAGGTGACAATAGTGACAGTAATGATGGTTGTGTTGGTAATAATAGTGGTGGTAATGATGGTGGCGTTGGTGATAATAGTGATGGTAATGATGGAGGTGTTGGTGATAATAGTGACAGTAATGATAGAGGTGTTGGTGTTAATAGTGACAGTAATGATGGAGGTGTTGGTGATAATAGTGACAGTAATGATGGAGGTGTATGTGTTAGTGACAGTAATGATGGTGGTGTTGGTGATAATAGTGACAGTAATGATATAGGTGTTGGTGATAATAGTGACAGTTATGATGGAGGTGTTGGTGATAATAGTGACAGTAATGATGGAGGTGTTGGTGATAGGTGACAGTAATGATGGAGGTGTTGGTGATAATAGTGACAGTAATGATGGAGGTGTAGTTGAAAATAGTGACAGTTATGATGGAGGTGTAGTTGATAATAGTGACAGTATTGATGGAGGTGTAGGTGATAATAGTGACAGTAATGATGGAGGAGTAGTTGATAATAGTGACAGTAATGATGGAGGTGTAGGTGATAATAGTGTTAGTAATGATGGAGGTGTTGCTGATAATAATGACAGTAATGATGGAGGGTGTTGGTGATAATAGTGACAGTAATGATGGAAGTGTATGTGTTAGTGGCAGTAATGATAGAGGTATAGTGACAGTAATGATGGAGGTGTAGGTAATAATAGTGACAGTAATGATGGAGGTGTAGGTGACAATAGTGAAAGTTGTGATGGTTGTGTTGGTGATAATAGTGATAATAATGATGGAGGTGTAGGTGATAATAGTGACAGTAATGATGGAGGTGTTGGTGATAATAGTGACTGTAATGATGGAGGTGTTGGTGATAATAGTGACTGTAATGATGGAGGTGTTGGTGATAATAGTGACAGTAATGATGGAGGTGTTGGTGATAATAGTGGTGGTAATGATGGAGGTGTTGGTGATAATAGTGACAGTAATGATGGAGGTGTAGTTGAAAATAGTGACAGTTATGATGGAGGTGTAGTTGATAATAGTGACAGTATTGATGGAGGTGTAGGTGATATTAGTGACAGTAATGATGGAGGAGTAGTTGATAATAGTGACAGTAATGATGGAGGTGTAGGTGATAATAGTGTTAGTAATGATGGAGGTGTTGCTGATAATAATGACAGTAATGATGGAGGGTGTTGGTGATAATAGTGACAGTAATGATGGAAGTGTATGTGTTAGTGGCAGTAATGATGGAGGTATAGTGACAGTAATGATGGAGGTGTAGGTGATAATAGTGACAGTAATGATGGAGGTGTAGGTAATAATAGTGACAGTAATGATGGAGGTGTAGGTGACAATAGTGAAAGTAATGATGGTTGTGTTGGTGATAATAGTGATAGTAATGATGGAGGTGTAGGTGATAATAGTGACAGTAATGATGGAGGTGTAGGTGATAATAGTGACAGTAATGATGGAGGTGTAGGTAATAATAGTGACAGTAATGATGGAGGTGTAGGTGACAATAGTGAAAGTAATGATGGTTGTGTTTGTGATAATAGTGATAGTAATGATGGAGGTGTAGGTGATAATAGTGACAGTAATGATGGAGGTGTTGGTGATAATAGTGACTGTAATGATGGAGGTGTTGGTGATAATAGTGACAGTAATGATGGAGGTGTTGGTGATAATAGTGACAGTAATGATGGAGGTGTAGGTGATAATAGTGTCAGTAATGAAGGAGGTGTAGTTGATAATACTGACAGTATTGATGGAGGTGTAGTTGATAATAGTGACAGTAATGATGGAGGTATAGTTGATAATAGTGACAGTAATTATGGAGGTGTTGGTGATAATAGTGACAGTAATGATGGAGGTGTTGGTGATAATAGTGTCAGTAATGATGGAGGTGTAGTTGATAATAGTGACTGTAATGATGGAGGTGTAGGTGATAATAGTGTTAGTAATGATGGAGGTGTTGGTGATAATAGTGACAGTAATGATGGAGGTGTTGGTGATAATAGTGTCAGTAATGAAGGCGGTGTAGTTGATAATACTGACAGTATTGATGGAGGTGTAGTTGATAATAGTGACAGTAATGATGGAGGTGTAGTTGATAATAGTGACAGTAATTATGGAGGTGTTGGTGATAATAGTGACAGTAATGATGGAGGTGTTGGTGATAATAGTGACAGTAATGATGGAGGTGTAGTTGATAATAGTGACTGTAATGATGGAGGTGTAGGTGATAATAGTGTTAGTAATGATGGAGGTGTTGGTGATAATAGTAACAGTAATGATGGAGGGTGTTGGTGATAATAGTGATAGTAATGATGAAGGTGTAGGTGATAATAGTGACAGTAATGATGGAGGTGTAGGTGACAATAGTGACATTAATGATGGTTGTGTTGGTGATAATAGTGGTGGTAATGATGGTGGCATTGGTGATAATAGTGATGGTAATGATGGAGGTGTTGGTGATAATAGTGACAGTAATGATAGAGGTGTTGGTGTTAATAGTGACAGTAATGATGGAGGTGTTGGTGATAATAGTGACTGTAATGATGGAGGTGTTGGTGATAATAGTGACAGTAATGATGGAGGTGTTGGTGATAATAGTGGTGGTAATGATGGAGGTGTTGGTAATAATAGTGACAGTAATGATGGAGGTGTAGGTGACAGTAATGATGGAGGTGTAGGGGATAATAGTGACAGTAATGATGGAGGTGTAGGTGACAGTAATGACGGAGGTGTAGGTGACAATAGTGACAGTAATGATGGTTGTGTTGGTGATAATAGTGATAGTAATGATGGAGGTGTAGGTGATAATAGTGACAGTAATGATGGAGGTGTAGGTGACAATAGTGACAGTAATGATGGTTGTGTTGGTGATAATAGTGGTGGTAATGATGGTGGCGTTGGTGATAATAGTGATGGTAATGATGGAGGTGTTGGTGATAATAGTGACAGTAATGATGGAGGTGTTGGTGTTAATAGTGACAGTAATGATGGAGGTGTTGGTGATAATAGTGACAGTAATGATGGAGGTGTATGTGTTAGTGACAGTAATGATGGCGGTGTTGGTGATAATAGTGACTGTAATGATATAGGTGTTGGTGATAATAGTGATAGTAATGATGAAATGTTGGTGATAATAGTGACAGTAATTATGGAGGTGTTGGTGATAATAGTGACAGTAAAGATGGAGGAGTTGGTGATAATAGTGACAGTAATGATGGAGGTGTTGGTGATAATAGTGACAGTAATGATAGAGGTGTTGGTGTTAATAGTGACAGTAATGATGGAGGTGTTGGTGATAATAGTGACAGTAATGATGGAGGTGTATGTGTTAGTGACAGTAATGATGGAGGTGTGGGTGATAATAGTGACAGTAATGATGGAGGAGTTGGTGATAATAGTGACAGTAATGATGGAGGTGTTGGTGATAATAGTGACAGTAATGATGGAGGTGTTGGTGATAATAGTGACAGTAATGATGGAAGTGTATGTGTTAGTGGCAGTAATGATGGAGGTATAGTGACAGTAATGATGGAGGTGTAGGTGATAATAGTGACAGTAATGATGGAGGTGTAGGTAATAATAGTGACAGTAATGATGGAGGTGTAGGTGACAATAGTGAAAGTAATGATGGTTGTGTTGGTGATAATAGTGATAGTAATGACGGAGGTGTAGGTGATAATAGTGACAGTAATGATGGAGGTGTAGGTGATAATAGTGACAGTAATGATGGAGGTGTAGGTAATAATAGTGACAGTAATGATGGAGGTGTAGGTGACAATAGTGAAAGTAATGATGGTTGTGTTTGTGATAATAGTGATAGTAATGATGGAGGTGTAGGTGATAATAGTGACAGTAATGATGGAGGTGTTGGTGATAATAGTGACTGTAATGATGGAGGTGTTGGTGATAATAGTGACAGTAATGATGGAGGTGTTGGTGATAATAGTGACAGTAATGATGGAGGTGTAGGTGATAATAGTGTTAGTAATGATGGAGGTGTTGGTGATAATAGTGACAGTAATGATGAGGTGTTGGTGATAATAGTAGTGGTAAGGATGGAGATGTTGGTGATAATAGTGACAGTAAAGATGGAGGTGTAGGTGATAATAGTGACAGTAATGATGGTTGTGTTGGTGATAATAGTGACAGTAATGATGGAGGTGTAGGTGATAATAGTGACAGTGATGATGGAGGTGTAGGTGACAAAAGTGACAGTAATGATGGAGGTGTAGTTGATAATAGTGGTGGTAATGATGGAGGTGTTGGTGATAATAGTGACAGTAATGATAGAGGTGTAGGTGACAGTAATGATGGAGGTGTAGGTGATAATAGTGACAGTAATGATGGAGGTGTAGGTGACAGTAATGATGGAGGTGTAGGTGACAATAGTGACAGTAATGATGGTTGTGTTGGTGATAATAGTGATAGTAATGATGGAGGTGTAGGTGATAATAGTGACAGTAATGATGGAGGTGTAGGTGACAATAGTGACAGTAATGATGGTTGTGTTGGTGATAATAGTGGTGGTAATGATGGTGGCGTTGGTGATAATAGTGATGGTAATGATGGAGGTGTTGGTGATAATAGTGACAGTAATGATAGAGGTGTTGGTGTTAATAGTGACAGTAATGATGGAGGTGTTGGTGATAATAGTGACAGTAATGATGGAGGTGTATGTGTTAGTGACAGTAATGATGGTGGTGTTGGTGATAATAGTGACAGTAATGATATAGGTGTTGGTGATAATAGTGATAGTAATGATGGAGGTGTTGGTGATAATAGTGACAGTAATGATGGAGGTGTTGGTGATAATAGTGACAGTAAAGATGGAGGAGTTGGTGATAATAGTGACAGTAATGATGGAGGTGTTGGTGATAATAGTGACAGTAATGATATAGGTGTTGGTGATAATAGTGATAGTAATGATGGAGGTGTTGGTGATAATAGTGACAGTAATGATGGAGGAGTTGGTGATAATAGTGACAGTAATGATGGAGGTGTTGGTGATAATAGTGACAGTAATGATGGAGGTGTTGGTGATAAGTGACAGTAATGATGGAGGTGTTGGTGATAATAGTGACAGTAATGATGGAGGTGTAGTTGAAAATAGTGACAGTTATGATGGAGGTGTAGTTGATAACAGTGACAGTATTGATGGAGGTGTAGGTGATAATAGTGACAGTAATGATGGAGGAGTAGTTGATAATAGTGACAGTACTGATGGAGGTGTAGGTGATAATAGTGTTAGTAATGATGGAGGTGTTGCTGATAATAATGACAGTAATGATGAAGGGTGTTGGTGATAATAGTGACAGTAATGATGGAAGTGTATGTGTTAGTGACAGTAATGATGGAGGTATAGTGACAGTAATGATGGAGGTGTAGGTGATAATAGTGACAGTAATGATGGAGGTGTAGGTGACAATAGTGAAAGTAATGATGGTTGTGTTGGTGATAATAGTGATAGTAATGATGGAGGTGTAAGTGATAATAGTGACAGTAATGAAGGAGGTGTTGGTGATAATAGTGACTGTAATGATGGAGGTGTTGGTGATAATAGTGACAGTAATGATGGAGGTGTTGGTTATAATAGTGGTGGTAATGATGGAGGTGTTGGTGATAATATTGACAGTAATGATGAAGGTGTAGGTGACAGTAATGATGGAGGTGTAAGTGATAATAGTGACAGTAATGATGGAGGTGTAGGTGACAGTAATGATGGAGGTGTAGGTGACAATAGTGACAGTAATGATGGTTGTGTTGGTGATAATAGTGGTGGTAATGATGGTGGCGTTGGTGATAATAGTGATGGTAATGATGGAGGTGTTGGTGATAATAGTGACAGTAATGATAGAGGTGTTGGTGTTAATAGTGACAGTAATGATGGAGGTGTTGGTGATAATAGTGACAGTAATGATGGAGGTGTATGTGTTAGTGACAGTAATGATGGTGGTGTTGGTGATAATAGTGACAGTAATGATATAGGTGTTGGTGATAATAGTGATAGTAATGATGGAGGTGTTGGTGATAATAGTGACAGTAATGATGGAGGTGTTGGTGATAATAGTGACAGTAAAGATGGAGGAGTTGGTGATAATAGTGACAGTAATGATGGAGGTGTTGGTGATAATAGTGACAGTAATGATATAGGTGTTGGTGATAATAGTGATAGTAATGATGGAGGTGTTGGTGATAATAGTGACAGTAATGATGGAGGAGTTGGTGATAATAGTGACAGTAATGATGGAGGTGTTGGTGATAATAGTGACAGTAATGATGGAGGTGTTGGTGATAAGTGACAGTAATGATGGAGGTGTTGGTGATAATAGTGACAGTAAAGATGGAGGAGTTGGTGATAATAGTGACAGTAATGATGGAGGTGTTGGTGATAATAGTGACAGTAATGATATAGGTGTTGGTGATAATAGTGACAGTAATGATGGAGGAGTTGGTGATAATAGTGACTGTAATGATGGAGGTGTTGGTGATAATAGTGACAGTAATGATGGAGGTGTTGGTGATAATAGTGGTGGTAATGATGGAGGTGTTGGTGATAATATTGACAGTAATGATGGAGGTGTAGGTGACAGTAATGATGGAGGTGTAGGTAATAATAGTGACAGTAATGATGGAGGTGTAGGTGACAGTAATGATGGAGGTGTAGGTGACAATAGTGACAGTAATGATGGTTGTGTTGGTGATAATAGTGATAGTAACGATGGAGGTGTAGGTGATAATAGAGACAGTAATGATGGAGGTGTAGGTGACAATAGTGACAGTAATGATGGTTGTGTTGGTGATAATAGTGGTGGTAATGATGCTGGCGTTGGTGATAATAGTGATGGTAATGATGGAGGTGTTGGTGATAATAGTGACAGTAATGATAGAGGTGTTGGTGTTAATAGTGACAGTATTGATGGAGGTGTTGGTGATAATAGTGACAGTAATGATGGAGGTGTATGTGTTAGTGACAGTAATGATGGTGGTGTTGGTGATAATAGTGACAGTAATGATATAGGTGTTGGTGATAATAGTGATAGTAATGATGGAGGTGTTGGTGATAATAGTGACAGTAATTATGGAGGTGTTGGTGATAATAGTGACAGTAAAGATGGAGGAGTTGGTGATAATAGTGACAGTAATGATGGAGGTGTTGGTGATAATAGTGACAGTAATGATATAGGTGTTGGTGATAATAGTGATAGTAATGATGGAGGTGTTGGTGATAATAGTGACAGTAATGATGGAGGAGTTGGTGATAATAGTGACAGTTATGATGGAGGTGTTGGTGATAATAGTGACAGTAATGATGGAGGTGTTGGTGATAGGTGACAGTAATGATGGAGGTGTTGGTGATAATAGTGACAGTAATGATGGAGGTGTAGTTGAAAATAGTGACAGTTATGATGGAGGTGTAGTTGATAATAGTGACAGTATTGATGGAGGTGTAGGTGATAATAGTGACAGTAATGATGGAGGAGTAGTTGATAATAGTGACAGTAATGATGGAGGTGTAGGTGATAATAGTGTTAGTAATGATGGAGGTGTTGCTGATAATAATGACAGTAATGATGGAGGGTGTTGGTGATAATAGTGACAGTAATTATGGAGGTGTTGGTGATAATAGTGACAGTAAAGATGGAGGAGTTGGTGATAATAGTGACATTAATGATGGAGGTGTTGGTGATAATAGTGACAGTAATGATATAGGTGTTGGTGATAATAGTGATAGTAATGATGGAGGTGTTGGTGATAATAGTGACAGTAATGATGGAGGAGTTGGTGATAATAGTGACAGTTATGATGGAGGTGTTGGTGATAATAGTGACAGTAATGATGGAGGTGTTGGTGATAGGTGACAGTAATGATGGAGGTGTTGGTGATAATAGTGACAGTAATGATGGAGGTGTAGTTGAAAATAGTGACCGTTATGATGGAGGTGTAGTTGATAATAGTGACAGTATTGATGGAGGTGTAGGTGATAATAGTGACAGTAATGATGGAGGAGTAGTTGATAATAGTGACAGTAATGATGGAGGTGTAGGTGATAATAGTGTTAGTAATGATGGAGGTGTTGCTGATAATAATGACAGTAATGATGGAGGGTGTTGGTGATAATAGTGACAGTAATGATGGAAGTGTATGTGTTAGTGACAGTAATGATGGAGGTATAGTGACAGTAATGATGGAGGTGAAGGTGATAATAGTGACAGTAATGATGGAGGTGTAGGTAATAATAGTGACAGTAATGATGGAGGTGTAGGTGACAATAGTGAAAGTAATGATGGTTGTGTTGGTGATAATAGTGATAGTAATGATGGAGGTGTAGGTGATAATAGTGACAGTAATGATGGAGGTGTTGGTGATAATAGTGACTGTAATGATGGAGGTGTTGGTGATAATAGTGACAGTAATGATGGAGGTGTTGGTGATAATAGTGGTGGTAATGATGGAGGTGTTGGTGATAATATTGACAGTAATGATGGAGGTGTAGGTGACAGTAATGATGGAGGTGTAGGTGATAATAGTGACAGTAATGATGGAGGTGTAGGTGACAGTAATGATGGAGGTGTAGGTGACAATAGTGACAGTAATGATGGTTGTGTTGGTGATAATAGTGATAGTAACGATGGAGGTGTAGGTGATAATAGTGACAGTAATGATGGAGGTGTAGGTGACAATAGTGACAGTAATGATGGTTGTGTTGGTGATAATAGTGGTGGTAATGATGCTGGCGTTGGTGATAATAGTGATGGTAATGATGGAGGTGTTGGTGATAATAGTGACAGTAATGATAGAGGTGTTGGTGTTAATAGTGACAGTATTGATGGAGGTGTTGGTGATAATAGTGACAGTAATGATGGAGGTGTATGTGTTAGTGACAGTAATGATGGTGGTGTTGGTGATAATAGTGACAGTAATGATATAGGTGTTGGTGATAATAGTGACAGTAATGATGGAGGTGTTGGTGATAATAGTGACAGTAATTATGGAGGTGTTGGTGATAATAGTGACAGTAAAGATGGAGGAGTTGGTGATAATAGTGACAGTAATGATGGAGGTGTTGGTGATAATAGTGACAGTAATGACATAGGTGTTGGTGATAATAGTGATAGTAATGATGGAGGTGTTGGTGATAATAGTGACAGTAATGATGGAGGAGTTGGTGATAATAGTGACAGTTATGATGGAGGTGTTGGTGATAATAGTGACAGTAATGATGGAGGTGTTGGTGATAGGTGACAGTAATGATGGAGGTGTTGGTGATAATAGTGACAGTAATGATGGAGGTGTAGTTGAAAATAGTGACAGTTATGATGGAGGTGTAGTTGATAATAGTAACAGTATTGATGGAGGTGTAGGTGATAATAGTGACAGTAATGATGGAGGAGTAGTTGATAATAGTGACAGTAATGATGGAGGTGTAGGTGATAATAGTGTTAGTAATGATGGAGGTGTTGCTGATAATAATGACAGTAATGATGGAGGGTGTTGGTGATAATAGTGACAGTAATTATGGAGGTGTTGGTGATAATAGTGACAGTAAAGATGGAGGAGTTGGTGATAATAGTGACATTAATGATGGAGGTGTTGGTGATAATAGTGACAGTAATGATGGAGGTGTTGGTGATAGGTGACAGTAATGATGGAGGTGTTGGTGATAATAGTGACAGTAATGATGGAGGTGTAGTTGAAAATAGTGACAGTTATGATGGAGGTGTAGTTGATAATAGTGACAGTATTGATGGAGGTGTAGGTGATAATAGTGACAGTAATGATGGAGGAGTAGTTGATAATAGTGACAGTAATGATGGAGGTGTAGGTGATAATAGTGTTAGTAATGATGGAGGTGTTGCTGATAATAATGACAGTAATGATGGAGGGTGTTGGTGATAATAGTGACAGTAATGATGGAAGTGTATGTGTTAGTGGCAGTAATGATAGAGGTATAGTGACAGTAATGATGGAGGTGTAGGTAATAATAGTGACAGTAATGATGGAGGTGTAGGTGACAATAGTGAAAGTAATGATGGTTGTGTTGGTGATAATAGTGATAGTAATGATGGAGGTGTTGGTGATAATAGTGACAGTAATGATGGAGGTGTTGGTGATAATAGTGGTGGTAATGATGGAGGTGTTGGTGATAATAGTGACAGTAATGATGGAGGTGTAGGTGACAGTAATGATGGAGGTGTAGGTGATAATAGTGACAGTAATGATGGAGGTGTAGGTGACAGTAATGATGGAGGTGTAGGTGACAATAGTGACAGTAATGATGGTTGTGTTTGTGATAATAGTGATGGTAATGATGGAGGTGTAGGTGATAATAGTGACAGTAATGATGGAGGTGTAGGTGACAATAGTGACATTAATGATGGTTGTGTTGGTGAATATAGTGGTGGTAATGATGGTGGCGTTGGTGATAATAGTGATGGTAATGATGGAGGTGTTGGTGATAATAGTGACAGTAATGATAGAGGTGTTGGTGTTAATAGTGACAGTAATGATGGAGGTGTTGGTGATAATAGTGACTGTAATGATGGAGGTGTTGGTGATAATAGTGACAGTAATGATGGAGGTGTTGGTGATAATAGTGGTGCTAATGATGGAGGTGTTGGTGATAATAGTGACAGTAATGATGGAGGAGTTGGTGATAATAGTGACAGTAATGATGGAGGTGTTGGTGATAGGTGACAGTAATGATGGAGGTGTTGGTGATAATAGTGACAGTAATGATGGAGGTGTAGTTGAAAATAGTGACAGTTATGATGGAGGTGTAGTTGATAATAGTGACAGTATTGATGGAGGTGTAGGTGATATTAGTGACAGTAATGATGGAGGAGTAGTTGATAATAGTGACAGTAATGATGGAGGTGTAGGTGATAATAGTGTTAGTAATGATGGAGGTGTTGCTGATAATAATGACAGTAATGATGGAGGGTGTTGGTGATAATAGTGACAGTAATGATGGAAGTGTATGTGTTAGTGGCAGTAATGATGGAGGTATAGTGACAGTAATGATGGAGGTGTAGGTGATAATAGTGACAGTAATGATGGAGGTGTAGGTAATAATAGTGACAGTAATGATGGAGGTGTAGGTGACAATAGTGAAAGTAATGATGGTTGTGTTGGTGATAATAGTGATAGTAATGATGGAGGTGTAGGTGATAATAGTGACAGTAATGATGGAGGTGTTGGTGATAATAGTGACTGCAATGATGGAGGTGTTGGTGATAATAGTGACAGTAATGATGGAGGTGTTGGTGATAATAGTGACAGTAATGATGGAGGTGTAGGTGATAATAGTGACAGTAATGATGGAGGTGTAGGTAATAATAGTGACAGTAATGATGGAGGTGTATGTGACAATAGTGAAAGTAGTGATGGTTGTGTTGGTGATAATAGTGATAGTAATGATGGAGGTGTAGGTGATAATAGTGACAGTAATGATGGAGGTGTTGGTGATAATAGTGACTGTAATGATGGAGGTGTTGGTGATAATAGTGACAGTAATGATGGAGGTGTTGGTGATAATAGTGGTGGTAATGATGGAGGTGTTGGTGATAATAGTGACAGTAATGATGGAGCTGTAGGTGACAGTAATGATGGAGGTGTAGGGGATAATAGTGACAGTAATGATGGAGGTGTAGGTGACAGTAATGATGGAGGTGTAGGTGACAATAGTGACAGTAATGATGGTTGTGTTGGTGATAATAGTGATAGTAATGATGGAGGTGTAGGTGATAATAGTGACAGTAATGATGGAGGTGTAGGTGACAATAGTGACAGTAATGATGGTTGTGTTGGTGATAATAGTGGTGGTAATGATGGTGGCGTTGGTGATAATAGTGATGGTAATGATGGAGGTGTTGGTGATAATAGTGACAGTAATGATAGAGGTGTTGGTGTTAATAGTGACAGTAATGATGGAGGTGTTGGTGATAATAGTGACAGTAATGATGGAGGTGTATGTGTTAGTGACAGTAATGATGGTGGTGTTGGTGATAATAGTGACAGTAATGATATAGGTGTTGGTGATAATAGTGATAGTAATGATGGAGGTGTTGGTGATAATAGTGACAGTAATTATGGAGGTGTTGGTGATAATAGTGACAGTAAAGATGGAGGAGTTGGTGATAATAGTGACAGTAATGATGGAGGTGTTGGTGATAATAGTGACAGTAATGATATAGGTGTTGGTGATAATAGTGATAGTAATGAAGGAGGTGTTGGTGATAATAGTGACAGTAATGATGGAGGAGTTGGTGATAATAGTGACAGTAATGATGGAGGTGTAATTGATAATAGTGACAGTATTGATGGAGGTGTAGGTGATAATAGTGACAGTAATGATGGAGGAGTAGTTGATAATAGTGACAGTAATGATGGAGGTGTAGGTGATAATAGTGTTAGTAATGATGGAGGTGTTGCTGATAATAATGACAGTAATGATGGAGGGTGTTGGTGATAATAGTGACAGTAATGATGGAAGTGTATGTGTTAGTGGCAGTAATGATGGAGGTATAGTGACAGTAATGATGGAGGTGTAGGTGATAATAGTGACAGTAATGATGGAGGTGTAGGTAATAATAGTGACAGTAATGATGGAGGTGTAGGTGAAAATAGTGAAAGTAATGATGGTTGTGTTTGTGATAATAGTGATAGTAATGATGGAGGTGTAGGTGATAATAGTGACAGTAATGATGGAGGTGTTGGTGATAATAGTGACTGTAATGATGGAGGTGTTGGTGATAATAGTGACAGTAATGATGGAGGTGTTGGTGATAATAGTGACAGTAATGATGGAGGTGTAGGTGATAATAGTGTTAGTAATGATGGAGGTGTTGGTGATAATAGTGACAGTAATGATGGAGGTGTTGGTGATAATAGTGTCAGTAATGAAGGAGGTGTAGTTGATAATACTGACAGTATTGATGGAGGTGTAGTTGATAATAGTGACAGTAATGATGGAGGTGTAGTTGATAATAGTGACAGTAATTATGGAGGTGTTGGTGATAATAGTGACAGTAATGATGGAGGTGTTGGTGATAATAGTGTCAGTAATGATGGAGGTGTAGTTGATAATAGTGACTGTAATGATGGAGGTGTAGGTGATAATAGTGTTAGTAATGATGGAGGTGTTGGTGATAATAGTGACAGTAATGATGGAGGTGTTGGTGATAATAGTGTCAGTAATGAAGGCGGTGTAGTTGATAATACTGACAGTATTGATGGAGGTGTAGTTGATAATAGTGACAGTAATGATGGAGGTGTAGTTGATAATAGTGACAGTAATTATGGAGGTGTTGGTGATAATAGTGACAGTAATGATGGAGGTGTTGGTGATAATAGTGACAGTAATGATGGAGGTGTAGTTGATAATAGTGACTGTAATGATGGAGGTGTAGGTGATAATAGTGTTAGTAATGATGGAGGTGTTGGTGATAATAGTAACAGTAATGATGGAGGGTGTTGGTGATAATAGTGATAGTAATGATGGAGGTGTAGGTGATAATAGTGACAGTAATGATGGAGGTGTAGGTGACAATAGTGACATTAATGATGGTTGTGTTGGTGATAATAGTGGTGGTAATGATGGTGGCATTGGTGATAATAGTGATGGTAATGATGGAGGTGTTGGTGATAATAGTGACAGTAATGATAGAGGTGTTGGTGTTAATAGTGACAGTAATGATGGAGGTGTTGGTGATAATAGTGACTGTAATGATGGAGGTGTTGGTGATAATAGTAACAGTAATGATGGAGGTGTTGGTGATAATAGTGACAGTAATGATGGAGGAGTTGGTGATAATAGTGACAGTAATGATGGAGGTGTTGGTGATAATAGTGACTGTAATGATGGAGGTGTTGGTGATAGGTGATAGTAATGATGGAGGTGTTGGTGATAATAGTGTCAGTAATGATGGAGGTGTAGTTGATAATAGTGACTGTAATGATGGAGGTGTAGGTGATAATAGTGTTAGTAATGATGGAGGTGTTGGTGATAATAGTGACAGTAATGATGGAGGTGTTGGTGATAATAGTGTCAGTAATGAAGGCGGTGTAGTTGATAATACTGACAGTATTGATGGAGGTGTAGTTGATAATAGTGACAGTAATGATGGAGGTGTAGTTGATAATAGTGACAGTAATTATGGAGGTGTTGGTGATAATAGTGACAGTAATGATGGAGGTGTATGTGTTAGTGACAGTAATGATGGTGGTGTTGGTGATAATAGTGACAGTAATGATATAGGTGTTGGTGATAATGGTGATAGTAATGATGGAGGTGTAGGTGATAATAGTGACAGTAATGATGGAGGTGTAGGTGACAATAGTGACATTAATGATGGTTGTGTTGGTGATAATAGTGGTGGTAATGATGGTGGCATTGGTGATAATAGGGATGGTAATGATGGAGGTGTTGGTGATAATAGTGACAGTAATGATAGAGGTGTTGGTGTTAATAGTGACAGTAATGATGGAGGTGTTGGTGATAATAGTGACTGTAATGATGGAGGTGTTGGTGATAATAGTGACAGTAATGATGGAGGTGTTGGTGATAATAGTGGTGGTAATGATGGAGGTGTTGGTGATAATAGTGACAGTAATGATGGAGGTGTAGGTGACAGTAATGATGGAGGTGTAGGGGATAATAGTGACAGTAATGATGGAGGTGTAGGTGACAGTAATGATGGAGGTGTAGGTGACAATAGTGACAGTAATGATGGTTGTGTTGGTGATAATAGTGACAGTAATGATGGAGGTGTATGTGTTAGTGACAGTAATGATGGTGGTGTTGGTGATAATAGTGACTGTATTGATATAGGTGTTGGTGATAATAGTGATAGTAATGATGAGGTGTTGGTGATAATAGTGACAGTAATTATGGAGGTGTTGGTGATAATAGTGACAGTAAAGATGGAGGAGTTGGTGATAATAGTGACAGTAATGATGGAGGTGTTGGTGATAATAGTGACAGTAATGATAGAGGTGTTGGTGTTAATAGTGACAGTAATGATGGAGGTGTTGGTGATAATAGTGACAGTTATGATGGAGGTGTATGTGTTAGTGACAGTAATGATGGAGGTGTGGGTGATAATAGTGACAGTAATGATGGAGGAGTTGGTGATAATAGTGACAGTAATGATGGAGGTGTTGGTGATAATAGTGACAGTAATGATGGAGGTGTTGGTGATAGGTGACAGTAATGATGGAGGTGTTGGTGATAATAGTGACAGTAATGATGGAGGTGTAGTTGAAAATAGTGACAGTTATGATGGAGGTGTAGTTGATAATAGTGACAGTATTGATGGAGGTGTAGGTGATATTAGTGACAGTAATGATGGAGGAGTAGTTGATAATAGTGACAGTAATGATGGAGGTGTAGGTGATAATAGTGTTAGTAATGATGGAGGTGTTGCTGATAATAATGACAGTAATGATGGAGGGTGTTGGTGATAATAGTGACAGTAATGATGGAAGTGTATGTGTTAGTGGCAGTAATGATGGAGGTATAGTGACAGTAATGATGGAGGTGTAGGTGATAATAGTGACAGTAATGATGGAGGTGTAGGTGACAATAGTGAAAGTAATGATGGTTGTGTTGGTGATAATAGTGATAGTAATGATGGAGGTGTAGGTGATAATAGTGACAGTAATGATGGAGGTGTTGGTGATAATAGTGACTGTAATGATGGAGGTGTTGGTGATAATAGTGAGAGTAATGATGGAGGTGTTGGTGATAATAGTGACAGTAATGATGGAGGTGTAGGTGATAATAGTGACAGTAATGATGGAGGTGTAGGTAATAATAGTGACAGTAATGATGGAGGTGTAGGTGACAATAGTGAAAGTAATGATGGTTGTGTTGGTGATAATAGTGATAGTAATGATGGAGGTGTAGGTGATAATAGTGACAGTAATGATGGAGGTGTTGGTGATAATAGTGACTGTAATGATGGAGGTGTTGGTGATAATAGTGACAGTAATGATGGAGGTGTTGGTGATAATAGTGGTGGTAATGATGGAGGTGTTGGTGATAATAGTGACAGTAATGATGGAGGTGTAGGTGACAGTAATGATGGAGGTGTAGGGGATAATAGTGACAGTAATGATGGAGGTGTAGGTGACAGTAATGATGGAGGTGTAGGTGACAATAGTGACAGTAATGATGGTTGTGTTGGTGATAATAGTGATAGTAATGATGGAGGTGTAGGTGATAATAGTGACAGTAATGATGGAGGTGTAGGTGACAATAGTGACAGTAATGATGGTTGTGTTGGTGATAATAGTGGTGGTAATGATGGTGGCGTTGGTGATAATAGTGATGGTAATGATGGAGGTGTTGGTGATAATAGTGACAGTAATGATAGAGGTGTTGGTGTTAATAGTGACAGTAATGATGGAGGTGTTGGTGATAATAGTGACAGTAATGATGGAGGTGTATGTGTTAGTGAGTGTAATGATGGTGGTGTTGGTGATAATAGTGACAGTAATGATATAGGTGTTGGCGATAATAGTGATAGTAATGATGGAGGTGTTGGTGATAATAGTGACAGTAATTATGGAGGTGTTGGTGATAATAGTGACAGCAAAGATGGAGGAGTTGGTGATAATAGTGACAGTAATTATGGAGGTGTTGGTGATAATAGTGACAGTAATGATATAGGTGTTGGTGATAATAGTGATAGTAATGATGGAGGTGTTGGTGATAATAGTGACAGTAATGATGGAGGAGTTGGTGATAATAGTGACAGTAATGATGGAGGTGTAATTGATAATAGTGACAGTATTGATGGAGGTGTAGGTGATAATAGTGACAGTAATGATGGAGGAGTAGTTGATAATAGTGACAGTAATGATGGAGGTGTAGGTGATAATAGTGTTAGTAATGATGGAGGTGTTGCTGATAATAATGACAGTAATGATGGAGGGTGTTGGTGATAATAGTGACAGTAATGATGGAAGTGTATGTGTTAGTGGCAGTAATGATGGAGGTATAGTGACAGTAATGATGGAGGTGTAGGTGATAATAGTGACAGTAATGATGGAGGTGTTGGTGTTAATAGTGACAGTAATGATGGAGGTGTTGGTGATAATAGTGACTGTAATGATGGAGGTGTTGGTGATAATAGTGACAGTAATGATAGAGGTGTTGGTGTTAATAGTGACAGTAATGATGGAGGTGTTGGTGATAATAGTGACTGTAATGATGGAGGTGTTGGTGATAATAGTGACAGTAATGATGGAGGTGTTGGTGATAATAGTGGTGGTAATGATGGAGGTGTTGGTGATAATAGTGACAGTAATGATGGAGGTGTAGGTGACAGTAATGATGGAGGTGTAGGGGATAATAGTGACAGTAATGATGGAGGTGTAGGTGACAGTAATGATGGAGGTGTAGGTGACAATAGTGACAGTAATGATGGTTGTGTTGGTGATAATAGTGATAGTAATGATGGAGGTGTAGGTGATAATAGTGACAGTAATGATGGAGGTGTAGGTGACAATAGTGACAGTAATGATGGTTGTGTTGGTGATAATAGTGGTGGTAATGATGGTGGCGTTGGTGATAATAGTGATGGTAATGATGGAGGTGTTGGTGATAATAGTGACAGTAATGATAGAGGTGTTGGTGTTAATAGTGACAGTAATGATGGAGGTGTTGGTGATAATAGTGACAGTAATGATGGAGGTGTATGTGTTAGTGACAGTAATGATGGTGGTGTTGGTGATAATAGTGACTGTATTGATATAGGTGTTGGTGATAATAGTGATAGTAATGATGAGGTGTTGGTGATAATAGTGACAGTAATTATGGAGGTGTTGGTGATAATAGTGACAGTAAAGATGGAGGAGTTGGTGATAATAGTGACAGTAATGATGGAGGTGTTGGTGATAATAGTGACAGTAATGATAGAGGTGTTGGTGTTAATAGTGACAGTAATGATGGAGGTGTTGGTGATAATAGTGACAGTAATGATGGAGGTGTATGTGTTAGTGACAGTAATGATGGAGGTGTGGGTGATAATAGTGACAGTAATGATGGAGGAGTTGGTGATAATAGTGACAGTAATGATGGAGGTGTTGGTGATAATAGTGACAGTAATGATGGAGGTGTTGGTGATAGGTGACAGTAATGATGGAGGTGTTGGTGATAATAGTGACAGTAATGATGGAGGTGTAGTTGAAAATAGTGACAGTTATGATGGAGGTGTAGTTGATAATAGTGACAGTATTGATGGAGGTGTAGGTGATATTAGTGACAGTAATGATGGAGGAGTAGTTGAAAATAGTGACAGTAATGATGGAGGTGTAGGTGATAATAGTGTTAGTAATGATGGAGGTGTTGCTGATAATAATGACAGTAATGATGGAGGGTGTTGGTGATAATAGTGACAGTAATGATGGAAGTGTATGTGTTAGTGGCAGTAATGATGGAGGTATAGTGACAGTAATGATGGAGGTGTAGGTGATAATAGTGACAGTAATGATGGAGGTGTAGGTAATAATAGTGACAGTAATGATGGAGGTGTAGGTGACAATAGTGAAAGTAATGATGGTTGTGTTGGTGATAATAGTGATAGTAATGATGGAGGTGTAGGTGATAATAGTGACAGTAATGATGGAGGTGTTGGTGATAATAGTGACTGTAATGATGGAGGTGTTGGTGATAATAGTGACAGTAATGATGGAGGTGTTGGTGATAATAGTGACAGTAATGATGGAGGTGTAGGTGATAATAGTGACAGTAATGATGGAGGTGTAGGTAATAATAGTGACAGTAATGATGGAGGTGTAGGTGACAATAGTGAAAGTAATGATGGTTGTGTTGGTGATAATAGTGATAGTAATGATGGAGGTGTAGGTGATAATAGTGACAGTAATGATGGAGGTGTTGGTGATAATAGTGACTGTAATGATGGAGGTGTTGGTGATAATAGTGACAGTAATGATGGAGGTGTTGGTGATAATAGTGGTGGTAATGATGGAGGTGTTGGTGATAATAGTGACAGTAATGATGGAGGTGTAGGTGACAGTAATGATGGAGGTGTAGGGGATAATAGTGACAGTAATGATGGAGGTGTAGGTGACAGTAATGATGGAGGTGTAGGTGACAATAGTGACAGTAATGATGGTTGTGTTGGTGATAATAGTGATAGTAATGATGGAGGTGTAGGTGATAATAGTGACAGTAATGATGGAGGTGTAGGTGACAATAGTGACAGTAATGATGGTTGTGTTGGTGATAATAGTGGTGGTAATGATGGTGGCGTTGGTGATAATAGTGATGGTAATGATGGAGGTGTTGGTGATAATAGTGACAGTAATGATATAGGTGTTGGTGATAATAGTGATAGTAATGATGGAGGTGTTTTGGTGACAATAGTGAAAGTAATGATGGTTGTGTTGGTGATAATAGTGATAGTAATGATGGAGGTGTAGGTGATAATAGTGACAGTAATGATGGAGGTGTTGGTGATAATAGTGACTGTAATGATGGAGGTGTTGGTGATAATAGTGACAGTAATGATGGAGGTGTTGGTGATAATAGTGACAGTAATGATGGAGGTGTAGGTGATAATAGTGACAGTAATGATGGAGGTGTAGGTAATAATAGTGACAGTAATGATGGAGGTGTAGGTGACAATAGTGAAAGTAATGATGGTTGTGTTGGTGATAATAGTGATAGTAATGATGGAGGTGTAGGTGATAATAGTGACAGTAATGATGGAGGTGTTGGTGATAATAGTGACTGTAATGATGGAGGTGTTGGTGATAATAGTGACAGTAATGATGGAGGTGTTGGTGATAATAGTGGTGGTAATGATGGAGGTGTTGGTGATAATAGTGACAGTAATGATGGAGGTGTAGGTGACAGTAATGATGGAGGTGTAGGGGATAATAGTGACAGTAATGATGGAGGTGTAGGTGACAGTAATGATGGAGGTGTAGGTGACAATAGTGACAGTAATGATGGTTGTGTTGGTGATAATAGTGATAGTAATGATGGAGGTGTAGGTGATAATAGTGACAGTAATGATGGAGGTGTAGGTGACAATAGTGACAGTAATGATGGTTGTGTTGGTGATAATAGTGGTGGTAATGATGGTGGCGTTGGTGATAATAGTGATGGTAATGATGGAGGTGTTGGTGATAATAGTGACAGTAATGATAGAGGTGTTGGTGTTAATAGTGACAGTAATGATGGAGGTGTTGGTGATAATAGTGACAGTAATGATGGAGGTGTATGTGTTAGTGACAGTAATGATGGTGGTGTTGGTGATAATAGTGACAGTAATGATATAGGTGTTGGTGATAATAGTGATAGTAATGATGGAGGTGTTGGTGATAATAGTGACAGTAATTATGGAGGTGTTGGTGATAATAGTGACAGTAAAGATGGAGGAGTTGGTGATAATAGTGACAGTAATGATGGAGGTGTTGGTGATAATAGTGACAGTAATGATATAGGTGTTGGTGATAATAGTGATAGTAATGATGGAGGTGTTGGTGATAATAGTGACAGTAATGATGGAGGAGTTGGTGATAATAGTGACAGTAATGATGGAGGAGTAGTTGATAATAGTGACAGTAATGATGGAGGTGTAGGTGATAATAGTGTTAGTAATGATGGAGGTGTTGCTGATAATAATGACAGTAATGATGGAGGGTGTTGGTGATAATAGTGACAGTAATGATGGAAGTGTATGTGTTAGTGGCAGTAATGATGGAGGTATAGTGACAGTAATGATGGAGGTGTAGGTGATAATAGTGACAGTAATGATGGAGGTGTAGGTAATAATAGTGACA
This sequence comes from Pseudophryne corroboree, assembly GCF_028390025.1. NCBI lineage: Eukaryota > Metazoa > Chordata > Amphibia > Anura > Myobatrachidae > Pseudophryne > Pseudophryne corroboree. The sequence goes on from NW_026967602.1 coordinate 1,246,670, forward strand.
GTAATGATGGAGGTGTAGGTGACAATAGTGAAAGTAATGATGGTTGTGTTTGTGATAATAGTGATAGTAATGATGGAGGTGTAGGTGATAATAGTGACAGTAATGATGGAGGTGTTGGTGATAATAGTGACTGTAATGATGGAGGTGTTGGTGATAATAGTGACAGTAATGATGGAGGTGTTGGTGATAATAGTGACAGTAAAGATGGAGGTGTTGGTGATAATAGTGTCAGTAATGAAGGCGGTGTAGTTGATAATACTGACAGTATTGATGGAGGTGTAGTTAATAATAGTGACAGTAATGATGGAGGTGTAGTTGATAATAGTGACAGTAATTATGGAGGTGTTGGTGATAATAGTGACAGTAATGATGGAGGTGTTGGTGATAATAGTGACAGTAATGATGGAGGTGTAGTTGATAATAGTGACTGTAATGATGGAGGTGTAGGTGATAATAGTGTTAGTAATGATGGAGGTGTTGGTGATAATAGTAACAGTAATGATGGAGGGTGTTGGTGATAATAGTGATAGTAATGATGGAGGTGTAGGTGATAATAGTGACAGTAATGATGGAGGTGTTGGTGTTAATAGTGACAGTAATGATGGAGGTGTTGCTGATAATAGTGACTGTAATGATGGAGGTGTTGGTGATAATAGTGACAGTAATGATGGAGGTGTTGGTGATAATAGTGGTGGTAATGATGGAGGTGTTGGTGATAATAGTGACAGTAATGATGGAGGTGTAGGTGACAGTAATGATGGAGGTGTAGGGGATAATAGTGACAGTAATGATGGAGGTGTAGGTGACAGTAATGATGGAGGTGTAGGTGACAATAGTGACAGTAATGATGGTTGTGTTGGTGATAATAGTGATAGTAATGATGGAGGTGTAGGTGATAATAGTGACAGTAATGATGGAGGTGTAGGTGACAATAGTGACAGTAATGATGGTTGTGTTGGTGATAATAGTGGTGGTAATGATGGTGGCGTTGGTGATAATAGTGATGGTAATGATGGAGGTGTTGGTGATAATAGTGACAGTAATGATAGAGGTGTTGGTGTTAATAGTGACAGTAATGATGGAGGTGTTGGTGATAATAGTGACAGTAATGATGGAGGTGTATGTGTTAGTGACAGTAATGATGGTGGTGTTGGTGATAATAGTGACTGTAATGATATAGGTGTTGGTGATAATAGTGACAGTAATGATGGATGTGTATGTGATAGTGACAGTAATGATGGAGGTGTGGGTGATAATAGTGACAGTAATGATGGAGGAGTTGGTGATAATAGTGACAGTAATGATGGAGGTGTTGGTGATAATAGTGACAGTAATGATGGAGGTGTTGGTGATAGGTGACAGTAATGATGGAGGTGTTGGTGATAATAGTGACAGTAATGATGGAGGTGTAGTTGAAAATAGTGACAGTTATGATGGAGGTGTAGTTGATAATAGTGACAGTATTGATGGAGGTGTAGGTGATAATAGTGACAGTAATGATGGAGGAGTAGTTGATAATAGTGACAGTAATGATGGAAGTGTATGTGCTAGTGGCAGTAATGATGGAGGTATAGTGACAGTAATGATGGAGGTGTAGGTGATAATAGTGACAGTAATGATGGAGGTGTAGGTAATAATAGTGACAGTAATGATGGAGGTGTAGGTGACAATAGTCAAAGTAATGATGGTTGTGTTGGTGATAATAGTGATAGTAATGATGGAGGTGTAGGTGATAATAGTGACAGTAATGATGGAGGTGTTGGTGATAATAGTGACTGTAATGATGGAGGTGTTGGTGATAATAGTGACAGTAATGATGGAGGTGTTAGTGATAATAGTGACAGTAATGATGGAGGTGTAGGTGATAATAGTGTTAGTAATGATGGAGGTGTTGGTGATAATAGTGACAGTAATGATGGAGGTGTTTGTGATAATAGTGTCAGTAATGAAGGAGGTGTAGTTGATAATACTGACAGTATTGATGGAGGTGTAGTTGATAATAGTGACAGTAATGATGGAGGTGTAGTTGATAATAGTGACAGTAATTATGGAGGTGTTGGTGATAATAGTGACAGTAATGATGGAGGTGTTGGTGATAATAGTGACAGTAATGATGGAGGTGTAGTTGATAATAGTGACTGTAATGATGGAGGTGTAGGTGATAATAGTGTTAGTAATGATGGAGGTGTTGGTGATAATAGTAACAGTAATGATGGAGGGTGTTGGTGATAATAGTGACATTAATGATGGAGGTGTTGGTGATAATAGTGATAGTAATGATGGAGGTGTAGGTGATAATAGTGACAGTAATGGTGGTTGTGTTGGTGATAATATTGACAGTAATGATGGAGGTGAAGGTGATAATAGTGACAGTAATGATGGAGGTGTAGGTGATAAAAGTGACAGTAATGATGGAGGTGTAGGTGACAATAGTGACAGTAATGATGGAGGTGTAGGTGGTAATAGTGATAGTAATGATGGAGGTGTTGGTGATAATAGTGACAGTAATGATGGAGGGTGTTGGTGATAATAGTGACAGTAATGATGGAGGTGTTGGTGATAATAGTGGTGGTAATGATGGAGGTGTTGGTGATAATAGTGACAGTAATGATGGAGATGTAGGTGATAATAGTGACAGTAATGATGGAGGTGTAGGTGATAATAGTGATGGTAATGATGGAGGTGTAAGTGATAATAGTGACAGTAATGATGGAGGTGGTGATAATAGTGACAGTAATGATGGGGTGTAGGTGATAATAGTGACAGTGATGATGGAGGTGTAGATGATAATAGTGGTGGTTATGATGTAGGTGTTGGTGATAATAGCAGTGGTAATGATGGAGGTGTAGGTGATAATAGTGACAGTAATCATGGAGGTGTATGTGTTAGTGACAGTAATGATGGAGGTGTAGTGACAGTAATGATGGAGGTGTTAGTGATAATAGTGACAGTAATCATGGAAGAGTAGGTGATAATAGTGACAGTAATGATGGAGGTGTAGTTGATAATAGTGACAGTAATGATGGAGGTGTTGGTGATAATAGTGACAGTAATGATGGAGGTGTTGGTGATAATAGAGACAGTAATGAAGGGGGTATAGGTGATTATAGTGACAGTAATGATGGAGGTGTAGGTTATAATAGTCACAGTAATGATGGAGGTGTTGGTGATAATAGTGACAGTAATGATATAGGTGTTGGTGTATAATAGTGATAGTAATGATGGAGGTGTTGGTGATAATAGTGACAGTAATGATGGAGGAGTTGGTGATAATAGTGACAGTAATGATGGAGGTGTTGGTGATAATAGTGACAGTAATGATGGAGGTGTAGTTGAAAATAGTGACAGTTATGATGGAGGTGTAGTTGATAATAGTGACAGTACTGATGGAGGTGTAGCTGATAATAGTGACAGTAATGATGGAGGAGTAGTTGATAATAGTGACAGTAATGATGGAGGTGTAGGTGATAATAGTGTTAGTAATGATGGAGGTGTTGCTGATAATAATGACAGTAATGATGGAGGGTGTTGGTGATAATAGTGACAGTAATGATGGAAGTGTATGTGTTAGTGGCAGTAATGATGGAGGTATAGTGACAGTAATGATGGAGGTGTAGGTGATAATAGTGACAGTAATGATGGAGGTGTAGGTAATAATAGTGACAGTAATGATGGAGGTGTAGGTGACAATAGTGAAAGTAATGATGGTTGTGTTGGTGATAATAGTGATAGTAATGATGGAGGTGTATGTGATAATAGTGACAGTAATGATGGAGGTGTCGGTGATAATAGTGACTGTAATGATGGAGGTGTTGGTGATAATAGTGACAGTAATGATGGAGGTTTTGGTGATAATAGTGACAGTAATGATGGAGGTGTAGGTGATAATAGTGACAGTAATGATGGAGGTGTAGGTAATAATAGTGACAGTAATGATGGAGGTGTAGGTGACAATAGTGAAAGTAATGACGGTTGTGTTGGTGATAATAGTGATAGTAATGATGGAGGTGTAGGTGATAATAGTGACAGTAATGATGGAGGTGGTGGTGATAATAGTGACTGTAATGATGGAGGTGTAGGTGATAATAGTGACAGTAATGATGGAGGTGTTGGTGATAATAGTGGTGGTAATGATGGAGGTGTTGGTGATAATAGTGACAGTAATGATGGAGGTGTAGGTGACAGTAATGATGGAGGTGTAGGTGATAATAGTGACAGTAATGATGGAGGTGTAGGTGACAGTAATGATGGAGGTGTAGGTGACAATAGTGACAGTAATGATGGTTGTGTTGGTGATAATAGTGATGGTAATGATGGAGCTGTAGGTGATAATAGTGACAGTAATGATGGAGGTGTAGGTGACAATAGTGACATTAATGATGGTTGTGTTGGTGATAATAGTGCTGGTAATGATGGAGGTGTTGGTGATAATAGTGACAGTAATGATGGAGGTGTTGGTGATAATAGTGACAGTAATGATGGAGGTGTATGTGTTAGTGATAGTAATGATGGTGGTGTTGGTGATAATAGTGACAGTAATGATATAGGTGTTGGTGATAATAGTGATAGTAATGATGGATGTGTTGGTGATAATAGTGACAGTAATGATGGAGGTGTAGGTGACAATAGTGAAAGTAATGATGGTTGTGTTGGTGATAATAGTGATAGTAATGATGGAGGTGTATGTGATAATAGTGACAGTAATGATGGAGGTGTCGGTGATAATAGTGACTGTAATGATGGAGGTGTTGGTGATAATAGTGACAGTAATGATGGAGGTGTTGGTGATAATAGTGACAGTAATGATGGAGGTGTAGGTGATAATAGTGACAGTAATGATGGAGGTGTAGGTAATAATAGTGACAGTAATGATGGAGGTGTAGGTGACAATAGTGAAAGTAATGACGGTTGTGTTGGTGATAATAGTGATAGTAATGATGGAGGTGTAGGTGATAATAGTGACAGTAATGATGGAGGTGGTGGTGATAATAGTGACTGTAATGATGGAGGTGTAGGTGATAATAGTGACAGTAATGATGGAGGTGTTGGTGATAATAGTGGTGGTAATGATGGAGGTGTTGGTGATAATAGTGACAGTAATGATGGAGGTGTAGGTGACAGTAATGATGGAGGTGTAGGTGATAATAGTGACAGTAATGATGGAGGTGTAGGTGACAGTAATGATGGAGGTGTAGGTGACAATAGTGACAGTAATGATGGAGGTGTTGGTGATAATAGTGACTGTAATGATGGAGGTGTTGGTGATAATAGTGACAGTAATGATGGAGGTGTTAGTGATAATAGTGACAGTAATGATGGAGGTGTAGGTGATAATAGTGTTAGTAATGATGGAGGTGTTGGTGATAATAGTGACAGTAATGATGGAGGTGTTTGTGATAATAGTGTCAGTAATGAAGGAGGTGTAGTTGATAATACTGACAGTATTGATGGAGGTGTAGTTGATAATAGTGACAGTAATGATGGAGGTGTAGTTGATAATAGTGACAGTAATTATGGAGGTGTTGGTGATAATAGTGACAGTAATGATGGAGGTGTTGGTGATAATAGTGACAGTAATGATGGAGGTGTAGTTGATAATAGTGACTGTAATGATGGAGGTGTAGGTGATAATAGTGTTAGTAATGATGGAGGTGTTGGTGATAATAGTAACAGTAATGATGGAGGGTGTTGGTGATAATAGTGACATTAATGATGGAGGTGTTGGTGATAATAGTGATAGTAATGATGGAGGTGTAGGTGATAATAGTGACAGTAATGGTGGTTGTGTTGGTGATAATATTGACAGTAATGATGGAGGTGAAGGTGATAATAGTGACAGTAATGATGGAGGTGTAGGTGATAAAAGTGACAGTAATGATGGAGGTGTAGGTGACAATAGTGACAGTAATGATGGAGGTGTAGGTGGTAATAGTGATAGTAATGATGGAGGTGTTGGTGATAATAGTGACAGTAATGATGGAGGGTGTTGGTGATAATAGTGACAGTAATGATGGAGGTGTTGGTGATAATAGTGGTGGTAATGATGGAGGTGTTGGTGATAATAGTGACAGTAATAAAAAAGGTGTTGGTGATAATAGTGACAGTAATGATGGAGATGTAGGTGATAATAGTGACAGTAATGATGGAGGTGTAGGTGATAATAGTGATGGTAATGATGGAGGTGTAAGTGATAATAGTGACAGTAATGATGGAGGTGGTGATAATAGTGACAGTAATGATGGGGTGTAGGTGATAATAGTGACAGTGATGATGGAGGTGTAGATGATAATAGTGGTGGTTATGATGTAGGTGTTGGTGATAATAGCAGTGGTAATGATGGAGGTGTAGGTGATAATAGTGACAGTAATCATGGAGGTGTATGTGTTAGTGACAGTAATGATGGAGGTGTAGTGACAGTAATGATGGAGGTGTTAGTGATAATAGTGACAGTAATCATGGAAGAGTAGGTGATAATAGTGACAGTAATGATGGAGGTGTAGTTGATAATAGTGACAGTAATGATGGAGGTGTTGGTGATAATAGTGACAGTAATGATGGAGGTGTTGGTGATAATAGAGACAGTAATGAAGGGGGTATAGGTGATTATAGTGACAGTAATGATGGAGGTGTAGGTTATAATAGTCACAGTAATGATGGAGGTGTTGGTGATAATAGTGACAGTAATGATATAGGTGTTGGTGTATAATAGTGATAGTAATGATGGAGGTGTTGGTGATAATAGTGACAGTAATGATGGAGGAGTTGGTGATAATAGTGACAGTAATGATGGAGGTGTTGGTGATAATAGTGACAGTAATGATGGAGGTGTAGTTGAAAATAGTGACAGTTATGATGGAGGTGTAGTTGATAATAGTGACAGTACTGATGGAGGTGTAGCTGATAATAGTGACAGTAATGATGGAGGAGTAGTTGATAATAGTGACAGTAATGATGGAGGTGTAGGTGATAATAGTGTTAGTAATGATGGAGGTGTTGCTGATAATAATGACAGTAATGATGGAGGGTGTTGGTGATAATAGTGACAGTAATGATGGAAGTGTATGTGTTAGTGGCAGTAATGATGGAGGTATAGTGACAGTAATGATGGAGGTGTAGGTGATAATAGTGACAGTAATGATGGAGGTGTAGGTAATAATAGTGACAGTAATGATGGAGGTGTAGGTGACAATAGTGAAAGTAATGATGGTTGTGTTGGTGATAATAGTGATAGTAATGATGGAGGTGTATGTGATAATAGTGACAGTAATGATGGAGGTGTCGGTGATAATAGTGACTGTAATGATGGAGGTGTTGGTGATAATAGTGACAGTAATGATGGAGGTGTTGGTGATAATAGTGACAGTAATGATGGAGGTGTAGGTGATAATAGTGACAGTAATGATGGAGGTGTAGGTAATAATAGTGACAGTAATGATGGAGGTGTAGGTGACAATAGTGAAAGTAATGACGGTTGTGTTGGTGATAATAGTGATAGTAATGATGGAGGTGTAGGTGATAATAGTGACAGTAATGATGGAGGTGGTGGTGATAATAGTGACTGTAATGATGGAGGTGTAGGTGATAATAGTGACAGTAATGATGGAGGTGTTGGTGATAATAGTGGTGGTAATGATGGAGGTGTTGGTGATAATAGTGACAGTAATGATGGAGGTGTAGGTGACAGTAATGATGGAGGTGTAGGTGATAATAGTGACAGTAATGATGGAGGTGTAGGTGACAGTAATGATGGAGGTGTAGGTGACAATAGTGACAGTAATGATGGTTGTGTTGGTGATAATAGTGATGGTAATGATGGAGCTGTAGGTGATAATAGTGACAGTAATGATGGAGGTGTAGGTGACAATAGTGACATTAATGATGGTTGTGTTGGTGATAATAGTGCTGGTAATGATGGAGGTGTTGGTGATAATAGTGACAGTAATGATGGAGGTGTTGGTGATAATAGTGACAGTAATGATGGAGGTGTATGTGTTAGTGATAGTAATGATGGTGGTGTTGGTGATAATAGTGACAGTAATGATATAGGTGTTGGTGATAATAGTGATAGTAATGATGGATGTGTTGGTGATAATAGTGACAGTAATGATGGAGGTGTAGGTGACAATAGTGAAAGTAATGATGGTTGTGTTGGTGATAATAGTGATAGTAATGATGGAGGTGTATGTGATAATAGTGACAGTAATGATGGAGGTGTCGGTGATAATAGTGACTGTAATGATGGAGGTGTTGGTGATAATAGTGACAGTAATGATGGAGGTGTTGGTGATAATAGTGACAGTAATGATGGAGGTGTAGGTGATAATAGTGACAGTAATGATGGAGGTGTAGGTAATAATAGTGACAGTAATGATGGAGGTGTAGGTGACAATAGTGAAAGTAATGACGGTTGTGTTGGTGATAATAGTGATAGTAATGATGGAGGTGTAGGTGATAATAGTGACAGTAATGATGGAGGTGGTGGTGATAATAGTGACTGTAATGATGGAGGTGTAGGTGATAATAGTGACAGTAATGATGGAGGTGTTGGTGATAATAGTGGTGGTAATGATGGAGGTGTTGGTGATAATAGTGACAGTAATGATGGAGGTGTAGGTGACAGTAATGATGGAGGTGTAGGTGATAATAGTGACAGTAATGATGGAGGTGTAGGTGACAGTAATGATGGAGGTGTAGGTGACAATAGTGACAGTAATGATGGTTGTGTTGGTGATAATAGTGATGGTAATGATGGAGCTGTAGGTGATAATAGTGACAGTAATGATGGAGGTGTAGGTGACAATAGTGACATTAATGATGGTTGTGTTGGTGATAATAGTGCTGGTAATGATGGAGGTGTTGGTGATAATAGTGACAGTAATGATGGAGGTGTTGGTGATAATAGTGACAGTAATGATGGAGGTGTATGTGTTAGTGATAGTAATGATGGTGGTGTTGGTGATAATAGTGACAGTAATGATATAGGTGTTGGTGATAATAGTGATAGTAATGATGGATGTGTTGGTGATAATAGTGACAGTAATGATGGAGGTGTTGGTGATAATAGTGACAGTAAAGATGGAGGAGTTGGTGATAATAGTGACAGTAATGATGGAGGTGTTGGTGATAATAGTGACAGTAATGATGGAGGTGTAGTTGAAAATAGTTACAGTTATGATGGAGGTGTAGTTGATAATAGTGACAGTATTGATGGAGGTGTAGGTGATAATAGTGACAGTAATGATGGAGGAGTAGTTGATAATAGTGACAGTAATGAAGGAGGTGTTGCTGATAATAATGACAGTAATGATGAAGGGTGTTGGTGATAATAGTGACAGTAATGATGGAAGTGTATGTGTTAGTGACAGTAATGATGGAGGTATAGTGACAGTAATGATGGAGGTGTAGGTGATAATAGTGACAGTAATGATGGAGGTGTAGGTGACAATAGTGAAAGTAATGATGGTTGTGTTGGTGACAATAGTGATAGTAATGATGGAGGTGTAGGTGATAATAGTGACAGTAATGATGGAGGTGTTGGTGATAATAGTGACTGTAATGATGGAGGTGTTGGTGATAATAGTGACAGTAATGATGGAGGTGTTGGTGATAATAGTGGTGGTAATGATGGAGGTGTTGGTGATAATAGTGACAGTAATGATGGAGGTGTAGGTGACAGTAATGATGGAGGTGTAGGTGATAATAGTGACAGTAATGATGGAGGTGTAGGTGACAGTAATGATGGAGGTGTAGGTGACAATAGTGACAGTAATGATGGTTGTGTTGGTGATAATAGTGGTGGTAATGATGGTGGCGTTGGTGATAATAGTGATGGTAATGATGGAGGTGTTGGTGATAATAGTGACAGTAATGATAGAGGTGTTGGTGTTAATAGTGACAGTAATGATGGAGGTGTTGGTGATAATAGTGACAGTAATGATGGAGGTGTATGTGTTAGTGACAGTAATGATGGTGGTGTTGGTGATAATAGTGACAGTAATGATATAGGTGTTGGTGATAATGGTGAAAGTAATGATGGAGGTGTTGGTAATAATAGTGACAGTAATGATGGAGGTGTTGGTGATAATAGTGACAGTAAAGATGGAGGAGTTGGTGATAATAGTGACAGTAATGATGGAGGTGTTGGTGATAATAGTGACAGTAATGATATAGGTGTTGGTGATAATAGTGATAGTAATGATGGAGGTGTTGGTGATAATAGTGACAGTAATGATATAGGTGTTGGTGTATAATAGTGATAGTAATGATGGAGGTGTTGGTGATAATAGTGACAGTAATGAAGGAGGAGTTGGTGATAATAGTGACAGTAATGATGGAGGTGTTGGTGATAATAGTGACAGTAATGATGGAGGTGTTGGTGATAAGTGACAGTAATGATGGAGGTGTTGGTGATAATAGTGACAGTAATAATGGAGGTGTAGTTGAAAATAGTGACAGTTATGATGGAGGTGTAGGTGATAATAGTGACAGTAATGATGGAGGAGTAGTTGATAATAGTGACAGTAATGATGGAGGTGTAGGTGATAATAGTGTTAGTAATGATGGAGGTGTTGCTGATAATAATGACAGTAATGATGGAGGGTGTTGGTGATAATAGTGACAGTAATGATGGAAGTGTATGTGTTAGTGACAGTAATGATGGAGGTATAGTGACAGTAATGATGGAGGTGTAGGTGATAATAGTGACAGTAATGATGGAGGTGTAGGTAATAATAGTGACAGTAATGATGGAGGTGTAGGTGACAATAGTGAAAGTAATGATGGTTGTGTTGGTGATAATAGTGATAGTAATGATGGAGGTGTTGTGATAATAGTGACAGTAATGATGGAGGTGTTGGTGATAATAGTGACTGTAATGATGGAGGTGTTGGTGATAATAGTGACAGTAATGATGGAGGTGTTGGTGATAATAGTGGAGGTAATGATGGAGGTGTTGGTGATAATAGTGACAGTAATGATGGAGGTGTAGGTGACAGTAATGATGGAGGTGTAGGTGATAATAGTGACAGTAATGATGGAGGTGTATGTGACAGTAATGATGGAGGTGTAGGTGACAATAGTGACAGTAATGATGGTTGTGTTGGTGATAATAGTGATAGTAATGATGGAGGTGTAGGTGATAATAGTGACAGTAATGATGGAGGTGTAGGTGACAATAGTGACAGTAATGATGGTTGTGTTGGTGATAATAGTGATAGTAATGATGGAGGTGTAGGTGATAATAGTGACAGTAATGATGGAGGTGTCGGTGACAATAGTGACAGTAATGATGGTTGTGTTGGTGATAATAGTGGTGGTAATGATGGTGGCGTTGGTGATAATAGTGACTGTAATGATGGAGGTGTTGGTGATAATAGTGACAGTAATGATGGAGGTGTTGGTGATAATAGTGACAGTAATGATGGAGGTGTAGGTGATAATAGTGACAGTAATGATGGAGGTGTAGGTAATAATAGTGACAGTAATGATGGAGGTGTAGGTGACAATAGTGAAAGTAATGACGGTTGTGTTGGTGATAATACTGATAGTAATGATGGAGGTGTAGGTGATAATAGTGACAGTAATGATGGAGGTGGTGGTGATAATAGTGACTGTAATGATGGAGGTGTAGGTGATAATAGTGACAGTAATGATGGAGGTGTTGGTGATAATAGTGGTGGTAATGATGGAGGTGTTGGTGATAATAGTGACAGTAATGATGGAGGTGTAGGTGACCGTAATGATGGAGGTGTAGGTGATAATAGTGACAGTAATGATGGAGGTGTAGGTGACAGTAATGATGGAGGTGTAGGTGACAATAGTGACAGTAATGATGGTTGTGTTGGTGATAATAGTGATGGTAATGATGGAGCTGTAGGTGATAATAGTGACAGTAATGATGGAGGTGTAGGAGACAATAGTGACATTAATGATGGTTGTGTTGGTGATAATAGTGCTGGTAATGATGGAGGTGTTGGTGATAATAGTGACAGTAATGATAGAGGTGTTGGTGTTAATAGTGACAGTAATGATGGAGGTGTTGGTGATAATAGTGACAGTAATGATGGAGGTGTTGGTGATAATAGTGACAGTAAAGATGGAGGAGTTGGTGATAATAGTGACAGTAATGATGGAGGTGGTGGTGAAAATAGTGACAGTAATGATATAGGTGTTGGTGATAATAGTGATAGTAATGATGGAGGTGTTGGTGATAATAGTGACAGTAATGATGGAGGAGTTGGTGATAATAGTGACAGTAATGATGGAGGTGTTGGTGATAATAGTGACAGTAATGATGGAGGTGTTGGTGATAAGTGACAGTAATGATGGAGGTGTTGGTGATAATAGTGACAGTAATGATGGAGGTGTAGTTGAAAATAGTGACAGTTATGATGGAGGTGTAGTTGATAATAGTGACAGTATTGATGGAGGTGTAGGTGATAATAGTGACAGTAATGATGGAGGAGTAGTTGATAATAGTGACAGTAATGAAGGAGGTGTTGCTGATAATAATGACAGTAATGATGAAGGGTGTTGGTGATAATAGTGACAATAATGATGGAAGTGTATGTGTTAGTGACAGTAATGATGGAGGTATAGTGACAGTAATGATGGAGGTGTAGGTGATAATAGTGACAGTAATGATGGAGGTGTAGGTGACAATAGTGAAAGTAATGATGGAGGTGTATGTGTTAGTGACAGTAATGATGGTGGTGTTGGTGATAATAGTGACAGTAATGATATAGGTGTTGGTGATAATGGTGATAGTAATGATGGAGGTGTTGGTAATAATAGTGACAGTAATGATGGAGGTGTTGGTGATAATAGTGACAGTAAAGATGGTGGAGTTGGTGATAATAGTGACAGTAATTATGGAGGTGTTGGTGATAATAGTGACAGTAAAGATGGAGGAGTTGGTGATAATAGTGATAGTAATGATGGAGGTGTTGGTGATAATAGAGACAGTAATGATGGAGGAGTTGGTGATAATAGTGACAGTAATGATGGAGGTGTTGGTGATAAGTGACAGTAATGATGGAGGTGTTGGTGATAATAGTGACAGTAATAATGGAGGTGTAGTTGAAAATAGTGACAGTTATGATGGAGGTGTAGTTGATAATAGTGACAGTATTGATGGAGGTGTAGGTGATAATAGTGACAGTAATGATGGAGGAGTAGTTGATAATAGTGACAGTAATGATGGAGGTGTAGGTGATAATAGTGTTAGTAATGATGGAGGTGTTGCTGATAATAATGACAGTAATGATGGAGGGTGTTGGTGATAATAGTGACAGTAATGATGGAAGTGTATGTGTTAGTGACAGTAATGATGGAGGTATAGTGACAGTAATGATGGAGGTGTAGGTGATAATAGTGACAGTAATGATGGAGGTGTAGGTAATAATAGTGACAGTAATGATGGAGGTGTAGGTGACAATAGTGAAAGTAATGATGGTTGTGTTGGTGATAATAGTGATAGTAATGATGGAGGTGTAGGTGATAATAGTGACAGTAATGATGGAGGTGTTGGTGATAATAGTGACTGTAATGATGGAGGTGTTGGTGATAATAGTGACAGTAATGATGGAGGTGTTGGTGATAATAGTGGAGGTAATGATGGAGGTGTTGGTGATAATAGTGACAGTAATGATGGAGGTGTAGGTGACAGTAATGATGGAGGTGTAGGTGATAATAGTGACAGTAATGATGGAGGTGTATGTGACAGTAATGATGGAGGTGTAGGTGACAATAGTGACAGTAATGATGGTTGTGTTGGTGATAATAGTGATAGTAATGATGGAGGTGTAGGTGATAATAGTGACAGTAATGATGGAGGTGTAGGTGACAATAGTGACAGTAATGATGGTTGTGTTGGTGATAATAGTGATAGTAATGATGGAGGTGTAGGTGATAATAGTGACAGTAATGATGGAGGTGTTGGTGATAATAGTGGTGGTAATGATGGAGGTGTTGGTGATAATAGTGACAGTAATGATGGAGGTGTAGGTGACAGTAATGATGGAGGTGTAGGTGATAATAGTGACAGTAATGATGGAGGTGTAGGTGACAGTAATGATGGAGGTGTAGGTGACAATAGTGACAGTAATGATGGTTGTGTTGGTGATAATAGTGATGGTAATGATGGAGCTGTAGGTGATAATAGTGACAGTAATGATGGAGGTGTTGGTGACAATAGTGACATTAATGATGGTTGTGTTGGTGATAATAGTGCTGGTAATGATGGAGGTGTTGGTGATAATAGTGACAGTAATGATAGAGGTGTTGGTGTTAATAGTGACAGTAATGATGGAGGTGTTGGTGATAATAGTGACAGTAATGATGGAGGTGTTGGTGATAATAGTGACAGTAAAGATGGAGGAGTTGGTGATAATAGTGACAGTAATGATGGAGGTGTTGGTGATAATAGTGATAGTAATGATGGAGGTGTTGGTGATAATAGTGACAGTAAGGATGGAGGAGTTGGTGATAATAGTGACAGTAATGATGGAGCTGTTGGTGATAATAGTGATAGTAATGATGGAGGAGTAGTTGATAATAGTGACAGTAATGAAGGAGGTGTTGCTGATAATAATGACAGTAATGATGAAGGGTGTTGGTGATAATAGTGACAGTAATGATGAAAGTGTATGTGTTAGTGACATTAATGATGGAGGTATAGTGACAGTAATGATGGAGGTGTAGGTGATAATAGTGACAGTAATGATGGAGGTGTAGGTGACAATAGTGAAAGTAATGATGGTTGTGTTGGTGATAATAGTGATAGTAATGATGGAGGTGTAGGTGATAATAGTGACAGTAATGATGGCGGTGTTGGTGATAATAGTGACTGTAATGATGGAGGTGTTGGTGATAATAGTGACAGTAATGATGGAGGTGTTGGTGATAATAGTGGTGGTAATGATGGAGGTGTAGGTGACAGTAATGATGGAGGTGTAGGTGATAATAGTGACAGTAATGATGGAGGTGTAGGTGACAGTAATGATGGAGGTGTATGTGACAATAGTGACAGTAATGATGGTTGTGTTGGTGATAATAGTGGTGGTAATGATGGTGGCGTTGGTGATAATAGTGATGGTAATGATGGAGGTGTTGGTGATAATAGTGACAGTAATGATAGAGGTGTTGGTGTTAATAGTGACAGTAATGATGGAGGTGTTGGTGATAATAGTGACAGTAATGATGGAGGTGTATGTGTTAGTGACAGTAATGATGGTGGTGTTGGTGATAATAGTGACAGTAATGATATAGGTGTGGTGATAATGGTGATAGTAATGATGGAGGTGTTGGTAATAATAGTGACAGTAATGATGGAGGTGTTGATGATAATAGTGACAGTAAAGATGGAGGAGTTGGTGATAATAGTGACAGTAATGATGGAGGTGTTGGTGATAATAGTGACAGTAATGATATAGGTGTTGGTGATAATAGTGATAGTAATGATGGAGGTGTTGGTGATAATAGTGACAGTAATGATATAGGTGTTGGTGTATAATAGTGATAGTAATGATGGAGGTGTTGGTGATAATAGTGACAGTAATGATGGAGGAGTTGGTGATAATAGTGACAGTAATGATGGAGGTGTTGGTGATAATAGTGACAGTAATGATGGTTGTGTTGGTGATAAGTGACAGTAATGATGGAGGTGTTGGTGATAATAGTGACAGTAATAATGGAGGTGTAGTTGAAAATAGTGACAGTTATGATGGAGGTGTAGTTGATAATAGTGACAGTATTGATGGAGGTGTAGGTGATAATAGTGACAGTAATAAAGGAGGAGTAGTTGATAATAGTGACAGTAATGATGGAGGTGTAGGTGATAATAGTGTTAGTAATGATGGAGGTGTTGCTGATAATAATGACAGTAATGATGGAGGGTGTTGGTGATAACAGTGACAGTAATGATGGAGGTGTATGTGTTAGTGACAGTAATGATGGAGGTATAGTGACAGTAATGATGGAGGTGTAGGTAATAATAGTGACAGTAATGATGGAGGTGTAGGTAATAATAGTGACAGTAATGATGGAGGTGTAGGTGACAATAGTGAAAGTAATGTTGGTTGTGTTGGTGATAATAGTGATAGTAAAGATGGAGGTGTAGGTGATAATAGTGACAGTAATGATGGAGGTGTTGGTGATAATAGTGACTGTAATGATGGAGGTGTTGGTGATAATAGTGACAGTAATGATGGAGGTGTTGGTGATAATAGTGGAGGTAATGATGGAGGTGTTGGTGATAATAGTGACAGTAATGATGGAGGTGTAGGTGACAGTAATGATGGAGGTGTAGGTGATAATAGTGACAGTAATGATGGAGGTGTAGGTGACAGTAATGATGGAGGTGTACAGATGTAGCCACCTTTATCTTGAGTGGCCGCGGCGGTTGTCCCGTTCGACCATACGCAGCGTACTGTGGCGTAGCGAGGCGCGCCTAGCCACAGAGAGGCTATCTAATCGCACGGAGACAGACATTTGACGTTTGGCGTTACCTTTACGTGTAATACCTGCGATCAGCCACCAGATGTCGCTTTTTACAATCACCACTGCGCATGCGTGTGGTCTCCCGTAAAATACAATACTGACATACATAATAAGGACTACTTTACTAAGGCGTCTCATTACGCTGCATACAGCAAATACTGTACTCATTACGCTGCATTATTTAATACAGTACTGTACAGTATATACAGTACGACACCGACGCAAATACAGTAGTACAGCATACAGTATATGATCCATCTACAATACTTTATGAATACTGTATGTGAGCGTGCAAGTCCCGCAGGCAAAACACAGTACTGTAAAACCAGTAGTGTACACTGTCGCAAATGGATGTGTGTTACAAGTTCACTATTGCCTCTCAAGATTAGGAATTTTCTACAGTGTTATCGTCCTAATCCCGTAGCCATTACAGCATAATCAAAACCAACGGATTTATACATTTGTCTGCGGCGAAGTGGTGAAGTGTTTCGCTTCCTATACTCAGAGTCCAGGGTTCGATTCCTTAAGTACTGTACGAATGCATGTTACTGTAGTTTTTTTCAGACACTTTATTATTATTTTTATTCACATACTGCAAACCAGGGCATACAGTAGCTGCATGAGCGGTTCTATGCGATCGAGTCCGGTGTACCATAATGTGCAGGTTCTATGCAGGTTAAGGTACTATGCTCCGTACACAGTACACATACAATTCTGTAGCTGGGCAGACTGAATAGAAATGGCTACCACCTATGACTCCTTGCCCCACAGAGGCCCTAGGCTACGGAGCAAGTAATAGTCCAGATTGTACAGACTATGGGGCAATGCTGAATGAGCGTCACAATCCCCTAGCTAAAATACACAGTATGCATATTATGGTACACCGGACTCGATGACATACTGTAGCACACTGGCAAAATGGCCGCCGCCCCTGAACCCTTGTGCAGGTTATGGGGCAATGCTGAAGGAGCGTCACAATCCCCTAGCCAAAATACACAGGGGAGGGATAAGCTACTGTAGGATTGCATACAGTATTACGGTACACCGGACTCAATCGCATAGCACACTGTCAAAACGACCACTACCCATGAACCCCCACCTCCTGAACCCCCACCTCGTGGCAGGCAGCAGTTGGGTATGGAATGAGAAATGGCATAAGCTGTGCAGGCTACGGGGCGATGCTGAAGGAGCGTCACAATCCCCTAGCCAAAATACACAGAGATACTGTAAGCGAGGTCTATGCACATTACAGTACTGTACGTTACACCGGGCTCGGTCGCATAGCAAACTGACAAAACACAAGTTTTACAGTACATACAGTAAAGCAGGCCAAAGCTGCAGGAGAGTTTCTACTGTAAAGGTTCTATGCACCGTACGGTAATGTACACATCCCTGTACAATTCTATAGCAGGGCAGACTCAATTGAAATGGCTACCGCCTGTGACTCCTACAGTAGCTCCTAGGAGGCACTCAGCTATGGAGCAAATAACAGCACAGATTTTGCAGGCTACGGGGCAATGCTGAAGGAGCGTCACAATCCCCTAGCTACAATACACAGGGGTGATAGAGATAATCGAGTGGCTGGAGGGGGGTCCCCTTGATTTAAGGGGCCCCCACTCCTCCAGGGTACTCCGGCCAGGTGTGACTAGTTGGGTATTTAATTCCATGGCCGCAGGGACCTGTATAAAAGTCTCCCCCGGCTGTGCATTATCTGTCCAGCTAGTGGAGCCCAGTGCTGATTCAAAAAATATGGGGAACCCCTACGCTTTTTTTGTCCCCCTTATTTTTTGCACCAGGACCAGGCGCAGAGCCCGGTGCTGGTTCTAAAAAGATGGGGGATCCCGTGTCCATTTTTTCCGTATTCCTTCCGGAATTCGACTGCAATTGCATATACAGTACTGTACCCCTTAATGTCACTGCTTACAGTATACAGTATTTAGACATGAGCTTGTGTACAGTATCTGTCATGAGGTGCTTTTTTCACTGACACTATAACTTTTTTCTATTGTGATATACTGTACAGAGGCGGCAAACTAGCCAAACGGGAATAATCAGCTTCTGCAGAATAAAATGAGATGCTACAGTACATGCCTATATTCTGTGAGTGACTGCGGCTCTATGAAATTAAATCAGAAAATTTAAATATGAAATGCATTACTAATGTGTGGCATTACTGTACTGTATGTGTATAAGGTGTACTACAATATTTTCTGGTGTAACATAAGGAAAGGGCACTACTGCATGGTCTAATGCAGTGGTTCTCAAACTTGGTCCTCAGGACCCCACACAGTGCATGTTTTGCAGGTAAACCAGCAAGTGCACAGATGTATTCATTACTAACTGACACATTTTAGAAGGTCCATACAGTAGGTGGAGCTAATTTTTTCACTTGTGATTCTGTGAGACCTGCAAAACCTGCACTGTGTGGGGTCCTGAGGACTGAGTTTGAGAACCTGTGGTCTAATGTAAATAAAGATGAATGTGGTGGGGTGTAATGTGAATAAGGGGCATTACTGTTAGGAGTAATGTGGTACTATGATATGATGTCATGAGAATAAGAGACACCACTGCATGATATAATGTGAATAAAGTTGCAGTACTGTGTTGTGTCATTTCATCTTCGGGTATTATTGTGTTACCATGCCCCTTCCCAGCAAGAACATACTGTACACTGTTTTGGGCTGGCACTAAATGTGCACATTGTTCTTATTTAGATTATAGGGGGTAGGAGCGCCAAAATGGGTGATGGTGCTGGGAAAGGGGTGCAGGGTTAGAGGCGGAACTACGTAGCATCTGTGCAAGAGGGCATCAGCCAAAATCTAGCCTAGGGCATCATGTTGGTCAGGTTTGGCTCTGATAATACTGTATACTGTACTCTTACTGTACTTTGCATTCAATACAGATACTGTTTGCACACAGGTTTTACATGAATCATTGGCAATGCTGCAGGAGTGTCTCATTAGGCAATCTAAAATATACCACGACTATGGGTGGGGATACAGTAGGGAAGTTCTGTCACCATAAGCTGTCTGCTGTGTATAGCATATTTCCATCTGAGATGCATTTGTGTGTTTGTAATAAGAAAAAAACATTTTACTGTACATTTAGTGGATACAGTATTTCTCCCCCATAATGACGTATCATACTGTACAGGTACCCTCATGTACTGTACCGTACCATACTGTAAAATTGAATATTTATTGGAAAAACATCAATATTAATGTAAAAATAAAGTATTACAACATCCGATTCCATGTACTGCACTGATCAAAATGTACAGTACTCTTATTCAGGACTTATAAAACTGAAAATAACTGTTCATACAGTACACATCAATAACATTACTACTGTATAATATTCTACATTAGTTTATGCAATAATCAGACAAAGGCAATTTTATCATTTTTTTTAATAATGCACCAATTTAAAATTTTAAACAGAAAATACAGAACTACATATTTGTGGCTTGACCATTTCTTTCAACTACAACAGGTAATACTTTATACAGGTGATTTATATAATTATTACAATGTTCAGGTGTGAGTACTTCTAGCCAAAATTTCTTTATCCCATCCACCAGTTGCTGTTTTGTTGTTGGCTTTGCAACACTCCTAACGTACCTCTTCAATTGAGCCCACACTAATTCGATTGGGTTCATGTCTGGTGATCTAATTAAAAAAAAAAAAAAAGCGTATAGAAAAAATTAATTACAGTACATTACAGTAAATAGAGAAAATTAAACATACAATATTGTACTGTTTATTAAACAAAATTTTTTTTTACAGTACTAGAGTGCTATCCAAAATTTTACTTGTACACTGTTGAAAGAATACTCACTCTGGTGGTGTGCGTTCCCAATTCATACCTTTCTCTTCCATAAATTTGGCTGAGGCGGAGTGTTTAGGATCATTGTCTTGGAATATCCTATGGTGAGTTGGGTAATATTTATTCACAAATGGCACCATACATTTCTCTACTATTGTTTCTTGGAAATATTTCTTATCCATGATTCCTACAGAAATCAAAAAATGTTGTTCATTAATAAGCAACTCCTTTTATTGTGCAGTTACACGTACTCTACAGTACAACATGTATTTTTACAGAACACAGGCACAGAATAAAGTATAGTACTGTACTGTACCTTCGAAAAATAATAGGGGACCAGCTCCTAATCGTGATATGCCTCCCCATACATGGATTTTCAATGGATGCTTTGGGCGTGGTTTTAAAGAGATATGGTTACGTTTCCTGAATGACATTCTGGAGAACCGCTCAAGGGCAACAGACGATTCATCTGTGAAAATGACATCATCAAATGTTTCACCACTCTCAATCCATCGCCGTGCCTGTTCCACTCTCTTTTCTTTATTCACATCTCTTATCATTGGAGATATCCTGTGAAGAGCCAAAAATAATGAAATCAGATACAGTTATGAAATTACAGATTTACAGATTACTGTATATACAGTAGACTGTATGTGCAGTATACTGTATTATATACCTACTGTATACATTAAACTGTACATACAGTACATTAAGTTACATACAGAGTAATATATATATACATACTGTACATACACACAAACACACACACACAGTATACAGTATGTAATCATCACAATAAGCCGGCAATGCTTCATTACTGTCTCTGAGTGCCTATACAGTAGGTATCTCTTTTGGGATAGAATACTGTATATACAGTATATACACACACACATACTGTATATAGTATAAAGTACACACTCTGTATAATGATTTATGGCATTATTATATCACGTATCAAGGGATTATTAACAGTGCATTTACTGTATGGTTTATACTGTTTTCAGTATTTTACCTTGTTGCGCCAAAGGTCCATCCCATTTTCCGTCGCATCCTTCTGATGCTGGTGGCCGATATGTCCAGGTCATACTTGGAATGGAGAATTCGTTTTATTTGCAGAGCAGTACGCTCATCATCCTCACGAGTTAGTTCCTCCACAATTTGTTGCACTCTCCTACAGTACAATACAGTATGAAAAATATGAATTCATGAACAGCACAATCACAGTTACAATTGATGAAGTTTTTATTTTATTTCAAAAAAATTGTTTATGGTATAAAGCAAGTCATTTAAACATTACAGTAGTGTACAGTACGTACCATGTGCATTTTGTAGGAAATACAAATCTGGGCGTTGTTCTCTCGAATGCATGATAGCGCACCGTTTCTAAAGTGACTATAATGCCACTTTCCTTGAGCCATGCATGGATCTCTTTGATGGTTTTATTTTCTTTTTTCATGTTGGCGATTATCTTGCTCATCGTTTTGTTGATAGTTACTGGCATGTTGTCCAACTATAATTCCTGTATGGAGAGAAAACATTTGTGAATACTGTAGTCTAAAATTTACACATCTGAAAATGCATAAGAGTTTTATGATAGAAGTTAATACTGTACATGTTTACTATCCAGTACCTGATGTTCAAATTTAAGTATTGTATACTGTACAGTACTGAAAATACAACTTCAGTGTTATGGACTGCAATTAGTTTCCTGTATGAAACAGATACAGTACAGTAAATAACCCTCCTTGGAAGTGCATGGGCCCTGTGAGACTTACAGTAGTGTACAGCATAAGGGTCGACTGACATGATGTACAAGCATTACATACAGTACATGTCAGTACTGTATGTAAATTCTTCAATTATTGCCTAACAACAATGCTGCTTACTGTATATTAAATACTGTAGGCCTAGAAATGTGCATCTCAATATAGTAGTTAAAAACACAGGGGCCTATGTGGATAAGCGAGTTCTATGCACACAAAAAATGGCCACCGACCGTGAACCCCCAGCACGTGGCAGCGCTCGGATATGTAGTGAGATACAGTATGGCATACATTTCACAGTTCAGGGGGCAATGCTGAAGGAGCGTCACAATCCCCTAGCTCAATTACATTGGGATAAGCGAGGTCTATGCACATTACGGTATACCGAGCTGGATCGCTTAGCAACCTGACAAAATGGCCGCCGACCGTGAACTCCCAGCACGTGGCAGCGCTCGGATATGTAGTGAGATACAATATGGCATACATTTCACAGTTCAGGGGGCAATGCTGAAGGAGCGTCACAATCCCCTAGCTCAATTACATTGGGATAAGCGAGGTCTACTGTATGCACATTACGGTATACCGAGCTGGATCGCTTAGCAACCTGACAAAATGGCCGCCGACCGTGAACTCCCAGCACGTGGCAGCGCTCGGATATGTAGTGAGATACAATATGGCATACATTTCACAGTTCAGGGGGCAATGCTGAAGGAGCGTCACAATCCCCTAGCTCAATGGTCTATGCACATTACGGTATACCGAGCAGGATCGCTTAGCAACCTGACAACATGGCCGCCGACCGTGAACTCCCAGCACGTGGCAGCGCTCGGATATGTAGTGAGAGATGGTATACATTTTAAAATACACCGGGATAAGTTGTACAGGCCATGGAGCAATGCACAGGGACATTCATCATTTACGTACAGTATATAAATAATTGTAAACCGTAAATGAAAGAATTACCGGTCAAATACTGTATGACGAAACTGTGTCAATGAGCTGGAACAGTATGGCCTGTGAAGAAGTTTTCGAAGGCAGAAACGGAGAGCAAATTATCAGGAGATTTCTGAAAGGTCGGAGAAGATCCACACAGCAAGTCTGCCTACGAGGAAACAGATTTGCAAAGTGGGTAGCGGGCGGTGACCGCAGAGGAGGCCTGGAGGACCGCAGAGGAGGCCTGGAGGACCGCAGAGGAGGCCTGGAGGACCGCAGAGGAGGCCTGGAGGACCGCAGAGGAGGCCTGGACGACCGCAGAGGAGGCCTGGACGACCGCAGAGGAGACCTGGAGGACCGCAGCGGACTGGACGAAGTCAGCGGCATGGACGACCGCAGAGGAGGCCTGGAGGACCGCAGAGGAGGCCTGGAGGACCGCAGAGGAGGCCTGGAGGACCGCAGAGGAGGCCTGGAGGACCGCAGAGGAGGCCTGGACGACCGCAGAGGAGACCTGGAGGACCGCAGCGGACTGGACGAAGTCAGCGGCATGGAGGACCGCAGAGGATGCCTGGAGGACCGCAGAGGAGACCTGGAGGACCGCAGAAGAGACCTGGAGGACCGCAGAGGCCTGGACCACAGCAGCGGACTGGACGAAGTCAGCGACTTGGGCGAACGCAGAGGAGACCTGGAGGACCGCAGAAGAGACCTGGAGGACCGCAGAGGCCTGGACCACAGCAGCGGACTGGACGAAGTCAGCGACTTGGGCGAACGCAGAGGAGGCCTGGACGACCACAGAGGCCTGGAGGACCGCAGAGGAAACATGGAGGACCGCAGAGGAGGCCTGGAGGACCGCAGAGGAGGCCTGGAGGACCGCAGAGGAGGCCTGGAGGACCGCAGAAGAGACCTGGAGGACCGCAGAGGAGGCCTGGAGGACCGCAGAGGAGGCCTGGAGGACCGCAGAAGAGACCTGGAGGACCGCAGAGGAGGCCTGGAGGACCGCAGAGGAGGCCTGGAGGACCGCAGAGGAGGCCTGGAGGACCGCAGAGGAGGCCTGGAGGACCGCAGAGGAGGCCTGTTGGTTTATGCCTTAGAGGACTCGGACGCTCGCATTTGTAAAGCACGGTGTTTTCCTCCGCCTCCTGCTAGCCTGTTGCCCTTCCCCCATGGGAGCCTGCACAGATCATGCAGTAGACAGGGAGGGAATGCAGGTCATGTGCAATACACAAACGCCCACTGTAGTACTATTTTGCTCACTTACAGTACCGTACTGTAGGTTGCATTTAGCGTAAAGAATCGCTCCTGCAGATGTACTTTGATTTATGTGAAACCTGTGTGCATCCTTCCATTGGATGTACTGTATTGGAGAGAAAAAAAAAAATGTTAAAGTGAATGTCACGGGAACACATTAAAAATAAGGTTGGCACTTCCTTCCCATTGGTGTTGGTTTACAGTATGCCGTAGTGTACTCGGACGCTCATGTAATTGCATTTCAAAGGCACAGTATTTTCCATCGTCTCCCCCCTACCCCCATCGCCCTTCCCCCCTGGGGGCCTGCACAGGGAAGGAAATTCAGGTCCTGTGCAATGCACAAACGCTGAAGATCTACAGTACTGTTTTGCTTAGTTGGTAGCGCCAGAATACACTCATTTCATTCACGCTGTTTGGGTGCATTTAGCGTAAAGAATCGCTCCTGCAGATGTACTTTGATTTATGTGAAACCTGTGTGCATCCTTCCATTGACTGTCTTACAATGGAAATAAAATAATACAGTGCATTATTACAGAAAAAAAAAAAAAAAAAAAAAAGAAAGAAAGCACATCATGTCTCGAACCCTGGACCCCCAGTGAGGGAGGTGGGAGCCTTCACCCCTAGCCCACGACGCCTCATGAGAGATTTCTAATTTCATGTGTGAAAGTACTGCAAACAGCGCCCGGCCCTCGCCCCATTGCTGTTGGTTTATGCCTTAGAGGACTCGGACGCTCGCATTTGTAAAGCACGGTGTTTTCCTCCGCCTCCTGCTAGCCTGTTGCCCTTCCCCCATGGGAGCCTGCACAGATCATGCAGTAGACAGGGAGGGAATGCAGGTCATGTGCAATACACAAACGCCCACTGTAGTACTATTTTGCTCACTTACAGTACCGTACTGTAGGTTGCATTTAGCGTAAAGAATCGCTCCTGCAGATGTACTTTGATTTATGTGAAACCTGTGTGCATCCTTCCATTGGATGTACTGTATTGGAGAGAAAAAAATTTTTTTTAAAGTGAATGTCACGGGAACACATTAAAAATAAGGTTGGCACTTCCTTCCCATTGGTGTTGGTTTACAGTATGCCGTAGTGTACTCGGACGCTCATGTAATTGCATTTCAAAGGCACAGTATTTTCCATCGTCTCCCCCCTACCCCCATCGCCCTTCCCCCCTGGGGGCCTGCACAGGGAAGGAAATTCAGGTCCTGTGCAATGCACAAACGCTGAAGATCTACAGTACTGTTTTGCTTAGTTGGTAGCGCCAGAATACACTCATTTCATTCACGCTGTTTGGGTGCATTTAGCGTAAAGAATCGCTCCTGCAGATGTACTTTGATTTATGTGAAACCTGTGTGCATCCTTCCATTGACTGTCTTACAATGGAAATAAAATAATACAGTGCATTATTACAGAAAAAAAAAAAAAAAAAAAAAGAAAGAAAGCACATCATGTCTCGAACCCTGGACCCCCAGTGAGGGAGGTGGGAGCCTTCACCCCTAGCCCACGACGCCTCATGAGAGATTTCTAATTTCATGTGTGAAAGTACTGCAAACAGCGCCCGGCCCTCGCCCCATTGCTGTTGGTTTATGCCTTAGAGGACTCGGACGCTCGCATTTGTAAAGCACGGTGTTTTCCTCCGCCTCCTGCTAGCCTGTTGCCCTTCCCCCATGGGAGCCTGCACAGATCATGCAGTAGACAGGGAGGGAATGCAGGTCATGTGCAATACACAAACGCCCACTGTAGTACTATTTTGCTCACTTACAGTACCGTACTGTAGGTTGCATTTAGCGTAAAGAATCGCTCCTGCAGATGTACTTTGATTTACTGTATGTGAAACCTGTGTGCATCCTTCCATTGGATGTACTGTATTGGAGAGAAAAAAAAAAATGTTAAAGTGAATGTCACGGGAACACATTAAAAATAAGGTTGGCACTTCCTTCCCATTGGTGTTGGTTTACAGTATGCCGTAGTGTACTCGGACGCTCATGTAATTGCATTTCAAAGGCACAGTATTTTCCATCGTCTCCCCCCTACCCCCATCGCCCTTCCCCCCTGGGGGCCTGCACAGGGAAGGAAATTCAGGTCCTGTGCAATGCACAAACGCTGAAGATCTACAGTACTGTTTTGCTTAGTTGGTAGCGCCAGAATACACTCATTTCATTCACGCTGTTTGGGTGCATTTAGCGTAAAGAATCGCTCCTGCAGATGTACTTTGATTTATGTGAAACCTGTGTGCATCCTTCCATTGACTGTCTTACAATGGAAATAAAATAATACAGTGCATTATTACAGAAAAAAAAAAAAAAAAAAAAAGAAAGAAAGCACATCATGTCTCGAACCCTGGACCCCCAGTGAGGGAGGTGGGAGCCTTCACCCCTAGCCCACGACGCCTCATGAGAGATTTCTAATTTCATGTGTGAAAGTACTGCAAACAGCGCCCGGCCCTCGCCCCATTGCTGTTGGTTTATGCCTTAGAGGACTCGGACGCTCGCATTTGTAAAGCACGGTGTTTTCCTCCGCCTCCTGCTAGCCTGTTGCCCTTCCCCCATGGGAGCCTGCACAGATCATGCAGTAGACAGGGAGGGAATGCAGGTCATGTGCAATACACAAACGCCCACTGTAGTACTATTTTGCTCACTTACAGTACCGTACTGTAGGTTACATTTAGCGTAAAGAATCGCTCCTGCAGATGTACTTTGATTTATGTGAAACCTGTGTGCATCCTTCCATTGGATGTACTGTATTGGAGAGAAAAAAAAAATGTTAAAGTGAATGTCACGGGAACACATTAAAAATAAGGTTGGCACTTCCTTCCCATTGGTGTTGGTTTACAGTATGCCGTAGTGTACTCGGACGCTCATGTAATTGCATTTCAAAGGCACAGTATTTTCCATCGTCTCCCCCCTACCCCCATCGCCCTTCCCCCCTGGGGGCCTGCACAGGGAAGGAAATTCAGGTCCTGTGCAATGCACAAACGCTGAAGATCTACAGTACTGTTTTGCTTAGTTGGTAGCGCCAGAATACACTCATTTCATTCACGCTGTTTGGGTGCATTTAGCGTAAAGAATCGCTCCTGCAGATGTACTTTGATTTATGTGAAACCTGTGTGCATCCTTCCATTGACTGTCTTACAATGGAAATAAAATAATACAGTGCATTATTACAGAAAAAAAAAAAAAAAAAAAAAGAAAGAAAGCACATCATGTCTCGAACCCTGGACCCCCAGTGAGGGAGGTGGGAGCCTTCACCCCTAGCCCACGACGCCTCATGAGAGATTTCTAATTTCATGTGTGAAAGTACTGCAAACAGCGCCCGGCCCTCGCCCCATTGCTGTTGGTTTATGCCTTAGAGGACTCGGACGCTCGCATTTGTAAAGCACGGTGTTTTCCTCCGCCTCCTGCTAGCCTGTTGCCCTTCCCCCATGGGAGCCTGCACAGATCATGCAGTAGACAGGGAGGGAATGCAGGTCATGTGCAATACACAAACGCCCACTGTAGTACTATTTTGCTCACTTACAGTACCGTACTGTAGGTTGCATTTAGCGTAAAGAATCGCTCCTGCAGATGTACTTTGATTTATGTGAAACCTGTGTGCATCCTTCCATTGGATGTACTGTATTGGAGAGAAAAAAAAAATGTTAAAGTGAATGTCACGGGAACACATTAAAAATAAGGTTGGCACTTCCTTCCCATTGGTGTTGGTTTACAGTATGCCGTAGTGTACTCGGACGCTCATGTAATTGCATTTCAAAGGCACAGTATTTTCCATCGTCTCCCCCCTACCCCCATCGCCCTTCCCCCCTGGGGGCCTGCACAGGGAAGGAAATTCAGGTCCTGTGCAATGCACAAACGCTGAAGATCTACAGTACTGTTTTGCTTAGTTGGTAGCGCCAGAATACACTCATTTCATTCACGCTGTTTGGGTGCATTTAGCGTAAAGAATCGCTCCTGCAGATGTACTTTGATTTATGTGAAACCTGTGTGCATCCTTCCATTGACTGTCTTACAATGGAAATAAAATAATACAGTGCATTATTACAGAAAAAAAAAAAAAAAAGAAAGAAAGCACATCATGTCTCGAACCCTGGACCCCCAGTGAGGGAGGTGGGAGCCTTCACCCCTAGCCCACGACGCCTCATGAGAGATTTCTAATTTCATGTGTGAAAGTACTGCAAACAGCGCCCGGCCCTCGCCCCATTGCTGTTGGTTTATGCCTTAGAGGACTCGGACGCTCGCATTTGTAAAGCACGGTGTTTTCCTCCGCCTCCTGCTAGTCCTCCATTCCCATTATGCATTAGCGAACTCAGACGCTCATATATTTTATATTTTAAAAAGCACGGTGTTTATACATTGTACTGTACATTATTCCTTTTACACAATTACTGTAGTTGCGTCTCCATACACATACAGTACTGTACTCCATACTTTTTCCACCGCTTCCCGTTACGCCTACAGTATTGCCAGAGCTGTAGATCAATCCGCCGCTATACTGTACGATCGAAAGTACTGGATTAGTGGAGCATTAGCCACACAGTGGTGGAGATGTGTAATGCATGATGAGTATCTAGATCGTCTCAACGCGCCTGCCTGTGATTAAACTCAGCTATCGCCTTAGCGTGGCTAAACGCCCGTCTCGGCGGAGAAACAGTCAAGATAAAGTTGGCTACATCTGTAGGTGACAATAGTGACAGTAATGATGGTTGTGTTGGTGATAATAGTGATAGTAATGATGGAGGTGTAGGTGATAATAGTGACAGTAATGATGGAGGTGTAGGTGACAAAAGTGACAGTAATGATGGTTGTGTTGGTGATAATAGTGGTGGTAATGATGGTGGTGTTGGTGATAATAGTGATGGTAATGGTGGAGGTGTTGGTGATAATAGTGACAGTAATGATGGAGGTGTATGTGTTAGTGACAGTAATGATGGTGGTGTTGGTGATAATAGTGACAGTAATGATATAGGTGTTGGTGATAATAGTGATAGTAATGATGGAGGTGTTGGTGATAATAGTGACAGTAATTATGGAGGTGTTGGTGATAATAGTGACAGTAAAGATGGAGGAGTTGGTGATAATAGTGACAGTAATGATGGAGGTGTTGGTGATAATAGTGACAGTAATGATATAGGAGTTGGTGATAATAGTGACAGTAATGATGGAGGTGTTGGTGATAATAGTGACAGTAATGATGGAGGTGTTGGTGATAGGGGACAGTAATGATGGAGGTGTTGGTGATAATAGTGACAGTAATGATGGAGGTGTAGTTGAAAATAGTGACAGTTATGATGGAGTTGTAGTTGATAATAGTGACAGTTATGATGGAGGTGTAGTTGATAATAGTGACAGTATTGATGGAGGTGTAGGTGATAATAGTGACAGTAATGATGGAGGGGTAGTTGATAATAGTGACAGTAATGATGGAGGTGTAGGTGATAATAGTGTTAGTAATGATGGAGGTGTTGGTGATAATAGTAACAGTAATGATGGAGGGTGTTGGTGATAATAGTGATAGTAATGATGGAGGTGTAGGTGATAATAGTGACAGTAATGATGGAGGTGTAGGTGACAATAGTGACATTAATGATGGTTGTGTTGGTGATAATAGTGGTGGTAATGATGGTAGCATTGGTGATAATAGTGATGGTAATGATGGAGGTGTTGGTGATAATAGTGACAGTAATGATGGAAGTGTATGTGTTAGTGGCAGTAATGATGGAGGTATAGTGACAGTAATGATGGAGGTGTAGGTGATAATAGTGACAGTAATGATGGAGGTGTAGGTAATAGTGACAGTAATGATGGAGGTGTAGGTGACAATAGTGAAAGTAATGATGGTTGTGTTGGTGATAATAGTGATAGTAATGATGGAGGTGTAGGTGATAATAGTGACAGTAATGATGGAGGTGTCGGTGATAATAGTGACTGTAATGATGGAGGTGTTGGTGATAATAGTGACAGTAATGATGGAGGTGTTGGTGATAATAGTGACAGTAATGATGGAGGTGTAGGTAATAATAGTGACAGTAATGATGGAGGTGTAGGTGACAATAGTGAAAGTAATGACGGTTGTGTTGGTTATAATAGTGATAGTAATGATGGAGGTGTAGGTGATAATAGTGACAGTAATGATGGAGGTGGTGGTGATAATAGTGACTGTAATGATGGAGGTGTAGGTGATAATAGTGACAGTAATGATGGAGGTGTTGGTGATAATAGTGGTGGTAATGATGGAGGTGTTGGTGATAATAGTGACAGTAATGATGGAGGTGTAGGTGACAGTAATGATGGAGGTGTAGGTGATAATAGTGACAGTAATGATGGAGGTGTAGGTGACAGTAATGATGGAGGTGTAGGTGACAATAGTGACAGTAATGATGGTTGTGTTGGTGATAATAGTGATGGTAATGATGGAGCTGTAGGTGATAATAGTGATAGTAATGATGGAGGGGTAGTTGATAATAGTGACAGTAATGATGGAGGTGTAGGTGACAGTAATGATGGAGGTGTAGGTGACAATAGTGACAGTAATGATGGTTGTGTTGGTGATAATAGTGATAGTAATGATGGAGGTGTAGGTGATAATAGTGACAGTAATGATGGAGGTGTAGGTGACAAAAGTGACAGTAATGATGGTTGTGTTGGTGATAATAGTGGTGGTAATGATGGTGGTGTTGGTGATAATAGTGATGGTAATGGTGGAGGTGTTGGTGATAATAGTGACAGTAATGATGGAGGTGTATGTGTTAGTGACAGTAATGATGGTGGTGTTGGTGATAATAGTGACAGTAATGATATAGGTGTTGGTGATAATAGTGATAGTAATGATGGAGGTGTTGGTGATAATAGTGACAGTAATTATGGAGGTGTTGGTGATAATAGTGACAGTAAAGATGGAGGAGTTGGTGATAATAGTGACAGTAATGATGGAGGTGTTGGTGATAATAGTGACAGTAATGATATAGGAGTTGGTGATAATAGTGACAGTAATGATGGAGGTGTTGGTGATAATAGTGACAGTAATGATGGAGGTGTTGGTGATAGGGGACAGTAATGATGGAGGTGTTGGTGATAATAGTGACAGTAATGATGGAGGTGTAGTTGAAAATAGTGACAGTTATGATGGAGTTGTAGTTGATAATAGTGACAGTTATGATGGAGGTGTAGTTGATAATAGTGACAGTATTGATGGAGGTGTAGGTGATAATAGTGACAGTAATGATGGAGGGGTAGTTGATAATAGTGACAGTAATGATGGAGGTGTAGGTGATAATAGTGTTAGTAATGATGGAGGTGTTGGTGATAATAGTAACAGTAATGATGGAGGGTGTTGGTGATAATAGTGATAGTAATGATGGAGGTGTAGGTGATAATAGTGACAGTAATGATGGAGGTGTAGGTGACAATAGTGACATTAATGATGGTTGTGTTGGTGATAATAGTGGTGGTAATGATGGTAGCATTGGTGATAATAGTGATGGTAATGATGGAGGTGTTGGTGATAATAGTGACAGTAATGATGGAAGTGTATGTGTTAGTGGCAGTAATGATGGAGGTATAGTGACAGTAATGATGGAGGTGTAGGTGATAATAGTGACAGTAATGATGGAGGTGTAGGTAATAATAGTGACAGTAATGATGGAGGTGTAGGTGACAATAGTGAAAGTAATGATGGTTGTGTTGGTGATAATAGTGATAGTAATGATGGAGGTGTAGGTGATAATAGTGACAGTAATGATGGAGGTGTCGGTGATAATAGTGACTGTAATGATGGAGGTGTTGGTGATAATAGTGACAGTAATGATGGAGGTGTTGGTGATAATAGTGACAGTAATGATGGAGGTGTAGGTAATAATAGTGACAGTAATGATGGAGGTGTAGGTGACAATAGTGAAAGTAATGACGGTTGTGTTGGTTATAATAGTGATAGTAATGATGGAGGTGTAGGTGATAATAGTGACAGTAATGATGGAGGTGGTGGTGATAATAGTGACTGTAATGATGGAGGTGTAGGTGATAATAGTGACAGTAATGATGGAGGTGTTGGTGATAATAGTGGTGGTAATGATGGAGGTGTTGGTGATAATAGTGACAGTAATGATGGAGGTGTAGGTGACAGTAATGATGGAGGTGTAGGTGATAATAGTGACAGTAATGATGGAGGTGTAGGTGACAGTAATGATGGAGGTGTAGGTGACAATAGTGACAGTAATGATGGTTGTGTTGGTGATAATAGTGATGGTAATGATGGAGCTGTAGGTGATAATAGTGATAGTAATGATGGAGGGGTAGTTGATAATAGTGACAGTAATGATGGAGGTGTAGGTGATAATAGTGTTAGTAATGATGGAGGTGTTGGTGATAATAGTAACAGTAATGATGGAGGGTGTTGGTGATAATAGTGATAGTAATGATGGAGGTGTAGGTGATAATAGTGACAGTAATGATGGAGGTGTAGGTGACAATAGTGACATTAATGATGGTTGTGTTGGTGATAATAGTGCTGGTAATGATGGTGGCGTTGGTGATAATAGTGATGGTAATGATGGAGGTGTTGGTGATAATAGTGACAGTAATGATAGAGGTGTTGGTGTTAATAGTGACAGTAATGATGGAGGTGTTGGTGATAATAGTGACAGTAATGATGGAGGTGTATGTGTTAGTGACAGTAATGATGGTGGTGTTGGTGATAATAGTGACAGTAATGATATAGGTGTTGGTGATAATAGTGATAATAATGATGGAGGTGTTGGTGATAATAGTGACAGTAATGATGGAGGTGTATGTGTTAGTGACAGTAATGATGGTGGTGTTGGTGATAATAGTGACAGTAATGATATAGGTGTTGGTGATAATAGTGATAATAATGATGGAGGTGTTGGTGATAATAGTGACAGTAATGATGGAGGTGTTGGTGATAATAGTGACAGTAAAGATGGAGGAGTTGGTGATAATAGTGACAGTAATGATGGAGGTGTTGGTGATAATAGTGACAGTAATGATATAGGTGTTGGTGATAATAGTGATAGTAATGATAGAGGTGTTGGTGATAATAGTGACAGTAATGATTGAGGAGTTGGTGATAATAGTGACAGTAATGATGGAGGTGTTGGTGATAATAGTGACAGTAATGATGGAGGTGTTGGTGATAAGTGACAGTAATGATGGAGGTGTTGGTGATAATAGTGACAGTAATGATGGAGGTGTAGTTGAAAATAGTGACAGTTATGATGGAGGTGTAGTTGATAATAGTGACAGTATTGATGGAGGTGTAGGTGATAATAGTGACAGTAATGATGGAGTAGTAGTTGATAATAGTGACAGTAATGATGGAGTTGTAGGTGATGATAGTGTTAGTAATGATGGAGGTGTTGCTGATAATAATGACAGTAATGATGGAGGGTGTTGGTGATAATAGTGACAGTAATGATGGAAGTGTATGTGTTAGTGACAGTATTGATGGAGGTATAGTGACAGTAATGATGGAGGTGTAGGTGATAATAGTGACAGTAATGATGGAGGTGTAGGTAATAATAGTGACAGTAATGATGGAGGTGTAGGTGACAATAGTGAAAGTAATGATGGTTGTGTTGGTGATAATAGTGATAGTAATGATGGAGGTGTAGGTGATAATAGTGACAGTAATGATGGAGGTGTTGGTGATAATAGTGACTGTAATGATGGAGGTGTTGGTGATAATAGTGACAGTAATGATGGAGGTGTTGGTGATAATAGTGGTGGTAATGATGGAGGTGTTGGTGATAATAGTGACAGTAATGATGGAGGTGTAGGTGACAGTAATGATGGAGGTGTAGGTGATAATAGTGACAGTAATGATGGAGGTGTAGGTGACAGTAATGATGGAGGTGTAGGTGACAATAGTGACAGTAATGATAGTTGTGTTGGTGATAATAGTGATAGTAATGATGGAGGTGTAGGTGATAATAGTGACAGTAATGATGGAGGTGTAGGTGACAATAGTGACAGTAATGATGGAGGTGTTGGTGATAATAGTGACAGTAAAGATGGAGGAGTTGGTGATAATAGTGACAGTAATGATGGAGGTGTTGGTGATAATAGTGACAGTAATGATATAGGTGTTGGTGATAATAGTGATAGTAATGATAGAGGTGTTGGTGATAATAGTGACAGTAATGATTGAGGAGTTGGTGATAATAGTGACAGTAATGATGGAGGTGTTGGTGATAATAGTTACAGTAATGATGGAGGTGTTGGTGATAAGTGACAGTAATGATGGAGGTGTTGGTGATAATAGTGACAGTAATGATGGAGGTGTAGTTGAAAATAGTGACAGTTATGATGGAGGTGTAGTTGATAATAGTGACAGTATTGATGGAGGTGTAGGTGATAATAGTGACAGTAATGATGGAGTAGTAGTTGATAATAGTGACAGTAATGATGGACTTGTAGGTGATGATAGTGTTAGTAATGATGGAGGTGTTGCTGATAATAATGACAGTAATGACGGAGGGTGTTGGTGATAATAGTGACAGTAATGATGGAAGTGTATGTGTTAGTGACAGTATTGATGGAGGTATAGTGACAGTGATGATGGAGGTGTAGGTGATAATAGTGACAGTAATGATGGAGGTGTAGGTAATAATAGTGACAGTAATGATGGAGGTGTAGGTGACAATAGTGAAAGTAATGATGGTTGTGTTGGTGATAATAGTGATAGTAATGATGGAGGTGTAGGTGATAATAGTGACAGTAATGATGGAGGTGTTGGTGATAATAGTGACTGTAATGATGGAGGTGTTGGCGATAATAGTGACAGTAATGATGGAGGTGTTGGTGATAATAGTGGTGGTAATGATGGAGGTGTTGGTGATAATAGTGACAGTAATGATGGAGGTGTAGGTGACAGTAATGATGGAGGTGTAGGTGATAATAGTGACAGTAATGATGGAGGTGTAGGTGACAGTAATGATGGAGGTGTAGGTGACAATAGTGACAGTAATGATAGTTGTGTTGGTGATAATAGTGATAGTAATGATGGAGGTGTAGGTGATAATAGTGACAGTAATGATGGAGGTGTAGGTGACAATAGTGACAGTAATGATGGTTGTGTTGGTGATAATAGTGGTGGTAATGATGGTGGCGTTGGTGATAATAGTGATATAATGATGGAGGTGTTGGTGATAATAGTGACAGTAATGATAGAGGTGTTGGTGTTAATAGTGACAGTAATGATGGAGGTGTTGGTGATAATAGTGACAGTAATAATGGAGGTGTATGTGTTAGTGACAGTAATGATGGTGGTGTTGGTGATAATAGTGACAGTAATGATATAGGTGTTGTTGATAATAGTGATAGTAATGATGGAGGTGTTGGTGATAATAGTGACAGTAATTATGGAGGTGTTGGTGATAATAGTGACAGTAAAGATGGAGGAGTTGGTGATAATAGTGACAGTAATGATGGAGGTGTTAGTGATAATAGTGACAGTAATTATATATGTGTTGGTGATAATAGTGATAGTAATGATGGAGGTGTTGGTGATAATAGTGACAGTAATGATGGAGGAGTTGGTGATAATAGTGACAGTAATGATGGAGGTGTTGGTGATAATAGTGACAGTAATGATGGAGGTGTTGGTGATAATAGAGACAGTAATGATGGAGGTGTAGGTGATAATAGTGACAGTAATGATGAAGGTGTAGGCAATAATAGTGACAGTAATGATGGAGGTGTTGGTGATAGGCGACAGTAATGATGGAGGTGTTGGTGATAATAGTGACAGTAATGATGGAGGTTTAGTTGAAAATAGTGACAGTTATGATGGAGGTGTAGTTGATAATAGTGACAGTATTGATGGAGGTGTAGGTGATAATAGTGACAGTAATGATGGAGGAGTAGTTGATAATAGTGACAGTAATGATGGAGGTGTAGGTGATAATAGTGTTAGTAATGATGGAGGTGTTGCTGATAATAATGACAGTAATGATGGAGGGTGTTGGTGATAATAGTGACAGTAATGATGGAAGTGTATGTGTTAGTGGCAGTAATGATGGAGGTATAGTGACAGTAATGATGGAGGTGTAGGTGATAATAGTGACAGTAATGATGGAGGTGTAGGTAATAATAGTGACAGTAATGATGGAGGTGTAGGTGACAATAGTGAAAGTAATGATGGTTGTGTTGGTGATAATAGTGATAGTAATGATGGAGGTGTTGGTGATAATAGTGACTGTAATGATGGAGGTGTTGGTGATAATAGTGACAGTAATGATGGAGGTGTTGGTGATAATAGTGACAGTAATGATGGAGGTGTTGGTGATAATAGTGGTGGTAATGATGGAGGTGTTGGTGATAATAGTGACAGTAATGATGGAGGTGTAGGTGACAGTAATGATGGAGGTGTAGGTGATAATAGTGACAGTAATGATGGAGTTGTAGGTGACAGTAATGATGGAGGTGTAGGTGACAATAGTGACAGTAATGATGGTTGTGTTGGTGATAATAGTGATGGTAATGATGGAGGTGTAGGTGATAATAGTGACAGTAATGATGGAGGTGTAGGTGACAATAGTGACATTAATGATGGTTGTGTTGGTGATAATAGTGGTGGTAATGATGGTGGCGTTGGTGATAATAGTGATGGTAATGATGGAGGTGTTGGTGATAATAGTGACAGTAATGATAGAGGTGTTGGTGTTAATAGTGACAGTAATGATGGAGGAGTTGGTGATAATAGTGACAGTAATGATGGAGGTGTATGTGTTAGTGACAGTAATGATGGTGGTGTTGGTGATAATAGTGACAGTAATGATATAGGTGTTGGTGATAATAGTGATAGTAATGATGGAGGTGTTGGTGATAATAGTGACAGTAATGATGGAGGTGTTGGTGATAATAGTGACAGTAAAGATGGAGGAGTTGGTGATAATAGTGACAGTAATGATGGAGGTGTTGGTGATAATAGTGACAGTAATGATATAGGTGTTGGTGATAATAGTGATAGTAATGATGGAGGTGTTGGTGATAATAGTGACAGTAATGATGGAGGAGTTGGTGATAATAGTGACAGTAATGATGGAGGTGTTGGTGATAATAGTGACAGTAATGATGGAGGTGTTGGTGATAGGTGACAGTAATGATGGAGGTGTTGGTGATAATAGTGACAGTAATGATGGAGGTGTAGTTGAAAATAGTGACAGTTATGATGGAGGTGTAGTTGATAATAGTGACAGTATTGATGGAGGTGTAGGTGATAATAGTGACAGTAATGATGGAGGAGTAGTTGATAATAGTGACAGTAATGATGGAGGTGTAGGTGATAATAGTGTTAGTAATGATGGAGGTGTTGCTGATAATAATGACAGTAATGATGGAGGGTGTTGGTGATAATAGTGACAGTAATGATGGAAGTGTATGTGTTAGTGGCAGTAATGATGGAGGTATAGTGACAGTAATGATGGAGGTGTAGGTGATAATAGTGACAGTAATGATGGAGGTGTAGTTAATAATAGTGACAGTAATGATGGACGTGTAGGTGACAATAGTGAAAGTAATGATGGTTGTGTTGGTGATAATAATGACAGTAATGATGGAGGTGTTGGTGATAATAGAGACAGTAATGATGGAGGTGTAGGTGATAATAGTGACAGTAATGATGAAGGTGTTGGTGATAATAGTGATAATAATGATGGAGGTGTTGGTGATAATAGTGACAGTAATGATGGAGGTGTTGGTGATAATAGTGACAGTAAAGATGGAGGAGTTGGTGATAATAGTGACAGTAATGATATAGGTGTTGGTGATAATAGTGATAGTAATGATAGAGGTGTTGGTGATAATAGTGACAGTAATGATTGAGGAGTTGGTGATAATAGTGACAGTAATGATGGAGGTGTTGGTGATAATAGTGACAGTAATGATGGAGGTGTTGGTGATAAGTGACAGTAATGATGGAGGTGTTGGTGATAATAGTGACAGTAATGATGGAGGTGTAGTTGAAAATAGTGACAGTTATGATGGAGGTGTAGTTGATAATAGTGACAGTATTGATGGAGGTGTAGGTGATAATAGTGACAGTAATGATGGAGTAGTAGTTGATAATAGTGACAGTAATGATGGAGTTGTAGGTGATGATAGTGTTAGTAATGATGGAGGTGTTGCTGATAATAATGACAGTAATGATGGAGGGTGTTGGTGATAATAGTGACAGTAATGATGGAAGTGTATGTGTTAGTGACAGTATTGATGGAGGTATAGTGACAGTAATGATGGAGGTGTAGGTGATAATAGTGACAGTAATGATGGAGGTGTAGGTAATAATAGTGACAGTAATGATGGAGGTGTAGGTGACAATAGTGAAAGTAATGATGGTTGTGTTGGTGATAATAGTGATAGTAATGATGGAGGTGTAGGTGATAATAGTGACAGTAATGATGGAGGTGTTGGTGATAATAGTGACTGTAATGATGGAGGTGTTGGTGATAATAGTGACAGTAATGATGGAGGTGTTGGTGATAATAGTGACTGTAATGATGGAGGTGTTGGTGATAATAGTGACAGTAATGATGGAGGTGTTGGTGATAATAGTGACAGTAATGATGGAGGTGTTGGTGATAATAGTGGTGGTAATGATGGAGGTGTTGGTGATAATAGTGACAGTAATGATGGAGGTGTAGGTGACAGTAATGATGGAGGTGTAGGTGATAATAGTGACAGTAATGATGGAGTTGTAGGTGACAGTAATGATGGAGGTGTAGGTGACAATAGTGACAGTAATGATGGTTGTGTTGGTGATAATAGTGATGGTAATGATGGAGGTGTAGGTGATAATAGTGACAGTAATGATGGAGGTGTTGGTGACAATAGTGACATTAATGATGGTTGTGTTGGTGATAATAGTGGTGGTAATGATGGTGGCGTTGGTGATAATAGTGATGGTAATGATGGAGGTGTTGGTGATAATAGTGACAGTAATGATAGAGGTGTTGGTGTTAATAGTGACAGTAATGATGGAGGAGTTGGTGATAATAGTGACAGTAATGATGGAGGTGTATGTGTTAGTGACAGTAATGATGGTGGTGTTGGTGATAATAGTGACAGTAATGATATAGGTGTTGGTGATAATAGTGATAGTAATGATGGAGGTGTTGGTGATAATAGTGACAGTAATGATGGAGGTGTTGGTGATAATAGTGACAGTAAAGATGGAGGAGTTGGTGATAATAGTGACAGTAATGATGGAGGTGTTGGTGATAATAGTGACAGTAATGATATAGGTGTTGGTGATAATAGTGATAGTAATGATGGAGGTGTTGGTGATAATAGTGACAGTAATGATGGAGGAGTTGGTGATAATAGTGACAGTAATGATGGAGGTGTTGGTGATAATAGTGACAGTAATGATGGAGGTGTTGGTGATAGGTGACAGTAATGATGGAGGTGTTGGTGATAATAGTGACAGTAATGATGGAGGTGTAGTTGAAAATAGTGACAGTTATGATGGAGGTGTAGTTGATAATAGTGACAGTATTGATGGAGGTGTAGGTGATAATAGTGACAGTAATGATGGAGGAGTAGTTGATAATAGTGACAGTAATGATGGAGGTGTAGGTGATAATAGTGTTAGTAATGATGGAGGTGTTGCTGATAATAATGACAGTAATGATGGAGGGTGTTGGTGATAATAGTGACAGTAATGATGGAAGTGTATGTGTTAGTGGCAGTAATGATGGAGGTATAGTGACAGTAATGATGGAGGTGTAGGTGATAATAGTGACAGTAATGATGGAGGTGTAGTTAATAATAGTGACAGTAATGATGGACGTGTAGGTGACAATAGTGAAAGTAATGATGGTTGTGTTGGTGATAATAATGACAGTAATGATGGAGGTGTTGGTGATAATAGAGACAGTAATGATGGAGGTGTAGGTGATAATAGTGACAGTAATGATGAAGGTGTTGGTGATAATAGTGATAATAATGATGGAGGTGTTGGTGATAATAGTGACAGTAATGATGGAGGTGTTGGTGATAATAGTGACAGTAAAGATGGAGGAGTTGGTGATAATAGTGACAGTAATGATGGAGGTGTTGGTGATAATAGTGACAGTAATGATATAGGTGTTGGTGATAATAGTGATAGTAATGATAGAGGTGTTGGTGATAATAGTGACAGTAATGATTGAGGAGTTGGTGATAATAGTGACAGTAATGATGGAGGTGTTGGTGATAATAGTGACAGTAATGATGGAGGTGTTGGTGATAAGTGACAGTAATGATGGAGGTGTTGGTGATAATAGTGACAGTAATGATGGAGGTGTAGTTGAAAATAGTGACAGTTATGATGGAGGTGTAGTTGATAATAGTGACAGTATTGATGGAGGTGTAGGTGATAATAGTGACAGTAATGATGGAGTAGTAGTTGATAATAGTGACAGTAATGATGGAGTTGTAGGTGATGATAGTGTTAGTAATGATGGAGGTGTTGCTGATAATAATGACAGTAATGATGGAGGGTGTTGGTGATAATAGTGACAGTAATGATGGAAGTGTATGTGTTAGTGACAGTATTGATGGAGGTATAGTGACAGTAATGATGGAGGTGTAGGTGATAATAGTGACAGTAATGATGGAGGTGTAGGTAATAATAGTGACAGTAATGATGGAGGTGTAGGTGACAATAGTGAAAGTAATGATGGTTGTGTTGGTGATAATAGTGATAGTAATGATGGAGGTGTAGGTGATAATAGTGACAGTAATGATGGAGGTGTTGGTGATAATAGTGACTGTAATGATGGAGGTGTTGGTGATAATAGTGACAGTAATGATGGAGGTGTTGGTGATAATAGTGGTGGTAATGATGGAGGTGTTGGTGATAATAGTGACAGTAATGATGGAGGTGTAGGTGACAGTAATGATGGAGGTGTAGGTGATAATAGTGACAGTAATGATGGAGGTGTAGGTGACAGTAATGATGGAGGTGTAGGTGACAATAGTGACAGTAATGATAGTTGTGTTGGTGATAATAGTGATAGTAATGATGGAGGTGTAGGTGATAATAGTGACAGTAATGATGGAGGTGTAGGTGACAATAGTGACAGTAATGATGGTTGTGTTGGTGATAATAGTGGTGGTAATGATGGTGGCGTTGGTGATAATAGTGATATAATGATGGAGGTGTTGGTGATAATAGTGACAGTAATGATAGAGGTGTTGGTGTTAATAGTGACAGTAATGATGGAGGTGTTGGTGATAATAGTGACAGTAATAATGGAGGTGTATGTGTTAGTGACAGTAATGATGGAGGTGTTGGTGATAATAGTGACAGTAATTATATAGGTGTTGGTGATAATAGTGATAGTAATGATGGAGGTGTTGGTGATAATAGTGACAGTAATGATGGAGGAGTTGGTGATAATAGTGACAGTAATGATGGAGGTGTTGGTGATAATAGTGACAGTAATGATGGAGGTGTTGGTGATAATAGAGACAGTAATGATGGAGGTGTAGGTGATAATAGTGACAGTAATGATGAAGGTGTAGGCAATAATAGTGACAGTAATGATGGAGGTGTTGGTGATAGGCGACAGTAATGATGGAGGTGTTGGTGATAATAGTGACAGTAATGATGGAGGTTTAGTTGAAAATAGTGACAGTTATGATGGAGGTGTAGTTGATAATAGTGACAGTATTGATGGAGGTGTAGGTGATAATAGTGACAGTAATGATGGAGGAGTAGTTGATAATAGTGACAGTAATGATGGAGGTGTAGGTGATAATAGTGTTAGTAATGATGGAGGTGTTGCTGATAATAATGACAGTAATGATGGAGGGTGTTGGTGATAATAGTGACAGTAATGATGGAAGTGTATGTGTTAGTGGCAGTAATGATGGAGGTATAGTGACAGTAATGATGGAGGTGTAGGTGATAATAGTGACAGTAATGATGGAGGTGTAGGTAATAATAGTGACAGTAATGATGGAGGTGTAGGTGACAATAGTGAAAGTAATGATGGTTGTGTTGGTGATAATAGTGATAGTAATGATGGAGGTGTTGGTGATAATAGTGACTGTAATGATGGAGGTGTTGGTGATAATAGTGACAGTAATGATGGAGGTGTTGGTGATAATAGTGACAGTAATGATGGAGGTGTTGGTGATAATAGTGGTGGTAATGATGGAGGTGTTGGTGATAATAGTGACAGTAATGATGGAGGTGTAGGTGACAGTAATGATGGAGGTGTAGGTGATAATAGTGACAGTAATGATGGAGGTGTAGGTGACAGTAATGATGGAGGTGTAGGTGACAATAGTGACAGTAATGATGGTTGTGTTGGTGATAATAGTGATGGTAATGATGGAGGTGTAGGTGATAATAGTGACAGTAATGATGGAGGTGTAGGTGACAATAGTGACATTAATGATGGTTGTGTTGGTGATAATAGTGGTGGTAATGATGGTGGCGTTGGTGATAATAGTGATGGTAATGATGGAGGTGTTGGTGATAATAGTGACAGTAATGATAGAGGTGTTGGTGTTAATAGTGACAGTAATGATGGAGGAGTTGGTGATAATAGTGACAGTAATGATGGAAGTGTATGTGTTAGTGACAGTAATGATGGTGGTGTTGGTGATAATAGTGACAGTAATGATATAGGTGTTGGTGATAATAGTGATAGTAATGATGGAGGTGTTGGTGATAATAGTGACAGTAATTATGGAGGTGTTGGTGATAATAGTGACAGTAAAGATGGAGGAGTTGGTGATAATAGTGACAGTAATGATGGAGGTGTTGGTGATAATAGTGACAGTAATGATATAGGTGTTGGTGATAATAGTGATAGTAATGATGGAGGTGTTGGTGATAATAGTGACAGTAATGATGGAGGAGTTGGTGATAATAGTGACAGTAATGATGGAGGTGTTGGTGATAATAGTGACAGTAATGATGGAGGTGTTGGTGATAGGTGACAGTAATGATGGAGGTGTTGGTGATAATAGTGACAGTAATGATGGAGGTGTAGTTGAAAATAGTGACAGTTATGATGGAGGTGTAGTTGATAATAGTGACAGTATTGATGGAGGTGTAGGTGATAATAGTGACAGTAATGATGGAGGAGTAGTTGATAATAGTGACAGTAATGATGGAGGTGTAGGTGATAATAGTGTTAGTAATGATGGAGGTGTTGCTGATAATAATGACAGTAATGATGGAGGGTGTTGGTGATAATAGTGACAGTAATGATGGAAGTGTATGTGTTAGTGACAGTAATGATGGAGGTATAGTGACAGTAATGATGGAGGTGTAGGTGATAATAGTGACAGTAATGATGGAGGTGTAGTTAATAATAGTGACAGTAATGATGGACGTGTAGGTGACAATAGTGAAAGTAATGATGGTTGTGTTGGTGATAATAATGACAGTAATGATGGAGGTGTTGGTGATAATAGAGACAGTAATGATGGAGGTGTAGGTGATAATAGTGACAGTAATGATGAAGGTGTAGGCAATAATAGTGACAGTAATGATGGAGGTGTTGGTGATAATAGTGACAGTAATGAAGGGGGTATAGGTGATAATAGTGACAGTAATGATGGAGGTGTTGGTGATAATAGTGACAGTAATGATGGAGGTGTAGGTGATAATAGTGGTGGTAATGATGGAGGTGTTGGTGATAATAGTGACAGTAATGATAGAGGTGTTGGTGATAATAGTGACAATAATGAAGGAGGTGTTGGTGATAATAATGACAGTAATGATGGAGGTGTAGTTGATAATAGTGACTGTAATGATGGAGGTGTTGGTGATAATAGTGGTGGTAATGATGGAGGTGTAGGTGATAATAGTGACGGTAATGATGGAGGTGCAGGTGATAATAGTGACAGTAATGATGAGGTGTTGGTGATAATAGTAGTGGTAAGGATGGAGGTGTTGGTGATAATAGTGACAGTAAAGATGGAGGTGTAGGTGATAATAGTGACAGTAATGATGGTTGTGTTGGTGATAATAGTGACAGTAATGATGGAGGTGTAGGTGATAATAGTGACAGTGATGATGGAGGTGTAGGTGACAATAGTGGTGGTAATGATGGAGGTGTAGTTGATAATAGTGGTGGTAATGATGGAGGTGTTGGTGATAATAGTGACAGTAATGATAGAGGTGTAGGTGACAGTAATGATGGAGGTGTAGGTGATAATAGTGACAGTAATGATGGAGGTGTAGGTGACAGTAATGATGGAGGTGTAGGTAACAATAGTGACAGTAATGATGGTTGTGTTGGTGATAATAGTGATAGTAATGATGGAGGTGTTGGTGATAATAGTGACAGTAATGATATAGGTGTTGGTGATAATAGTGATAGTAATGATAGAGGTGTTGGTGATAATAGTGACAGTAATGATTGAGGAGTTGGTGATAATAGTGACAGTAATGATGGAGGTGTTGGTGATAATAGTGACAGTAATGATGGAGGTGTTGGTGATAAGTGACAGTAATGATGGAGGTGTTGGTGATAATAGTGACAGTAATGATGGAGGTGTAGTTGAAAATAGTGACAGTTATGATGGAGGTGTAGTTGATAATAGTGACAGTATTGATGGAGGTGTAGGTGATAATAGTGACAGTAATGATGGAGGAGTAGTTGATAATAG
Organism: Pseudophryne corroboree; assembly: GCF_028390025.1. Lineage (NCBI taxonomy): Eukaryota > Metazoa > Chordata > Amphibia > Anura > Myobatrachidae > Pseudophryne > Pseudophryne corroboree. The sequence continues at coordinate 1,291,562 of NW_026967602.1, forward strand.
TGACAGTAATGATGGAGGTGTAGGTGATGATAGTGTTAGTAATGATGGAGGTGTTGCTGATAATAATGACAGTAATGATGGAGGGTGTTGGTGATAATAGTGACAGTAATGATGGAGGCGTTGGTGATAATAGTGGTGGTAATGATGGAGGTGTTGGTGATAATAGTGACAGTAATGATGGAGGTGTAGGTGACAGTAATGTTGGAGGTGTAGGTGATAATAGTGACAGTAATGATGGAGGTGTAGGTGACAGTAATGATGGAGGTGTAGGTGACAATAGTGACAGTAATGATGGTTGTGTTGGTGATAATAGTGTTAGTAATGATGGAGGTGTAGGTGATAATAGTGACAGTAATGATGGAGGTGTAGGTGACAATAGTGACAGTAATGATGGTTGTGTTGGTGATAATAGTGGTGGTAATGATGGTGGCGTTGGTGATAATAGTGATATAATGATGGAGGTGTTGGTGATAATAGTGACAGTAATGATAGAGGTGTTGGTGTTAATAGTGACAGTAATGATGGAGGTGTTGGTGATAATAGTGACAGTAATGATGGAGGTGTATGTGTTAGTGACAGTAATGATGGTGGTGTTGGTGATAATAGTGACAGTAATGATATAGGTGTTGGTGATAATAGTGATAGTAATGATGGAGGTGTTGGTGATAATAGTGACAGTAATGATGGAGGAGTTGGTGATAATAGTGACAGTAATGATGGAGGTGTTGGTGATAATAGTGACAGTAATGATGGAGGTGTTGGTGATAATAGAGACAGTAATGATGGAGGTGTAGGTGATAATAGTGACAGTAATGATGAAGGTGTAGGCAATAATAGTGACAGTAATGATGGAGGTGTTGGTGATAATAGAGACAGTAATGATGGAGGTGTTGGTGATAGGTGGTAGTAATGATGGAGGTGTTGGTGATAATAGTGACAGTAATGATGGAGGTGTAGTTGAAAATAGTGACAGTTATGATGGAGGTGTAATTGATAATAGTGACAGTATTGATGGAGGTGTAGGTGATAATAGTGACAGTAATGATGGAAGAGTAGTTGATAATAGTGACAGTAATGATGGAGGTGTAGGTGATAATAGTGTTAGTAATGATGGAGGTGTTGCTGATAATAATGACAGTAATGATGGAGGGTGTTGGTGATAATAGTGACAGTAATGATGGAAGTGTATGTGTTAGTGGCAGTAATGATGGAGGTATAGTGACAGTAATGATGGAGGTGTAGGTGATAATAGTGACAGTAATGATGGAGGTGTAGGTAATAATAGTGACAGTAATAATGGAGGTGTAGGTGACAATAGTGAAAGTAATGATGGTTGTGTTGGTGATAATAGTGACAGTAATGATGGAGGTGTTGGTGATAATAGAGACAGTAGTGATGGAGGTGTAGGTGATAATAGTGACAGTAACGATGAAGGTGTAGGCAAAAATAGTGACAGTAATGATGGAGGTGTTGGTGATAATAGTGACAGTAATGAAGGGGGTATAGGTGATAATAGTGACAGTAATGATGGAGGTGTTGGTGATAATAGTGACAGTAATGATGGAGGTGTAGGTGATAATAGTGGTGGTAATGATGGTTGTGTTGGTGATAATAGTGGTGGTAATGATGGTGGCGTTGGTGATAATAGTGATGGTAATGATGGAGGTGTTGGTGATAATAGTGACAGTAATGATAGAGGTGTTGATGTTAATAGTGTTAGTAATGATGGAGGTGTTGCTGATAATAATGACAGTAATGATGAAGGGTGTTGGTGATAATAGTGACAGTAATGATGGAAGTGTATGTGTTAGTGACAGTAATGATGGAGGTATAGTGACAGTAATGATGGAGGTGTAGGTGATAATAGTGGTGGTAATGATGGAGGTGTTGGTGATAATAGTGACAGTAATGATAGAGGTGTTGGTGATAATAGTGACAATAATGATGGAGGTGTTGGTGATAATAATGACAGTAATGATGGAGGTGTAGTTGATAATAGTGACTGTAATGATGGAGGTGTAGTTGATAATAGTGACAGTAATGATAGAGGTGTAGGTGACAGTAATGATGGAGGTGTAGGTGATAATAGTGACAGTAATGATGGAGGTGTAGGTGACAGTAATGATGGAGGTGTAGGTGACAATAGTGACAGTAATGATGGTTGTGTTGGTGATAATAGTGATATTAATGATGGAGGTGTAGGTGATAATAGTGACAGTAATGATAGAGGTGTAGGTGACAATAGTGAAAGTAATGATGGTTGTGTTGGTGATAATAGTGATAGTAATGATGGAGGTGTAGGTGATAATAGTGACCGTAATGATGGAGGTGTTGGTGATAATAGTGACTGTAATGATGGAGGTGTTGGTGATAATAGTGACAGTAATGATGGAGGTGTTGGTTATAATAGTGGTGGTAATGATGGAGTTGTTGGTGATAATAGTGACAGTAATGATGGAGGTGTAGGTGACAGTAATGATGGAGGTGTAAGTGATAATAGTGACAGTAATGATGGAGGTGTAGGTGACAGTAATGATGAAAGTGTAGGTGACAATAGTGACAGTAATGATGGTTGTGTTGGTGATAATAGTGGTGGTAATGATGGTGGCGTTGGTGATAATAGTGATGGTAATAATGGAGGTGTTGGTGATAATAGTGACAGTAATGATAGAGGTGTTGGTGTTAATAGTGACAGTAATGATGGAGGTGTTGGTGATAATAGTGACAGTAATGATGGAGGTGTATGTGTTAGTGACAGTAATGATGGTGGTGTTGGTGATAATAGTGACAGTAATGATATAGGTGTTGGTGATAATAGTGATAGTAATGATGGAGGTGTTGGTGATAATAGTGACAGTAATGATGGAGGTGTTGGTGATAATAGTGACAGTAAAGATGGAGGAGTTGGTGATAATAGTGACAGTAATGATGGAGGTGTTGGTGATAATAGTGACAGTAATTATATAGGTGTTGGTGATAATAGTGATAGTAATGATGGAGGTGTTGGTGATAATAGTGACAGTAATGATGGAGGAGTTGGTGATAATAGTGACAGTAATGATGGAGGTGTTGGTGATAATAGTGACAGTAATGATGGAGGTGTTGGTGATAAGTGACAGTAATGATGGAGGTGTTGGTGATAATAGTGACAGAAATGATGGAGGTGTAGTTGAAAATAGTGACAGTAATGATGGAGGTGTAGTTGATAATAGTGACAGTATTGATGGAGGTGTAGGTGATAATAGTGACAGTAATGATGGAGGAGTAGTTGATAATAGTGACAGTAATGATGGAGGTGTAGGTGATAATAGTGTTAGTAATGATGGAGGTGTTGCTGATAATAATGACAGTAATGATGGAGGGTGTTGGTGATAATAGTGACAGTAATGATGGAAGTGTATGTGTTAGTGACAGTAATGATGGAGGTATAGTGACAGTAATGATGGAGGTGAAGGTGATAATAGTGACAGTAATGATGGAGGTGTAGGTAATAATAGTGACAGTAATGATGGAGGTGTAGGTGACAATAGTGAAAGTAATGATGGTTGTGTTGGTGATAATAGTGATAGTAATGATGGAGGTGTAGGTGATAATAGTGACAGTAATGATGGTGGTGTTGGTGATAATAGTGACAGTAATGATGGAGGTGTTGGTGATAATAGTGGTGGTAATGATGGAGGTGTTGGTGATAATATTGACAGTAATGATGGAGGTGTAGGTGACAGTAATGATGGAGGTGTAGGTGATAATAGTGACAGTAATGATGGAGGTGTAGGTGACAGTAATGATGGAGGTGTAGGTGACAATAGTGACAGTAATGATGGTTGTGTTGGTGATAATAGTGATAGTAATGATGGAGGTGTAGGTGATAATAGTGACAGTAATGATGGAGGTGTAGGTGACAATAGTGACAGTAATGATGGTTGTGTTGGTGATAATAGTGGTGGTAATGATGGTGGCGTTGGTGATAATAGTGATGGTAATGATGGAGGTGTTGGTGATAATAGTGACAGTAATGATAGAGGTGTTGGTGTTAATAGTGACAGTAATGATGGAGGTGTTGGTGATAATAGTGACAGTAATGATGGAGGTGTATGTGTTAGTGACAGTAATGATGGTGGTGTTGGTGATAATAGTGACAGTAATGATATAGGTGTTGGTGATAATAGTGATAGTAATGATGGAGGTGTTGGTGATAATAGTGACAGTAATTATGGAGGTGTTGGTGATAATAGTGACAGTAAAGATGGAGGAGTTGGTGATAATAGTGACAGTAATGATGGAGGTGTTGGTGATAATAGTGACAGTAATTATATAGGTGTTGGTGATAATAGTGATAGTAATGATGGAGGTGTTGGTGATAATAGTGACAGTAATGATGGAGGAGTTGGTGATAATAGTGACAGTTATGATGGAGGTGTTGGTGATAATAGTGACAGTAATGATGGAGGTGTTGGTGATAATAGTGACAGTAATGATATAGGTGTTGGTGATAATAGTGATAGTAATGATAGAGGTGTTGGTGATAATAGTGACAGTAATGATTGAGGAGTTGGTGATAATAGTGACAGTAATGATGGAGGTGTTGGTGATAATAGTGACAGTAATGATGGAGGTGTTGGTGATAAGTGACAGTAATGATGGAGGTGTTGGTGATAATAGTGACAGTAATGATGGAGGTGTAGTTGAAAATAGTGACAGTTATGATGGAGGTGTAGTTGATAATAGTGACAGTATTGATGGAGGTGTAGGTGATAATAGTGACAGTAATGATGGAGGAGTAGTTGATAATAGTGACAGTAATGATGGAGGTGTAGGTGATGATAGTGTTAGTAATGATGGAGGTGTTGCTGATAATAATGACAGTAATGATGGAGGGTGTTGGTGATAATAGTGACAGTAATGATGGAGGTGTTGGTGATAATAGTGGTGGTAATGATGGAGGTGTTGGTGATAATAGTGACAGTAATGATGGAGGTGTAGGTGACAGTAATGATGGAGGTGTAGGTGATAATAGTGACAGTAATGATGGAGGTGTAGGTGACAGTAATGATGGAGGTGTAGGTGACAATAGTGACAGTAATGATGGTTGTGTTGGTGATAATAGTGTTAGTAATGATGGAGGTGTAGGTGATAATAGTGACAGTAATGATGGAGGTGTAGGTGACAATAGTGACAGTAATGATGGTTGTGTTGGTGATAATAGTGGTGGTAATGATGGTGGCGTTGGTGATAATAGTGATATAATGATGGAGGTGTTGGTGATAATAGTGACAGTAATGATAGAGGTGTTGGTGTTAATAGTGACAGTAATGATGGAGGTGTTGGTGATAATAGTGACAGTAATGATGGAGGTGTATGTGTTAGTGACAGTAATGATGGTGGTGTTGGTGATAATAGTGACAGTAATGATATAGGTGTTGGTGATAATAGTGATAGTAATGATGGAGGTGTTGGTGATAATAGTGACAGTAATGATGGAGGAGTTGGTGATAATAGTGACAGTAATGATGGAGGTGTTGGTGATAATAGTGACAGTAATGATGGAGGTGTTGGTGATAATAGAGACAGTAATGATGGAGGTGTTGGTGATAATAGTGACAGTAATGATGGAGGTGTTGGTGATAAGTGACAGTAATGATGGAGGTGTTGGTGATAATAGTGACAGTAATGATGGAGGTGTAGTTGAAAATAGTGACAGTTATGATGGAGGTGTAGTTGATAATAGTGACAGTATTGATGGAGGTGTAGGTGATAATAGTGACAGTAATGATGGAGGAGTAGTTGATAATAGTGACAGTAATGATGGAGGTGTAGGTGATGATAGTGTTAGTAATGATGGAGGTGTTGCTGATAATAATGACAGTAATGATGGAGGGTGTTGGTGATAATAGTGACAGTAATGATGGAGGTGTTGGTGATAATAGTGGTGGTAATGATGGAGGTGTTGGTGATAATAGTGACAGTAATGATGGAGGTGTAGGTGACAGTAATGATGGAGGTGTAGGTGATAATAGTGACAGTAATGATGGAGGTGTAGGTGACAGTAATGATGGAGGTGTAGGTGACAATAGTGACAGTAATGATGGTTGTGTTGGTGATAATAGTGTTAGTAATGATGGAGGTGTAGGTGATAATAGTGACAGTAATGATGGAGGTGTAGGTGACAATAGTGACAGTAATGATGGTTGTGTTGGTGATAATAGTGGTGGTAATGATGGTGGCGTTGGTGATAATAGTGATATAATGATGGAGGTGTTGGTGATAATAGTGACAGTAATGATAGAGGTGTTGGTGTTAATAGTGACAGTAATGATGGAGGTGTTGGTGATAATAGTGACAGTAATGATGGAGGTGTATGTGTTAGTGACAGTAATGATGGTGGTGTTGGTGATAATAGTGACAGTAATGATATAGGTGTTGGTGATAATAGTGATAGTAATGATGGAGGTGTTGGTGATAATAGTGACAGTAATGATGAAGGTGTAGGCAATAATAGTGACAGTAATGATGGAGGTGTTGGTGATAATAGAGACAGTAATGATGGAGGTGTTGGTGATAGGTGATAGTAATGATGGAGGTGTTGGTGATAATAGTGACAGTAATGATGGAGGTGTAGTTGAAAATAGTGACAGTTATGATGGAGGTGTAATTGATAATAGTGACAGTATTGATGGAGGTGTAGGTGATAATAGTGACAGTAATGATGGAGGAGTAGTTGATAATAGTGACAGTAATGATGGAGGTGTAGGTGATAATAGTGTTAGTAATGATGGAGGTGTTGCTGATAATAATGACAGTAATGATGGAGGGTGTTGGTGATAATAGTGACAGTAATGATGGAAGTGTATGTGTTAGTGGCAGTAATGATGGAGGTATAGTGACAGTAATGATGGAGGTGTAGGTGATAATAGTGACAGTAATGATGGAGGTGTAGGTAATAATAGTGACAGTAATAATGGAGGTGTAGGTGACAATAGTGAAAGTAATGATGGTTGTGTTGGTGATAATAGTGACAGTAATGATGGAGGTGTTGGTGATAATAGAGACAGTAATGATGGAGGTGTAGGTGATAATAGTGACAGTAACGATGAATGTGTAGGCAAAAATAGTGACAGTAATGATGGAGGTGTTGGTGATAATAGTGACAGTAATGAAGGGGGTATAGGTGATAATAGTGACAGTAATGATGGAGGTGTTGGTGATAATAGTGACAGTAATGATGGAGGTGTAGGTGATAATAGTGGTGGTAATGATGGTTGTGTTGGTGATAATAGTGGTGGTAATGATGGTGGCGTTGGTGATAATAGTGATGGTAATGATGGAGGTGTTGGTGATAATAGTGACAGTAATGATAGAGGTGTTGATGTTAATAGTGTTAGTAATGATGGAGGTGTTGCTGATAATAATGACAGTAATGATGAAGGGTGTTGGTGATAATAGTGACAGTAATGATGGAAGTGTATGTGTTAGTGACAGTAATGATGGAGGTATAGTGACAGTAATGATGGAGGTGTAGGTGATAATAGTGGTGGTAATGATGGAGGTGTTGGTGATAATAGTGACAGTAATGATAGAGGTGTTGGTGATAATAGTGACAATAATGATGGAGGTGTAGTTGAAAATAGTGACAGTTATGATGGAGGTGTAATTGATAATAGTGACAGTATTGATGGAGGTGTAGGTGATAATAGTGACAGCAATGATGGAGGAGTAGTTGATAATAGTGACAGTAATGATGGAGGTGTAGGTGATAATAGTGTTAGTAATGATGGAGGTGTTGCTGATAATAATGACAGTAATGATGGAGGGTGTTGGTGATAATAGTGACAGTAATGATGGAAGTGTATGTGTTAGTGGCAGTAATGATGGAGGTATAGTGACAGTAATGATGGAGGTGTAGGTGATAATAGTGACAGTAATGATGGAGGTGTAGGTAATAATAGTGACAGTAATAATGGAGGTGTAGGTGACAATAGTGAAAGTAATGATGGTTGTGTTGGTGATAATAGTGACAGTAATGATGGAGGTGTTGGTGATAATAGAGACAGTAATGATGGAGGTGTAGGTGATAATAGTGACAGTAACGATGAAGGTGTAGGCAAAAATAGTGACAGTAATGATGGAGGTGTTGGTGATAATAGTGACAGTAATGAAGGGGGTATAGGTGATAATAGTGACAGTAATGATGGAGGTGTTGGTGATAATAGTGACAGTAATGATGGAGGTGTAGGTGATAATAGTGGTGGTAATGATGGTTGTGTTGGTGATAATAGTGGTGGTAATGATGGTGGCGTTGGTGATAATAGTGATGGTAATGATGGAGGTGTTGGTGATAATAGTGACAGTAATGATAGAGGTGTTGATGTTAATAGTGTTAGTAATGATGGAGGTGTTGCTGATAATAATGACAGTAATGATGAAGGGTGTTGGTGATAATAGTGACAGTAATGATGGAAGTGTATGTGTTAGTGACAGTAATGATGGAGGTATAGTGACAGTAATGATGGAGGTGTAGGTGATAATAGTGGTGGTAATGATGGAGGTGTTGGTGATAATAGTGACAGTAATGATAGAGGTGTTGGTGATAATAGTGACAATAATGATGGAGGTGTTGGTGATAATAATGACAGTAATGATGGAGGTGTAGTTGATAATAGTGACTGTAATGATGGAGGTGTAGTTGATAATAGTGACAGTAATGATAGAGGTGTAGGTGACAGTAATGATGGAGGTGTAGGTGATAATAGTGACAGTAATGATGGAGGTGTAGGTGACAGTAATGATGGAGGTGTAGGTGACAATAGTGACAGTAATGATGGTTGTGTTGGTGATAATAGTGATATTAATGATGGAGGTGTAGGTGATAATAGTGACAGTAATGATAGAGGTGTAGGTGACAATAGTAAAAGTAATGATGGTTGTGTTGGTGATAATAGTGATAGTAATGATGGAGGTGTAGGTGATAATAGTGACCGTAATGATGGAGGTGTTGGTGATAATAGTGACTGTAATGATGGAGGTGTTGGTGATAATAGTGACAGTAATGATGGAGGTGTTGGTTATAATAGTGGTGGTAATGATGGAGTTGTTGGTGATAATAGTGACAGTAATGATGGAGGTGTAGGTGACAGTAATGATGGAGGTGTAAGTGATAATAGTGACAGTAATGATGGAGGTGTAGGTGACAGTAATGATGGAGGTGTAGGTGACAATAGTGACAGTAATGATGGTTGTGTTGGTGATAATAGTGGTGGTAATGATGGTGGCGTTGGTGATAATAGTGATGGTAATAATGGAGGTGTTGGTGATAATAGTGACAGTAATGATAGAGGTGTTGGTGTTAATAGTGACAGTAATGATGGAGGTGTTGGTGATAATAGTGACAGTAATGATGGAGGTGTATGTGTTAGTGACAGTAATGATGGTGGTGTTGGTGATAATAGTGACAGTAATGATATAGGTGTTGGTGATAATAGTGATAGTAATGATGGAGGTGTTGGTGATAATAGTGACAGTAATGATGGAGGTGTTGGTGATAATAGTGACAGTAAAGATGGAGGAGTTGGTGATAATAGTGACAGTAATGATGGAGGTGTTGGTGATAATAGTGACAGTAATGATATAGGTGTTGGTGATAATAGTGATAGTAATGATGGAGGTGTTGGTGATAATAGTGACAGTAATGATGGAGGAGTTGGTGATAATAGTGACAGTAATGATGGAGGTGTTGGTGATAATAGTGACAGTAATGATGGAGGTGTTGGTGATAAGTGACAGTAATGATGGAGGTGTTGGTGATAATAGTGACAGAAATGATGGAGGTGTAGTTGAAAATAGTGACAGTAATGATGGAGGTGTAGTTGATAATAGTGACAGTATTGATGGAGGTGTAGGTGATAATAGTGACAGTAATGATGGAGGAGTAGTTGATAATAGTGACAGTAATGATGGAGGTGTAGGTGATAATAGTGTTAGTAATGATGGAGGTGTTGCTGATAATAATGACAGTAATGATGGAGGGTGTTGGTGATAATAGTGACAGTAATGATGGAAGTGTATGTGTTAGTGACAGTAATGATGGAGGTATAGTGACAGTAATGATGGAGGTGAAGGTGATAATAGTGACAGTAATGATGGAGGTGTAGGTAATAATAGTGACAGTAATGATGGAGGTGTAGGTGACAATAGTGAAAGTAATGATGGTTGTGTTGGTGATAATAGTGATAGTAATGATGGAGGTGTAGGTGATAATAGTGACCGTAATGATGGAGGTGTTGGTGATAATAGTGACTGTAATGATGGAGGTGTTGGTGATAATAGTGACAGTAATGATGGAGGTGTTGGTGATAATAGTGGTGGTAATGATGGAGGTGTTGGTGATAATATTGACAGTAATGATGGAGGTGTAGGTGACAGTAATGATGGAGGTGTAGGTGATAATAGTGACAGTAATGATGGAGGTGTAGGTGACAGTAATGATGGAGGTGTAGGTGACAATAGTGACAGTAATGATGGTTGTGTTGGTGATAATAGTGATAGTAATGATGGAGGTGTAGGTGATAATAGTGACAGTAATGATGGAGGTGTAGGTGACAATAGTGACAGTAATGATGGTTGTGTTGGTGATAATAGTGGTGGTAATGATGGTGTCGTTGGTGATAATAGTGATGGTAATGATGGAGGTGTTGGTGATAATAGTGACAGTAATGATAGAGGTGTTGGTGTTAATAGTGACAGTAATGATGGAGGTGTTGGTGATAATAGTGACAGTAATGATGGAGGTGTATGTGTTAGTGACAGTAATGATGGTGGTGTTGGTGATAATAGTGACAGTAATGATATAGGTGTTGGTGATAATAGTGATAGTAATGATGGAGGTGTTGGTGATAATAGTGACAGTAATTATGGAGGTGTTGGTGATAATAGTGACAGTAAAGATGGAGGAGTTGGTGATAATAGTGACAGTAATGATGGAGGTGTTGGTGATAATAGTGACAGTAATTATATAGGTGTTGGTGATAATAGTGATAGTAATGATGGAGGTGTTGGTGATAATAGTGACAGTAATGATGGAGGAGTTGGTGATAATAGTGACAGTTATGATGGAGGTGTTGGTGATAATAGTGACAGTAATGATGGAGGTGTTGGTGATAGGTGACAGTAATGATGGAGGTGTTGGTGATAATAGTGACAGTAATGATGGAGGTGTAGTTGAAAATAGTGACAGTTATGATGGAGGTGTAGTTGATAATAGTGACAGTATTGATGGAGGTGTAGGTGATAATAGTGACAGTAATGATGGAGGAGTAGTTGATAACAGTGACAGTAATGATGGAGGTGTAGGTGATAATAGTGTTAGTAATGATGGAGGTGTTGCTGATAATAATGACAGTAATGATGGAGGGTGTTGGTGATAATAGTGACAGTAATGATGGAAGTGTATGTGTTAGTGGCAGTAATGATAGAGGTATAGTGACAGTAATGATGGAGGTGTAGGTAATAATAGTGACAGTAATGATGGAGGTGTAGGTGACAATAATGAAAGTTATGATGGTTGTGTTGGTGATAATAGTGATAATAATGATGGAGGTGTAGGTGATAATAGTGACAGTAATGATGGAGGTGTTGGTGATAATAGTGACTGTAATGATGGAGGTGTTGGTAATAATAGTGACAGTAATGATGGAGGTGTTGGTGATAATAGTGACAGTAATGATGGAGGTGTAGGTGATAATAGTGACAGTAATGATGGAGGTGTAGGTAATAATAGTGACAGTAATGATGGAGGTGTAGGTGACAATAGTGAAAGTAATGATGGTTGTGTTGGTGATAATAGTGATAGTAATGATGGAGGTGTTGGTGATAATAGTGACAGTAATGATGGAGGTGTTGGTGATAGGTGACAGTAATGATGGAGGTGTTGGTGATAATAGTGACAGTAATGATGGAGGTGTAGTTGAAAATAGTGACAGTTATGATGGAGGTGTAGTTGATAATAGTGACAGTATTGATGGAGGTGTAGGTGATATTAGTGACAGTAATGATGGAGGAGTAGTTGATAATAGTGACAGTAATGATGGAGGTGTAGGTGATAATAGTGTTAGTAATGATGGAGGTGTTGCTGATAATAATGACAGTAATGATGGAGGTTGTTGATGATAATAGTGACAGTAATGATGGAAGTGTATGTGTTAGTGGCAGTAATGATGGAGGTATAGTGACAGTAATGATGGAGGTGTAGGTGATAATAGTGACAGTAATGATGGAGGTGTAGGTAGTAATAATAGTGACAGTAATGATGGAGGTGTAGGTGACAATAGTGAAAGTAATGATGGTTGTGTTGGTGATAATAGTGATAGTAATGATGGAGGTGTAGGTGATAATAGTGACAGTAATGATGGAGGTGTTGGTGATAATAGTGACTGTAATGATGGAGGTGTTGGTGATAATAGTGACAGTAATGATGGAGGTGTTGGTGATAATAGTGACAGTAATGATGGAGGTGTAGGTGATAATAGTGACAGTAATGATGGAGGTGTAGGTAATAATAGTGACAGTAATGATGGAGGTGTAGGTGACAATAGTGAAAGTAATGATGGTTGTGTTGGTGATAATAGTGATAGTAATGATGGAGGTGTAGGTGATAATAGTGACAGTAATGATGGAGGTGTTGGTGATAATAGTGACAGTAATGATGGAGGTGTTGGTGATAATAGTGGTGGTAATGATGGAGGTGTTGGTGATAATAGTGACAGTAATGATGGAGGTGTAGGTGACAGTAATGATGGAGGTGTAGGGGATAATAGTGACAGTAATGATGGAGGTGTAGGTGACAGTAATGATGGAGGTGTAGGTGACAATAGTGACAGTAATGATGGTTGTGTTGGTGATAATAGTGATAGTAATGATGGAGGTGTAGGTGATAATAGTGACAGTAATGATGGAGGTGTAGGTGACAATAGTGACAGTAATGATGGTTGTGTTGGTGATAATAGTGGTGGTAATGATGGTGGCGTTGGTGATAATAGTGACAGTAATGATGGAGGTGTTGGTGATAATAGTGACAGTAATGATAGAGGTGTTGGTGTTAATAGTGTCAGTAATGATGGAGGTGTTGGTGATAATAGTGACAGTAATGATGGAGGTGTATGTGTTAGTGACAGTAATGATGGTGGTGTTGGTGATAATAGTGACAGTAATGATATAGGTGTTGGTGATAATAGTGATAGTAATGATGGAGGTGTTGGTGATAATAGTGACAGTAATTATGGAGGTGTTGGTGATAATAGTGACAGTAAAGATGGAGGAGTTGGTGATAATAGTGACAGTAATGATGGAGGTGTTGGTGATAATAGTGACAGTAATGATATAGGTGTTGGTGATAATAGTGATAGTAATGATGGAGGTGTTGGTGATAATAGTGACAGTAATGATGGAGGAGTTGGTGATAATAGTGACAGTAATGATGGAGGTGTTGGTGATAATAGTGACAGTAATGATGGAGGTGTTGGTGATAGGTGATAGTAATGATGGAGGTGTTGGTGATAATAGTGACAGTAATGATGGAGGTGTAGTTGAAAATAGTGACAGTTATGATGGAGGTGTAATTGATAATAGTGACAGTATTGATGGAGGTGTAGGTGATAATAGTGACAGTAATGATGGAGGAGTAGTTGATAATAGTGACAGTAATGATGGAGGTGTAGGTGATAATAGTGTTAGTAATGATGGAGGTGTTGCTGATAATAATGACAGTAATGATGGAGGGTGTTGGTGATAATAGTGACAGTAATGATGGAAGTGTATGTGTTAGTGGCAGTAATGATGGAGGTATAGTGACAGTAATGATGGAGGTGTAGGTGATAATAGTGACAGTAATGATGGAGGTGTAGGTAATAATAGTGACAGTAATGATGGAGGTGTAGGTGACAATAGTGAAAGTAATGATGGTTGTGTTTGTGATAATAGTGATAGTAATGATGGAGGTGTAGGTGATAATAGTGACAGTAATGATGGAGGTGTTGGTGATAATAGTGACTGTAATGATGGAGGTGTTGGTGATAATAGTGACAGTAATGATGGAGGTGTTGGTGATAATAGTGACAGTAATGATGGAGGTGTAGGTGATAATAGTGTTAGTAATGATGGAGGTGTTGGTGATAATAGTGACAGTAATGATGGAGGTGTTGGTGATAATAGTGTCAGTAATGAAGGAGGTGTAGTTGATAATACTGACAGTATTGATGGAGGTGTAGTTGATAATAGTGACAGTAATGATGGAGGTGTAGTTGATAATAGTGACAGTAATTATGGAGGTGTTGGTGATAATAGTGACAGTAATGATGGAGGTGTTGGTGATAATAGTGACAGTAATGATGGAGGTGTAGTTGATAATAGTGACTGTAATGATGGAGGTGTAGGTGATAATAGTGTTAGTAATGATGGAGGTGTTGGTGATAATAGTGACAGTAATGATGGAGGTGTTGGTGATAATAGTGTCAGTAATGAAGGCGGTGTAGTTGATAATACTGACAGTATTGATGGAGGTGTAGTTGATAATAGTGACAGTAATGATGGAGGTGTAGTTGATAATAGTGACAGTAATTATGGAGGTGTTGGTGATAATAGTGACAGTAATGATGGAGGTGTTGGTGATAATAGTGACAGTAATGATGGAGGTGTAGTTGATAATAGTGACTGTAATGATGGAGGTGTAGGTGATAATAGTGTTAGTAATGATGGAGGTGTTGGTGATAATAGTAACAGTAATGATGGAGGGTGTTGGTGATAATAGTGATAGTAATGATGGAGGTGTAGGTGATAATAGTGACAGTAATGATGGAGGTGTAGGTGACAATAGTGACATTAATGATGGTTGTGTTGGTGATAATAGTGGTGGTAATGATGGTGGCATTGGTGATAATAGTGATGGTAATGATGGAGGTGTTGGTGATAATAGTGACAGTAATGATAGAGGTGTTGGTGTTAATAGTGACAGTAATGATGGAGGTGTTGGTGATAATAGTGACTGTAATGATGGAGGTGTTGGTGATAATAGTGACAGTAATGGTGGAGGTGTTGGTGATAATAGTGGTGGTAATGATGGAGGTGTTGGTGATAATAGTGACAGTAATTATGGAGGTGTAGGTGACAGTAATGATGGAGGTGTAGGGGATAATAGTGTTAGTAATGATGGAGGTGTTGCTGATAATAATGACAGTAATGATGGAGGGTGTTGGTGATAATAGTGACAGTAATGATGGAAGTGTATGTGTTAGTGGCAGTAATGATGGAGGTATAGTGACAGTAATGATGGAGGTGTAGGTGATAATAGTGACAGTAATGATGGAGGTGTAGGTAATAATAGTGACAGTAATGATGGAGGTGTAGGTGACAATAGTGAAAGTAATGATGGTTGTGTTGGTGATAATAGTGATAGTAATGATGGAGGTGTAGGTGATAATAGTGACAGTAATGATGGAGGTGTTGGTGATAATAGTGACTGTAATGATGGAGGTGTTGGTGATAATAGTGACAGTAATGATGGAGGTGTTGGTGATAATAGTGGTGGTAATGATGGAGGTGTTGGTGATAATAGTGACAGTAATGATGGAGGTGTAGGTGACAGTAATGATGGAGGTGTAGGGGATAATAGTGACAGTAATGATGGAGGTGTAGGTGACAGTAATGATGGAGGTGTAGGTGACAATAGTGACAGTAATGATGGTTGTGTTGGTGATAATAGTGATAGTAATGATGGAGGTGTAGGTGATAATAGTGACAGTAATGATGGAGGTGTAGGTGACAATAGTGACAGTAATGATGGTTGTGTTGGTGATAATAGTGGTGGTAATGATGGTGGCGTTGGTGATAATAGTGATGGTAATGATGGAGGTGTTGGTGATAATAGTGACAGTAATGATAGAGGTGTTGGTGTTAATAGTGACAGTAATGATGGAGGTGTTGGTGATAATAGTGACAGTAATGATGGAGGCGTATGTGTTAGTGACAGTAATGATGGTGGTGTTGGTGATAATAGTGACAGTAATGATATAGGTGTTGGTGATAATAGTGATAGTAATGATGGAGGTGTTGGTGATAATAGTGACAGTAATTATGGAGGTGTTGGTGAAAATAGTGACTGTAAAGATGGAGGAGTTGGTGATAATAGTGACAGTAATGATGGAGGTGTTGGTGATAATAGTGACAGTAATGATATAGGTGTTGGTGATAATAGTGATAGTAATGATGGAGGTGTTGGTGATAATAGTGACAGTAATGATGGAGGAGTTGGTGATAATAGTGACAGTAATGATGGAGGTGTTGGTGATAATAGTGACAGTAATGATGGAGGTGTTGGTGATAGGTGATAGTAATGATGGAGGTGTTGGTGATAATAGTGACAGTAATGATGGAGGTGTAGTTGAAAATAGTGACAGTTATGATGGAGGTGTAATTGATAATAGTGACAGTATTGATGGAGGTGTAGGTGATAATAGTGACAGTAATGATGGAGGAGTAGTTGATAATAGTGACAGTAATGATGGAGGTGTAGGTGATAATAGTGTTAGTAATGATGGAGGTGTTGCTGATAATAATGACAGTAATGATGGAGGGTGTTGGTGATAATAGTGACAGTAATGATGGAAGTGTATGTGTTAGTGGCAGTAATGATGGAGGTATAGTGACAGTAATGATGGAGGTGTAGGTGATAATAGTGACAGTAATGATGGAGGTGTAGGTAATAATAGTGACAGTAATGATGGAGGTGTAGGTGACAATAGTGAAAGTAATGATGGTTGTGTTTGTGATAATACTGATAGTAATGATGGAGGTGTAGGTGATAATAGTGACAGTAATGATGGAGGTGTTGGTGATAATAGTGACTGTAATGATGGAGGTGTTGGTGATAATAGTGACAGTAATGATGGAGGTGTTGGTGATAATAGTGACAGTAATGATGGAGGTGTTGGTGATAATAGTGACAGTAATGATATAGGTGTTGGTGATAATAGTGATAGTAATGATGGAGGTGTTGGTGACAATAGTGACAGTAATGATGGAGGAGTTGGTGATAATAGTGACAGTAATGATGGAGGTGTTGGTGATAATAGTGGTGGTAATGATGGAGGTGTTGGTGATAATAGTGACAGTAATGATGGAGGTGTAGGTGACAGTAATGATGGAGGTGTAGGTGATAATAGTGACAGTAATGATGGAGGTGTAGGTGACAGTAATGATGGAGGTGTAGGTGACAATAGTGACAGTAATGATAGTTGTGTTGGTGATAATAGTGATAGTAATGATGGAGGTGTAGGTGATAATAGTGACAGTAATGATGGAGGTGTAGGTGACAATAGTGACAGTAATGATGGTTGTGTTGGTGATAATAGTGGTGGTAATGATGGTGGCGTTGGTGATAATAGTGATATAATGATGGAGGTGTTGGTGATAATAGTGACAGTAATGATAGAGGTGTTGGTGTTAATAGTGACAGTAATGATGGAGGTGTTGGTGATAATAGTGACAGTAATAATGGAGGTGTATGTGTTAGTGACAGTAATGATGGAGGTGTTGGTGATAATAGTGACAGTAATTATATAGGTGTTGGTGATAATAGTGATAGTAATGATGGAGGTGTTGGTGATAATAGTGACAGTAATGATGGAGGAGTTGGTGATAATAGTGACAGTAATGATGGAGGTGTTGGTGATAATAGTGACAGTAATGATGGAGGTGTTGGTGATAATAGAGACAGTAATGATGGAGGTGTAGGTGATAATAGTGACAGTAATGATGAAGGTGTAGGCAATAATAGTGACAGTAATGATGGAGGTGTTGGTGATAGGCGACAGTAATGATGGAGGTGTTGGTGATAATAGTGACAGTAATGATGGAGGTTTAGTTGAAAATAGTGACAGTTATGATGGAGGTGTAGTTGATAATAGTGACAGTATTGATGGAGGTGTAGGTGATAATAGTGACAGTAATGATGGAGGAGTAGTTGATAATAGTGACAGTAATGATGGAGGTGTAGGTGATAATAGTGTTAGTAATGATGGAGGTGTTGCTGATAATAATGACAGTAATGATGGAGGGTGTTGGTGATAATAGTGACAGTAATGATGGAAGTGTATGTGTTAGTGGCAGTAATGATGGAGGTATAGTGACAGTAATGATGGAGGTGTAGGTGATAATAGTGACAGTAATGATGGAGGTGTAGGTAATAATAGTGACAGTAATGATGGAGGTGTAGGTGACAATAGTGAAAGTAATGATGGTTGTGTTGGTGATAATAGTGATAGTAATGATGGAGGTGTTGGTGATAATAGTGACTGTAATGATGGAGGTGTTGGTGATAATAGTGACAGTAATGATGGAGGTGTTGGTGATAATAGTGACAGTAATGATGGAGGTGTTGGTGATAATAGTGGTGGTAATGATGGAGGTGTTGGTGATAATAGTGACAGTAATGATGGAGGTGTAGGTGACAGTAATGATGGAGGTGTAGGTGATAATAGTGACAGTAATGATGGCGGTGTAGGTGACAGTAATGATGGAGGTGTAGGTGACAATAGTGACAGTAATGATGGTTGTGTTGGTGATAATAGTGATGGTAATGATGGAGGTGTAGGTGATAATAGTGACAGTAATGATGGAGGTGTAGGTGACAATAGTGACATTAATGATGGTTGTGTTGGTGATAATAGTGGTGGTAATGATGGTGGCGTTGGTGATAATAGTGATGGTAATGATGGAGGTGTTGGTGATAATAGTGACAGTAATGATAGAGGTGTTGGTGTTAATAGTGACAGTAATGATGGAGGAGTTGGTGATAATAGTGACAGTAATGATGGAAGTGTATGTGTTAGTGACAGTAATGATGGTGGTGTTGGTGATAATAGTGACAGTAATGATATAGGTGTTGGTGATAATAGTGATAGTAATGATGGAGGTGTTGGTGATAATAGTGACAGTATTTATGGAGGTGTTGGTGATAATAGTGACAGTAAAGATGGAGGAGTTGGTGATAATAGTGACAGTAATGATGGAGGTGTTGGTGATAATAGTGACAGTAATGATATAGGTGTTGGTGATAATAGTGATAGTAATGATGGAGGTGTTGGTGATAATAGTGACAGTAATGATGGAGGAGTTGGTGATAATAGTGACAGTAATGATGGAGGTGTTGGTGATAATAGTGACAGTAATGATGGAGGTGTTGGTGATAGGTGACAGTAATGATGGAGGTGTTGGTGATAATAGTGACAGTAATGATGGAGGTGTAGTTGAAAATAGTGACAGTTATGATGGAGGTGTAGTTGATAATAGTGACAGTATTGATGGAGGTGTAGGTGATAATAGTGACAGTAATGATGGAGGAGTAGTTGATAATAGTGACAGTAATGATGGAGGTGTAGGTGATAATAGTGTTAGTAATGATGGAGGTGTTGCTGATAATAATGACAGTAATGATGGAGGGTGTTGGTGATAATAGTGACAGTAATGATGGAAGTGTATGTGTTAGTGGCAGTAATGATGGAGGTATAGTGACAGTAATGATGGAGGTGTAGGTGATAATAGTGACAGTAATGATGGAGGTGTAGTTAATAATAGTGACAGTAATGATGGACGTGTAGGTGACAATAGTGAAAGTAATGATGGTTGTGTTGGTGATAATAATGACAGTAATGATGGAGGTGTTGGTGATAATAGAGACAGTAATGATGGAGGTGTAGGTGATAATAGTGACAGTAATGATGAAGGTGTAGGCAATAATAGTGACAGTAATGAAGGAGGTGTTGGTGATAATAGTGACAGTAATGAAGGGGGTATAGGTGATAATAGTGACAGTAATGATGGAGGTGTTGGTGATAATAGTGACAGTAATGATGGAGGTGTAGGTGATAATAGTGGTGGTAATGATGGAGGTGTTGGTGATAATAGTGACAGTAATGATAGAGGTGTTGGTGATAATAGTGACAATAATGAAGGAGGTGTTGGTGATAATAATGACAGTAATGATGGAGGTGTAGTTGATAATAGTGACTGTAATGATGGAGGTGTTGGTGATAATAGTGGTGGTAATGATGGAGGTGTAGGTGATAATAGTGACGGTAATGATGGAGGTGCAGGTGATAATAGTGACAGTAATGATGAGGTGTTGGTGATAATAGTAGTGGTAAGGATGGAGGTGTTGGTGATAATAGTGACAGTAAAGATGGAGGTGTAGGTGATAATAGTGACAGTAATGATGGTTGTGTTGGTGATAATAGTGACAGTAATGATGGAGGTGTAGGTGATAATAGTGACAGTGATGATGGAGGTGTAGGTGACAATAGTGGTGGTAATGATGGAGGTGTAGTTGATAATAGTGGTGGTAATGATGGAGGTGTTGGTGATAATAGTGACAGTAATGATAGAGGTGTAGGTGACAGTAATGATGGAGGTGTAGGTGATAATAGTGACAGTAATGATGGAGGTGTAGGTGACAGTAATGATGGAGGTGTAGGTGACAATAGTGACAGTAATGATGGTTGTGTTGGTGATAATAGTGATAGTAATGATGGAGGTGTTGGTGATAATAGTGACAGTAATGATATAGGTGTTGGTGATAATAGTGATAGTAATGATAGAGGTGTTGGTGATAATAGTGACAGTAATGATTGAGGAGTTGGTGATAATAGTGACAGTAATGATGGAGGTGTTGGTGATAATAGTGACAGTAATGATGGAGGTGTTGGTGATAAGTGACAGTAATGATGGAGGTGTTGGTGATAATAGTGACAGTAATGATGGAGGTGTAGTTGAAAATAGTGACAGTTATGATGGAGGTGTAGTTGATAATAGTGACAGTATTGATGGAGGTGTAGGTGATAATAGTGACAGTAATGATGGAGGAGTAGTTGATAATAGTGACAGTAATGATGGAGGTGTAGGTGATGATAGTGTTAGTAATGATGGAGGTGTTGCTGATAATAATGACAGTAATGATGGAGGGTGTTGGTGATAATAGTGACAGTAATGATGGAGGTGTTGGTGATAATAGTGGTGGTAATGATGGAGGTGTTGGTGATAATAGTGACAGTAATGATGGAGGTGTAGGTGACAGTAATGATGGAGGTGTAGGTGATAATAGTGACAGTAATGATGGAGGTGTAGGTGACAGTAATGATGGAGGTGTAGGTGACAATAGTGACAGTAATGATGGTTGTGTTGGTGATAATAGTGATAGTAATGATGGAGGTGTAGGTGATAATAGTGACAGTAATGATGGAGGTGTAGGTGACAATAGTGACAGTAATGATGGTTGTGTTGGTGATAATAGTGGTGGTAATGATGGTGGCGTTGGTGATAATAGTGATATAATGATGGAGGTGTTGGTGATAATAGTGACAGTAATGATAGAGGTGTTGGTGTTAATAGTGACAGTAATGATGGAGGTGTTGGTGATAATAGTGACAGTAATGATGGAGGTGTATGTGTTAGTGACAGTAATGATGGTGGTGTTGGTGATAATAGTGACAGTAATGATATAGGTGTTGGTGATAATAGTGATAGTAATGATGGAGGTGTTGGTGATAATAGTGACAGTAATGATGGAGGAGTTGGTGATAATAGTGACAGTAATGATGGAGGTGTTGGTGATAATAGTGACAGTAATGATGGAGGTGTTGGTGATAATAGAGACAGTAATGATGGAGGTGTAGGTGATAATAGTGACAGTAATGATGAAGGTGTAGGCAATAATAGTGACAGTAATGATGGAGGTGTTGGTGATAATAGTGACAGTAATGATGGAGGTGTTGGTGATAGGTGATAGTAATGATGGAGGTGTTGGTGATAATAGTGACAGTAATGATGGAGGTGTAGTTGAAAATAGTGACAGTTATGATGGAGGTGTAATTGATAATAGTGACAGTATTGATGGAGGTGTAGGTGATAATAGTGACAGTAATGATGGAGGAGTAGTTGATAATAGTGACAGTAATGATGGAGGTGTAGGTGATAATAGTGTTAGTAATGATGGAGGTGTTGCTGATAATAATGACAGTAATGATGGAGGGTGTTGGTGATAATAGTGACAGTAATGATGGAAGTGTATGTGTTAGTGGCAGTAATGATGGAGGTGTAATTGATAATAGTGACAGTATTGATGGAGGTGTTGGTGATAATAGTGACAGTAATGATGGAGGTGTAGGTGATAATAGTGGTGGTAATGATGGTTGTGTTGGTGATAATAGTGGTGGTAATGATGGTGGCGTTGGTGATAATAGTGATGGTAATGATGGAGGTGTTGGTGATAATAGTGACAGTAATGATAGAGGTGTTGATGTTAATAGTGTTAGTAATGATGGAGGTGTTGCTGATAATAATGACAGTAATGATGAAGGGTGTTGGTGATAATAGTGACAGTAATGATGGAAGTGTATGTGTTAGTGACAGTAATGATGGAGGTATAGTGACAGTAATGATGGAGGTGTAGGTGATAATAGTGGTGGTAATGATGGAGGTGTTGGTGATAATAGTGACAGTAATGATAGAGGTGTTGGTGATAATAGTGACAATAATGATGGAGGTGTTGGTGATAATAATGACAGTAATGATGGAGGTGTAGTTGATAATAGTGACTGTAATGATGGAGGTGTAGTTGATAATAGTGACAGTAATGATGGAGGTGTAGGTGACAGTAATGATGGAGGTGTAGGTGACAATAGTGACAGTAATGATGGTTGTGTTGGTGATAATAGTGATATTAATGATGGAGGTGTAGGTGATAATAGTGACAGTAATGATAGAGGTGTAGGTGACAATAGTGAAAGTAATGATGGTTGTGTTGGTGATAATAGTGAGAGTAATGATGGAGGTGTAGGTGATAATAGTGACCGTAATGATGGAGGTGTTGGTGATAATAGTGACTGTAATGATGGAGGTGTTGGTGATAATAGTGACAGTAATGATGGAGGTGTTGGTTATAATAGTGGTGGTAATGATGGAGTTGTTGGTGATAATAGTGACAGTAATGATGGAGGTGTAGGTGACAGTAATGATGGAGGTGTAAGTGATAATAGTGACAGTAATGATGGAGGTGTAGGTGACAGTAATGATGGAGGTGTAGGTGACAATAGTGACAGTAATGATGGTTGTGTTGGTGATAATAGTGGTGGTAATGATGGTGGCGTTGGTGATAATAGTGATGGTAATAATGGAGGTGTTGGTGATAATAGTGACAGTAATGATAGAGGTGTTGGTGTTAATAGTGACAGTAATGATGGAGGTGTTGGTGATAATAGTGACAGTAATGATGGAGGTGTATGTGTTAGTGACAGTAATGATGGTGGTGTTGGTGATAATAGTGACAGTAATGATATAGGTGTTGGTGATAATAGTGATAGTAATGATGGAGGTGTTGGTGATAATAGTGACAGTAATGATGGAGGTGTTGGTGATAATAGTGACAGTAAAGATGGAGGAGTTGGTGATAATAGTGACAGTAATGATGGAGGTGTTGGTGATAATAGTGACAGTAATGATATAGGTGTTGGTGATAATAGTGATAGTAATGATGGAGGTGTTGGTGATAATAGTGACAGTAATGATGGAGGAGTTGGTGATAATAGTGACAGTAATGATGGAGGTGTTGGTGATAATAGTGACAGTAATGATGGAGGTGTTGGTGATAAGTGACAGTAATGATGGAGGTGTTGGTGATAATAGTGACAGAAATGATGGAGGTGTAGTTGAAAATAGTGACAGTAATGATGGAGGTGTAGTTGATAATAGTGACAGTATTGATGGAGGTGTAGGTGATAATAGTGACAGTAATGATGGAGGAGTAGTTGATAATAGTGACAGTAATGATGGAGGTGTAGGTGATAATAGTGTTAGTAATGATGGAGGTGTTGCTGATAATAATGACAGTAATGATGGAGGGTGTTGGTGATAATAGTGACAGTAATGATGGAAGTGTATGTGTTAGTGACAGTAATGATGGAGGTATAGTGACAGTAATGATGGAGGTGAAGGTGATAATAGTGACAGTAATGATGGAGGTGTAGGTAATAATAGTGACAGTAATGATGGAGGTGTAGGTGACAATAGTGAAAGTAATGATGGTTGTGTTGGTGATAATAGTGATAGTAATGATGGAGGTGTAGGTGATAATAGTGACAGTAATGATGGTGGTGTTGGTGATAGTAGTGACTGTAATGATGGAGGTGTTGGTGATAATAGTGACAGTAATGATGGAGGTGTTGGTGATAATAGTGGTGGTAATGATGGAGGTGTTGGTGATAATATTGACAGTAATGATGGAGGTGTAGGTGACAGTAATGATGGAGGTGTAGGTGATAATAGTGACAGTAATGATGGAGGTGTAGGTGACAGTAATGATGGAGGTGTAGGTGACAATAGTGACAGTAATGATGGTTGTGTTGGTGATAATAGTGATAGTAATGATGGAGGTGTAGGTGATAATAGTGACAGTAATGATGGAGGTGTAGGTGACAATAGTGACAGTAATGATGGTTGTGTTGGTGATAATAGTGGTGGTAATGATGGTGGCGTTGGTGATAATAGTGATGGTAATGATGGAGGTGTTGGTGATAATAGTGACAGTAATGATAGAGGTGTTGGTGTTAATAGTGACAGTAATGATGGAGGTGTTGGTGATAATAGTGACAGTAATGATGGAGGTGTATGTGTTAGTGACAGTAATGATGGTGGTGTTGGTGATAATAGTGACAGTAATGATATAGGTGTTGGTGATAATAGTGATAGTAATGATGGAGGTGTTGGTGATAATAGTGACAGTAATTATGGAGGTGTTGGTGATAGGTGACAGTAATGATGGAGGTGTTGGTGATAATAGTGACAGTAATGATGGAGGTGTAGTTGAAAATAGTGACAGTTATGATGGAGGTGTAGTTGATAATAGTGACAGTATTGATGGAGGTGTAGGTGATAATAGTGACAGTAATGATGGAGGAGTAGTTGATAATAGTGACAGTAATGATGGAGGTGTAGGTGATAATAGTGTTAGTAATGATGGAGGTGTTGCTGATAATAATGACAGTAATGATGGAGGGTGTTGGTGATAATAGTGACAGTAATGATGGAAGTGTATGTGTTAGTGGCAGTAATGATAGAGGTATAGTGACAGTAATGATGGAGGTGTAGGTAATAATAGTGACAGTAATGATGGAGGTGTAGGTGACAATAGTGAAAGTTATGATGGTTGTGTTGGTGATAATAGTGATAATAATGATGGAGGTGTAGGTGATAATAGTGACAGTAATGATGGAGGTGTTGGTGATAATAGTGACTGTAATGATGGAGGTGTTGGTAATAATAGTGACAGTAATGATGGAGGTGTTGGTGATAATAGTGACAGTAATGATGGAGGTGTAGGTGATAATAGTGACAGTAATGATGGAGGTGTAGGTAATAATAGTGACAGTAATGATGGAGGTGTAGGTGACAATAGTGAAAGTAATGATGGTTGTGTTGGTGATAATAGTGATAGTAATGATGGAGGTGTAGGTGATAATAGTGACAGTAATGATAGAGGTGTTGGTGTTAATAGTGACAGTAATGATGGAGGTGTTGGTGATAATAGTGACTGTAATGATGGAGGTGTTGGTGATAATAGTGACAGTAATGATGGAGGTGTTGGTGATAGGTGACAGTAATGATGGAGGTGTTGGTGATAATAGTGACAGTAATGATGGAGGTGTAGTTGAAAATAGTGACAGTTATGATGGAGGTGTAGTTGATAATAGTGACAGTATTGATGGAGGTGTAGGTGATATTAGTGACAGTAATGATGGAGGAGTAGTTGATAATAGTGACAGTAATGATGGAGGTGTAGGTGATAATAGTGTTAGTAATGATGGAGGTGTTGCTGATAATAATGACAGTAATGATGGAGGGTGTTGATGATAATAGTGACAGTAATGATGGAAGTGTATGTGTTAGTGGCAGTAATGATGGAGGTATAGTGACAGTAATGATGGAGGTGTAGGTGATAATAGTGACAGTAATGATGGAGGTGTAGGTAGTAATAATAGTGACAGTAATGATGGAGGTGTAGGTGACAATAGTGAAAGTAATGATGGTTGTGTTGGTGATAATAGTGATAGTAATGATGGAGGTGTAGGTGATAATAGTGACAGTAATGATGGAGGTGTTGGTGATAATAGTGACTGTAATGATGGAGGTGTTGGTGATAATAGTGACAGTAATGATGGAGGTGTTGGTGATAATAGTGACAGTAATGATGGAGGTGTAGGTGATAATAGTGACAGTAATGACGGAGGTGTAGGTAATAATAGTGACAGTAATGATGGAGGTGTAGGTGACAATAGTGAAAGTAATGATGGTTGTGTTGGTGATAATAGTGATAGTAATGATGGAGGTGTAGGTGATAATAGTGACAGTAATGATGGAGGTGTTGGTGATAATAGTGACAGTAATGATGGAGGTGTTGGTGATAATAGTGGTGTTAATGATGGAGGTGTTGGTGATAATAGTGACAGTAATGATGGAGGTGTAGGTGACAGTAATGATGGAGGTGTAGGGGATAATAGTGACAGTAATGATGGAGGTGTAGGTGACAGTAATGATGGAGGTGTAGGTGACAATAGTGACAGTAATGATGGTTGTGTTGGTGATAATAGTGATAGTAATGATGGAGGTGTAGGTGATAATAGTGACAGTAATGATGGAGGTGTAGGTGACAATAGTGACAGTAATGATGGTTGTGTTGGTGATAATAGTGGTGGTAATGATGGTGGCGTTGGTGATAATAGTGACAGTAATGATGGAGGTGTTGGTGATAATAGTGACAGTAATGATAGAGGTGTTGGTGTTAATAGTGTCAGTAATGATGGAGGTGTTGGTGATAATAGTGACAGTAATGATGGAGGTGTATGTGTTAGTGACAGTAATGATGGTGGTGTTGGTGATAATAGTGACAGTAATGATATAGGTGTTGGTGATAATAGTGATAGTAATGATGGAGGTGTTGGTGATAATAGTGACAGTAATTATGGAGGTGTTGGTGATAATAGTGACAGTAAAGATGGAGGAGTTGGTGATAATAGTGACAGTAATGATGGAGGTGTTGGTGATAATAGTGACAGTAATGATATAGGTGTTGGTGATAATAGTGATAGTTATGATGGAGGTGTTGGTGATAATAGTGACAGTAATGATGGAGGAGTTGGTGATAATAGTGACAGTAATGATGGAGGTGTTGGTGATAATAGTGACAGTAATGATGGAGGTGTTGGTGATAGGTGATAGTAATGATGGAGGTGTTGGTGATAATAGTGACAGTAATGATGGAGGTGTAGTTGAAAATAGTGACAGTTATGATGGAGGTGTAATTGATAATAGTGACAGTATTGATGGAGGTGTAGGTGATAATAGTGACAGTAATGATGGAGGAGTAGTTGATAATAGTGACAGTAATGATGGAGGTGTAGGTGATAATAGTGTTAGTAATGATGGAGGTGTTGCTGATAATAATGACAGTAATGATGGAGGGTGTTGGTGATAATAGTGACAGTAATGATGGAAGTGTATGTGTTAGTGGCAGTAATGATGGAGGTATAGTGACAGTAATGATGGAGGTGTAGGTGATAATAGTGACAGTAATGATGGAGGTGTAGGTAATAATAGTGACAGTAATGATGGAGGTGTAGGTGACAATAGTGAAAGTAATGATGGTTGTGTTTGTGATAATAGTGATAGTAATGATGGAGGTGTAGGTGATAATAGTGACAGTAATGATGGAGGTGTTGGTGATAATAGTGACTGTAATGATGGAGGTGTTGGTGATAATAGTGACAGTAATGATGGAGGTGTTGGTGATAATAGTGACAGTAATGATGGAGGTGTAGGTGATAATAGTGTTAGTAATGATGGAGGTGTTGGTGATAATAGTGACAGTAATGATGGAGGTGTTGGTGATAATAGTGTCAGTAATGAAGGAGGTGTAGTTGATAATACTGACAGTATTGATGGAGGTGTAGTTGATAATAGTGACAGTAATGATGGAGGTGTAGTTGATAATAGTGACAGTAATTATGGAGGTGTTGGTGATAATAGTGACAGTAATGATGGAGGTGTTGGTGATAATAGTGACAGTAATGATGGAGGTGTAGTTGATAATAGTGACTGTAATGATGGAGGTGTAGGTGATAATAGTGTTAGTAATGATGGAGGTGTTGGTGATAATAGTGACAGTAATGATGGAGGTGTTGGTGATAATAGTGTCAGTAATGAAGGCGGTGTAGTTGATAATACTGACAGTATTGATGGAGGTGTAGTTGATAATAGTGACAGTAATGATGGAGGTGTAGTTGATAATAGTGACAGTAATTATGGAGGTGTTGGTGATAATAGTGACAGTAATGATGGAGGTGTAGGTGATAATAGTGTTAGTAATGATGGAGGTGTTGGTGATAATAGTAACAGTAATGATGGAGGGTGTTGGTGATAATAGTGATAGTAATGATGGAGGTGTAGGTGATAATAGTGACAGTAATGATGGAGGTGTAGGTGACAATAGTGACATTAATGATGGTTGTGTTGGTGATAATAGTGGTGGTAATGATGGTGGCATTGGTGATAATAGTGATGGTAATGATGGAGGTGTTGGTGATAATAGTGACAGTAATGATAGAGGTGTTGGTGTTAATAGTGACAGTAATGATGGAGGTGTTGGTGATAATAGTGACTGTAATGATGGAGGTGTTGGTGATAATAGTGACAGTAATGGTGGAGGTGTTGGTGATAATAGTGGTGGTAATGATGGAGGTGTTGGTGATAATAGTGACAGTAATTATGGAGGTGTAGGTGACAGTAATGATGGAGGTGTAGGGGATAATAGTGTTAGTAATGATGGAGGTGTTGCTGATAATAATGACAGTAATGATGGAGGGTGTTGGTGATAATAGTGACAGTAATGATGGAAGTGTATGTGTTAGTGGCAGTAATGATGGAGGTATAGTGACAGTAATGATGGAGGTGTAGGTGATAATAGTGACAGTAATGATGGAGGTGTAGGTAATAATAGTGACAGTAATGATGGAGGTGTAGGTGACAATAGTGAAAGTAATGATGGTTGTGTTGGTGATAATAGTGATAGTAATGATGGAGGTGTAGGTGATAATAGTGACAGTAATGATGGAGGTGTTGGTGATAATAGTGACTGTAATGATGGAGGTGTTGGTGATAATAGTGACAGTAATGATGGAGGTGTTGGTGATAATAGTGGTGGTAATGATGGAGGTGTTGGTGATAATAGTGACAGTAATGATGGAGGTGTAGGTGACAGTAATGATGGAGGTGTAGGGGATAATAGTGACAGTAATGATGGAGGTGTAGGTGACAGTAATGATGGAGGTGTAGGTGACAATAGTGACAGTAATGATGGTTGTGTTGGTGATAATAGTGATAGTAATGATGGAGGTGTAGGTGATAATAGTGACAGTAATGATGGAGGTGTAGGTGACAATAGTGACAGTAATGATGGTTGTGTTGGTGATAATAGTGGTGGTAATGATGGTGGCGTTGGTGATAATAGTGATGGTAATGATGGAGGTGTTGGTGATAATAGTGACAGTAATGATAGAGGTGTTGGTGTTAATAGTGACAGTAATGATGGAGGTGTTGGTGATAATAGTGACAGTAATGATGGAGGCGTATGTGTTAGTGACAGTAATGATGGTGGTGTTGGTGATAATAGTGACAGTAATGATATAGGTGTTGGTGATAATAGTGATAGTAATGATGGAGGTGTTGGTGATAATAGTGACAGTAATTATGGAGGTGTTGGTGATAATAGTGACAGTAAAGATGGAGGAGTTGGTGATAATAGTGACAGTAATGATGGAGGTGTTGGTGATAATAGTGACAGTAATGATATAGGTGTTGGTGATAATAGTGATAGTAATGATGGAGGTGTTGGTGATAATAGTGACAGTAATGATGGAGGAGTTGGTGATAATAGTGACAGTAATGATGGAGGTGTTGGTGATAATAGTGACAGTAATGATGGAGGTGTTGGTGATAGGTGATAGTAATGATGGAGGTGTTGGTGATAATAGTGACAGTAATGATGGAGGTGTAGTTGAAAATAGTGACAGTTATGATGGAGGTGTAATTGATAATAGTGACAGTATTGATGGAGGTGTAGGTGATAATAGTGACAGTAATGATGGAGGAGTAGTTGATAATAGTGACAGTAATGATGGAGGTGTAGGTGATAATAGTGTTAGTAATGATGGAGGTGTTGCTGATAATAATGACAGTAATGATGGAGGGTGTTGGTGATAATAGTGACAGTAATGATGGAAGTGTATGTGTTAGTGGCAGTAATGATGGAGGTATAGTGACAGTAATGATGGAGGTGTAGGTGATAATAGTGACAGTAATGATGGAGGTGTAGGTAATAATAGTGACAGTAATGATGGAGGTGTAGGTGACAATAGTGAAAGTAATGATGGTTGTGTTTGTGATAATACTGATAGTAATGATGGAGGTGTAGGTGATAATAGTGACAGTAATGATGGAGGTGTTGGTGATAATAGTGACTGTAATGATGGAGGTGTTGGTGATAATAGTGACAGTAATGATGGAGGTGTTGGTGATAATAGTGACAGTAATGATGGAGGTGTAGGTGATAATAGTGTTAGTAATGATGGAGGTGTTGGTGATAATAGTGACAGTAATGATGGAGGTGTTGGTGATAATAGTGTCAGTAATGAAGGAGGTGTAGTTGATAATACTGACAGTATTGATGGAGGTGTAGTTGATAATAGTGACAGTAATGATGGAGGTGTAGTTGATAATAGTGACAGTAATTATGGAGGTGTTGGTGATAATAGTGACAGTAATGATGGAGTTGTTGGTGATAATAGTGACAGTAATGATGGAGGTGTAGTTGATAATAGTGACTGTAATGATGGAGGTGTAGGTGATAATAGTGTTAGTAATGATGGAGGTGTTGGTGATAATAGTGACAGTAATGATGGAGGAGTTGGTGATAATAGTGACAGTAATGATGGAGGTGTTGGTGATAATAGTGACAGTAATGATGGAGGTGTTGGTGATAGGTGATAGTAATGATGGAGGTGTTGGTGATAATAGTGACAGTAATGATGGAGGTGTAGTTGAAAATAGTGACAGTTATGATGGAGGTGTAATTGATAATAGTGACAGTATTGATGGAGGTGTAGGTGATAATAGTGACAGTAATGATGGAGGAGTAGTTGATAATAGTGACAGTAATGATGGAGGTGTAGGTGATAATAGTGTTAGTAATGATGGAGGTGTTGCTGATAATAATGACAGTAATGATGGAGGGTGTTGGTGATAATAGTGACAGTAATGATGGAAGTGTATGTGTTAGTGGCAGTAATGATGGAGGTATAGTGACAGTAATGATGGAGGTGTAGGTGATAATAGTGACAGTAATGATGGAGGTGTAGGTAATAATAGTGACAGTAATGATGGAGGTGTAGGTGACAATAGTGAAAGTAATGATGGTTGTGTTTGTGATAATACTGATAGTAATGATGGAGGTGTAGGTGATAATAGTGACAGTAATGATGGAGGTGTTGGTGATAATAGTGACTGTAATGATGGAGGTGTTGGTGATAATAGTGACAGTAATGATGGAGGTGTTGGTGATAATAGTGACAGTAATGATGGAGGTGTAGGTGATAATAGTGTTAGTAATGATGGAGGTGTTGGTGATAATAGTGACAGTAATGATGGAGGTGTTGGTGATAATAGTGTCAGTAATGAAGGAGGTGTAGTTGATAATACTGACAGTATTGATGGAGGTGTAGTTGATAATAGTGACAGTAATGATGGAGGTGTAGTTGATAATAGTGACAGTAATTATGGAGGTGTTGGTGATAATAGTGACAGTAATGATGGAGTTGTTGGTGATAATAGTGACAGTAATGATGGAGGTGTAGTTGATAATAGTGACTGTAATGATGGAGGTGTAGGTGATAATAGTGTTAGTAATGATGGAGGTGTTGGTGATAATAGTGACAGTAATGATGGAGGTATTGGTGATAATAGTGTCAGTAATGAAGGCGGTGTAGTTGATAATACTGACAGTATTGATGGAGGTGTAGTTGATAATAGTGACAGTAATGATGGAGGTGTAGTTGATAATAGTGACAGTAAATATGGAGGTGTTGGTGATAATAGTGACAGTAATGATGGAGGTGTTGGTGATAATAGTGACAGTAATGATGGAGGTGTAGTTGATAATAGTGACTGTAATGATGGAGGTGTAGGTGATAATAGTGTTAGTAATGATGGAGGTGTTGGTGATAATAGTAACAGTAATGATGGAGGGTGTTGGTGATAATAGTGATAGTAATGATGGAGGTGTAGGTGATAATAGTGACAGTAATGATGGAGGTGTAGGTGACAATAGTGACATTAATGATGGTTGTGTTGGTGATAATAGTGGTGGTAATGATGGTGGCATTGGTGATAATAGTGATGGTAATGATGGAGGTGTTGGTGATAATAGTGACAGTAATGATAGAGGTGTTGGTGTTAATAGTGACAGTAATGATGGAGGTGTTGGTGATAATAGTGACTGTAATGATGGAGGTGTTGGTGATAATAGTGACAGTAATGATGGAGGTGTTGGTGATAATAGTGGTGGTAACGATGGAGGTGTTGGTGATAATAGTGACAGTTATGATGGAGGTGTAGGTGACAGTAATGATGGAGGTGTAGGGGATAATAGTGACAGTAATGATGGAGGTGTAGGTGACAGTAATTATGGAGGTGTAGGTGACAATAGTGACAGTAATGATGGTTGTGTTGGTGATAATAGTGATAGTAATGACGGAGGTGTAGGTGATAATAGTGACAGTAATGATGGAGGTGTAGGTGACAATAGTGACAGTAATGATGGTTGTGTTGGTGATAATAGTGGTGGTAATGATGGTGGCGTTGGTGATAATAGTGATGGTAATGATGGAGGTGTTGGTGTTAATAGTGACAGTAATGATGGAGGTGTTGGTGATAATAGTGACAGTAATGATGGAGGTGTATGTGTTAGTGACAGTAATGATGGTGGTGTTGGTAATAATAGTGACTGTAATGATATAGGTGTTGGTGATAATAGTGATAGTAATGATGAGGTGTTGGTGATAATAGTGACAGTAATTATGGAGGTGTTGGTGATAATAGTGACAGTAAAGATGGAGGTGTTGGTGATAATAGTGACAGTAATGATATAGGTGTTGGTGATAATAGTGATAGTAATGATGGAGGTGTGGGTGATAATAGTGACAGTAATGATGGAGGAGTTGGTGATAATAGTGACAGTAATGATGGAGGTGTTGGTGATAATAGTGACAGTAATGATGGAGGTGTTGGTGATAGATGACAGTAATGATGGAGGTGTTGGTGATAATAGTGACAGTAATGATGGAGGTGTAGTTGAAAATAGTGACAGTTATGATGGAGGTGTAGTTGATAATAGTGACAGTATTGATGGAGGTGTAGGTGATAATAGTGACAGTAATGATGGAGGAGTAGTTGATAATAGTGACAGTAATGATGGAAGTGTATGTGTTAGTGGCAGTAATGATGGAGGTATAGTGACAGTAATGATGGAGGTGTAGGTGATAATAGTGACAGTAATGATGGAGGTGTAGGTAATAATAGTGACAGTAATGATGGAGGTGTAGGTGACAATAGTGAAAGTAATGATGGTTGTGTTGGTGATAATAGTGATAGTAATGATGGAGGTGTAGGTGATAATAGTGACAGTAATGATGGAGGTGTTGGTGATAATAGTGACTGTAATGATGGAGGTGTTGGTGATAATAGTGACAGTAATGATGGAGGTGTTGGTGATAATAGTGACAGTAATGATGGAGGTGTAGTTGATAATAGTGACTGTAATGATGGAGGTGTAGGTGATAATAGTGTTAGTAATGATGGAGGTGTTGGTGATAATAGTAACAGTAATGATGGAGGGTGTTGGTGATAATAGTGACAGTAATGATGGAGGTGTTGGTGATAATAGTGATAGTAATGATGGAGGTGTAGGTGATAATAGTGACAGTAATGGTGGAGGTGTTGGTGATAATAGTGTCAGTAATGAAGGAGGTGTAGTTGATAATACTGACAGTATTGATGGAGGTGTAGTTGATAATAGTGACAGTAATGATGGAGGTGTAGTTGATAATAGTGACAGTAATTATGGAGGTGTTGGTGATAATAGTGATAGTAATGATGGAGGTGTTGGTGATAATAGTGACAGTAATGATGGAGGTGTAGTTGATAATAGTGACTGTAATGATGGAGGTGTAGGTGATAATAGTGTTAGTAATGATGGAGGTGTTGGTGATAATAGTAACAGTAATGATGGAGGGTGTTGGTGATAATAGTGACAGTAATGATGGAGGTGTTGGTGATAATAGTGATAGTAATGATGGAGGTGTAGGTGATAATAGTGACAGTAATGGTGGTTGTGTTGGTGATAATATTGACAGTAATGATGGAGGTGAAGGTGATAATAGTGACAGTAATGATGGAGGTGTAGGTGATAAAAGTGACAGTAATGATGGAGGTGTAGGTGACAATAGTGACAGTAATGATGGAGGTGTAGGTGATAATAGTGACAGTAATGATGGAGGGTGTTGGTGATAATAGTGACAGTAATGATGGAGGTGTTGGTGATAATAGTGGTGGTAATGATGGAGGTGTTGGTGATAATAGTGACAGTAATAAAAAAGGTGTTGGTGATAATAGTGACAGTAATGATGGAGATGTAGGTGATAATAGTGACAGTAATGATGGAGGTGTAGGTGATAATAGTGATGGTAATGATGAAGGTGTAAGTGATAATAGTGACAGCAATGATGGAGCTGTAGGTGATAATAGTGATGGTAATGATGGAGGTGTAAGTGATAATAGTGACAGTAATGATGGAGGTGGTGATAATAGTGACAGTAATGATGGGGTGTAGGTGATAATAGTGACATTGATGATGGAGGTGTAGATGATAATAGTGGTGGTTATGATGTAGGTGTTGGTGATAATAGCAGTGGTAATGATGGAGGTGTAGGTGATAATAGTGACAGTAATCATGGAGGTGTATGTGTTAGTGACAGTAATGATGGAGGTGTAGTGACAGTAATGATGGAGGTGTTGGTGATAATAGTGACAGTAATCATGGAAGAGTAGGTGATAATAGTGACAGTAATGATGGAGGTGTAGTTGATAATAGTGACAGTAATGATGGAGGTGTTGGTGATAATAGTGACAGTAATGATGGAGGAGTTGGTGATAATAGTGACAGTTATGATGGAGGTGTTGGTGATAATAGTGACAGTAATGATGGAGGTGTTGGTGATAGGTGACAGTAATGATGGAGGTGTTGGTGATAATAGTGACAGTAATGATGGAGGTGTAGTTGAAAATAGTGACAGTTATGATGGAGGTGTAGTTGATAATAGTGACAGTATTGATGGAGGTGTAGGTGATATTAGTGACAGTAATGATGGAGGAGTAGTTGATAATAGTGACAGTAATGATGGAGGTGTAGGTGATAATAGTGTTAGTAATGATGGAGGTGTTGCTGATAATAATGACAGTAATGATGGAGGGTGTTGGTGATAATAGTGACAGTAATGATGGAAGTGTATGTGTTAGTGGCAGTAATGATGGAGGTATAGTGACAGTAATGATGGAGGTGTGGGTGATAATAGTGACAGTAATGATGGAGGTGTAGGTAATAATAGTGACAGTAATGATGGAGGTGTAGGTGACAATAGTGAAAGTAATGATGGTTGTGTTGGTGATAATAGTGATAGTAATGATGGAGGTGTAGGTGATAATAGTGACTGTAATGATGGAGGTGTTGGTGATAATAGTGACTGTAATGATGGAGGTGTTGGTGATAATAGTGACAGTAATGATGGAGGTGTTGGTGATAATAGTGACAGTAATGATGGAGGTGTAGGTGACAATAGTGAAAATAATGATGGTTGTGTTGGTGATAATAGTGATAGTAATGATGGAGGTGTAGGTGATAATAGTGACAGTAATGATGGAGGTGTAGGTGACAATAGTGACAGTAATGATGGTTGTGTTGGTGATAATAGTGGTGGTAATGATGGTGGCGTTGGTGATAATAGTGACAGTAATGATGGAGGTGTTGGTGATAATAGTGACAGTAATGATAGAGGTGTTGGTGTTAATAGTGACAGTAATGATGGAGGTGTTGGTGATAATAGTGACAGTAATGATGGAGGTGTATGTGTTAGTGACAGTAATGATGGTGGTGTTGGTGATAATAGTGACAGTAATGATATAGGTGTTGGTGATAATAGTGATAGTAATGATGGAGGTGTTGGTGATAATAGTGACAGTAATTATGGAGGTGTTGGTGATAATAGTGACAGTAAAGATGGAGGAGTTGGTGATAATAGTGACAGTAATGATGGAGGTGTTGGTGATAGGTGACAGTAATGATGGAGGTGTTGGTGATAATAGTGACAGTAATGATGGAGGTGTAGTTGAAAATAGTGACAGTTATGATGGAGGTGTAGTTGATAATAGTGACAGTATTGATGGAGGTGTAGGTGATATTAGTGACAGTAATGATGGAGGAGTAGTTGATAATAGTGACAGTAATGATGGAGGTGTAGGTGATAATAGTGTTAGTAATGATGGAGGTGTTGCTGATAATAATGACAGTAATGATGGAGGGTGTTGGTGATAATAGTGACAGTAATGATGGAAGTGTATGTGTTAGTGGCAGTAATGATGGAGGTATAGTGACAGTAATGATGGAGGTGTGGGTGATAATAGTGACAGTAATGATGGAGGTGTAGGTAATAATAGTGACAGTAATGATGGAGGTGTAGGTGACAATAGTGAAAGTAATGATGGTTGTGTTGGTGATAATAGTGATAGTAATGATGGAGGTGTAGGTGATAATAGTGACTGTAATGATGGAGGTGTTGGTGATAATAGTGACTGTAATGATGGAGGTGTTGGTGATAATAGTGACAGTAATGATGGAGGTGTTGGTGATAATAGTGACAGTAATGATGGAGGTGTAGGTGACAATAGTGAAAATAATGATGGTTGTGTTGGTGATAATAGTGATAGTAATGATGGAGGTGTAGGTGATAATAGTGACAGTAATGATGGAGGTGTAGGTGACAATAGTGACAGTAATGATGGTTGTGTTGGTGATAATAGTGGTGGTAATGATGGTGGCGTTGGTGATAATAGTGACAGTAATGATGGAGGTGTTGGTGATAATAGTGACAGTAATGATAGAGGTGTTGGTGTTAATAGTGACAGTAATGATGGAGGTGTTGGTGATAATAGTGACAGTAATGATGGAGGTGTATGTGTTAGTGACAGTAATGATGGTGGTGTTGGTGATAATAGTGACAGTAATGATATAGGTGTTGGTGATAATAGTGATAGTAATGATGGAGGTGTTGGTGATAATAGTGACAGTAATTATGGAGGTGTTGGTGATAATAGTGACAGTAAAGATGGAGGAGTTGGTGATAATAGTGACAGTAATGATGGAGGTGTTGGTGATAATAGTGACAGTAATAATATAGGTGTTGGTGATAATAGTGATAGTAATGATGGAGGTGTTGGTGATAATAGTGACAGTAATGATGGAGGAGTTGGTGATAATAGTGACAGTAATGATGGAGGTGTTGGTGATAATAGTGACAGTAATGATGGAGGTGTTGGTGATAGGTGATAGTAATGATGGAGGTGTTGGTGATAATAGTGACAGTAATGATGGAGGTGTAGTTGAAAATAGTGACAGTTATGATGGAGGTGTAATTGATAATAGTGACAGTATTGATGGAGGTGTAGGTGATAATAGTGACAGTAATGATGGAGGAGTAGTTGATAATAGTGACAGTAATGATGGAGGTGTAGGTGATAATAGTGTTAGTAATGATGGAGGTGTTGCTGATAATAATGACAGTAATGATGGAGGGTGTTGGTGATAATAGTGACAGTAATGATGGAAGTGTATGTGTTAGTGGCAGTAATGATGGAGGTATAGTGACAGTAATGATGGAGGTGTAGGTGATAATAGTGACAGTAATGATGGAGGTGTAGGTAATAATAGTGACCGTAATGATGGAGGTGTAGGTGACAATAGTGAAAGTAATGATGGTTGTGTTTGTGATAATAGTGATAGTAATGATGGAGGTGTAGGTGATAATAGTGACAGTAATGATGGAGGTGTTGGTGATAATAGTGACTGTAATGATGGAGGTGTTGGTGATAATAGTGACAGTAATGATGGAGGTGTTGGTGATAATAGTGACAGTAATGATGGAGGTGTAGGTGATAATAGTGTTAGTAATGATGGAGGTGTTGGTGATAATAGTGACAGTAATGATGGAGGTGTTGGTGATAATAGTGTCAGTAATGAAGGAGGTGTAGTTGATAATACTGACAGTATTGATGGAGGTGTAGTTGATAATAGTGACAGTAATGATGGAGGTGTAGTTGATAATAGTGACAGTAATTATGGAGGTGTTGGTGATAATAGTGACAGTAATGATGGAGGTGTTGGTGATAATAGTGACAGTAATGATGGAGGTGTAGTTGATAATAGTGACTGTAATGATGGAGGTGTAGGTGATAATAGTGTTAGTAATGATGGAGGTGTTGGTGATAATAGTGACAGTAATGATGGAGGTGTTGGTGATAATAGTGTCAGTAATGAAGGCGGTGTAGTTGATAATACTGACAGTATTGATGGAGGTGTAGTTGATAATAGTGACAGTAATGATGGAGGTGTAGTTGATAATAGTGACAGTAATTATGGAGGTGTTGGTGATAATAGTGACAGTAATGATGGAGGTGTTGGTGATAATAGTGACAGTAATGATGGAGGTGTAGTTGATAATAGTGACTGTAATGATGGAGGTGTAGGTGATAATAGTGTTAGTAATGATGGAGGTGTTGGTGATAATAGTAACAGTAATGATGGAGGGTGTTGGTGATAATAGTGATAGTAATGATGGAGGTGTAGGTGATAATAGTGACAGTAATGATGGAGGTGTAGGTGACAATAGTGACATTAATGATGGTTGTGTTGGTGATAATAGTGGTGGTAATGATGGTGGCATTGGTGATAATAGTGATGGTAAT
Source organism: Pseudophryne corroboree (assembly GCF_028390025.1). NCBI lineage: Eukaryota > Metazoa > Chordata > Amphibia > Anura > Myobatrachidae > Pseudophryne > Pseudophryne corroboree. The sequence continues at coordinate 1,330,775 of NW_026967602.1, forward strand.
GATGGAGGTGTTGGTGATAATAGTGACAGTAATGATAGAGGTGTTGGTGTTAATAGTGACAGTAATGATGGAGGTGTTGGTGATAATAGTGACTGTAATGATGGAGGTGTTGGTGATAATAGTGACAGTAATGGTGGAGGTGTTGGTGATAATAGTGGTGGTAATGATGGAGGTGTTGGTGATAATAGTGACAGTAATTATGGAGGTGTAGGTGACAGTAATGATGGAGGTGTAGGGGATAATAGTGTTAGTAATGATGGAGGTGTTGCTGATAATAATGACAGTAATGATGGAGGGTGTTGGTGATAATAGTGACAGTAATGATGGAAGTGTATGTGTTAGTGGCAGTAATGATGGAGGTATAGTGACAGTAATGATGGAGGTGTAGGTGATAATAGTGACAGTAATGATGGAGGTGTAGGTAATAATAGTGACAGTAATGATGGAGGTGTAGGTGATAACAGTGACAGTAATGATGGAGGTGTTGGTGATAATAGTGACTGTAATGATGGAGGTGTTGGTGATAATAGTGACAGTAATGATGGAGGTGTTGGTGATAATAGTGGTGGTAATGATGGAGGTGTTGGTGATAATAGTGACAGTAATGATGGAGGTGTAGGTGACAGTAATGATGGAGGTGTAGGGGATAATAGTGACAGTAATGATGGAGGTGTAGGTGACAGTAATGATGGAGGTGTAGGTGACAATAGTGACAGTAATGATGGTTGTGTTGGTGATAATAGTGATAGTAATGATGGAGGTGTAGGTGATAATAGTGACAGTAATGATGGAGGTGTAGGTGACAATAGTGACAGTAATGATGGTTGTGTTGGTGATAATAGTGGTGGTAATGATGGTGGCGTTGGTGATAATAGTGATGGTAATGATGGAGGTGTTGGTGATAATAGTGACAGTAATGATAGAGGTGTTGGTGTTAATAGTGACAGTAATGATGTAGGTGTTGGTGATAATAGTGACAGTAATGATGGAGGTGTATGTGTTAGTGACAGTAATGATGGTGGTGTTGGTGATAATAGTGACAGTAATGATATAGGTGTTGGTGATAATAGTGATAGTAATGATGGAGGTGTTGGTGATAATAGTGACAGTAATTATGGAGGTGTTGGTGATAATAGTGACAGTAAAGATGGAGGAGTTGGTGATAATAGTGACAGTAATGATGGAGGTGTTGGTGATAATAGTGACAGTAATGATATAGGTGTTGGTGATAATAGTGATAGTAATGATGGAGGTGTTGGTGATAATAGTGACAGTAATGATGGAGGAGTTGGTGATAATAGTGACAGTAATGATGGAGGTGTTGGTGATAATAGTGAAAGTAATGATGGAGGTGTTGGTGATAGGTGATAGTAATGATGGAGGTGTTGGTGATAATAGTGACAGTAATGATGGAGGTGTAGTTGATAATAGTGACAGTAATGATGGAGGTGTAGGTGATAATAGTGTTAGTAATGATGGAGGTGTTGCTGATAATAATGACAGTAATGATGGAGGGTGTTGGTGATAATAGTGACAGTAATGATGGAAGTGTATGTGTTAGTGGCAGTAATGATGGAGGTATAGTGACAGTAATGATGGAGGTGTTGGTGATAATAGTGACAGTAATGATGGAGGTGTAGGTGACAATAGTGAAAGTAATGATGGTTGTGTTTGTGATAATAGTGATAGTAATGATGGAGGTGTAGGTGATAATAGTGACAGTAATGATGGAGGTGTTGGTGATAATAGTGACTGTAATGATGGAGGTGTTGGTGATAATAGTGACAGTAATGATGGAGGTGTTGGTGATAATAGTGACAGTAATGATGGAGGTGTAGGTGATAATAGTGTTAGTAAAGATGGAGGTGTTGGTGATAATAGTGACAGTAATGATGGAGGTGTTGGTGATAATAGTGTCAGTAATGAAGGAGGTGTAGTTGATAATACTGACAGTATTGATGGAGGTGTAGTTGATAATAGTGACAGTAATGATGGAGGTGTAGGTGACAATAGTGACAGTAATGATGGTTGTGTTGGTGATAATAGTGGTGGTAATGATGGTGGCGTTGGTGATAATAGTGATGGTAATGATGGAGGTGTTGGTGATAATAGTGACAGTAATGATAGAGGTGTTGATGTTAATAGTGTTAGTAATGATGGAGGTGTTGCTGATAATAATGACAGTAATGATGAAGGGTGTTGGTGATAATAGTGACAGTAATGATGGAAGTGTATGTGTTAGTGACAGTAATGATGGAGGTATAGTGACAGTAATGATGGAGGTGTAGGTGATAATAGTGACAGTAATGATGGAGGTGTAGGTGACAGTAATGATGGAGGTGTAGGTGACAATAGTGACAGTAATGATGGTTGTGTTGGTGATAATAGTGATAGTAATGATGGAGGTGTAGGTGATAATAGTGACAGTAATGATAGAGGTGTAGGTGACAATAGTGAAAGTAATGATGGTTGTGTTGGTGATAATAGTGATAGTAATGATGGAGGTGTAGGTGATAATAGTGACCGTAATGATGGAGGTGTTGGTGATAATAGTGACTGTAATGATGGAGGTGTTGGTGATAATAGTGACAGTAATGATGGAGGTGTTGGTTATAATAGTGGTGGTAATGATGGAGTTGTTGGTGATAATAGTGACAGTAATGATGGAGGTGTAGGTGACAGTAATGATGGAGGTGTAAGTGATAATAGTGACAGTAATGATGGAGGTGTAGGTGACAGTAATGATGGAGGTGTAGGTGACAATAGTGACAGTAATGATGGTTGTGTTGGTGATAATAGTGGTGGTAATGATGGTGGCGTTGGTGATAATAGTGATGGTAATAATGGAGGTGTTGGTGATAATAGTGACAGTAATGATAGAGGTGTTGGTGTTAATAGTGACAGTAATGATGGAGGTGTTGGTGATAATAGTGACAGTAATGATGGAGGTGTATGTGTTAGTGACAGTAATGATGGTGGTGTTGGTGATAATAGTGACAGTAATGATATAGGTGTTGGTGATAATAGTGATAGTAATGATGGAGGTGTTGGTGATAATAGTGACAGTAATGATGGAGGTGTTGGTGATAATAGTGACAGTAAAGATGGAGGAGTTGGTGATAATAGTGACAGTAATGATGGAGGTGTTGGTGATAATAGTGACAGTAATGATATAGGTGTTGGTGATAATAGTGATAGTAATGATGGAGGTGTTGGTGATAATAGTGACAGTAATGATGGAGGAGTTGGTGATAATAGTGACAGTAATGATGGAGGTGTTGGTGATGATAGTGACAGTAATGATGGAGGTGTTGGTGATAAGTGACAGTAATGATGGAGGTGTTGGTGATAATAGTGACAGAAATGATGGAGGTGTAGTTGAAAATAGTGACAGTAATGATGGAGGTGTAGTTGATAATAGTGACAGTAATGATGGAGGTGTAGGTGATAATAGTGTTAGTAATGATGGAGGTGTTGCTGATAATAATGACAGTAATGATGGAGGGTGTTGGTGATAATAGTGACAGTAATGATGGAAGTGTATGTGTTAGTGACAGTAATGATGGAGGTATAGTGACAGTAATGATGGAGGTGAAGGTGATAATAGTGACAGTAATGATGGAGGTGTAGGTAATAATAGTGACAGTAATGATGGAGGTGTAGTTGATAATAGTGACAGTAATGATGGAGGTGTAGGTGATAATAGTGTTAGTAATGATGGAGGTGTTGCTGATAATAATGACAGTAATGATGGAGGGTGTTGGTGATAATAGCGACAGTAATGATGGAAGTGTATGTGTTAGTGACAGTAATGATGGAGGTATAGTGACAGTAATGATGGAGGTGAAGGTGATAATAGTGACAGTATTGATGGAGGTGTAGGTGATAATAGTGACAGTAATGATGGAGGAGTAGTTGATAATAGTGACAGTAATGATGGAGGTGTAGGTGATAATAGTGTTAGTAATGATGGAGGTGTTGCTGATAATAATGACAGTAATGATGGAGGGTGTTGGTGATAATAGTGACAGTAATGATGGAAGTGTATGTGTTAGTGACAGTAATGATGGAGGTATAGTGACAGTAATGATGGAGGTGAAGGTGATAATAGTGACAGTAATGATGGAGGTGTAGGTAATAATAGTGACAGTAATGATGGAGGTGTAGGTGACAATAGTGAAAGTAATGATGGTTGTGTTGGTGATAATAGTGATAGTAATGATGGAGGTGTAGGTGATAATAGTGACAGTAATGATGGTGGTGTTGGTGATAGTAGTGACTGTAATGATGGAGGTGTTGGTGATAATAGTGACAGTAATGATGGAGGTGTTGGTGATAATAGTGGTGGTAATGATGGAGGTGTAGGTGATAATAGTGACAGTAATGATGGAGGTGTAGGTGACAATAGTGACAGTAATGATGGTTGTGTTGGTGATAATAGTGGTGGTAATGATGGTGGCGTTGGTGATAATAGTGATGGTAATGATGGAGGTGTTGGTGATAATAGTGACAGTAATGATAGACGTGTTGGTGTTAATAGTGACAGTAATGATGGAGGTGTTGGTGATAATAGTGACAGTAATGATGGAGGTGTATGTGTTAGTGACAGTAATGATGGTGGTGTTGGTGATAATAGTGACAGTAATGATATAGGTGTTGGTGATAATAGTGATAGTAATGATGGAGGTGTTGGTGATAATAGTGACAGTAATTATGGAGGTGTTGGTGATAATAGTGACAGTAAAGATGGAGGAGTTGGTGATAATAGTGACAGTAATGATGGAGGTGTTGGTGATAATAGTGACAGTAATTATATAGGTGTTGGTGATAATAGTGATAGTAATGATGGAGGTGTTGGTGATAATAGTGACAGTAATGATGGAGGAGTTGGTGATAATAGTGACAGTTATGATGGAGGTGTTGGTGATAATAGTGACAGTAATGATGGAGGTGTTGGTGATAGGTGACAGTAATGATGGAGGTGTTGGTGATAATAGTGATAGTAATGATGGAGGTGTAGGTGATAATAGTGACAGTAATGATGGAGGTGTAGGTGACAATAGTGACAGTAATGATGGTTGTGTTGGTGATAATAGTGGTGGTAATGATGGTGGCGTTGGTGATAATAGTGATGGTAATGATGGAGGTGTTGGTGATAATAGTGACAGTAATGATAGAGGTGTTGGTGTTAATAGTGACAGTAATGATGGAGGTGTTGGTGATAATAGTGACAGTAATGATGGAGGCGTATGTGTTAGTGACAGTAATGATGGTGGTGTTGGTGATAATAGTGACAGTAATGATATAGGTGTTGGTGATAATAGTGATAGTAATGATGGAGGTGTTGGTGATAATAGTGACAGTAATTATGGAGGTGTTGGTGATAATAGTGACAGTAAAGATGGAGGAGTTGGTGATAATAGTGACAGTAATGATGGAGGTGTTGGTGATAATAGTGACAGTAATGATATAGGTGTTGGTGATAATAGTGATAGTAATGATGGAGGTGTTGGTGATAATAGTGACAGTAATGATGGAGGAGTTGGTGATAATAGTGACAGTAATGATGGAGGTGTTGGTGATAATAGTGACAGTAATGATGGAGGTGTTGGTGATAGGTGATAGTAATGATGGAGGTGTTGGTGATAATAGTGACAGTAATGATGGAGGTGTAGTTGAAAATAGTGACAGTTATGATGGAGGTGTAATTGATAATAGTGACAGTATTGATGGAGGTGTAGGTGATAATAGTGACAGTAATGATGGAGGAGTAGTTGATAATAGTGACAGTAATGATGGAGGTGTAGGTGATAATAGTGTTAGTAATGATGGAGGTGTTGCTGATAATAATGACAGTAATGATGGAGGGTGTTGGTGATAATAGTGACAGTAATGATGGAAGTGTATGTGTTAGTGGCAGTAATGATGGAGGTATAGTGACAGTAATGATGGAGGTGTAGGTGATAATAGTGACAGTAATGATGGAGGTGTAGGTAATAATAGTGACAGTAATGATGGAGGTGTAGGTGACAATAGTGAAAGTAATGATGGTTGTGTTTGTGATAATACTGATAGTAATGATGGAGGTGTAGGTGATAATAGTGACAGTAATGATGGAGGTGTTGGTGATAATAGTGACTGTAATGATGGAGGTGTTGGTGATAATAGTGACAGTAATGATGGAGGTGTTGGTGATAATAGTGACAGTAATGATGGAGGTGTAGGTGATAATAGTGTTAGTAATGATGGAGGTGTTGGTGATAATAGTGACAGTAATGATGGAGGTGTTGGTGATAATAGTGTCAGTAATGAAGGAGGTGTAGTTGATAATACTGACAGTATTGATGGAGGTGTAGTTGATAATAGTGACAGTAATGATGGAGGTGTAGTTGATAATAGTGACAGTAATTATGGAGGTGTTGGTGATAATAGTGACAGTAATGATGGAGTTGTTGGTGATAATAGTGACAGTAATGATGGAGGTGTAGTTGATAATAGTGACTGTAATGATGGAGGTGTAGGTGATAATAGTGTTAGTAATGATGGAGGTGTTGGTGATAATAGTGACAGTAATGATGGAGGTATTGGTGATAATAGTGTCAGTAATGAAGGCGGTGTAGTTGATAATACTGACAGTATTGATGGAGGTGTAGTTGATAATAGTGACAGTAATGATGGAGGTGTAGTTGATAATAGTGACAGTAAATATGGAGGTGTTGGTGATAATAGTGACAGTAATGATGGAGGCGTTGGTGATAATAGTGACAGTAATGATGGAGGTGTAGTTGATAATAGTGACTGTAATGATGGAGGTGTAGGTGATAATAGTGTTAGTAATGATGGAGGTGTTGGTGATAATAGTAACAGTAATGATGGAGGGTGTTGGTGATAATAGTGATAGTAATGATGGAGGTGTAGGTGATAATAGTGACAGTAATGATGGAGGTGTAGGTGACAATAGTGACATTAATGATGGTTGTGTTGGTGATAATAGTGGTGGTAATGATGGTGGCATTGGTGATAATAGTGATGGTAATGATGGAGGTGTTGGTGATAATAGTGACAGTAATGATAGAGGTGTTGGTGTTAATAGTGACAGTAATGATGGAGGTGTTGGTGATAATAGTGACTGTAATGATGGAGGTGTTGGTGATAATAGTGACAGTAATGATGGAGGTGTTGGTGATAATAGTGGTGGTAACGATGGAGGTGTTGGTGATAATAGTGACAGTTATGATGGAGGTGTAGGTGACAGTAATGATGGAGGTGTAGGGGATAATAGTGACAGTAATGATGGAGGTGTAGGTGACAGTAATTATGGAGGTGTAGGTGACAATAGTGACAGTAATGATGGTTGTGTTGGTGATAATAGTGATAGTAATGACGGAGGTGTAGGTGATAATAGTGACAGTAATGATGGAGGTGTAGGTGACAATAGTGACAGTAATGATGGTTGTGTTGGTGATAATAGTGGTGGTAATGATGGTGGCGTTGGTGATAATAGTGATGGTAATGATGGAGGTGTTGGTGTTAATAGTGACAGTAATGATGGAGGTGTTGGTGATAATAGTGACAGTAATGATGGAGGTGTATGTGTTAGTGACAGTAATGATGGTGGTGTTGGTAATAATAGTGACTGTAATGATATAGGTGTTGGTGATAATAGTGATAGTAATGATGAGGTGTTGGTGATAATAGTGACAGTAATTATGGAGGTGTTGGTGATAATAGTGACAGTAAAGATGGAGGTGTTGGTGATAATAGTGACAGTAATGATATAGGTGTTGGTGATAATAGTGATAGTAATGATGGAGGTGTGGGTGATAATAGTGACAGTAATGATGGAGGAGTTGGTGATAATAGTGACAGTAATGATGGAGGTGTTGGTGATAATAGTGACAGTAATGATGGAGGTGTTGGTGATAGATGACAGTAATGATGGAGGTGTTGGTGATAATAGTGACAGTAATGATGGAGGTGTAGTTGAAAATAGTGACAGTTATGATGGAGGTGTAGTTGATAATAGTGACAGTATTGATGGAGGTGTAGGTGATAATAGTGACAGTAATGATGGAGGAGTAGTTGATAATAGTGACAGTAATGATGGAAGTGTATGTGTTAGTGGCAGTAATGATGGAGGTATAGTGACAGTAATGATGGAGGTGTAGGTGATAATAGTGACAGTAATGATGGAGGTGTAGGTAATAATAGTGACAGTAATGATGGAGGTGTAGGTGACAATAGTGAAAGTAATGATGGTTGTGTTGGTGATAATAGTGATAGTAATGATGGAGGTGTAGGTGATAATAGTGACAGTAATGATGGAGGTGTTGGTGATAATAGTGACTGTAATGATGGAGGTGTTGGTGATAATAGTGACAGTAATGATGGAGGTGTTGGTGATAATAGTGACAGTAATGATGGAGGTGTAGTTGATAATAGTGACTGTAATGATGGAGGTGTAGGTGATAATAGTGTTAGTAATGATGGAGGTGTTGGTGATAATAGTAACAGTAATGATGGAGGGTGTTGGTGATAATAGTGACAGTAATGATGGAGGTGTTGGTGATAATAGTGATAGTAATGATGGAGGTGTAGGTGATAATAGTGACAGTAATGGTGGAGGTGTTGGTGATAATAGTGTCAGTAATGAAGGAGGTGTAGTTGATAATACTGACAGTATTGATGGAGGTGTAGTTGATAATAGTGACAGTAATGATGGAGGTGTAGTTGATAATAGTGACAGTAATTATGGAGGTGTTGGTGATAATAGTGATAGTAATGATGGAGGTGTTGGTGATAATAGTGACAGTAATGATGGAGGTGTAGTTGATAATAGTGACTGTAATGATGGAGGTGTAGGTGATAATAGTGTTAGTAATGATGGAGGTGTTGGTGATAATAGTAACAGTAATGATGGAGGGTGTTGGTGATAATAGTGACAGTAATGATGGAGGTGTTGGTGATAATAGTGATAGTAATGATGGAGGTGTAGGTGATAATAGTGACAGTAATGGTGGTTGTGTTGGTGATAATATTGACAGTAATGATGGAGGTGAAGGTGATAATAGTGACAGTAATGATGGAGGTGTAGGTGATAAAAGTGACAGTAATGATGGAGGTGTAGGTGACAATAGTGACAGTAATGATGGAGGTGTAGGTGATAATAGTGACAGTAATGATGGAGGGTGTTGGTGATAATAGTGACAGTAATGATGGAGGTGTTGGTGATAATAGTGGTGGTAATGATGGAGGTGTTGGTGATAATAGTGACAGTAATAAAAAAGGTGTTGGTGATAATAGTGACAGTAATGATGGAGATGTAGGTGATAATAGTGACAGTAATGATGGAGGTGTAGGTGATAATAGTGATGGTAATGATGAAGGTGTAAGTGATAATAGTGACAGCAATGATGGAGCTGTAGGTGATAATAGTGATGGTAATGATGGAGGTGTAAGTGATAATAGTGACAGTAATGATGGAGGTGGTGATAATAGTGACAGTAATGATGGGGTGTAGGTGATAATAGTGACATTGATGATGGAGGTGTAGATGATAATAGTGGTGGTTATGATGTAGGTGTTGGTGATAATAGCAGTGGTAATGATGGAGGTGTAGGTGATAATAGTGACAGTAATCATGGAGGTGTATGTGTTAGTGACAGTAATGATGGAGGTGTAGTGACAGTAATGATGGAGGTGTTGGTGATAATAGTGACAGTAATCATGGAAGAGTAGGTGATAATAGTGACAGTAATGATGGAGGTGTAGTTGATAATAGTGACAGTAATGATGGAGGTGTTGGTGATAATAGTGACAGTAATGATGGAGGAGTTGGTGATAATAGTGACAGTTATGATGGAGGTGTTGGTGATAATAGTGACAGTAATGATGGAGGTGTTGGTGATAGGTGACAGTAATGATGGAGGTGTTGGTGATAATAGTGACAGTAATGATGGAGGTGTAGTTGAAAATAGTGACAGTTATGATGGAGGTGTAGTTGATAATAGTGACAGTATTGATGGAGGTGTAGGTGATATTAGTGACAGTAATGATGGAGGAGTAGTTGATAATAGTGACAGTAATGATGGAGGTGTAGGTGATAATAGTGTTAGTAATGATGGAGGTGTTGCTGATAATAATGACAGTAATGATGGAGGGTGTTGGTGATAATAGTGACAGTAATGATGGAAGTGTATGTGTTAGTGGCAGTAATGATGGAGGTATAGTGACAGTAATGATGGAGGTGTGGGTGATAATAGTGACAGTAATGATGGAGGTGTAGGTAATAATAGTGACAGTAATGATGGAGGTGTAGGTGACAATAGTGAAAGTAATGATGGTTGTGTTGGTGATAATAGTGATAGTAATGATGGAGGTGTAGGTGATAATAGTGACTGTAATGATGGAGGTGTTGGTGATAATAGTGACTGTAATGATGGAGGTGTTGGTGATAATAGTGACAGTAATGATGGAGGTGTTGGTGATAATAGTGACAGTAATGATGGAGGTGTAGGTGACAATAGTGAAAATAATGATGGTTGTGTTGGTGATAATAGTGATAGTAATGATGGAGGTGTAGGTGATAATAGTGACAGTAATGATGGAGGTGTAGGTGACAATAGTGACAGTAATGATGGTTGTGTTGGTGATAATAGTGGTGGTAATGATGGTGGCGTTGGTGATAATAGTGACAGTAATGATGGAGGTGTTGGTGATAATAGTGACAGTAATGATAGAGGTGTTGGTGTTAATAGTGACAGTAATGATGGAGGTGTTGGTGATAATAGTGACAGTAATGATGGAGGTGTATGTGTTAGTGACAGTAATGATGGTGGTGTTGGTGATAATAGTGACAGTAATGATATAGGTGTTGGTGATAATAGTGATAGTAATGATGGAGGTGTTGGTGATAATAGTGACAGTAATTATGGAGGTGTTGGTGATAATAGTGACAGTAAAGATGGAGGAGTTGGTGATAATAGTGACAGTAATGATGGAGGTGTTGGTGATAGGTGACAGTAATGATGGAGGTGTTGGTGATAATAGTGACAGTAATGATGGAGGTGTAGTTGAAAATAGTGACAGTTATGATGGAGGTGTAGTTGATAATAGTGACAGTATTGATGGAGGTGTAGGTGATATTAGTGACAGTAATGATGGAGGAGTAGTTGATAATAGTGACAGTAATGATGGAGGTGTAGGTGATAATAGTGTTAGTAATGATGGAGGTGTTGCTGATAATAATGACAGTAATGATGGAGGGTGTTGGTGATAATAGTGACAGTAATGATGGAAGTGTATGTGTTAGTGGCAGTAATGATGGAGGTATAGTGACAGTAATGATGGAGGTGTGGGTGATAATAGTGACAGTAATGATGGAGGTGTAGGTAATAATAGTGACAGTAATGATGGAGGTGTAGGTGACAATAGTGAAAGTAATGATGGTTGTGTTGGTGATAATAGTGATAGTAATGATGGAGGTGTAGGTGATAATAGTGACTGTAATGATGGAGGTGTTGGTGATAATAGTGACTGTAATGATGGAGGTGTTGGTGATAATAGTGACAGTAATGATGGAGGTGTTGGTGATAATAGTGACAGTAATGATGGAGGTGTAGGTGACAATAGTGAAAATAATGATGGTTGTGTTGGTGATAATAGTGATAGTAATGATGGAGGTGTAGGTGATAATAGTGACAGTAATGATGGAGGTGTAGGTGACAATAGTGACAGTAATGATGGTTGTGTTGGTGATAATAGTGGTGGTAATGATGGTGGCGTTGGTGATAATAGTGACAGTAATGATGGAGGTGTTGGTGATAATAGTGACAGTAATGATAGAGGTGTTGGTGTTAATAGTGACAGTAATGATGGAGGTGTTGGTGATAATAGTGACAGTAATGATGGAGGTGTATGTGTTAGTGACAGTAATGATGGTGGTGTTGGTGATAATAGTGACAGTAATGATATAGGTGTTGGTGATAATAGTGATAGTAATGATGGAGGTGTTGGTGATAATAGTGACAGTAATTATGGAGGTGTTGGTGATAATAGTGACAGTAAAGATGGAGGAGTTGGTGATAATAGTGACAGTAATGATGGAGGTGTTGGTGATAGGTGACAGTAATGATGGAGGTGTTGGTGATAATAGTGACAGTAATGATGGAGGTGTAGTTGAAAATAGTGACAGTTATGATGGAGGTGTAGTTGATAATAGTGACAGTATTGATGGAGGTGTAGGTGATATTAGTGACAGTAATGATGGAGGAGTAGTTGATAATAGTGACAGTAATGATGGAGGTGTAGGTGATAATAGTGTTAGTAATGATGGAGGTGTTGCTGATAATAATGACAGTAATGATGGAGGGTGTTGGTGATAATAGTGACAGTAATGATGGAAGTGTATGTGTTAGTGGCAGTAATGATGGAGGTATAGTGACAGTAATGATGGAGGTGTGGGTGATAATAGTGACAGTAATGATGGAGGTGTAGGTAATAATAGTGACAGTAATGATGGAGGTGTAGGTGACAATAGTGAAAGTAATGATGGTTGTGTTGGAGATAATAGTGATAGTAATGATGGAGGTGTAGGTGATAATAGTGACTGTAATGATGGAGGTGTTGGTGATAATAGTGACTGTAATGATGGAGGTGTTGGTGATAATAGTGACAGTAATGATGGAGGTGTTGGTGATAATAGTGACAGTAATGATGGAGGTGTAGGTGACAATAGTGAAAATAATGATGGTTGTGTTGGTGATAATAGTGATAGTAATGATGGAGGTGTAGGTGATAATAGTGACAGTAATGATGGAGGTGTAGGTGACAATAGTGACAGTAATGATGGTTGTGTTGGTGATAATAGTGGTGGTAATGATGGTGGCGTTGGTGATAATAGTGACAGTAATGATGGAGGTGTTGGTGATAATAGTGACAGTAATGATAGAGGTGTTGGTGTTAATAGTGACAGTAATGATGGAGGTGTTGGTGATAATAGTGACAGTAATGATGGAGGTGTATGTGTTAGTGACAGTAATGATGGTGGTGTTGGTGATAATAGTGACAGTAATGATATAGGTGTTGGTGATAATAGTGATAGTAATGATGGAGGTGTTGGTGATAATAGTGACAGTAATTATGGAGGTGTTGGTGATAATAGTGACAGTAAAGATGGAGGAGTTGGTGATAATAGTGACAGTAATGATGGAGGTGTTGGTGATAATAGTGACAGTAATAATATAGGTGTTGGTGATAATAGTGATAGTAATGATGGAGGTGTTGGTGATAATAGTGACAGTAATGATGGAGGAGTTGGTGATAATAGTGACAGTAATGATGGAGGTGTTGGTGATAATAGTGACAGTAATGATGGAGGTGTTGGTGATAGGTGATAGTAATGATGGAGGTGTTGGTGATAATAGTGACAGTAATGATGGAGGTGTAGTTGAAAATAGTGACAGTTATGATGGAGGTGTAATTGATAATAGTGACAGTATTGATGGAGGTGTAGGTGATAATAGTGACAGTAATGATGGAGGAGTAGTTGATAATAGTGACAGTAATGATGGAGGTGTAGGTGATAATAGTGTTAGTAATGATGGAGGTGTTGCTGATAATAATGACAGTAATGATGGAGGGTGTTGGTGATAATAGTGACAGTAATGATGGAAGTGTATGTGTTAGTGGCAGTAATGATGGAGGTATAGTGACAGTAATGATGGAGGTGTAGGTGATAATAGTGACAGTAATGATGGAGGTGTAGGTAATAATAGTGACCGTAATGATGGAGGTGTAGGTGACAATAGTGAAAGTAATGATGGTTGTGTTTGTGATAATAGTGATAGTAATGATGGAGGTGTAGGTGATAATAGTGACAGTAATGATGGAGGTGTTGGTGATAATAATGACTGTAATGATGGAGGTGTTGGTGATAATAGTGACAGTAATGATGGAGGTGTTGGTGATAATAGTGACAGTAATGATGGAGGTGTAGGTGATAATAGTGTTAGTAATGATGGAGGTGTTGGTGATAATAGTGACAGTAATGATGGAGGTGTTGGTGATAATAGTGTCAGTAATGAAGGAGGTGTAGTTGATAATACTGACAGTATTGATGGAGGTGTAGTTGATAATAGTGACAGTAATGATGGAGGTGTAGTTGATAATAGTGACAGTAATTATGGAGGTGTTGGTGATAATAGTGACAGTAATGATGGAGGTGTTGGTGATAATAGTGACAGTAATGATGGAGGTGTAGTTGATAATAGTGACTGTAATGATGGAGGTGTAGGTGATAATAGTGTTAGTAATGATGGAGGTGTTGGTGATAATAGTGACAGTAATGATGGAGGTGTTGGTGATAATAGTGTCAGTAATGAAGGCGGTGTAGTTGATAATACTGACAGTATTGATGGAGGTGTAGTTGATAATAGTGACAGTAATGATGGAGGTGTAGTTGATAATAGTGACAGTAATTATGGAGGTGTTGGTGATAATAGTGACAGTAATGATGGAGGTGTTGGTGATAATAGTGACAGTAATGATGGAGGTGTAGTTGATAATAGTGACTGTAATGATGGAGGTGTAGGTGATAATAGTGTTAGTAATGATGGAGGTGTTGGTGATAATAGTAACAGTAATGATGGAGGGTGTTGGTGATAATAGTGATAGTAATGATGGAGGTGTAGGTGATAATAGTGACAGTAATGATGGAGGTGTAGGTGACAATAGTGACATTAATGATGGTTGTGTTGGTGATAATAGTGGTGGTAATGATGGTGGCATTGGTGATAATAGTGATGGTAATGATGGAGGTGTTGGTGATAATAGTGACAGTAATGATAGAGGTGTTGGTGTTAATAGTGACAGTAATGATGGAGGTGTTGGTGATAATAGTGACTGTAATGATGGAGGTGTTGGTGATAATAGTGACAGTAATGGTGGAGGTGTTGGTGATAATAGTGGTGGTAATGATGGAGGTGTTGGTGATAATAGTGACAGTAATTATGGAGGTGTAGGTGACAGTAATGATGGAGGTGTAGGGGATAATAGTGTTAGTAATGATGGAGGTGTTGCTGATAATAATGACAGTAATGATGGAGGGTGTTGGTGATAATAGTGACAGTAATGATGGAAGTGTATGTGTTAGTGGCAGTAATGATGGAGGTATAGTGACAGTAATGATGGAGGTGTAGGTGATAATAGTGACAGTAATGATGGAGGTGTAGGTAATAATAGTGACAGTAATGATGGAGGTGTAGGTGACAATAGTGAAAGTAATGATGGTTGTGTTGGTGATAATAGTGATAGTAATGATGGAGGTGTAGGTGATAATAGTGACAGTAATGATGGAGGTGTTGGTGATAATAGTGACTGTAATGATGGAGGTGTTGGTGATAATAGTGACAGTAATGATGGAGGTGTTGGTGATAATAGTGGTGGTAATGATGGAGGTGTTGGTGATAATAGTGACAGTAATGATGGAGGTGTAGGTGACAGTAATGATGGAGGTGTAGGGGATAATAGTGACAGTAATGATGGAGGTGTAGGTGACAGTAATGATGGAGGTGTAGGTGACAATAGTGACAGTAATGATGGTTGTGTTGGTGATAATAGTGATAGTAATGATGGAGGTGTAGGTGATAATAGTGACAGTAATGATGGAGGTGTAGGTGACAATAGTGACAGTAATGATGGTTGTGTTGGTGATAATAGTGGTGGTAATGATGGTGGCGTTGGTGATAATAGTGATGGTAATGATGGAGGTGTTGGTGATAATAGTGACAGTAATGATAGAGGTGTTGGTGTTAATAGTGACAGTAATGATGTAGGTGTTGGTGATAATAGTGACAGTAATGATGGAGGTGTATGTGTTAGTGACAGTAATGATGGTGGTGTTGGTGATAATAGTGACAGTAATGATATAGGTGTTGGTGATAATAGTGACAGTAATTATGGAGGTGTTGGTGATAATAGTGACAGTAAAGATGGAGGAGTTGGTGATAATAGTGACAGTAATGATGGAGGTGTTGGTGATAATAGTGACAGTAATGATATAGGTGTTGGTGATAATAGTGATAGTAATGATGGAGGTGTTGGTGATAATAGTGACAGTAATGATGGAGGAGTTGGTGATAATAGTGACAGTAATGATGGAGGTGTTGGTGATAATAGTGAAAGTAATGATGGAGGTGTTGGTGATAGGTGATAGTAATGATGGAGGTGTTGGTGATAATAGTGACAGTAATGATGGAGGTGTAGTTGAAAATAGTGACAGTTATGATGGAGGTGTAATTGATAATAGTGACAGTATTGATGGAGGTGTAGGTGATAATAGTGACAGTAATGATGGAGGAGTAGTTGATAATAGTGACAGTAATGATGGAGGTGTAGGTGATAATAGTGTTAGTAATGATGGAGGTGTTGCTGATAATAATGACAGTAATGATGGAGGGTGTTGGTGATAATAGTGACAGTAATGATGGAAGTGTATGTGTTAGTGGCAGTAATGATGGAGGTATAGTGACAGTAATGATGGAGGTGTTGGTGATAATAGTGACAGTAATGATGGAGGTGTAGGTGACAATAGTGAAAGTAATGATGGTTGTGTTTGTGATAATAGTGATAGTAATGATGGAGGTGTAGGTGATAATAGTGACAGTAATGATGGAGGTGTTGGTGATAATAGTGACTGTAATGATGGAGGTGTTGGTGATAATAGTGACAGTAATGATGGAGGTGTTGGTGATAATAGTGACAGTAATGATGGAGGTGTAGGTGATAATAGTGTTAGTAAAGATGGAGGTGTTGGTGATAATAGTGACAGTAATGATGGAGGTGTTGGTGATAATAGTGTCAGTAATGAAGGAGGTGTAGTTGATAATACTGACAGTATTGATGGAGGTGTAGTTGATAATAGTGACAGTAATGATGGAGGTGTAGGTGACAATAGTGACAGTAATGATGGTTGTGTTGGTGATAATAGTGGTGGTAATGATGGTGGCGTTGGTGATAATAGTGATGGTAATGATGGAGGTGTTGGTGATAATAGTGACAGTAATGATAGAGGTGTTGATGTTAATAGTGTTAGTAATGATGGAGGTGTTGCTGATAATAATGACAGTAATGATGAAGGGTGTTGGTGATAATAGTGACAGTAATGATGGAAGTGTATGTGTTAGTGACAGTAATGATGGAGGTATAGTGACAGTAATGATGGAGGTGTAGGTGATAATAGTGGTGGTAATGATGGAGGTGTTGGTGATAATAGTGACAGTAATGATAGAGGTGTTGGTGATAATAGTGACAATAATGATGGAGGTGTTGGTGATAATAATGACAGTAATGATGGAGGTGTAGTTGATAATAGTGACTGTAATGATGGAGGTGTAGTTGATAATAGTGACAGTAATGATAGAGGTGTAGGTGACAGTAATGATGGAGGTGTAGGTGATAATAGTGACAGTAATGATGGAGGTGTAGGTGACAGTAATGATGGAGGTGTAGGTGACAATAGTGACAGTAATGATGGTTGTGTTGGTGATAATAGTGATAGTAATGATGGAGGTGTAGGTGATAATAGTGACAGTAATGATAGAGGTGTAGGTGACAATAGTGAAAGTAATGATGGTTGTGTTGGTGATAATAGTGATAGTAATGATGGAGGTGTAGGTGATAATAGTGACCGTAATGATGGAGGTGTTGGTGATAATAGTGACTGTAATGATGGAGGTGTTGGTGATAATAGTGACAGTAATGATGGAGGTGTTGGTTATAATAGTGGTGGTAATGATGGAGTTGTTGGTGATAATAGTGACAGTAATGATGGAGGTGTAGGTGACAGTAATGATGGAGGTGTAAGTGATAATAGTGACAGTAATGATGGAGGTGTAGGTGACAGTAATGATGGAGGTGTAGGTGACAATAGTGACAGTAATGATGGTTGTGTTGGTGATAATAGTGGTGGTAATGATGGTGGCGTTGGTGATAATAGTGATGGTAATAATGGAGGTGTTGGTGATAATAGTGACAGTAATGATAGAGGTGTTGGTGTTAATAGTGACAGTAATGATGGAGGTGTTGGTGATAATAGTGACAGTAATGATGGAGGTGTATGTGTTAGTGACAGTAATGATGGTGGTGTTGGTGATAATAGTGACAGTAATGATATAGGTGTTGGTGATAATAGTGATAGTAATGATGGAGGTGTTGGTGATAATAGTGACAGTAATGATGGAGGTGTTGGTGATAATAGTGACAGTAAAGATGGAGGAGTTGGTGATAATAGTGACAGTAATGATGGAGGTGTTGGTGATAATAGTGACAGTAATGATATAGGTGTTGGTGATAATAGTGATAGTAATGATGGAGGTGTTGGTGATAATAGTGACAGTAATGATGGAGGAGTTGGTGATAATAGTGACAGTAATGATGGAGGTGTTGGTGATGATAGTGACAGTAATGATGGAGGTGTTGGTGATAAGTGACAGTAATGATGGAGGTGTTGGTGATAATAGTGACAGAAATGATGGAGGTGTAGTTGAAAATAGTGACAGTAATGATGGAGGTGTAGTTGATAATAGTGACAGTAATGATGGAGGTGTAGGTGATAATAGTGTTAGTAATGATGGAGGTGTTGCTGATAATAATGACAGTAATGATGGAGGGTGTTGGTGATAATAGTGACAGTAATGATGGAAGTGTATGTGTTAGTGACAGTAATGATGGAGGTATAGTGACAGTAATGATGGAGGTGAAGGTGATAATAGTGACAGTAATGATGGAGGTGTAGGTAATAATAGTGACAGTAATGATGGAGGTGTAGTTGATAATAGTGACAGTAATGATGGAGGTGTAGGTGATAATAGTGTTAGTAATGATGGAGGTGTTGCTGATAATAATGACAGTAATGATGGAGGGTGTTGGTGATAATAGCGACAGTAATGATGGAAGTGTATGTGTTAGTGACAGTAATGATGGAGGTATAGTGACAGTAATGATGGAGGTGAAGGTGATAATAGTGACAGTATTGATGGAGGTGTAGGTGATAATAGTGACAGTAATGATGGAGGAGTAGTTGATAATAGTGACAGTAATGATGGAGGTGTAGGTGATAATAGTGATAGTAATGATGGAGGTGTAGGTGATAATAGTGACAGTAATGATGGTGGTGTTGGTGATAGTAGTGACTGTAATGATGGAGGTGTTGGTGATAATAGTGGTGGTAATGATGGAGGTGTAGGTGATAATAGTGACAGTAATGATGGAGGTGTAGGTGACAATAGTGACAGTAATGATGGTTGTGTTGGTGATAATAGTGGTGGTAATGATGGTGGCGTTGGTGATAATAGTGATGGTAATGATGGAGGTGTTGGTGATAATAGTGACAGTAATGATAGACGTGTTGGTGTTAATAGTGACAGTAATGATGGAGGTGTTGGTGATAATAGTGACAGTAATGATGGAGGTGTATGTGTTAGTGACAGTAATGATGGTGGTGTTGGTGATAATAGTGACAGTAATGATATAGGTGTTGGTGATAATAGTGATAGTAATGATGGAGGTGTTGGTGATAATAGTGACAGTAATTATGGAGGTGTTGGTGATAATAGTGACAGTAAAGATGGAGGAGTTGGTGATAATAGTGACAGTAATGATGGAGGTGTTGGTGATAATAGTGACAGTAATTATATAGGTGTTGGTGATAATAGTGATAGTAATGATGGAGGTGTTGGTGATAATAGTGACAGTAATGATGGAGGAGTTGGTGATAATAGTGACAGTTATGATGGAGGTGTTGGTGATAATAGTGACAGTAATGATGGAGGTGTTGGTGATAGGTGACAGTAATGATGGAGGTGTTGGTGATAATAGTGACAGTAATGATGGAGGTGTAGTTGAAAATAGTGACAGTTATGATGGAGGTGTAGTTGATAATAGTGACAGTATTGATGGAGGTGTTGGTGATAATAGTGACAGTAATGATGGAGGAGTAGTTGATAATAGTGACAGTAATGATGGAGGTGTAGGTGATAATAGTGTTAGTAATGATGGAGGTGTTGCTGATAATAATGACAGTAATGATGGAGGGTGTTGGTGATAATAGTGACAGTAATGATGGAAGTGTATGTGTTAGTGGCAGTAATGATAGAGGTATAGTGACAGTAATGATGGAGGTGTAGGTAATAATAGTGACAGTAATGATGGAGGTGTAGGTGACAATAGTGAAAGTTATGATGGTTGTGTTGGTGATAATAGTGATAATAATGATGGAGGTGTAGGTGATAATAGTGACAGTAATGATGGAGGTGTTGGTGATAATAGTGACTGTAATGATGGAGGTGTTGGTAATAATAGTGACAGTAATGATGGAGGTGTTGGTGATAATAGTGACAGTAATGATGGAGGTGTAGGTGATAATAGTGACAGTAATGATGGAGGTGTAGGTAATAATAGTGACAGTAATGATGGAGGTGTAGGTGACAATAGTGAAAGTAATGATGGTTGTGTTGGTGATAATAGTGATAGTAATGATGGAGGTGTAGGTGATAATAGTGACAGTAATGATAGAGGTGTTGGTGTTAATAGTGACAGTAATGATGGAGGTGTTGGTGATAATAGTGACTGTAATGATGGAGGTGTTGGTGATAATAGTGACAGTAATGATGGAGGTGTTGGTGATAGGTGACAGTAATGATGGAGGTGTTGGTGATAATAGTGACAGTAATGATGGAGGTGTAGTTGAAAATAGTGACAGTTATGATGGAGGTGTAGTTGATAATAGTGACAGTATTGATGGAGGTGTAGGTGATATTAGTGACAGTAATGATGGAGGAGTAGTTGATAATAGTGACAGTAATGATGGAGGTGTAGGTGATAATAGTGTTAGTAATGATGGAGGTGTTGCTGATAATAATGACAGTAATGATGGAGGGTGTTGATGATAATAGTGACAGTAATGATGGAAGTGTATGTGTTAGTGGCAGTAATGATGGAGGTATAGTGACAGTAATGATGGAGGTGTAGGTGATAATAGTGACAGTAATGATGGAGGTGTAGGTAGTAATAATAGTGACAGTAATGATGGAGGTGTAGGTGACAATAGTGAAAGTAATGATGGTTGTGTTGGTGATAATAGTGATAGTAATGATGGAGGTGTAGGTGATAATAGTGACAGTAATGATGGAGGTGTTGGTGATAATAGTGACTGTAATGATGGAGGTGTTGGTGATAATAGTGACAGTAATGATGGAGGTGTTGGTGATAATAGTGACAGTAATGATGGAGGTGTAGGTGATAATAGTGACAGTAATGATGGAGGTGTAGGTAATAATAGTGACAGTAATGATGGAGGTGTAGGTGACAATAGTGAAAGTAATGATGGTTGTGTTGGTGATAATAGTGATAGTAATGATGGAGGTGTAGGTGATAATAGTGACAGTAATGATGGAGGTGTTGGTGATAATAGTGACAGTAATGATGGAGGTGTTGGTGATAATAGTGGTGGTAATGATGGAGGTGTTGGTGATAATAGTGACAGTAATGATGGAGGTGTAGGTGACAGTAATGATGGAGGTGTAGGGGATAATAGTGACAGTAATGATGGAGGTGTAGGTGACAGTAATGATGGAGGTGTAGGTGACAATAGTGACAGTAATGATGGTTGTGTTGGTGATAATAGTGATAGTAATGATGGAGGTGTAGGTGATAATAGTGACAGTAATGATGGAGGTGTAGGTGACAATAGTGACAGTAATGATGGTTGTGTTGGTGATAATAGTGGTGGTAATGATGGTGGCGTTGGTGATAATAGTGACAGTAATGATGGAGGTGTTGGTGATAATAGTGACAGTAATGATAGAGGTGTTGGTGTTAATAGTGTCAGTAATGATGGAGGTGTTGGTGATAATAGTGACAGTAATGATGGAGGTGTATGTGTTAGTGACAGTAATGATGGTGGTGTTGGTGATAATAGTGACAGTAATGATATAGGTGTTGGTGATAATAGTGATAGTAATGATGGAGGTGTTGGTGATAATAGTGACAGTAATTATGGAGGTGTTGGTGATAATAGTGACAGTAAAGATGGAGGAGTTGGTGATAATAGTGACAGTAATGATGGAGGTGTTGGTGATAATAGTGACAGTAATGATGGAGGTGTTGGTGATAGGTGATAGTAATGATGGAGGTGTTGGTGATAATAGTGACAGTAATGATGGAGGTGTAGTTGAAAATAGTGACAGTTATGATTGAGGTGTAATTGATAATAGTGACAGTATTGATGGAGGTGTAGGTGATAATAGTGACAGTAATGATGGAGGAGTAGTTGATAATAGTGACAGTAATGATGGAGGTGTAGGTGATAATAGTGTTAGTAATGATGGAGGTGTTGCTGATAATAATGACAGTAATGATGGAGGGTGTTGGTGATAATAGTGACAGTAATGATGGAAGTGTATGTGTTAGTGGCAGTAATGATGGAGGTATAGTGACAGTAATGATGGAGGTGTAGGTGATAATAGTGACAGTAATGATGGAGGTGTAGGTAATAATAGTGACAGTAATGATGGAGGTGTAGGTGACAATAGTGAAAGTAATGATGGTTGTGTTTGTGATAATAGTGATAGTAATGATGGAGGTGTTGGTGATAATAGTGACAGTAATGATGGAGGTGTTGGTGATAATAGTGTCAGTAATGAAGGAGGTGTAGTTGATAATACTGACAGTATTGATGGAGGTGTAGTTGATAATAGTGACAGTAATGATGGAGGTGTAGTTGATAATAGTGACAGTAATTATGGAGGTGTTGGTGATAATAGTGACAGTAATGATGGAGGTGTTGGTGATAATAGTGACAGTAATGATGGAGGTGTAGTTGATAATAGTGACTGTAATGATGGAGGTGTAGGTGATAATAGTGTTAGTAATGATGGAGGTGTTGGTGATAATAGTGACAGTAATGATGGAGGTGTTGGTGATAATAGTGTCAGTAATGAAGGCGGTGTAGTTGATAATACTGACAGTATTGATGGAGGTGTAGTTGATAATAGTGACAGTAATGATGGAGGTGTAGTTGATAATAGTGACAGTAATTATGGAGGTGTTGGTGATAATAGTGACAGTAATGATGGAGGTGTTGGTGATAATAGTGACAGTAATGATGGAGGTGTAGTTGATAATAGTGACTGTAATGATGGAGGTGTAGGTGATAATAGTGTTAGTAATGATGGAGGTGTTGGTGATAATAGTGACAGTAATGATGGAGGTGTTGGTGATAATAGTGTCAGTAATGAAGGCGGTGTAGTTGATAATACTGACAGTATTGATGGAGGTGTAGTTGATAATAGTGACAGTAATGATGGAGGTGTAGTTGATAATAGTGACAGTAATTATGGAGGTGTTGGTGATAATAGTGACAGTAATGATGGAGGTGTTGGTGATAATAGTGACAGTAATGATGGAGGTGTAGTTGATAATAGTGACTGTAATGATGGAGGTGTAGGTGATAATAGTGTTAGTAATGATGGAGGTGTTGGTGATAATAGTAACAGTAATGATGGAGGGTGTTGGTGATAATAGTGATAGTAATGATGGAGGTGTAGGTGATAATAGTGACAGTAATGATGGAGGTGTAGGTGACAATAGTGACATTAATGATGGTTGTGTTGGTGATAATAGTGGTGGTAATGATGGTGGCATTGGTGATAATAGTGATGGTAATGATGGAGGTGTTGGTGATAATAGTGACAGTAATGATAGAGGTGTTGGTGTTAATAGTGACAGTAATGATGGAGGTGTTGGTGATAATAGTGACTGTAATGATGGAGGTGTTGGTGATAATAGTGACAGTAATGGTGGAGGTGTTGGTGATAATAGTGGTGGTAATGATGGAGGTGTTGGTGATAATAGTGACAGTAATTATGGAGGTGTAGGTGACAGTAATGATGGAGGTGTAGGGGATAATAGTGTTAGTAATGATGGAGGTGTTGCTGATAATAATGACAGTAATGATGGAGGGTGTTGGTGATAATAGTGACAGTAATGATGGAAGTGTATGTGTTAGTGGCAGTAATGATGGAGGTATAGTGACAGTAATGATGGAGGTGTAGGTGATAATAGTGACAGTAATGATGGAGGTGTAGGTAATAATAGTGACAGTAATGATGGAGGTGTAGGTGACAATAGTGAAAGTAATGATGGTTGTGTTGGTGATAATAGTGATAGTAATGATGGAGGTGTAGGTGATAATAGTGACAGTAATGATGGAGGTGTTGGTGATAATAGTGACTGTAATGATGGAGGTGTTGGTGATAATAGTGACAGTAATGATGGAGGTGTTGGTGATAATAGTGGTGGTAATGATGGAGGTGTTGGTGATAATAGTGACAGTAATGATGGAGGTGTAGGTGACAGTAATGATGGAGGTGTAGGGGATAATAGTGACAGTAATGATGGAGGTGTAGGTGACAGTAATGATGGAGGTGTAGGTGACAATAGTGACAGTAATGATGGTTGTGTTGGTGATAATAGTGATAGTAATGATGGAGGTGTAGGTGATAATAGTGACAGTAATGATGGAGGTGTAGGTGACAATAGTGACAGTAATGATGGTTGTGTTGGTGATAATAGTGACAGTAAAGATGGAGGAGTTGGTGATAATAGTGACAGTAATGATGGAGGTGTTGGTGATAATAGTGACAGTAATGATATAGGTGTTGGTGATAATAGTGATAGTAATGATGGAGGTGTTGGTGATAATAGTGACAGTAATGATGGAGGAGTTGGTGATAATAGTGACAGTAATGATGGAGGTGTTGGTGATAATAGTGACAGTAATGATGGAGGTGTAGTTGAAAATAGTGACAGTTATGATGGAGGTGTAATTGATAATAGTGACAGTATTGATGGAGGTGTAGGTGATAATAGTGACAGTAATGATGGAGGAGTAGTTGATAATAGTGACAGTAATGATGGAGGTGTAGGTGATAATAGTGTTAGTAATGATGGAGGTGTTGCTGATAATAATGACAGTACTGATGGAGGGTGTTGGTGATAATAGTGACAGTAATGATGGAAGTGTATGTGTTAGTGGCAGTAATGATGGAGGTATAGTGACAGTAATGATGGAGGTGTAGGTGATAATAGTGACAGTAATGATGGAGGTGTAGGTAATAATAGTGACAGTAATGATGGAGGTGTAGGTGACAATAGTGAAAGTAATGATGGTTGTGTTTGTGATAATACTGATAGTAATGATGGAGGTGTAGGTGATAATAGTGACAGTAATGATGGAGGTGTTGGTGATAATAGTGACTGTAATGATGGAGGTGTTGGTGATAATAGTGACAGTAATGATGGAGGTGTTGGTGATAATAGTGACAGTAATGATGGAGGTGTTGGTGATAATAGTGACAGTAATGATGGAGGTGTAGGTGATAATAGTGTTAGTAATGATGGAGGTGTTGGTGATAATAGTGACAGTAATGATGGAGGTGTTGGTGATAATAGTGTCAGTAATGAAGGAGGTGTAGTTGATAATACTGACAGTATTGATGGAGGTGTAGTTGATAATAGTGACAGTAATGATGGAGGTGTAGTTGATAATAGTGACAGTAATTATGGAGGTGTTGGTGATAATAGTGACAGTAATGATGGAGTTGTTGGTGATAATAGTGACAGTAATGATGGAGGTGTAGTTGATAATAGTGACTGTAATGATGGAGGTGTAGGTGATAATAGTGTTAGTAATGATGGAGGTGTTGGTGATAATAGTGACAGTAATGATGGAGGTATTGGTGATAATAGTGTCAGTAATGAAGGCGGTGTAGTTGATAATACTGACAGTATTGATGGAGGTGTAGTTGATAATAGTGACAGTAATGATGGAGGTGTAGTTGATAATAGTGACAGTAAATATGGAGGTGTTGGTGATAATAGTGACAGTAATGATGGAGGTGTTGGTGATAATAGTGACAGTAATGATGGAGGTGTTGGTGATAATAGTGACTGTAATGATGGAGGTGTAGGTGATAATAGTGTTAGTAATGATGGAGGTGTTGGTGATAATAGTAACAGTAATGATGGAGGGTGTTGGTGATAATAGTGATAGTAATGATGGAGGTGTAGGTGATAATAGTGACAGTAATGATGGAGGTGTAGGTGACAATAGTGACATTAATGATGGTTGTGTTGGTGATAATAGTGGTGGTAATGATGGTGGCATTGGTGATAATAGTGATGGTAATGATGGAGGTGTTGGTGATAATAGTGACAGTAATGATAGAGGTGTTGGTGTTAATAGTGACAGTAATGATGGAGGTGTTGGTGATAATAGTGACTGCAATGATGGAGGTGTTGGTGATAATAGTGACAGTAATGATGGAGGTGTTGGTGATAATAGTGGTGGTAACGATGGAGGTGTTGGTGATAATAGTGACAGTTATGATGGAGGTGTAGGTGACAGTAATGATGGAGGTGTAGGGGATAATAGTGACAGTAATGATGGAGGTGTAGGTGACAGTAATTATGGAGGTGTAGGTGACAATAGTGACAGTAATGATGGTTGTGTTGGTGATAATAGTGATAGTAATGACGGAGGTGTAGGTGATAATAGTGACAGTAATGATGGAGGTGTAGGTGACAATAGTGACAGTAATGATGGTTGTGTTGGTGATAATAGTGGTGGTAATGATGGTGGCGTTGGTGATAATAGTGATGGTAATGATGGAGGTGTTGGTGATAATAGTGACAGTATTGATAGAGGTGTTGGTGTTAATAGTGACAGTAATGATGGAGGTGTTGGTGATAATAGTGACAGTAATGATGGAGGTGTATGTGTTAGTGACAGTAATGATGGTGGTGTTGGTAATAATAGTGACTGTAATGATATAGGTGTTGGTGATAATAGTGATAGTAATGATGAGGTGTTGGTGATAATAGTGACAGTAATTATGGAGGTGTTGGTGATAATAGTGACAGTAAAGATGGAGGAGTTGGTGATAATAGTGACAGTAATGATGGAGGTGTTGGTGATAATAGTGACAGTAATGATATAGGTGTTGGTGATAATAGTGATAGTAATGATGGAGGTGTGGGTGATAATAGTGACAGTAATGATGGAGGAGTTGGTGATAATAGTGACAGTAATGATGGAGGTGTTGGTGATAATAGTGACAGTAATGATGGAGGTGTTGGTGATAGATGACAGTAATGATGGAGGTGTTGGTGATAATAGTGACAGTAATGATGGAGGTGTAGTTGAAAATAGTGACAGTTATGATGGAGGTGTAGTTGATAATAGTGACAGTATTGATGGAGGTGTAGGTGATAATAGTGACAGTAATGATGGAGGAGTAGTTGATAATAGTGACAGTAATGATGGAAGTGTATGTGTTAGTGGCAGTAATGATGGAGGTATAGTGACAGTAATGATGGAGGTGTAGGTGATAATAGTGACAGTAATGATGGAGGTGTAGGTAATAATAGTGACAGTAATGATGGAGGTGTAGGTGACAATAGTGAAAGTAATGATGGTTGTGTTGGTGATAATAGTGATAGTAATGATGGAGGTGTAGGTGATAATAGTGACAGTAATGATGGAGGTGTTGGTGATAATAGTGACTGTAATGATGGAGGTGTTGGTGATAATAGTGACAGTAATGATGGAGGTGTTAGTGATAATAGTGACAGTAATGATGGAGGTGTAGGTGATAATAGTGTTAGTAATGATGGAGGTGTTGGTGATAATAATGACAGTAATGATGGAGGTGTTGGTGATAATAGTGTCAGTAATGAAGGAGGTGTAGTTGATAATACTGACAGTATTGATGGAGGTGTAGTTGATAATAGTGACAGTAATGATGGAGGTGTAGTTGATAATAGTGACAGTAATTATGGAGGTGTTGGTGATAATAGTGATAGTAATGATGGAGGTGTTGGTGATAATAGTGACAGTAATGATGGAGGTGTAGTTGATAATAGTGACTGTAATGATGGAGGTGTAGGTGATAATAGTGTTAGTAATGATGGAGGTGTTGGTGATAATAGTAACAGTAATGATGGAGGGTGTTGGTGATAATAGTGACAGTAATGATGGAGGTGTTGGTGATAATAGTGATAGTAATGATGGAGGTGTAGGTGATAATAGTGACAGTAATGGTGGTTGTGTTGGTGATAATATTGACAGTAATGATGGAGGTGAAGGTGATAATAGTGACAGTAATGATGGAGGTGTAGGTGATAAAAGTGACAGTAATGATGGAGGTGTAGGTGACAATAGTGACAGTAATGATGGAGGTGTAGGTGATAATAGTGACAGTAATGATGGAGGGTGTTGGTGATAATAGTGACAGTAATGATGGAGGTGTTGGTGATAATAGTGGTGGTAATGATGGAGGTGTTGGTGATAATAGTGACAGTAATAAAAAAGGTGTTGGTGATAATAGTGACAGTAATGATGGAGATGTAGGTGATAATAGTGACAGTAATGATGGAGGTGTAGGTGATAATAGTGATGGTAATGATGAAGGTGTAAGTGATAATAGTGACAGCAATGATGGAGCTGTAGGTGATAATAGTGATGGTAATGATGGAGGTGTAAGTGATAATAGTGACAGTAATGATGGAGGTGGTGATAATAGTGACAGTAATGATGGGGTGTAGGTGATAATAGTGACAGTGATGATGGAGGTGTAGATGATAATAGTGGTGGTTATGATGTAGGTGTTGGTGATAATAGCAGTGGTAATGATGGAGGTGTAGGTGATAATAGTGACAGTAATCATGGAGGTGTATGTGTTAGTGACAGTAATGATGGAGGTGTAGTGACAGTAATGATGGAGGTGTTGGTGATAATAGTGACAGTAATCATGGAAGAGTAGGTGATAATAGTGACAGTAATGATGGAGGTGTAGTTGATAATAGTGACAGTAATGATGGAGGTGTTGGTGATAATAGTGACAGTAATGATGGAGGAGTTGGTGATAATAGTGACAGTTATGATGGAGGTGTTGGTGATAATAGTGACAGTAATGATGGAGGTGTTGGTGATAGGTGACAGTAATGATGGAGGTGTTGGTGATAATAGTGACAGTAATGATGGAGGTGTAGTTGAAAATAGTGACAGTTATGATGGAGGTGTAGTTGATAATAGTGACAGTATTGATGGAGGTGTAGGTGATATTAGTGACAGTAATGATGGAGGAGTAGTTGATAATAGTGACAGTAATGATGGAGGTGTAGGTGATAATAGTGTTAGTAATGATGGAGGTGTTGCTGATAATAATGACAGTAATGATGGAGGGTGTTGGTGATAATAGTGACAGTAATGATGGAAGTGTATGTGTTAGTGGCAGTAATGATGGAGGTATAGTGACAGTAATGATGGAGGTGTAGGTGATAATAGTGACAGTAATGATGGAGGTGTAGGTAATAATAGTGACAGTAATGATGGAGGTGTAGGTGACAATAGTGAAAGTAATGATGGTTGTGTTGGTGATAATAGTGATAGTAATGATGGAGGTGTAGGTGATAATAGTGACAGTAATGATGGAGGTGTTGGTGATAATAGTGACTGTAATGATGGAGGTGTTGGTGATAATAGTGACAGTAATGATGGAGGTGTTGGTGATAATAGTGACAGTAATGATGGAGGTGTAGGTGATAATAGTTACAGTAATGATGGAGGTGTAGGTAATAATAGTGACAGTAATGATGGAGGTGTAGGTGACAATAGTGAAAGTAATGATGGTTGTGTTGGTGATAATAGTGATAGTAATGATGGAGGTGTAGGTGATAATAGTGACAGTAATGATGGAGGTGTTGGTGATAATAGTGACAGTAATGATGGAGGTGTTGGTGATAATAGTGGTGGTAATGATGGAGGTGTTGGTGATAATAGTGACAGTAATGATGGAGGTGTAGGTGACAGTAATGATGGAGGTGTAGGGGATAATAGTGACAGTAATGATGGAGGTGTAGGTGACAGTAATGATGGAGGTGTAGGTGACAATAGTGACAGTAATGATGGTTGTGTTGGTGATAATAGTGATAGTAATGATGGAGGTGTAGGTGATAATAGTGACAGTAATGATGGAGGTGTAGGTGACAATAGTGACAGTAATGATGGTTGTGTTGGTGATAATAGTGGTGGTAATGATGGTGGCGTTGGTGATAATAGTGACAGTAATGATGGAGGTGTTGGTGATAATAGTGACAGTAATGATAGAGGTGTTGGTGTTAATAGTGACAGTAATGATGGAGGTGTTGGTGATAATAGTGACAGTAATGATGGAGGTGTATGTGTTAGTGACAGTAATGATGGTGGTGTTGGTGATAATAGTGACAGTAATGATATAGGTGTTGGTGATAATAGTGATAGTAATGATGGAGGTGTTGGTGATAATAGTGACAGTAATTATGGAGGTGTTGGTGATAATAGTGACAGTAAAGATGGAGGAGTTGGTGATAATAGTGACAGTAATGATGGAGGTGTTGGTGATAATAGTGACAGTAATAATATAGGTGTTGGTGATAATAGTGATAGTAATGATGGAGGTGTTGGTGATAATAGTGACAGTAATGATGGAGGAGTTGGTGATAATAGTGACAGTAATGATGGAGGTGTTGGTGATAATAGTGACAGTAATGATGGAGGTGTTGGTGATAGGTGATAGTAATGATGGAGGTGTTGGTGATAATAGTGACAGTAATGATGGAGGTGTAGTTGAAAATAGTGACAGTTATGATGGAGGTGTAATTGATAATAGTGACAGTATTGATGGAGGTGTAGGTGATAATAGTGACAGTAATGATGGAGGAGTAGTTGATAATAGTGACAGTAATGATGGAGGTGTAGGTGATAATAGTGTTAGTAATGATGGAGGTGTTGCTGATAATAATGACAGTAATGATGGAGGGTGTTGGTGATAATAGTGACAGTAATGATGGAAGTGTATGTGTTAGTGGCAGTAATGATGGAGGTATAGTGACAGTAATGATGGAGGTGTAGGTGATAATAGTGACAGTAATGATGGAGGTGTAGGTAATAATAGTGACCGTAATGATGGAGGTGTAGGTGACAATAGTGAAAGTAATGATGGTTGTGTTTGTGATAATAGTGATAGTAATGATGGAGGTGTAGGTGATAATAGTGACAGTAATGAAGGAGGTGTTGGTGATAATAGTGACAGTAATGATGGAGGTGTAGGTGATAATAGTGTTAGTAATGATGGAGGTGTTGGTGATAATAGTGACAGTAATGATGGAGGTGTTGGTGATAATAGTGACAGTAATGAAGGCGGTGTAGTTGATAATACTGACAGTATTGATGGAGGTGTAGTTGATAATAGTGACAGTAATGATGGAGGTGTAGTTGATAATAGTGACAGTAATTATGGAGGTGTTGGTGATAATAGTGACAGTAATGATGGAGGTGTTGGTGATAATAGTGACAGTAATGATGGAGGTGTAGTTGATAATAGTGACTGTAATGATGGAGGTGTAGGTGATAATAGTGTTAGTAATGATGGAGGTGTTGGTGATAATAGTAACAGTAATGATGGAGGGTGTTGGTGATAATAGTGATAGTAATGATGGAGGTGTAGGTGATAATAGTGACAGTAATGATGGAGGTGTAGGTGACAATAGTGACATTAATGATGGTTGTGTTGGTGATAATAGTGGTGGTAATGATGGTGGCATTGGTGATAATAGTGATGGTAATGATGGAGGTGTTGGTGATAATAGTGACAGTAATGATAGAGGTGTTGGTGTTAATAGTGACAGTAATGATGGAGGTGTTGGTGATAATAGTGACTGTAATGATGGAGGTGTTGGTGATAATAGTGACAGTAATGGTGGAGGTGTTGGTGATAATAGTGGTGGTAATGATGGAGGTGTTGGTGATAATAGTGACAGTAATTATGGAGGTGTAGGTGACAGTAATGATGGAGGTGTAGGGGATAATAGTGTTAGTAATGATGGAGGTGTTGCTGATAATAATGACAGTAATGATGGAGGGTGTTGGTGATAATAGTGACAGTAATGATGGAAGTGTATGTGTTAGTGGCAGTAATGATGGAGGTATAGTGACAGTAATGATGGAGGTGTAGGTGATAATAGTGACAGTAATGATGGAGGTGTAGGTAATAATAGTGACAGTAATGATGGAGGTGTAGGTGACAATAGTGAAAGTAATGATGGTTGTGTTGGTGATAATAGTGATAGTAATGATGGAGGTGTAGGTGATAATAGTGACAGTAATGATGGAGGTGTTGGTGATAATAGTGACTGTAATGATGGAGGTGTTGGTGATAATAGTGACAGTAATGATGGAGGTGTTGGTGATAATAGTGGTGGTAATGATGGAGGTGTTGGTGATAATAGTGACAGTAATGATGGAGGTGTAGGTGACAGTAATGATGGAGGTGTAGGGGATAATAGTGACAGTAATGATGGAGGTGTAGGTGACAGTAATGATGGAGGTGTAGGTGACAATAGTGACAGTAATGATGGTTGTGTTGGTGATAATAGTGATAGTAATGATGGAGGTGTAGGTGATAATAGTGACAGTAATGATGGAGGTGTAGGTGACAATAGTGACAGTAATGATGGTTGTGTTGGTGATAATAGTGGTGGTAATGATGGTGGCGTTGGTGATAATAGTGATGGTAATGATGGAGGTGTTGGTGATAATAGTGACAGTAATGATAGAGGTGTTGGTGTTAATAGTGACAGTAATGATGGAGGTGTTGGTGATAATAGTGACAGTAATGATGGAGGTGTATGTGTTAGTGACAGTAATGATGGTGGTGTTGGTGATAATAGTGACAGTAATGATATAGGTGTTGGTGATAATAGTGATAGTAATGATGGAGGTGTTGGTGATAATAGTGACAGTAATTATGGAGGTGTTGGTGATAATAGTGACAGTAATAATATAGGTGTTGGTGATAATAGTGATAGTAATGATGGAGGTGTTGGTGATAATAGTGACAGTAATGATGGAGGAGTTGGTGATAATAGTGACAGTAATGATGGAGGTGTTGGTGATAATAGTGACAGTAATGATGGAGGTGTTGGTGATAGGTGATAGTAATGATGGAGGTGTTGGTGATAATAGTGACAGTAATGATGGAGGTGTAGTTGAAAATAGTGACAGTTATGATGGAGGTGTAATTGATAATAGTGACAGTATTGATGGAGGTGTAGGTGATAATAGTGACAGTAATGATGGAGGAGTAGTTGATAATAGTGACAGTAATGATGGAGGTGTAGGTGATAATAGTGTTAGTAATGATGGAGGTGTTGCTGATAATAATGACAGTAATGATGGAGGGTGTTGGTGATAATAGTGACAGTAATGATGGAAGTGTATGTGTTAGTGGCAGTAATGATGGAGGTATAGTGACAGTAATGATGGAGGTGTAGGTGATAATAGTGACAGTAATGATGGAGGTGTAGGTAATAATAGTGACAGTAATGATGGAGGTGTAGGTGACAATAGTGAAAGTAATGATGGTTGTGTTTGTGATAATAGTGATAGTAATGATGGAGGTGTAGGTGATAATAGTGACAGTAATGATGGAGGTGTTGGTGATAATAGTGACTGTAATGATGGAGGTGTTGGTGATAATAGTGACAGTAATGATGGAGGTGTTGGTGATAATAGTGACAGTAATGATGGAGGTGTTGGTGATAATAGTGTTAGTAAAGATGGAGGTGTTGGTGATAATAGTGACAGTAATGATGGAGGTGTTGGTGATAATAGTGTCAGTAATGAAGGAGGTGTAGTTGATAATACTGACAGTATTAATGGAGGTGTAGTTGATAATAGTGACAGTAATGATGGAGGTGTAGTTGATAATAGTGACAGTAATTATGGAGGTGTTGGTGATAATAGTGACAGTAATGATGGAGGTGTTGGTGATAATAGTGACAGTAATGATGGAGGTGTAGTTGATAATAGTGACTGTAATGATGAAGGTGTAGGTGATAATAGTGTTAGTAATGATGGAGGTGTTGGTGATAATAGTGACAGTAATGATGGAGGTGTTGGTGATAATAGTGACAGTAATGATGGAGGTGTAGGTGATAATAGTGTTAGTAATGATGGAGGTGTTGGTGATAATAGTGACAGTAATGATGGAGGTGTTGGTGATAATAGTGTCAGTAATGAATGAGGTGTAGTTGATAATACTGACAGTATTGATGGAGGTGTAGTTGATAATAGTGACAGTAATGATGGAGGTGTAGTTGATAATAGTGACAGTAATTATGGAGGTGTTGGTGATAATAGTGACAGTAATGATGGAGGTGTTGGTGATAATAGTGACAGTAATGATGGAGGTGTAGTTGATAATAGTGACTGTAATGATGGAGGTGTAGGTGATAATAGTGTTAGTAATGATGGAGGTGTTGGTGATAATAGTAACAGTAATGATGGAGGGTGTTGGTGATAATAGTGATAGTAATGATGGAGGTGTAGGTGATAATAGTGACAGTAATGATGGAGGTGTAGGTGACAATAGTGACATTAATGATGGTTGTGTTGGTGATAATAGTGGTGGTAATGATGGTGGCATTGGTGATAATAGTGATGGTAATGATGGAGGTGTTGGTGATAATAGTGACAGTAATGATAGAGGTGTTGGTGTTAATAGTGACAGTAATGATGGAGGTGTTGGTGATAATAGTGACTGTAATGATGGAGGTGTTGGTGATAATAGTGACAGTAATGATGGAGGTGTTGGTGATAATAGTGGTGGTAATGATGGAGGTGTTGGTGATAATAGTGACAGTAATGATGGAGGTGTAGGTGACAGTAATGATGGAGGTGTAGGGGATAATAGTGACAGTAATGATGGAGGTGTAGGTGACAGTAATGATGGAGGTGTAGGTGACAATAGTGACAGTAATGATGGTTGTGTTGGTGATAATAGTGATAGTAATGATGGAGGTGTAGGTGATAATAGTGACAGTAATGATGGAGGTGTAGGTGACAATAGTGACAGTAATGATGGTTGTGTTGGTGATAATAGTGGTGGTAATGATGGTGGCGTTGGTGATAATAGTGATGGTAATGATGGAGGTGTTGGTGATAATAGTGACAGTATTGATAGAGGTGTTGGTGTTAATAGTGACAGTAATGATGGAGGTGTTGGTGATAATAGTGACAGTAATGATGGAGGTGTATGTGTTAGTGACAGTAATGATGGTGGTGTTGGTAATAATAGTGACTGTAATGATATAGGTGTTGGTGATAATAGTGATAGTAATGATGAGGTGTTGGTGATAATAGTGACAGTAATTATGGAGGTGTTGGTGATAATAGTGACAGTAAAGATGGAGGAGTTGGTGATAATAGTGACAGTAATGATGGAGGTGTTGGTGATAATAGTGACAGTAATGATATAGGTGTTGGTGATAATAGTGATAGTAATGATGGAGGTGTGGGTGATAATAGTGACAGTAATGATGGAGGAGTTGGTGATAATAGTGACAGTAATGATGGAGGTGTTGGTGATAATAGTGACAGTAATGATGGAGGTGTTGGTGATAGATGACAGTAATGATGGAGGTGTTGGTGATAATAGTGACAGTAATGATGGAGGTGTAGTTGAAAATAGTGACAGTTATGATGGAGGTGTAGTTGATAATAGTGACAGTATTGATGGAGGTGTAGGTGATAATAGTGACAGTAATGATGGAGGAGTAGTTGATAATAGTGACAGTAATGATGGAAGTGTATGTGTTAGTGGCAGTAATGATGGAGGTATAGTGACAGTAATGATGGAGGTGTAGGTGATAATAGTGACAGTAATGATGGAGGTGTAGGTAATAATAGTGACAGTAATGATGGAGGTGTAGGTGACAATAGTGAAAGTAATGATGGTTGTGTTGGTGATAATAGTGACAGTAATGATGGAGGTGTTAGTGATAATAGTGACAGTAATGATGGAGGTGTAGGTGATAATAGTGTTAGTAATGATGGAGGTGTTGGTGATAATAGTGACAGTAATGATGGAGGTGTTGGTGATAATAGTGTCAGTAATGAAGGAGGTGTAGTTGATAATACTGACAGTATTGATGGAGGTGTAGTTGATAATAGTGACAGTAATGATGGAGGTGTAGTTGATAATAGTGACAGTAATTATGGAGGTGTTGGTGATAATAGTGATAGTAATGATGGAGGTGTTGGTGATAATAGTGACAGTAATGATGGAGGTGTAGTTGATAATAGTGACTGTAATGATGGAGGTGTAGGTGATAATAGTGTTAGTAATGATGGAGGTGTTGGTGATAATAGTAACAGTAATGATGGAGGGTGTTGGTGATAATAGTGTTAGTAATGATGGAGGTGTTGCTGATAATAATGACAGTAATGATGGAGGGTGTTGGTGACAATAGTGACAGTAATGATGGTTGTGTTGGTGATAATAGTGATAGTAATGATGGAGGTGTAGGTGATAATAGTGACAGTAATGATGGAGGTGTTGGTGATAATAGTGACTGTAATGATGGAGGTGTTGGTGATAATAGTGACAGTAATGATGGAGGTGTTGGTGATAATAGTGACAGTAATGATGGAGGTGTAGGTGATAATAGTTACAGTAATGATGGAGGTGTAGGTAATAATAGTGACAGTAATGATGGAGGTGTAGGTGACAATAGTGAAAGTAATGATGGTTGTGTTGGTGATAATAGTGATAGTAATGATGGAGGTGTAGGTGATAATAGTGACAGTAATGATGGAGGTGTTGGTGATAATAGTGACAGTAATGATGGAGGTGTTGGTGATAATAGTGGTGGTAATGATGGAGGTGTTGGTGATAATAGTGACAGTAATGATGGAGGTGTAGGTGACAGTAATGATGGAGGTGTAGGGGATAATAGTGACAGTAATGATGGAGGTGTAGGTGACAGTAATGATGGAGGTGTAGGTGACAATAGTGACAGTAATGATGGTTGTGTTGGTGATAATAGTGATAGTAATGATGGAGGTGTAGGTGATAATAGTGACAGTAATGATGGAGGTGTAGGTGACAATAGTGACAGTAATGATGGTTGTGTTGGTGATAATAGTGGTGGTAATGATGGTGGCGTTGGTGATAATAGTGACAGTAATGATGGAGGTGTTGGTGATAATAGTGACAGTAATGATAGAGGTGTTGGTGTTAATAGTGACAGTAATGATGGAGGTGTTGGTGATAATAGTGACAGTAATGATGGAGGTGTATGTGTTAGTGACAGTAATGATGGTGGTGTTGGTGATAATAGTGACAGTAATGATATAGGTGTTGGTGATAATAGTGATAGTAATGATGGAGGTGTTGGTGATAATAGTGACAGTAATTATGGAGGTGTTGGTGATAATAGTGACAGTAATAATATAGGTGTTGGTGATAATAGTGATAGTAATGATGGAGGTGTTGGTGATAATAGTGACAGTAATGATGGAGGAGTTGGTGATAATAGTGACAGTAATGATGGAGGTGTTGGTGATAATAGTGACAGTAATGATGGAGGTGTTGGTGATAGGTGATAGTAATGATGGAGGTGTTGGTGATAATAGTGACAGTAATGATGGAGGTGTAGTTGAAAATAGTGACAGTTATGATGGAGGTGTAATTGATAATAGTGACAGTATTGATGGAGGTGTAGGTGATAATAGTGACAGTAATGATGGAGGAGTAGTTGATAATAGTGACAGTAATGATGGAGGTGTAGGTGATAATAGTGTTAGTAATGATGGAGGTGTTGCTGATAATAATGACAGTAATGATGGAGGGTGTTGGTGATAATAGTGACAGTAATGATGGAAGTGTATGTGTTAGTGGCAGTAATGATGGAGGTATAGTGACAGTAATGATGGAGGTGTAGGTGATAATAGTGACAGTAATGATGGAGGTGTAAGTAATAATAGTGACCGTAATGATGGAGGTGTAGGTGACAATAGTGAAAGTAATGATGGTTGTGTTTGTGATAATAGTGATAGTAATGATGGAGGTGTAGGTGATAATAGTGACAGTAATGATGGAGGTGTTGGTGATAATAGTGACTGTAATGATGGAGGTGTTGGTGATAATAGTGACAGTAATGATGGAGGTGTTGGTGATAATAGTGACAGTAATGATGGAGGTGTAGGTGATAATAGTGTTAGTAATGATGGAGGTGTTGGTGATAATAGTGACAGTAATGATGGAGGTGTTGGTGATAATAGTGTCAGTAATGAAGGCGGTGTAGTTGATAATACTGACAGTATTGATGGAGGTGTAGTTGATAATAGTGACAGTAATGATGGAGGTGTAGTTGATAATAGTGACAGTAATTATGGAGGTGTTGGTGATAATAGTGACAGTAATGATGGAGGTGTTGGTGATAATAGTGACAGTAATGATGGAGGTGTAGTTGATAATAGTGACTGTAATGATGGAGGTGTAGGTGATAATAGTGTTAGTAATGATGGAGGTGTTGGTGATAATAGTAACACTAATGATGGAGGGTGTTGGTGATAATAGTGATAGTAATGATGGAGGTGTAGGTGATAATAGTGACAGTAATGATGGAGGTGTAGGTGACAATAGTGACATTAATGATGGTTGTGTTGGTGATAATAGTGGTGGTAATGATGGTGGCATTGGTGATAATAGTGATGGTAATGATGGAGGTGTTGGTGATAATAGTGACAGTAATGATAGAGGTGTTGGTGTTAATAGTGACAGTAATGATGGAGGTGTTGGTGATAATAGTGACTGTAATGATGGAGGTGTTGGTGATAATAGTGACAGTAATGGTGGAGGTGTTGGTGATAATAGTGGTGGTAATGATGGAGGTGTTGGTGATAATAGTGACAGTAATTATGGAGGTGTAGGTGACAGTAATGATGGAGGTGTAGGGGATAATAGTGTTAGTAATGATGGAGGTGTTGCTGATAATAATGACAGTAATGATGGAGGGTGTTGGTGATAATAGTGACAGTAATGATGGAAGTGTATGTGTTAGTGGCAGTAATGATGGAGGTATAGTGACAGTAATGATGGAGGTGTAGGTGATAATAGTGACAGTAATGATGGAGGTGTAGGTAATAATAGTGACAGTAATGATGGAGGTGTAGGTGACAATAGTGAAAGTAATGATGGTT
Source organism: Pseudophryne corroboree (assembly GCF_028390025.1). Taxonomy (NCBI): domain Eukaryota; kingdom Metazoa; phylum Chordata; class Amphibia; order Anura; family Myobatrachidae; genus Pseudophryne; species Pseudophryne corroboree. The sequence continues at coordinate 1,369,917 of NW_026967602.1, forward strand.
GTGTTGGTGATAATAGTGATAGTAATGATGGAGGTGTAGGTGATAATAGTGACAGTAATGATGGAGGTGTTGGTGATAATAGTGACTGTAATGATGGAGGTGTTGGTGATAATAGTGACAGTAATGATGGAGGTGTTGGTGATAATAGTGGTGGTAATGATGGAGGTGTTGGTGATAATAGTGACAGTAATGATGGAGGTGTAGGTGACAGTAATGATGGAGGTGTAGGGGATAATAGTGACAGTAATGATGGAGGTGTAGGTGACAGTAATGATGGAGGTGTAGGTGACAATAGTGACAGTAATGATGGTTGTGTTGGTGATAATAGTGATAGTAATGATGGAGGTGTAGGTGATAATAGTGACAGTAATGATGGAGGTGTAGGTGACAATAGTGACAGTAATGATGGTTGTGTTGGTGATAATAGTGGTGGTAATGATGGTGGCGTTGGTGATAATAGTGATGGTAATGATGGAGGTGTTGGTGATAATAGTGACAGTAATGATAGAGGTGTTGGTGTTAATAGTGACAGTAATGATGGAGGTGTTGGTGATAATAGTGACAGTAATGATGGAGGTGTATGTGTTAGTGACAGTAATGATGGTGGTGTTGGTGATAATAGTGACAGTAATGATATAGGTGTTGGTGATAATAGTGATAGTAATGATGGAGGTGTTGGTGATAATAGTGACAGTAATTATGGAGGTGTTGGTGATAATAGTGACAGTAAAGATGGAGGAGTTGGTGATAATAGTGACAGTAATGATGGAGGTGTTGGTGATAATAGTGACAGTAATGATATAGGTGTTGGTGATAATAGTGATAGTAATGATGGAGGTGTTGGTGATAATAGTGACAGTAATGATGGAGGAGTTGGTGATAATAGTGACAGTAATGATGGAGGTGTTGGTGATAATAGTGACAGTAATGATGGAGGTGTTGGTGATAGGTGATAGTAATGATGGAGGTGTTGGTGATAATAGTGACAGTAATGATGGAGGTGTAGTTGAAAATAGTGACAGTTATGATGGAGGTGTAATTGATAATAGTGACAGTATTGATGGAGGTGTAGGTGATAATAGTGACAGTAATGATGGAGGAGTAGTTGATAATAGTGACAGTAATGATGGAGGTGTAGGTGATAATAGTGTTAGTAATGATGGAGGTGTTGCTGATAATAATGACAGTAATGATGGAGGGTGTTGGTGATAATAGTGACAGTAATGATGGAAGTGTATGTGTTAGTGGCAGTAATGATGGAGGTATAGTGACAGTAATGATGGAGGTGTAGGTGATAATAGTGACAGTAATGATGGAGGTGTAGGTAATAATAGTGACCGTAATGATGGAGGTGTAGGTGACAATAGTGAAAGTAATGATGGTTGTGTTTGTGATAATAGTGATAGTAATGATGGAGGTGTAGGTGATAATAGTGACAGTAATGATGGAGGTGTTGGTGATAATAGTGACTGTAATGATGGAGGTGTTGGTGATAATAGTGACAGTAATGATGGAGGTGTTGGTGATAATAGTGACAGTAATGATGGAGGTGTAGGTGATAATAGTGTTAGTAATGATGGAGGTGTTGGTGATAATAGTGACAGTAATGATGGAGGTGTTGGTGATAATAGTGTCAGTAATGAAGGAGGTGTAGTTGATAATACTGACAGTATTGATGGAGGTGTAGTTGATAATAGTGACAGAAATGATGGAGGTGTAGTTGATAATAGTGACAGTAATTATGGAGGTGTTGGTGATAATAGTGACAGTAATGATGGAGGTGTTGGTGATAATAGTGACAGTAATGATGGAGGTGTAGTTGATAATAGTGACTGTAATGATGGAGGTGTAGGTGATAATAGTGTTAGTAATGATGGAGGTGTTGGTGATAATAGTGACAGTAATGATGGAGGTGTTGGTGATAATAGTGTCAGTAATGAAGGCGGTGTAGTTGATAATACTGACAGTATTGATGGAGGTGTAGTTGATAATAGTGACAGTAATGATGGAGGTGTAGTTGATAATAGTGACAGTAATTATGGAGGTGTTGGTGATAATAGTGACAGTAATGATGGAGGTGTTGGTGATAATAGTGACAGTAATGATGGAGGTGTAGTTGATAATAGTGACTGTAATGATGGAGGTGTAGGTGATAATAGTGTTAGTAATGATGGAGGTGTTGGTGATAATAGTAACACTAATGATGGAGGGTGTTGGTGATAATAGTGATAGTAATGATGGAGGTGTAGGTGATAATAGTGACAGTAATGATGGAGGTGTAGGTGACAATAGTGACATTAATGATGGTTGTGTTGGTGATAATAGTGGTGGTAATGATGGTGGCATTGGTGATAATAGTGATGGTAATGATGGAGGTGTTGGTGATAATAGTGACAGTAATGATAGAGGTGTTGGTGTTAATAGTGACAGTAATGATGGAGGTGTTGGTGATAATAGTGACTGTAATGATGGAGGTGTTGGTGATAATAGTGACAGTAATGGTGGAGGTGTTGGTGATAATAGTGGTGGTAATGATGGAGGTGTTGGTGATAATAGTGACAGTAATTATGGAGGTGTAGGTGACAGTAATGATGGAGGTGTAGGGGATAATAGTGTTAGTAATGATGGAGGTGTTGCTGATAATAATGACAGTAATGATGGAGGGTGTTGGTGATAATAGTGACAGTAATGATGGAAGTGTATGTGTTAGTGGCAGTAATGATGGAGGTATAGTGACAGTAATGATGGAGGTGTAGGTGATAATAGTGACAGTAATGATGGAGGTGTAGGTAATAATAGTGACAGTAATGATGGAGGTGTAGGTGACAATAGTGAAAGTAATGATGGTTGTGTTGGTGATAATAGTGATAGTAATGATGGAGGTGTAGGTGATAATAGTGACAGTAATGATGGAGGTGTTGGTGATAATAGTGACTGTAATGATGGAGGTGTTGGTGATAATAGTGACAGTAATGATGGAGGTGTTGGTGATAATAGTGGTGGTAATGATGGAGGTGTTGGTGATAATAGTGACAGTAATGATGGAGGTGTAGGTGACAGTAATGATGGAGGTGTAGGGGATAATAGTGACAGTAATGATGGAGGTGTAGGTGACAGTAATGATGGAGGTGTAGGTGACAATAGTGACAGTAATGATGGTTGTGTTGGTGATAATAGTGATAGTAATGATGGAGGTGTAGGTGATAATAGTGACAGTAATGATGGAGGTGTAGGTGACAATAGTGACAGTAATGATGGTTGTGTTGGTGATAATAGTGGTGGTAATGATGGTGGCGTTGGTGATAATAGTGATGGTAATGATGGAGGTGTTGGTGATAATAGTGACAGTAATGATAGAGGTGTTGGTGTTAATAGTGACAGTAATGATGGAGGTGTTGGTGATAATAGTGACAGTAATGATGGAGGTGTATGTGTTAGTGACAGTAATGATGGTGGTGTTGGTGATAATAGTGACAGTAATGATATAGGTGTTGGTGATAATAGTGATAGTAATGATGGAGGTGTTGGTGATAATAGTGACAGTAATTATGGAGGTGTTGGTGATAATAGTGACAGTAAAGATGGAGGAGTTGGTGATAATAGTGACAGTAATGATGGAGGTGTTGGTGATAATAGTGACAGTAATGATATAGGTGTTGGTGATAATAGTGATAGTAATGATGGAGGTGTTGGTGATAATAGTGACAGTAATGATGGAGGAGTTGGTGATAATAGTGACAGTAATGATGGAGGTGTTGGTGATAATAGTGACAGTAATGATGGAGGTGTTGGTGATAGGTGATAGTAATGATGGAGGTGTTGGTGATAATAGTGACAGTAATGATGGAGGTGTAGTTGAAAATAGTGACAGTTATGATGGAGGTGTAATTGATAATAGTGACAGTATTGATGGAGGTGTAGGTGATAATAGTGACAGTAATGATGGAGGAGTAGTTGATAATAGTGACAGTAATGATGGAGGTGTAGGTGATAATAGTGTTAGTAATGATGGAGGTGTTGCTGATAATAATGACAGTAATGATGGAGGGTGTTGGTGATAATAGTGACAGTAATGATGGAAGTGTATGTGTTAGTGGCAGTAATGATGGAGGTATAGTGACAGTAATGATGGAGGTGTAGGTGATAATAGTGACAGTAATGATGGAGGTGTAGGTAATAATAGTGACAGTAATGATGGAGGTGTCGGTGACAATAGTGAAAGTAATGATGGTTGTGTTTGTGATAATAGTGATAGTAATGATGGAGGTGTAGGTGATAATAGTGACAGTAATGATGGAGGTGTTGGTGATAATAGTGACTGTAATGATGGAGGTGTTGGTGATAATAGTGACAGTAATGATGGAGGTGTTGGTGATAATAGTGACAGTAATGATGGAGGTGTTGGTGATAATAGTGTTAGTAAAGATGGAGGTGTTGGTGATAATAGTGACAGTAATGATGGAGGTGTTGGTGATAATAGTGTCAGTAATGAAGGAGGTGTAGTTGATAATACTGACAGTATTAATGGAGGTGTAGTTGATAATAGTGACAGTAATGATGGAGGTGTAGTTGATAATAGTGACAGTAATTATGGAGGTGTTGGTGATAATAGTGACAGTAATGATGGAGGTGTTGGTGATAATAGTGACAGTAATGATGGAGGTGTAGTTGATAATAGTGACTGTAATGATGAAGGTGTAGGTGATAATAGTGTTAGTAATGATGGAGGTGTTGGTGATAATAGTGACAGTAATGATGGAGGTATTGGTGATAATAGTGTCAGTAATGAAGGCGGTGTAGTTGATAATACTGACAGTATTGATGGAGGTGTAGTTGATAATAGTGACAGTAATGATGGAGGTGTAGTTGATAATAGTGACAGTAATTATGGAGGTGTTGGTGATAATAGTGACAGTAATGATGGAGGTGTTGGTGATAATAGTGACAGTAATGATGGAGGTGTAGTTGATAATAGTGACTGTAATGATGGAGGTGTAGGTGATAATAGTGTTAGTAATGATGGAGGTGTTGGTGATAATAGTAACAGTAATGATGGAGGGTGTTGGTGATAATAGTGATAGTAATGATGGAGGTGTAGGTGATAATAGTGACAGTAATGATGGAGGTGTAGGTGACAATAGTGACATTAATGATGGTTGTGTTGGTGATAATAGTGGTGGTAATGATGGTGGCATTGGTGATAATAGTGACAGTAATGATGGAGGTGTTGGTGATAATAGTGACAGTAATGATGGAGGTGTTGGTGATAGGTGATAGTAATGATGGAGGTGTTGGTGATAATAGTGACAGTAATGATGGAGGTGTAGTTGAAAATAGTGACAGTTATGATGGAGGTGTAATTGATAATAGTGACAGTATTGATGGAGGTGTAGGTGATAATAGTGACAGTAATGATGGAGGAGTAGTTGATAATAGTGACAGTAATGATGGAGGTGTAGGTGATAATAGTGTTAGTAATGATGGAGGTGTTGCTGATAATAATGACAGTAATGATGGAGGGTGTTGGTGATAATAGTGACAGTAATGATGGAAGTGTATGTGTTAGTGGCAGTAATGATGGAGGTATAGTGACAGTAATGATGGAGGTGTAGGTGATAATAGTGACAGTAATGATGGAGGTGTAGGTAATAATAGTGACAGTAATGATGGAGGTGTAGGTGACAATAGTGAAAGTAATGATGGTTGTGTTTGTGATAATAGTGATAGTTATGATGGAGGTGTAGGTGATAATAGTGACAGTAATGATGGAGGTGTTGGTGATAATAGTGACTGTAATGATGGAGGTGTTGGTGATAATAGTGACAGTAATGATGGAGGTGTTGGTGATAATAGTGACAGTAATGATGGAGGTGTAGGTGATAATAGTGTTAGTAATGATGGAGGTGTTGGTGATAATAGTGACAGTAATGATGGAGGTGTTGGTGATAATAGTGTCAGTAATGAAGGAGGTGTAGTTGATAATACTGACAGTATTGATGGAGGTGTAGTTGATAATAGTGACAGTAATGATGGAGGTGTAGTTGATAATAGTGACAGTAATTATGGAGGTGTTGGTGATAATAGTGACAGTAATGATGGAGGTGTTGGTGATAATAGTGACAGTAATGATGGAGGTGTAGTTGATAATAGTGACTGTAATGATGGAGGTGTAGGTGATAATAGTGTTAGTAATGATGGAGATGTTGGTGACAATAGTGACAGTAATGATGGAGGTATTGGTGATAATAGTGTCAGTAATGAAGGCGGTGTAGTTGATAATACTGACAGTATTGATGTAGGTGTAGTTGATAATAGTGACAGTAATGATGGAGGTGTAGTTGATAATAGTGACAGTAATTATGGAGGTGTTGGTGATAATAGTGACAGTAATGATGGAGGTGTTGGTGATAATAGTGACAGTAATGATGGAGGTGTAGTTGATAATAGTGACTGTAATGATGGAGGTGTAGGTGATAATAGTGTTAGTAATGATGGAGGTGTTGGTGATAATAGTAACAGTAATGATGGAGGGTGTTGGTGATAATAGTGACAGTAATGATGGAGGTGTAGGTGATAATAGTGACAGTAATGATGGAGGTGTAGGTGACAATAGTGACATTAATGATGGTTGTGTTGGTGATAATAGTGGTGGTAATGATGGTGGCATTGGTGATAATAGTGATGGTAATGATGGAGGTGTTGGTGATAATAGTGACAGTAATGATATAGGTGTTGGTGATAATAGTGATAGTAATGATGAGGTGTTGGTGATAATAGTGACAGTAATTATGGAGGTGTTGGTGATAATAGTGACAGTAAAGATGGAGGAGTTGGTGATAATAGTGACAGTAATGATGGAGGTGTTGGTGATAATAGTGACAGTAATGATATAGGTGTTGGTGATAATAGTGATAGTAATGATGGAGGTGTGGGTGATAATAGTGACAGTAATGATGGAGGAGTTGGTGATAATAGTGACAGTAATGATGGAGGTGTTGGTGATAATAGTGACAGTAATGATGGAGGTGTTGGTGATAGATGACAGTAATGATGGAGGTGTTGGTGATAATAGTGACAGTAATGATGGAGGTGTAGTTGAAAATAGTGACAGTTATGATGGAGGTGTAGTTGATAATAGTGACAGTATTGATGGAGGTGTAGGTGATAATAGTGACAGTAATGATGGAGGAGTAGTTGATAATAGTGACAGTAATGATGGAAGTGTATGTGTTAGTGGCAGTAATGATGGAGGTATAGTGACAGTAATGATGGAGGTGTAGGTGATAATAGTGACAGTAATGATGGAGGTGTAGGTAATAATAGTGACAGTAATGATGGAGGTGTAGGTGACAATAGTGAAAGTAATGATGGTTGTGTTGGTGATAATAGTGATAGTAATGATGGAGGTGTAGGTGATAATAGTGACAGTAATGATGGAGGTGTTGGTGATAATAGTGACTGTAATGATGGAGGTGTTGGTGATAATAGTGACAGTAATGATGGAGGTGTTAGTGATAATAGTGACAGTAATGATGGAGGTGTAGGTGATAATAGTGTTAGTAATGATGGAGGTGTTGGTGATAATAGTGACAGTAATGATGGAGGTGTTGGTGATAATAGTGTCAGTAATGAAGGAGGTGTAGTTGATAATACTGACAGTATTGATGGAGGTGTAGTTGATAATAGTGACAGTAATGATGGAGGTGTAGTTGATAATAGTGACAGTAATTATGGAGGTGTTGGTGATAATAGTGACAGTAATGATGGAGGTGTAGTTGATAATGGTGACTGTAATGATGGAGGTGTAGGTGATAATAGTGTTAGTAATGATGGAGGTGTTGGTGATAATAGTAACAGTAATGATGGAGGGTGTTGGTGATAATAGTGACAGTAATGATGGAGGTGTTGGTGATAATAGTGATAGTAATGATGGAGGTGTAGGTGATAAAAGTGACAGTAATGGTGGTTGTGTTGGTGATAATATTGACAGTAATGATGGAGGTGAAGGTGATAATAGTGACAGTAATGATGGAGGTGTAGGTGATAAAAGTGACAGTAATGATGGAGGTGTAGGTGACAATAGTGACAGTAATGATGGAGGTATAGGTGGTAATAGTGATAGTAATGATGGAGGTGTTGGTGATAATGGTGACAGTAATGATGGAGGGTGTTGGTGATAATAGTGACAGTAATGATGGAGGTGTTGGTGATAATAGTGGTGGTAATGATGGAGGTGTTGGTGATAATAGTGACAGTAATAAAAAAGGTGTTGGTGACAATAGTGACAGTAATGATGGAGATGTAGGTGATAATAGTGACAGTAATGATGGAGGTGTAGGTGATAATAGTGATGGTAATGATGAAGGTGTAAGTGATAATAGTGACAGCAATGATGGAGCTGTAGGTGATAATAGTGATGGTAATGATGGAGGTGTAAGTGATAATAGTGACAGTAATGATGGAGGTGGTGATAATAGTGACAGTAATGATGGGGTGTAGGTGATAATAGTGACAGTGATGATGGAGGTGTAGATGATAATAGTGGTGGTTATGATGTAGGTGTTGGTGATAATAGCAGTGGTAATGATGGAGGTGTAGGTGATAATAGTGACAGTAATCATGGAGGTGTATGTGTTAGTGACAGTAATGATGGAGGTGTAGTGACAGTAATGATGGAGGTGTTGGTGATAATAGTGACAGTAATCATGGAAGAGTAGGTGATAATAGTGACAGTAATGATGGAGGTGTTGGTGATAATAGTGACAGTAATGATGGAGGTGTTGGTGATAATAGTGACAGTAATGAAGGGGGTATAGGTGATTATAGTGACAGTAATGATGGAGGTGTAGGTTATAATAGTCACAGTAATGATGGAGGTGTTGATGATAATAGTGAAAGTAATGATGGAGGTGTTGGTGATAATAGTGATGTAATGATGAAGGTGTAGGTGATAATAGTGACAGTAATGATGGAGGTGTTGGTGATAATAGTGACAGTAATGATGGAGGTGTTGGTGATAATAGTGATAGTAATGATGGGGGTGTAGGTGATAATAGTGACTAAAGATGTAGGTGTTGGTGATAATAGTGACAGTAATGATGGAGGTGTTGGTGATAACAGTGACAGTAATGATGGAGGTGTTGGTGATAATAGTTACAGTAATTATGAAGGTGTTGGTGATAATAGTGTTAGTAATGATGGAGGTGTAGGTGATAATAGTGACAGTAATAATGGAGGGTGTTGGTGATAATAGTGACAGTAATGATGTAGGTGTAGGTGATAATAGTGACAGTAATGATGGAGGTGTTGGTGATAATAGTGATGGTAATGATGGAGGTGTAGGTGATAATAGTGACAGTAATGTTTGTGGTGTAGGTGATAATAGTGACAGTAATGATGGAGGTGTTGGTGATAATAGTGACAGTAATGATGTAGGTGTAGGTGATAATAGTGACAGTAATGATGGAGGTGTTGGTGATAATAGTGATGGTAATGATGGAGGTGTAGGTGATAATAGTGACAGTAATGATGGAGGTGTAGGTGATAATAGTGACAGTAATGATGGAGGTGTAGGTGACAATAGTGAAAGTAATGATGGTTGTGTTGGTGATAATAGTGATAGTAATGATGGGGGTGTAGGTGATAATAGTGATGGTAATGATGGAGTTGTAGGTGATAATAGTGACAGTAATGATGGAGGTGTTGGTGATAATGGTGAAAGTAATGATGGAGGTGTAGGTAGGTGATAATAGTGGTGGTAATGCAGGTGATGGTGCTATTAGTGGCTGTGATAGTTGTGGTGATGGTGATAATAGTGATGGTAATTTATGTAGAGCTGGTGATTTTTTTACTGGTGTTTATGGTGATGGTGATATTGTGGTGGTTTGGACGGGTATTCGGTCTGAAGATCGACAGTATCTAGGTCGACAATGTTTAGGTCGACCACTATAGGTCGACAGTCACTAGGTCGACATGGATGGAAGGTCGACAGGGTTTCTAGGTCGACAGGTCTAAAGGTCGAGTTTTTCACAATTTTTTTTCTTTTTTTGAATTTTTTCATACTTAACGATCCACGTGGACTACGATTGGAACAGTAATCTGTGCCGAGCGAAGCGGTAGCGGAGCGAATGCACCATGCCCGAAGCATGGCGAGCGAAGCGAGCCATGCGAGGGGACGCGGTGCACTAATTTGGGATCACGGTCACTCTACGAAGAAAACGACACACAAAAATAATAATAATCATGTCGACCTAGCACATGTCGACCTAGAAACCCTGTCGACCTTCCATCCATGTCGACCTAGTGACTGTCGACCTATAGTGGTCGACCTAAACATTGTCGACCTAGATACTGTCGTTTTGATGAACCACACCCGTTTGGACGTTGGTAACAATACTAGTGGTAATAGTAGTAATAGTGATAATGGGTTATAACAGAGGTCACAGGGGATATAATGACAATAGGTGTATGACACATTATAATCCACCTTTCTCTTACATTACAGGGCGCCCAGTTCTTGGTTAATCAGACTCGTAAGTTTTTATTTTAAATCATTTTAACAATACCATAATGCCTACATCTAATTACCAAATACACCTAAAGAGGTGTGTGTGTGTGTGTGTGTGTGTGTGTGTGTGTGTGTGTGTGTGTGTGTGTGTGTGTGTGTGTGTGTGTGTGTGTGTGTGTGTGTGTGTGTGTGTGTGTGTGTGTGTGTTAGAGATACTGTGGACCCCTGTGTTTTGATTTTGGTTTTGATTCTAAGTCACCATTGTATTTGGTTTTGGCAAAACCTCCTTCAAGTGTTCTGGTTCAGATTCAGTTTTGGTTTGCTTTAAAATTGATAAAAATCGATAAACATTGATAACAAAAATACAAATGAATAGAAACAACTGGAATCATGTAATATGGACCAGTTACATATGCTCCAAAACCACAGTACGTGTTTAAATCCGAGTCCTGAACTGACAACAGACCTGAGCCAGGACTCACACACGGAACCTCAAAGTGATTCTGATCTGGGATAGATACTGTATATACTGTATATTTACTGTATATATAATGTCTGTAGGAGGGCGCTAGTCTCATGCACCATTTAGGTGGTCTAAATTATTCAAAGCTGAGTTTGTGTATACCTTTCGATACAAAGAATTATACAAACCTGTTGACACTCTTATAACAGCATATTACAATTTATTATAAAATTGGTACAATACTAGTACAGTTCTAAATAGTCAAATCAGTACACAGGATTCCACTTCTGAATGTGGATGATTCACTCTTCGTGTGAGTGTGGAATTTATAATGATGTCATCAAGTAGTTTTAAAACACAGTTACCTTACGCGTTTCGTCTTCTCAGAGACTTCCTCAGGGGTTTAATCTCTATATTTTCATTCAAGAGGGATGTCCATTAGATCACAAACTTGATTTCCAAAGGGTTTTCCAAATCTTCCAATTGGATCAGTAGATTTTGATTATAAGTTTAAGTCCTATGTAACGTCTTTCTTTCCAACTATCACAGATCTTAAGAGATGCAAAGAACTCCTCGCGAGCAAGTTGTCAGCTCTAGTAGCACATGACACATATCCTGTTTTCAGTTTCTCTAGCAAATGCTGCTGCCAGGAAAAACTGACCTTTTCCAAGAGACCCATTGGGGATGATGATTAGTAAGCTCAGTGCACCAGAGAAACATTATAATATCTGGTCAGGATTAAAAATAAATTCCCTCATATATTGACACCTCTACCGTGACTCAACCTTACACATTAACCATCAATAGAATAGTGGAGTACAAGTTAACATATCACACAGTCCATTTGAATACTGGGAAGAATAGAAAGTCTACTTGGAGCCCCTTGTGCAAACTAGCTTTGTTTAGTTGAGCTGTCCACCCTCCAGGGTGTACTCTGAAAGAGTATTTAGCAAAGCTGGGAACCTTGTGAGCATGCTGCATAGAAGGCTACTTCCAATAATTGTGGAAAAAATGCTGTTCATTAGAATGAATTAAAAATTCAATGAGGTAGGCCTTTGTCACCATTAACAAAAAATAGAGACTGCTTCTGTAATGCTGGATTCCGGTGGGGATGTCCTAATATAATGTGATTATAATATTAGCAACAGTGATGAGGGTGATGTTGAGGATGACATCTTCCTAGTGTGATGATCATCAACAACAGGGGTCATCTTAAGCCCAATAGTAACATGTCTTAACCAAACCACCAAAATGTTTTCATTTGTGGGGGCCCAAACAAACCAATCACCTCAGGCAAAAATGTGTCAGTCCTAGTTGCTGAAGTGCTTGGTTTGTTAAACTGTGCATGTCCATTTTTAAAAACATGTAAGGTTGGGTGGGAGGACCCAAGGACAGTACCATTGTACACCACTTTTTATTATGGGCTTTGCAGAGATTGTGTGTATTTGATAGGCAGCAAATATTACTGTACTTTACTGGGTCATTAATATTCTTCTAGATTTTGCAAAGACATCCATCACCAACTCATCCACCGTATCATCCTTTATTGTGTGTGCTTGACAGGCAGTATTTATTACTGTACTTTCCTGGGGTGTTGAGGTACTTCTGATCCTTGCAAGGCCCTCCATCACCAGATCATCTGCCTTATTGTTCTTTATGATGTGTGTTTGACAGGCAGCATATATTATTGTTCTTTGCTGGGGTGTAGATGTTCATCTGTATCATGCTTCTACATGTATCATGTTTCATCCATCACTAGCTTCTCATCCAAGTGTATAGCTTCTGTTTTTGCAGCTTCTCCATAGATACAGAGTAGTATCTTCCATTTATATAACATTCATATTAAACAATCATATCATCAAATCATATATTCATAAAGTAATTGACTTCAACTAGGCTTTTACTGTGCCGTGAATCTTATTGTGCTGAGTCCTGTAATTTGCTGCTTGGATACATTTATTATTAAATGAACTTCTATCAATTTCAACTTTGACTAGGCTGTGACTCTGCCTTGAAACTCTTATATTGTCCTTAGGCCTGTGATTTGCTATTTGGAGAAGCGTGTTGGTCATAGATTATATTTTTTTACTAGGCTTTTAATTTTAGTTATTGATTAATGAAAACTTTCTATAGGGGCAAATTTATTATTAAACTGCCATTGTGTCTGCCACTGCTATACCGCTATATGTGATATTGTGCTAAGTTCTTTTAAACTGTGTTTGTTCCACTGTCATGTGGCTTAGTTTGGCCAGCCGGTTCGCTGCACCCTTTGCTCAGTATTGCTAGAAACAATATTTGGGAGGTAATCAAAACTGACTAGACATGAAGGTTATTGATGGAGGAACAAAAATAGGTCCAAATTATGGTTTTAGCTGTTTTTATCAGTATTTAAAGAAATCCAAAACCAAAACATGACAAATATTTAGTACTAAAACCAAACCCAAGCCAAAACACATTGTACACGCATTCCTCTATAATAACAACACGGGGTACACGCATTCCTCTATAATAAAAACACGGGGTACACGCACTCCTCTATAATAAAAACACGGGGTACACGCATTCCTCTATAATAAAAACACGGGGTACACGCATTCCTCTATAATAAAAACACGGGGTACACGCACTCCTCTATAATAAAAACACGGGGTACACGCATTCCTCTATAATAAAAACACGGGGTACACGCACTCCTCTATAATAAAAACACGGGGTACAAGCACTCCTCTATAATAAAAACACGGGGTACAAGCACTCCTCTATAATAAAAACACGGGGTACACGCACTCCTCTATAATAAAAACACGGGGTACACGCATTCCTCTATAATAAAAACACGGGGTACACGCATTCCTCTATAATAAAAACACGGGGTACACGCATTCCTCTATAATAAAAACACGGGGTACGCGCACTCCTCTATAATAAAAAAATGGGGTACACGCATTCCTCTATAATAAAAACACGGGGTACACGCACTCCTTTATAATAAAAACACGCGGTACAAGCACTCCTCTATAATAAAAACACGGGGTACAAGCACTCCTCTATAATAAAAACACGGGGTACAAGCACTCCTCTATAATAAAAACACGGGGTACAAGCACTCCTCTATAATAAAAACACGGGGTACACGCATTCCTCTATAATAAAAACACGGGGTACGCGCACTCCTCTATAATAAAAACACGGGGTACGCGCACTCCTCTATAATAAAAACACGGGGTACACGCACTCCTCTATAATAAAAACACGGGGTACACGCACTCCTCTATAATAATAACACGGGGTACGCGCATTCCTCTATAATAAAAACACGGGGTACACGCATTCCTCTATAATAAAAACACGGGGTACGCGCACTCCTCTATAATAAAAAAATGGGGTACACGCATTCCTCTATAATAAAAACACGGGGTACACGCACTCCTTTATAATAAAAACACGCGGTACAAGCACTCCTCTATAATAAAAACACGGGGTACAAGCACTCCTCTATAATAAAAACACGGGGTACACGCACTCCTCTATAATAAAAACACGGGGTACACGCATTCCTCTATAATAAAAACACGGGGTACACGCACTCCTCTATAATAAAAACACGGGGTACGCGCACTCCTCTATAATAAAAACACGGGGTACGCGCACTCCTCTATAATAAAAACACGGGGTACACGCACTCCTCTATAATAAAAACACGGGGTACACGCACTCCTCTATAATAATAACACGGGGTACGCGCACTCCTCTATAATAAAAACACGGGGTACGCGCACTCCTCTATAATAAAAACACGGGGTACACGCATTCCTCTATAATAAAAACACGGGGTACGCGCACTCCTCTATAATAAAAAAATGGGGTACACGCATTCCTCTATAATAAAAACACGGGGTACACGCACTCCTTTATAATAAAAACACGCGGTACAAGCACTCCTCTATAATAAAAACACGGGGTACAAGCACTCCTCTATAATAAAAACACGGGGTACAAGCACTCCTCTATAATAAAAACACGGGGTACAAGCACTCCTCTATAATAAAAACACGGGGTACACGCATTCCTCTATAATAAAAACACGGGGTACAAGCACTCCTCTATAATAAAAACACGGGGTACACGCACTCCTCTATAATAAAAACACGGGGTACACGCATTCCTCTATAATAAAAACACGGGGTACGCGCACTCCTCTATAATAAAAACACGGGGTACGCGCACTCCTCTATAATAAAAACACGGGGTACGCGCACTCCTCTATAATAAAAACACGGGGTACACGCACTCCTCTATAATAAAAACACGGGGTACACGCACTCCTCTATAATAATAACACGGGGTACGCGCACTCCTCTATAATAAAAACACGGGGTACGCGCACTCCTCTATAATAAAAACACGGGGTACACGCACTCCTCTATAATAAAAACACGGGGTACACGCACTCCTCTATAATAAAAACACGGGGTACACGCACTCCTCTATAATAAAAACACGGGGTACACGCACTCCTCTATAATAAAAACACGGGGTACACGCACTCCTCTATAATAAAAACACGGGGTACACGCACTCCTCTATAATAAAAACACGGGGTACACGCATTCCTCTATAATAAAAACACGGGGTACAAGCACTCCTCTATAATAAAAACACGGGGTACAAGCACTCCTCTATAATAAAAACACGGGGTACAAGCACTCCTCTATAATAAAAACACGGGGTACAAGCACTCCTCTATAATAAAAACACGGGGTACAAGCACTCCTCTATAATAAAAATACGGGGTACACGCACTCCTCTATAATAAAAACACGGGGTACAAGCACTCCTCTATAATAAAAACACGGGGTACAAGCACTCCTCTATAATAAAAACACGGGGTACAAGCACTCCTCTATAATAAAAACACGGGGTACACGCACTCCTCTATAATAAAAACACGGGGTACAAGCACTCCTCTATAATAAAAACACGGGGTACAAGCACTCCTCTATAATAAAAACACGGGGTACACGCATTCCTCTATAATAAAAACACGGGGTACACGCACTCTTCTATAATAAAAACACGGGGTACAAGCACTCCTCTATAATAAAAACACGGGGTACACGCACTCCTCTATAATAAAAACACGGGGTACACGCACTCCTCTATAATAAAAACACGGGGTACAAGCACTCCTCTATAATAAAAACACGGGGTACACGCACTCCTCTATAAGAAAAACACGGGGTACGCGCACTCCTCTATAATAAAAACACGGGGTACATGCACTCCTCCTATAATAAAAACCTAGAATGTGACAGCAGATAAGACGCATTAGGCCCCTCTAGACTGCCCCCTTTTACATTTTATAATAACTTCAAAGCCTGTCTGATCGGGATCGGTATGAAATACCTCCAATCAAAATCCCGACAGCAACTGACCGACGGTCAAAATCCCGACAAGATCAAAATCCCGATATGGACAAAATACCGACATTTAAGATACCAACAAGGTCAAAATACCGACATGTAAAATGCCGACAGGTCAAAATACCGACATGTGTTTTTCATATATTTTTTTGTGTATGTCGACATAGGTCAACATGGACACCATATAAGTGTACCGCGTCCCATCACATGGCTCGCTGCGCTCGGCACACTATTATATTCCCCCTCCAGGTCCACTGGGATAGTAAAGTATGAACAAGTCGGTTTCAATGGAAAAAATTATGAAACACCCATATCGGCATTTTGACCTGTCGGCATTTTACATGTCGGTATTTTGACCTTGTCGGTATTTAAAATATCGATATTTTGTCCATGTTGGGATTTTGACCATGTCTGGATTTTGACCGTCGGTCAATTGCTGTCGGGATTTCGACCGTTGGGATTTTGATTGGAGGTAAATTGACTGCATCCCGTTTGATCCTTTATTCTCTGTAAGGAGATCCTTATGTCTAAGTGATGCATGTTTACATTGCTCTTTTCTATTAGCCACTACCACCTCTGATGGGAGGTTAAATCCACGTATCCACTACCCTGTCTGTGAAGTCATTTATCCTCCAATATTCTCTGAATTTTCTTCCTGCCAGTTTCAGTGCATGTCCTCATGGTCTATACATACATACATACATACATACAGTACCTACATACAAACATAAAGTACCTACATACATACATAAATACATACAGTACCTACATACAGTACCTACATACATACATACAGTACATACATACATACATACATACATACAGTACCTACATACATACATACATACATAAATACATACAGTACCTACATACATACATACATACAGTACCTACATACATACATACATACATACATACAGTACCTACATACATACATACATACAGTACCTACATACATACATACATACATACAGTACCTACATACATACATACAGTACCTACATACATACATACATACATACATACATACAGTACCTACATACATACATACATACATACAGTACCTAAATACATACATACATACAGTACCTACATACATACATACATACATACAGTACCTACATACATACATACATACATACATACATACAGTACCTACATACAGTACCTACATACAGTACCTACATACATACATACATACATACATACAGTACCTACATACCTACATACATACAGTACCTACATACATACAGTACCTACATACATACATACATACATACAGTACCTACATACAGTACCTACATACATACATACATACATACATACAGTACCTACATACATACATACATACATACATACAGTACCTACATACATACAGTACCTACATACAGTGCCTACATACATACATACATACAGTACCTACATACAGTACCTACATACATACATACAGTACCTACATACATACAGTACCTACATACATACATACATACAGTACCTACATACATACAGTACCTACATACAGTACATACATACATACAGTACCTACATACAGTACATACATACATACAGTACCTACCTACATACATACATACATACATACATACAGTACCTACATACAGTACCTACATACATACATACATACATACATACAGTACCTACATACCTACATACATACAGTACCTACATACAGTACATACATACATACATACAGTACCTACATACAGTACATACATACATACAGTACCTACCTACATACATACATACATACATACATACAGTACCTACATACAGTACCTACATACATACATACATACATACATACAGTACCTACATACCTACATACATACAGTACCTACATACATACAGTACCTACATACATACATACATACATACATACAGTACCTACATACAGTACCTACATACATACATACATACATACATACAGTACCTACATACATACATACATACATACAGTACCTACATACATACAGTACCTACATACAGTGCCTACATACATACATACATACAGTACCTACATACAGTACCTACATACATACATACAGTACCTACATACATACAGTACCTACATACATACATACATACAGTACCTACATACATACAGTACCTACATACAGTACATACATACATACAGTACCTACATACAGTACATACATACATACAGTACCTACCTACATACATACATACATACATACATACAGTACCTACATACAGTACCTACATACATACATACAGTACCTACATACAGTACCTACATACATGCATACATACATACATACATACAGTACCTACATACAGTGCCTACATACATACATACATACAGTACCTACATACAGTACCTACATACATACATACAGTACCTACATACATACAGTACCTACATACATACATACATACAGTACCTACATACATACAGTACCTACATACAGTACATACATACATACAGTACCTACATACAGTACATACATACATACAGTACCTACCTACATACATACATACATACATACATACAGTACCTACATACAGTACCTACATACATACATACAGTACCTACATACAGTACCTACATACATACATACACACATACATACATACATACAGTACACGTGTATAAATATAGATAAAGTCATTAAAGTCACAATATTTTTTTGTCAAAGCTAATTAAACATCAGACGCCTTCAAACACAAAATGTCAAGTTTATATAAACATTTTTTAAGATAATTGTTTGTGTCTGTACACAATTTAGGATAAATCTCCATTTCCTTGTCACAGCTCTGGATATAGAGATTCAGCAGACAATGGTGTCATTAAATCAGCGCTGTCATTTCAGGGAACCGCGTGCTCTATTCCCACTGTACCTATGAGGTGGTCAACCCTGATGGAATCGCCATTTACTACGGCGTGGAGGAGCGGAAACTCTGCGGCCCCCGGGTGGATGTGAAAATCTACAATACCCAGAGGTCCATTGTCCTAAGCCTGTATCAGCCCTCCGGGTGCTGCAGCTTCAAAAGTCTGGTAAGATACACAGAGATACCAAGTATAGACCGCTAAGACAAAACAATCTGCTAGGACTAGTAAGAGAAACACACAGACGGTGAGGGCTAGTGATACACAGAGATACCAAGTATAGACCGCTAAGACAAAACAATCTGCTAGGACTAGTAAGAGAAACACACAGACGGTGAGGACTAGTGATACACAGAGATACCAAGTATAGACCGCTAAGACAAAACAATCTGCTAGGACTAGTAAGAGAAACACACAGACGGTGAGGACTAGTGATACACAGAGATACCAAGTATAGACCGCTAAGACTAAACAATCTGCTAGGACTAGTAAGAGAAAAACACAGACGGTGAGGACTAGTGATACACAGAGATACCAAGTATAGACCGCTAAGACTAAACAATCTGCTAGGACTAGTAAGAGAAACACACAGACGGTGAGGACTAGTGATACACAGAGATACCAAGTATAGACCGCTAAGACTAAACAATCTGCTAGGACTAGTAAGAGAAAAACACAGACGGTGAGGGCTAGTGATACACAGAGATACCAAGTATAGACCGCTAAGACAAAACAATCTGCTAGGACTAGTAAGAGTAACACACAGAGGGTGAGGGCTAGTGATACACAGAGATACCAAGTATAGACCGCTAAGACAAAACAATCTGCTAGGACTAGTAAGAGAAACACACAGACGGTGAGGGCTAGTGATACACAGAGATACCAAGTATAGACCGCTAAGACAAAACAATCTGCTAGGACTAGTAAGAGAAACACACAGACGGTGAGGACTAGTGATACACAGAGATACCAAGTACAGACCGCTAAGACTAAACAATCTGCTAGGACTAGTAAGAGAGACACACAGACGGTGAGGACTAGTGATACACAGAGATACCAAGTATAGACCGATAAGACTAAACATTCTGCTAGGACTAGTAAGAGAAACACACAGACGGTGAGGACTAGTGATACACAGAGATACCAAGTATAGACCGATAAGACTAAACAATCTGCTAGGACTAGTAAGAGAAACACACAGACGGTGAGGGCTAGTGATACACAGAGATACCAAGTATAGACCGCTAAGACAAAACAATCTGCTAGGACTAGTAAGAGAAACACACAGACGGTGAGGACTAGTGATACACAGAGATACCAAGTATAGACCGCTAAGACAAAACAATCTGCTAGGACTAGTAAGAGAAACACACAGACGGTGAGGACTAGTGATAGACAGAGATACCAAGTATAGACCGCTAAGACAAAACATTCTGCTAGGACTAGTAAGAGAAAAACACACAGACGGTGAGGACTAGTGATACACAGAGATACCAAGTATAGACCGCTAAGACTAAACAATCTGCTAGGACTAGTAAGAGAAACACACAGACGGTGAGGACTAGTGATACACAGAGATACCAAGTATAGACCGCTAAGACAAAACAATCTGCTAGGACTAGTAAGAGAAACACACAGACGGTGAGGGCTAGTGATACACAGAGATACCAAGTATAGACCGCTAAGACAAAACAATCTGCTAGGACTCGTAAGAGAAACACACAGACGGTGAGGACTAGTGATACACAGAGATACCAAGTATAGACCGCTAAGACAAAACAATCTGCTAGGACTAGTAAGAGAAACACACAGACGGTGAGTACTAGTGATACACAGAGATACCAAGTATAGACCGCTAAGACAAAACAATCTGCTAGGACTAGTAAGAGAAACACACAGACGGTGAGGACTAGTGATACACAGAGATACCAAGTATAGACCTCTAAGACTAAACAATCTGCTAGGACTAGTAAGAGAAACACACAGACGGTGAGGACTAGTGATACACAGAGATACCAAGTATAGACCGCTAAGACTAAACAATCTGCTAGGACTAGTAAGAGAAAAACACAGACGGTGAGGGCTAGTGATACACAGAGATACCAAGTATAGACCGCTAAGACAAAACAATCTGCTAGGACTAGTAAGAGTAACACACAGAGGGTGAGGGCTAGTGATACACAGAGATACCAAGTATAGACCGCTAAGACAAAACAATCTGCTAGGACTAGTAAGAGAAACACACAGACGGTGAGGGCTAGTGATACACAGAGATACCAAGTATAGACCGCTAAGACAAAACAATCTGCTAGGACTAGTAAGAGAAACACACAGTCAGTGAGGACTAGTGATACACAGAGATACCAAGTATAGACCGCTAAGACAAAACAATATGCTAGGACTAGTAAGAGAAACACACAGACGGTGAGGACTAGTGATACACAGAGATACCAAGTACAGACCGCTAAGACTAAACAATCTGCTAGGACTAGTAAGAGAGACACACAGACGGTGAGGACTAGTGATACACAGAGATACCAAGTATAGACCGATAAGACTAAACATTCTGCTAGGACTAGTAAGAGAAACACACAGACGGTGAGGACTAGTGATACACAGAGATACCAAGTATAGACCGCTAAGACAAAACAATCTGCTAGGACTAGTAAGAGAAACACACAGACGGTGAGGACTAGTGATAGACAGAGATACCAAGTATAGACCGCTAAGACAAAACATTCTGCTAGGACTAGTAAGAGAAAAACACACAGACGGTGAGGACTAGTGATACACAGAGATACCAAGTATAGACCGCTAAGACTAAACAATCTGCTAGGACTAGTAAGAGAAACACACAGACGGTGAGGACTAGTGATACACAGAGATACCAAGTATAGACCGCTAAGACAAAACAATCTGCTAGGACTAGTAAGAGAAACACACAGACGGTGAGGGCTAGTGATACACAGAGATACCAAGTATAGACCGCTAAGACAAAACAATCTGCTAGGACTCGTAAGAGAAACACACAGACGGTGAGGACTAGTGATACACAGAGATACCAAGTATAGACCGCTAAGACAAAACAATCTGCTAGGACTAGTAAGAGAAACACACAGACGGTGAGTACTAGTGATACACAGAGATACCAAGTATAGACCGCTAAGACAAAACAATCTGCTAGGACTAGTAAGAGAAACACACAGACGGTGAGGACTAGTGATACACAGAGATACCAAGTATAGACCTCTAAGACTAAACAATCTGCTAGGACTAGTAAGAGAAACACACAGACGGTGAGGACTAGTGATACACAGAGATACCAAGTATAGACCGCTAAGACTAAACAATCTACTAGGACTAGTAAGAGAAACACACAGACGGTGAGGACTAGTGATACACAGAGATACCAAGTATAGACCGCTAAGACTAAACAATCTGCTAGGACTAGTAAGAGAAACACACAGACGGTGAGGACTAGTGATACACAGAGATACCAAGTATAGACCGCTAAGACTAAACAATCTGCTAGGACTAGTAAGAGAAACACACAGACGGTGAGGACTAGTGATACACAGAGATACTAAGTATAGACCGCTAAGACTAAACAATCTGCTAGGACTAGTAAGAGAAACACACAGACGGTGAGGACTAGTGATACACAGAGATACCAAGTATAGACCGCTAAGACTAAACAATCTGCTAGGACTAGTAAGAGAAACACACAGACGGTGAGGACTAGTGATACACAGAGATACCAAGTATAGACCGCTAAGACAAAACAATCTGCTAGGACTAGTAAGAGAAACACACAGACGGTGAGGACTAGTGATACACAGAGATACCAAGTATAGACCGCTAAGACTAAACAATCTGCTAGGACTAGTAAGAGAAACACACAGACGGTGAGGACTAGTGATACACAGAGATACCAAGTATAGACCGCTAAGACTAAACAATCTGCTAGGACTAGTAAGAGAAAAACACAGAGGGTGAGGGCTAGTGATACACAGAGATACCAAGTATAGACCGCTAAGACTAAACAATCTGCTAGGACTAGTAAGAGAAAAACACAGACGGTGAGGGCTAGTGATACACAGAGATACCAAGTATAGACCGCTAAAACAAAACAATCTGCTAGGACTAGTAAGAGAAACACAGTCGGTGAGGACTAGTGATACACAGAGATACCAAGTATAGACCGCTAAGACAAAACAATATGCTAGGACTAGTAAGAGAAACACACAGACGGTGAGGGCTAGTGATACACAGAGATACCAAGTATAGACTGCTAAGACTAAACATTCTGCTAGGACTAGTAAGAGAAACACACAGACGGTGAGGACTAGTGATACACAGAGATACCAAGTATAGACCGCTAAGACTAAACAATCTGCTAGGACTAGTAAGAGAAACACACAGACGGTGAGGACTAGTGATACACAGAGATACCAAGTATAGACCGCTAAGACAAAACAATCTGCTAGGACTAGTAAGAGAAACACACAGACGGTGAGGACTAGTGATACACAGAGATACCAAGTATAAACCGCTAAGACAAAACAATCTGCTAGGACTAGTAAGAGAAACACACAGACGGTGAGGACTAGTGATAGACAGAGATACCAAGTATAGACCGCTAAGACAAAACATTCTGCTAGGACTAGTAAGAGAAAAACACACAGACGGTGAGGACTAGTGATACACAGAGATACCAAGTATAGACCGCTAAGACTAAACAATCTGCTAGTACTAGTAAGAGAAACACACAGACGGTGAGGACTAGTGATACACAGAGATACCAAGTATAGACCGCTAAGACTAAACAATCTGCTAGGACTAGTAAGAGAAACACACAGACGGTGAGGACTAGTGATACACAGAGATACCAAGTATAGACCGCTAAGACAAAACATTCTGCTAGGACTAGTAAGAGAAAAACACACAGACGGTGAGGACTAGTGATACACAGAGATACCAAGTATAGACCGCTAAGACTAAACATTCTGCTAGGACTAGTAAGAGAAACACACAGACGGTGAGGACTAGTGATACACAGAGATACCAAGTATAGACCGCTAAGACTAAACAATCTGCTAGGACTAGTAAGAGAAACACACAGACGGTGAGGACTAGTGATACACAGAGATACCAAGTATAGACCGCTAAGACTAAACAATCTGCTAGGACTAGTAAGAGAAACACACAGACGGTGAGGACTAGTGATACACAGAGATACCAAGTATAGACCGCTAAGACTAAACAATCTGCTAGGACTAGTAAGAGAAACACACAGACGGTGAGGACTAGTGATACACAGAGATACCAAGTATAGACCGCTAAGACTAAACAATCTGCTAGGACTAGTAAGAGAAACACACAGACGGTGAGGACTAGTGATAGACAGAGATACCAAGTATAGACCGCTAAGACAAAACATTCTGCTAGGACTAGTAAGAGAAAAACACACAGACGGTGAGGACTAGTGATACACAGAGATACCAAGTATAGACCGCTAAGACTAAACATTCTGCTAGGACTAGTAAGAGAAACACACAGACGGTGAGGACTAGTGATACACAGAGATACCAAGTATAGACCGCTAAGACAAAACAATCTGCTAGGACTAGTAAGAGAAACACACAGACGGTGAGGGCTAGTGATACACAGAGATACCAAGTATAGACCGCTAAGACTAAACAATCTGCTAGGACTAGTAAGAGAAACACACAGACGGTGAGGACTAGTGATACACAGAGATACCAAGTATAGACCGCTAAGACAAAACAATCTGCTAGGACTAGTAAGAGAAACACACAGACGGTGAAGGCTAGTGATACACAGAGATACCAAGTATAGACCGCTAAGACTAAACATTCTGCTAGGACTAGTAAGAGAAACACACAGACGGTGAGGACTAGTGATACACAGAGATACCAAGTATAGACCGCTAAGACAAAACAATCTGCTAGGACTAGTAAGAGAAATACACAGACGGTGAGGACTAGTGATACACAGAGATACCAAGTATAGACCGCTAAGACAAATCAAACTGCTAAGACTAGTAAGAGAAACACACAGACGGTGAGGACTAGTGATAGACAGAGATACCAAGTATAGACCGCTAAGACAAAACAATCTGCTAGGACTAGTAAGAGAAACACACAGACGGTGAGGACTAGTGATACACAGAGATACCAAGTATAGACCGCTAAGACAAAACAATCTGCTAGGACTAGTAAGAGAAACACACAGACGGTGAGGACTAGTGATACACAGAGATACCAAGTATAGACCGCTAAGACAAAACAATCTGCTAGGACTAGTAAGAGAAATACACAGACGGTGAGGACTAGTGATACACAGAGATACCAAGTATAGACCGCTAAGACAAAACAATCTGCTAGGACTAGTAAGAGAAACACACAGACGGTGAAGGCTAGTGATACACAGAGATACCAAGTATAGACCGCTAAGACTAAACATTCTGCTAGGACTAGTAAGAGAAACACACAGACGGTGAGGACTAGTGATACACAGAGATACCAAGTATAGACCGCTAAGACAAAACAATCTGCTAGGACTAGTAAGAGAAATACACAGACGGTGAGGACTAGTGATACACAGAGATACCAAGTATAGACCGCTAAGACAAATCAAACTGCTAAGACTAGTAAGAGAAACACACAGACGGTGAGGACTAGTGATAGACAGAGATACCAAGTATAGACCGCTAAGACAAAACAATCTGCTAGGACTAGTAAGAGAAACACACAGACGGTGAGGACTAGTGATAGACAGAGATACCAAGTATAGACCGCTAAGACAAAACAATCTGCTAGGACTAGTAAGAGAAACACACAGACGGTGAGGGCTAGTGATACACAGAGATACCAAGTATAGACCGCTAAGACAAAACAATCTGCTAGGACTAGTAAGAGAAACACACAGACGGTGAGAACTAGTGATACACAGAGATACCAAGTATAGACCGCTAAGACTAAACAATCTGCTAGGACTAGTAAGAGAAACACACAGACGGTGAGGACTAGTGATACACAGAGATACCAAGTATAGACCGCTAAGACAAAACAATCTGCTAGGACTAGTAAGAGAAACACACAGACGGTGAGGACTAGTGATACACAGAGATACCAAGTATAGACCGCTAAGACAAAACAATCTGCTAGGACTAGTAAGAGAAATACACAGACGGTGAGGACTAGTGATACACAGAGATACCAAGTATAGACCGCTAAGACAAAACAATCTGCTAGGACTAGTAAGAGAAACACACAGACGGTGAAGGCTAGTGATACACAGAGATACCAAGTATAGACCGCTAAGACTAAACATTCTGCTAGGACTAGTAAGAGAAACACACAGACGGTGAGGACTAGTGATACACAGAGATACCAAGTATAGACCGCTAAGACAAAACAATCTGCTAGGACTAGTAAGAGAAATACACAGACGGTGAGGACTAGTGATACACAGAGATACCAAGTATAGACCGCTAAGACAAATCAAACTGCTAAGACTAGTAAGAGAAACACACAGACGGTGAGGACTAGTGATAGACAGAGATACCAAGTATAGACCGCTAAGACAAAACAATCTGCTAGGACTAGTAAGAGAAACACACAGACGGTGAGGACTAGTGATAGACAGAGATACCAAGTATAGACCGCTAAGACAAAACAATCTGCTAGGACTAGTAAGAGAAACACACAGACGG
Source organism: Pseudophryne corroboree (assembly GCF_028390025.1). Classification (NCBI taxonomy): domain Eukaryota; kingdom Metazoa; phylum Chordata; class Amphibia; order Anura; family Myobatrachidae; genus Pseudophryne; species Pseudophryne corroboree. Next base: position 1,396,914 of record NW_026967602.1, read on the forward strand.
TGAGGGCTAGTGATACACAGAGATACCAAGTATAGACCGCTAAGACAAAACAATCTGCTAGGACTAGTAAGAGAAACACACAGACGGTGAGAACTAGTGATACACAGAGATACCAAGTATAGACCGCTAAGACTAAACAATCTGCTAGGACTAGTAAGAGAAACACACAGACGGTGAGGACTAGTGATACACAGAGATACCAAGTATAGACCACTAAGACAAAACAATCTGCTAGGACTAGTAAGAGAAAAACACAGACGGTGAGGACTAGTGATACACAGAGATACCAAGTATAGACCGCTAAGACTAAACAATCTGCTAGGACTAGTAAGAGAAACACACAGACGGTGAGGGCTAGTGATACACAGCACTGGCGTGCGCAGCACATTTTATTAGGGGGTGCACCGTCGGAGGGGTGTGTCTAGCACCGCCTTTTGGGCGTGTCTAGCACCATCTATTGATGATCAACGCATATAAAATTTCCACCTTTGTACCAATCCTAATAAAGCAGATACATTGTCAGATGTTGTGGTGTGCACCAAACAAACACCCCTGATGGCACTCACTGCAATTACAGTGCTCCTCCTCAGCCTGGTCTGGCTCCCCCTCTCTTTCCCCTGCAAGCTGCAGCAGCTTACTTACAAGTCAGTCAGTCACTCACTGACAGTCGCAGACTAGTTCTGCTGCTGCTGCTGCTGCTGGAAAAACGAGTGACCTGTCAATGCTGCTGCCGGCCGCCTGTCAGTATTGAATCTGTCTTCTTAAGAGGAACGCTGGCTGCATGCTGCTCCTCATCAGTGGCTGGCGTTGGCATAGAATAGAAGGATTGAGGTGGGCGTGTAGCGGGTGTGACGGGTGGGCATGTGAGCAGCATGACGTAATCACGTCACATCACGCTGTTTTTGTATATGGTGGTGGAGCTGGGAATTTAAAAGCCGGTGGCAGTGGCACCCTTGATTAACCCAGGTATCAGGTCTGTAATGCAGTCCTGACAGGGTGCAGCACAGAGGGGACAGTAATCAGCCTGCTCGGCGATCCCTGCATCAGGCATGTGAGATCGGGGTGCCAGACATTAGGGGGTGCCTGTGCGCACCAGGCACCCCCCCTGCGCACACCTATGATACACAGAGATACCAAGTATAGACCGCTAAGACTAAACAATCTGCTAGGACTAGTAAGAGAAACACACAGACGGTGAGGACTAGTGATACACAGAGATACCAAGTATAGACCGCTAAGACAAAACAATCTGCTAGGACTAGTAAGAGAAACACACAGACGGTGAGGACTAGTGATACACAGAGATACCAAGTATAGACCGCTAAGACAAAACAATCTGCTAGGACTAGTAAGAGAAACACACAGACGGTGAGGACTAGTGATAGACAGAGATACCAAGTATAGACCGCTAAGACAAAACATTCTGCTAGGACTAGTAAGAGAAAAACACACAGACGGTGAGGACTAGTGATACACAGAGATACCAAGTATAGACCGCTAAGACTAAACAATCTGCTAGGACTAGTAAGAGAAACACACAGACGGTGAGGACTAGTGATACACAGAGATACCAAGTATAGACCGCTAAGACAAAACAATCTACTAGGACTAGTAAGAGAAACACACAGACGGTGAGGACTAGTGATACACAGAGATACCAAGTATAGACCGCTAAGACAAAACAATCTGCTAGGACTAGTAAGAGAAACACACAGACGGTGAGGACTAGTGATACACAGAGATACCAAGTATAGACCGCTAAGACAAAACAATCTGCTAGGACAAGTAAGAGAAACACACAGACGGTGAGGACTAGTGATACACAGAGATACCAAGTATAGACCGCTAAGACAAAACAATCTGCTAGGACTAGTAAGAGAAACACACAGACGGTGAGGACTAGTGATACACAGAGATACCAAGTATAGACCGCTAAGACAAAACAATCTGCTAGGACTAGTAAGAGAAACACACAGACGGTGAGGACTAGTGATACACAGAGATACCAAGTATAGACCGCTAAGACAAAACAATCTGCTAGGACTAGTGATACACAGTAACCACCGTGACTTTCTGAAATATACATTTGTCTGAAAGTTTAAAAAATGTTGGTGAACTTTCTAATTCTAAAACCATTTATTGCATCTGGTACAAGAATTAATATTTTGCTTTTTAAAACAACTCTGTACAGAACGATGTGTATGAAACCCTGTTTTTTTGGGGGTTGTTTTTACATTTTTATTCATCACTGTCTTTTGGTTCGGACTTGGTTTCGTTTAAAATCGATTAAAAAAAAATCAATAATCTTTGCTAAAAATCATTAAACATTAAACACAGCTACATTTTTCCATTATGAAACATGAAGTTCAGATTTAAAATCCGATGTTCCGAACCATGGTTAGATCCGAACCAGGACTCTGCTCGGGTCAGATCTCCTCCGGAGATCCGGACTGGGTTTTGGTTCGTTTCAGATCCACAAAATTTGATTTTTGGAGAACCAAATTGCACATCTCTACTGTATTTTAAATCATACTCAATATCTATCTATCTATCTATCTATCTATTATGTATACACACAAATACCTACAGATGTGTCCATTCTCGTGGCTACCTCGATACGTGCGCATGTGCAACTTCTCGCTCCCTGGTGTGAATAGGCGCAACTGTGATCGCATTGTGGCAAACCAGTAACACTTGTGAATAGTCACGGGTGCGATGAGAATTTACACATCTGTACCTATAGTACATAGACAGTGGAGATACAGATATAAATGGATAAGCAAGTGTAACACAGGTATAGTAAATAAGGAGTCTCAGGCAGGTTTTCCGGTCTTTACTGGCATCAGACACTGTAGCACAACATACACAGGCCTGGTCACACAGGTACATACAGAAAATAAACAGGTGAGCATAAAAGGTCCTAGCACTTCCCGTACTCACAAGTCATTCTGCTGCAGTGGCTTGCAGCTATACATGCCATGCTCTCCTGGCACGGCCAATTTCCACAGTCCCTGTTGTTATACACTCAGCCCTGCTCACCTGGCCTCTAACAGGCATCAGGGCAATGCATTGTGGCTAAGAGGGATTTTTAAACCCCTCTCCTGCACCTGACTTCTCGCTGTCTCTGGGTGAGCTGGAAAACCTGAACCTGTTTCTCCAGCTGCAGCTGTGCAATTTAGCAAGCCTGGAATTATAAACTTCCACTACAGGTGCAGAATGTGCAGGCCTTGTTTTCTTCTCCCTTGGAGGGAGCCGATTCCACCAGAATGAGAGCAATGGTGGTGAGACACAAGCCGTCTCACCACACAAGATACAGTTATATACATCACTAGCGACCCGACCCAGCTTCATATAGGAGCCATTTTGAATTTACATGTACTGCTCCCTATATTCTCAGCATAATGGTAATACAATATGAAGATTTTATTTAAAGCGCTCCTTAAAAAGAGACTAGTTGAGGCCACAACAGACACGTTTACGACGCGAGAGCCCCGTGTATACTTTAACACCAGCCGGCCACGCCTGCACATGGACGGCCATTTTTTTTTTACGTGCTTCACTAAAATCGTTACTGCAGGTGCAGGAGGAGCAGTCTCCAGTGTGGGAAATGGCCGGGACCGCCTTTTGCATCTTGGGGACATCATTACATAATTTCTTAGTAAATGAGAAGCACACTTGGGTGTAAATGAATATGTTCCTAGAGAAGAGGGGTATGGGATTTATCCCCACCATCAGCACCATGCAGGCTGTGTATAAGGTGGGCAGGTGACAGATCTATAGGTCAGGCTGGGGAGATGTGTGTGCAGCCGGGTCAGGGCGTTACACCTCCCACTCAGGATCTTTATTCCCCTCCTGTCTCTCGAGGATTTTTTCCATCTACAGTAAGCGACAGATTTCCCTGTGGAACCTCAGAGCCGGGTTACACAGCGATTCCATGCAGAACCTAGAGACAAACAATTCCACACAGGAAACTATCACTGATTCCACACAGGAAACTATCACTGATTCCACACAGGAAACTATCACTGATTCCACACTGGAAACTATCACTGATTCCACACAGGAAACTATCACTGATTCCATACAGAAAACTATCACTGAATCCACACAGGAAACTATCACTGATTCCACACAGGAAACTATCACTGATTCCACACAGAAAACTATTACTGATTCCACACAGAACTGAGAGCAAATGAGTCCACACCGAAAACTATCATTGATTCCACACAGGAAACTATCACTGATTCCACACAGGAAACTGTCACTGATTCCACACAGAAAACTATCACTAATTCCACACAGGAAACTATCACTGATTCCACACAGAAAACTATCACTGATTCCACACAGAAAACTATCACTGATTCCACACAGGAAACTATCACTGATTCCACACAGGAAACTATCACTGATTCCACACAGAAAACTATCACTGATTCCACACAGGAAACTATCACTGATTCCACACAGAAAACTATCACTGATTCCACACAGCAAACTATCACTGATTCCACACAGAAAACTATCACTGATTCCACACAGGAAACTATCACTGATTCCACACAGGAAACTATCACTGATTCCACACAGAACTCAGAGCAAATGAGTCCACACAGGAGTGATGTCAGAGTGTCCTCCACAACCTACCCCCTGCCCGCAGGACACTGCAAACAGGGCCTTTTCTTGGGGCAGGCGAGCAGTGCAACCGCACTGGGCGCCCGCCGCGGCACTAACTGTGGCTCCCTGCTTCCCCTCCTATTTCTCCCCGAGTAACCCACTCGGGGGGCGGAGTTTCACGGAATGACGTGGTTGCGTAGTTACGTCACGATGCAACCCCGTCACTCCGCGAAACTCCCCCCCTTCCCCGAGCGGAGTACAGAGGGGGATCCAAGTTAGAAAAAGGGAAAGGCCGGCGCGAGGAGCGACTGGTGAGGCGGGCCGAAGAGCGGTAATCGCCTATGTAAGTATTCTCTTTCTCTCTCAATGTGTAAAATGGGGACACCTGCCGTAATGTGTGAAATGGGGACTCTTGCCTGCCGTAGTGTGGGGATTTAATGTATCAAGGGCATTGCGGTGTGTGGCATAATATGGTGCAGGGGGCATTACTGTGTGGGGCTTAATATGGTAGAATTGTTTTTTCCCGTGGTGGTCGTGATCTGTTGGAGCAGGGTCAAAAACTGGATTGTGAGGTAGTCTTTTCAGACGAGGCCATGCCCATTTAGATGAGGCCACACCCATTTAGATGAGGCCACGCCCCCTTGTCGGGTGCGCGCCCAAGTTTTTTTTTTATCTAGGTGTGTGTGTGGGGGGGGCACATTTTTTTATGTCAGGGGGGGCGCATTTTTAAATCTCGCACTGGGAGCCAAATTGTCTAGAAACAGCCCTGACTGCAACCCATGGGTGGGGTGGGTCAGCTGGGGCTGGCTGGCAACTTTCAGCCTGGATGGCAAGAAGCAAGTAAGTGGCCCTGACTTAACTATCAGCGCATTGGAATGGGAAACGGACATATGTCGTGTTCTGTCGAATGTGAATGTGGCTTCAACAGCCAATCAGTAAATAAAAAATTCTTGCAAACACAACATCTACCAAACCATCTGACAAAGCCAAGACCATTCTAGTGACCCCTATAAAATACACAGAGCACTACAGGGAGCATTCTAGCTGACAGCATACGCTACAAGGAGCATTCTAGTGACTGGCATACACTACAGGGAGCATTCTAGTGACCAGCATATACTACATGTAGCATTGGAGTTACCAGTATACACTACAGGGAGCATTCTAGTGACCAGCATACACTACAGGGAGCATTCTAGTGACCGGCATACACTACAGGGAGTATTCTAGTGACCGGCAAATACTACAGGGAGCATTCCAGTGACCGGTATACACTACAGGGACCATTCTAGTGACCAGCATATACTACATGTAGCATTGGAGTTACCAGTATACACTACAGGGAGCATTCTAGTGACCGGCATACACTACAGGGAGCATTCTAGTGACCGACATACACTACAGGGAGCATTCTAGTGACCGGCAAATACTACAGGGAGCATTCCAGTGACCAGTATACACTACAGGGAGCATTCTAGTGACCGGCATACACTACAGGGAGCATTCTAGTGACCGGCAAATACTACAGGGAGCATTCCAGTGACCAGTATACACAACAGGGACCATTCTAGTGACCAGCATATACTACATGTAGCATTGGAGTGACCAGTATACACTACAGGGAGCATTCTAGTAACCAGCATACACTACAGGGAGCATTCTAGTGACCAGCATACACTACAGGGAGCATTCCAGTAAATGGCATACACTACAGAGAGCATTCTAGTGACTGGCATACACTACAGAGAGCATTCTAGTGACTGGCATACACTACAGGGACCATTCTAGTGACCAGCATATACTACATGTAGCATTGGAGTGACCAGTATACACTACAGTGAGCATTCTAGTGACCGGCATACACTACAGAGAGCATTCTAGTGACCGGCATACACTACAGGTGAGCATTCCAGTGACCGGCATACACTACAGGGACCATACTAGTGACCAGCATATACTACATGTAGCATTGGAGTGACCACTATACACTACAGGGAGCATTCTTGTGACCGGCATACACTACAGGGAGCATTCTAGTGACTGGAATACACTACAAGGAGCATTCTAGTGATCGGCATACACTACAGGGAGCATTCTAGTGACCGGAATACACTACAAGGAGCATTCTAGTGACCAGAATACACTACAAGGAGCGTTCTAGTGACCGGCATACACTACAGGGAGCATTCTAGTGACCCCTATGAAATACACAGAGCACTACTGGGAGCATTCTAGCTGCCAGCATACACTACAGGGAGCATTCCAGTGACCGGCATACACTACAGGGAGCATTCTAGTGACCAGCATATACTACATGTAGCATTGGAGTGACCAGTATACACTACAGGGAGCATTCTAGTGACCGGAATACACTACAGGGAGCATTCTAGTGACCGGCAAACAGTACAGGGAGCATTCTAGTACCAGTATACACTACAGGGAGTATTCTAGTAAATGGCATACACTACAGAGAGCATTCTAGTGACTGGCATTCACTACAGGGGGCATTCTAGTGGCCAGCATACACTTCAGGGAGCATTCCAGTGACTGGCATACACTACATGGACCATTCTAGTGACCAGCATATACTACATGTAGCATTGGAGTGACCAGTATACATTACAGGGAGCATTCTAGTGACTGGCATACACTACAGGGTGCATTCTAGTGACCGGCATTTACTACAGGGAGCATTCTAGTGACTGGCATACACTAAAGGGAGCATTCTAGTGACTGGCATACACTACAGGGAGCATTCTAGTGACTGGCATACACTACAGGGAGCATTCTAGTGACTGGCATATGCTACATGGAGCATTCTAGTGACCGGCATTTACTACAGGGAGCATTCTAGTTCCGGCATACACTACAGGGAGCATTTTAGTACCGGGATACACTACAGGGAGCATTCTAGTGACTGGCATACACTACAGGAAGCATTTTAGTGACTGGCATACACTACAGGGAGCATTCTAGTGACCAGCATACACAACATGGAGCATTCTAGTGACTGGCATTCACTACAGAAAGCATTATAGTTACCAGTACAGTATAGGGCAAGGGCATTTTAAGAGAAGAGAGGGCCCAAGTGCCGCCTCCATTGTGGCCCCTCTCTGGCAGTGAGTAGACTCTGGAACTATGTATATGAATAGACCTTAAATGGCACGCAATGTATGGATAGGTAAGATGCCAACACAGGTGTCCGTAAAGGCTGTAAGACTAGAGGGTATATTTACTAAAAGTCTATTCTGGTCGATAATTGGATGAGTTTTTGGTTTATTTTATTTTTTCAGGGTGTAAATCACACATTTACTAACATATGATTTTTGACATTGTTTAAAAAAAAATGCCAAAAATCATCTGTTAGTAAATGTGTGATTTAGACCCTGAAACACAAAAATCAAAAATTGACCCAACATCGACCAAAAACCAATCAACATCAACTTTTCGCAAATATACTCATACATTGTACATGGCTGCGCTAATCTCTAGTGGATGTTCAATCTGTATCAGCTGCAGGTCTCCGACTCCTCAGGGAATATCCTCGGCTACATAGAGAAACACTGGACAAGTTCTAACATCATGGACGCATCTCAGAAAGTGCTCCTCATGGTAGAAGGTCGAGGATTGTTCCAAGGTTTGATGTCTGATCTCAGCTTACAGGTCAGTGCTCCTCCTGCCCTCACTGCATGGTCACCGCTTAGGGTAAGAGTTTATGTCTAATCAACTGTGTGAGTCCATATTCTCATAGAAATATCAGCCACAATTTCCAAATTAGGAAAAGTGTTAGGTTTTATGCTATTTCTATTAAGTAACTCAGTCGTTACACCAAGGAGAAGCTATGGCTGACGTTAAAAACAAGCTGGAGCGTCTTTTGCCACAAAAATATTTTTTCCAAATTGTCTTTTATCATCAGAGTCTGTAAGAGTCTTTTTGAAAACAATCTATTTTAATTGAATATTTTTTAAACCAAATAAAAAATCTTCTTTCAAAAAGAAATGTTAAACCTATGTGTAACGTTTTGTGAAGCCTGAAGCTTATTACACAAGTTTACCTGTACTGCACAATCTTCTTATCAGAGATTTTGTTCCGGCTTCCATCTTATTCCGGGCAGAAACTATGGAGGCCGCTTGAGCTGAGATCCTCTGAGATGCTGATTGTGTCTTTCCTGACCCCGCAGATAATGTCAGCCGACCAATCTGCCTCTGTGGGGGTAATCAACTAATCACACGCACGTGGCGGGGACTCAGTAAAGAAGCGTTCAGTCTCACTGATAACTACGTTGTCCAGTTCCTGGAGGACCTGGATGTCACTATGAAGGCCATGCTTCTGGTCTACACCATGTTCATTGTGAGTAACAACACCCTGTGACCACACTTATGACACATGAATGGGCTGAGACGGTAATGAAAGTTTACTGTAAAGGTGCCTGAGGTACTTATTCTGAAATGGGAGTAAAGCAAAAAAAAAAAAAACCCTTGAAAGCAGCAGATATTTTTCTGTACCCTTCCCCAGATTTGTGCCTCGATACAATCCTGTCTCAGAGGTCTACAGACAATTTCTTTGACTTCATGCTTGGTTTGTGCTCAGACATGCACTGTCAAGTATGGGACCTTATATCAGAGCCGTAACTAGGTGTGTGCCGATGGTGCATTGCCCACAGCGCAAATGCACTGAGGGCGCACCATCGAGCATCACACCCGCACGGCTGCAGATTAACTGTTTAGGGCGGCGCCGCTGCCTGCCTCCCGCTGGCGGCGCCGCCTGCCTCCCGCTGACGGCGGCGGCGCCACCTGCGTCCAGCTGAAGCCGCTGCGGCCCACAAGATTCCTGCTCATTAGCTCAGCGCAGTGGTAAGGGAGGGCAGCGTCACTTGCCTCCTCACAGTCCTGCTTCCTGTCTCCTGCACGGACGCCCGCCCTTCATCCCACCACCGCACAGCTGCTGCCGCCGAGGCCGCTCAAGCTATATAGCGGTGAGGAGACTCGGGAGCACCAGGTGAAATTGGAAGAGGTGATTGACAGGGGAGACTACATGCGCAGTGACAGAGTGCATACAGGAGGGCACACTAGCTTAGTGTTTGGGATGGGGTGTGTGTGTTGTGTATGTGGCAGTGTGTGTGGTGTGTTGTATGTGTGTGTTGTGTTGTATGTGTGTGTTGCATGTGTGTGTGTGTGTGTGTGTGTGTGTGTGTGTGTGTGTGTGTTCTGCTGCCCACTCTGATCTGTGGAGGGTCCCCACTTTCAACAAATGAGAGAGTTGCAAAATACAGAGAAACAGTGCTGGCGCTGAGTAGACTAGACACAGGTATAGAGGTATCTATCATCAACTGATGATGGGCCAATTGTTCTATATAATCACTGTCACACACAAATCTATATACCAAACTCTACCGCAAAAAAAAGTTAAATATTTGTATATAAAAATACTTTAATTCAAATGAAAATAAATATAATACTAATATAATAGGTATATGCCTGTAAAATGAAGGGGATATCCCCATATGTACCATATGAAAATGTTTCTAGGTGATGCTGCTCATTACTGATACTGACTTTAATATTGATCCTACATACAATACTGTAGGTCATACTTGCTAGATGCCCAAACACTATCTGACTCTGCCTGCCATAATGTGTAAAAAAAGTGCACGCTGTCTGCCGTAATGTGTAAAAAAGTGCACGCTGTCTGCCGTAATGTGTAAAAAAGTGCACGCTGTCTGCCGTAATGTGTAAAAAAGTGCACGCTGTCTGCCGTAATGTGTAAAAAAAGTGCACGCTGTCTGCCGTAATGTGTAAAAAAGGGGGATGCTGTCTGCCGTAATGTGTAAAAAAGGGGGACGCTGTCTGACGTAATGTGTAAAAAAGGGGGATGCTGTCTGCCGTAATGTGTAAAAGGAGCTCTACCTGGTGTAGTGGCGCTACTGTGCGGCGTAATTTGAATAATGGAGACTACTGTGCACCATAATATGAATTGCTATTATTTTGTGGCCACACCCCTTTCCCGTGAAGCCACACCCACATAATTTTTGGCGCGCGCCTACGGCGCGCACTGTCGCCAGTTTACGTTAGGGGGGGCACCAATGCCGTTTCTTGCACACAGCGCTAAAATGTCTAGTTACGGCACTGCCTTATATAGACAGGTGCGTTCCTTTCCAAATCATGTCCAATCAACTGAATTTACCACAGGTAGACTTAAATTAAGCTGTAGGAACATCTCAAGGATGATCAGTGGAAGCAGGATGCACCTGAAATCAATTTTGAGCTTCATAGCAAAGGCTGTGAAAACTTATACTCATGCAGCCAATGAGATCACTAGGAACTAGTGACATCACAAGCGTTAGTGGTTCCTAGTGAACTGATTGGCTCTCTACTCTCCACTCCATTTTGAAAATACTTCTTATTTCCTGATGATGTCTTTCTGCATTTTCCAGGACCTCCTTCATCACAAAAAGAAGAGACGAGCGGCATCGAGGTTAGCCAGAGCCGGACTGTGAGTCACGCGGAGGAAGATAGCCGTGACTGAGATGTGATGCTCGGAGGCCGATGTTACATGTATATGGAATTGTCTGTCCCTCCATGAACCTCAGTGTAGCACATTATGGTACATACTGGACACCCATCCCAACCCAGACCACAAACAATAGCATGAGACAGAAGTAGTCCTGGGGAACATTGTAAGACTCACCCCCTGTCCCGACGCACATGTGAAGGTGTATTGATCAACATGAGAAGAAGGGCTTCTAGCAGTATGTGCGGTTCGAAGCCAAGGTGCTGAACACTACACTTCCCAGCATGCCCAGATCTCTAAGATGAATGTGAAAGTCCACCATGATTAAAGCCATTGGTGCCAGTTCAATGATAAGAGAAGGAAACCTGCGGACTGCGGGTGATGAGTGGTCATTGTTGGGCCAACTGCCTTACCCCGAGGAGCCACCGTGACACAGCGGCATGTGGCAACAAAGCGATTGTGCCTGCTGGAGCAGTAGACACACACAGGCGGAGATGTATCAATCCTTGGAGAGAGATAAAGTGAATTTTTGCAAAGTAACCAATCACCTCCTAGCTGTCATTTCAATAACTGTGCTGGATAATTGACAGTTATAAGCAGATTTCTTGCTTTGGGTAACTTCTCTCATTTTATCTCTCTCCAAGGCTTGATGCATCTCACCCACTGTGTGCTAAAGTCCCTAGAGCCAGGCAGAAGAGCTGAGGGTTTTCCTAGCAGATTATAGGAAATGACAGGGGCTTGACATCCCAGAGCCAGAGCTATAGATGTGTCCTCATACATCCTGCCTCAATACTCCATGTAGCGGGAGGTGACTGGTGTGATTGACCTGACAGATCCCATGCAACTCCGTTAGCGTCCAGCGTCTTTGTTGTCAAAAATGCGTCATATTTGCATCATTATGTAAATAAGATGCACAAGCAGACTCTGCTGATTACAATGATATGCGGCATGCCTATATTCTGTGTGTGACTGTATCTGCATATGAAATGTTACGTTACAGTGTGAGTAATAGGATATGCTGCGTGTATATATTCTAGAGATGAGCGGGTTCGGTTCCTCGGAATCCGAACCCCCCCGAACTTCACCCATTTTACACGGGTCCGAGGCATACTCGGATTCTCCCGTATGACTCAGTTAACCCGAGCGGGCCCGAACGTCATCATCCCGCTGTCGGATTCCCGCGAGATTCGGATTCTATATAAGGAGCCGCGCGTCGCCGCCATTTTCACTCATGCATTGGAAATGTTAGGGAGAGGATGTGGCTGGCGTCCTCTCCGTTTATTAATATTGCTGCAAATATTTGTGCTTATTGCTTAATTGTGGGTACTGGGGAGCAGCTGTATTATATAGGAGGAGTACAGTGCAGAGTTTTGCTGACCAGTGACCACCAGTATTATACGTTGTCTGCCTGAAAAACGCTCCATATCTGTGCTCAGTGTGCTGCATATATCTGTGCTCACACTGCTTTATTGTGGGGACTGGGGACCAGCAGTATTATATAGGAGGAGTACAGTGCAGAGTTTTGCTGACAGTGACCACCAGTATATATAGCAGTACGGTACGGAAGGCCACTGCTCTACCTACCTCTGTGTCGTCAAGTATACTATCCATCTAGATTCTATACCTGTGGTGCATTTTAGTTTTGCAGTTTGCTGACAGTGACCACCAGTATATATAGCAGTACGGTATGGAAGGCCACTGCTCTATCTACCTCTGTGTCATCAAGTATACTATCCATCTAGATTCTATACCTGTGGTGCATTTTAGTTTTGCAGTTTGCTGACAGTGACCACCAGTATATATAGCAGTACGGTACGGAAGGCCACTGTTCTACCTACCTCTGTGTCGTCAAGTATACTATCCATCTAGATTCTATACCTGTGGTGCATTTTAGTTTTGCAGTTTGCTGACAGTGACCACCAGTATATATAGCAGTACGGTACGGAAGGCCACTGCTCTACCTACCTCTGTGTCGTCAAGTATACTATCCATCTAGATTCTATACCTGTGATGCATTTTAGTTTTGCAGTTTGCTAACAGTGACCCGCAGTATATATAGCAGTACGGTACGGAAGGCCACTGCTCTACCTACCTCTGTGTCGTCAAGTATACTATCCATCTAGATTCTATACCTGTGGTGCATTTTAGTTTTGCAGTTTGCTGACAGTGACCACCAGTATATATAGCAGTACGGTACGGAAGGCCACTGCTCTACCTACCTCTGTGTCGTCAAGTATACTATCCATCTAGATTCTATACCTGTGGTGCATTTTAGTTTTGCAGTTTGCTGACAGTGACCACCAGTATATATAGCAGTACGGTACGGAAGGCCACTGCTCTACCTACCTCTGTGTCGTCAAGTATACTATCCATCTAGATTCTATACCTGTGGTGCATTTTAGTTTTGCAGATTGCTGACAGTGACCACCAGTATATGTAGCAGTACGGTACGGAAGGCCACTGCTCTACCTACCTCTGTGTCGTCAAGTATACTATCCATCTAGATTCTATACCTGTGGTGCATTTTAGTTTTGCAGTTTGCTGACAGTGTCCACCAGTATATATAGCAGTACGGTACGGAAGGCCACTGCTCTACCTACCTCTGTGTCGTCAAGTATACTATCCATCCATACCTGTGGTGCATTTCAGTTGTGAGCAGTATATATAGTAGTAGGCCATTGCTATTAATACTGGCATATAATTCCACACATTAAAAAATGGAGAACAAAAATGTGGAGGTTAAAATAGGGAAAGATCAAGATCCACTTCCACCTCATGCTGAAGCTGCTGCCACTAGTCATGGCCGAGACGATGAAATGCCATCAACGTTGTCTGCCAAGGCCGATGCCCAATGTCATAGTAGAGAGCATGTAAAATCCAAAAAACAAAAGTTCAGTAAAATGACCCAAAAATCAAAATTGAAAGCGTCTGATGAGAAGCGTAAACTTGCCAATATGCCATTTACGACACGGAGTGGCAAGGAACGGCTGAGGCCTTGGCCTATGTTCATGGCTAGTGGTTCAGCTTCACATGAGGATGGAAGCACTCATCCTCCCACTAGAAAAATGAAAAGACTTAAGCTGGCAAAAGCACAGCAAAGAACTGTGCGTTCTTCGAAATCACAAATCCACAAGGAGAGTCCAATTGTGTCGGTTGCGATGCCTGACCTTCCCAACACTGGACGGGAAGAGCTTGCGCCTTCCACCATTTGCACGCTCCCTGCAAGTGCTGAAAGGAGCACCCGCAGTCCAGTTCATGATAGTCAAATTGAAGATGTCACTGTTGAAGTACACCAGGATGAGGATATGGGTGTTGCTGGCGCTGGGGAGGAAATTGACAAGGAGGATTCTGATGGTGAGGTGGTTTGTTTAAGTCAGGCACCCGGGGAGACACCTGTTGTCCGTGGGACGAATATGGCCATTGACATGTCTCGTCAAAATACAAAAAAAATCACCTCATCGGTGTGGAATTATTTCAACACAAATGCGGACAACATTTGTCAAGCCGTGTGTTGCCTTTGTCAAGCTGTAATAAGTAGGGGTAAGGACGTTAACCACCTCGGAACATCCTCCCTTATACGTCACCTGGACCGCATTCATCAGAAGTCAGTGACAAGTTCAAAAACTTTGGATGACAGCGGAAGCAGTCCACTGACCACTAAATCCCTTCCTCTTGTAACCAACCTCCTGCAAACCACACCACCAACTCCCTCAGTGTCAATTTTCTCCTTACACAGGAAAGCCAATAGTCCTGCAGGCCATGTCACTGGCAAGTCTGACGAGTCCTCTCCTGCCTGGGATTCCTCCGATGCATCCTTGCGTGTAACGCCTACTGCTGCTGGCGCTGCTGTTGTTGCCGCTGGGAGTCGATGGTCATCCCAGAGGGGAAGTCGTAAGCCCACTTGTACTACTTCCAGTAAGCAATTGACTGTCCAACAGTCCTTTGCAAGGAAGATGAAATATCACAGCAGTCATCCTGCTGCAAAGCGGATAACTGAGTCCTTGGCAGCCTGGGTGGTGAGAAACGTGTGTCCGGTATCCACCGTTAATTCACAGGCAACTAGAGACTTGATTGAGGTACTGTGTCCCCGGTACCAAATACCATCTAGGTTCCATTTCTCTAGGCAGGCGATACCGAAAATGCACACAGACGTCAGAAAAAGAGTCACCAGTGTCCTAAAAAATGCAGTTGTACCCAATGTCCACTTAACCACGGACATGTGGACAAGTGGAGCAGGGCAGACTCAGGACTATATGACTGTGACAGCCCACTGGGTAGATGTATTGCCTCCCGCAGCAAGAACAGCAGCGGCGGCACCAGTAGCATCATCTCGCAAACGCCAACTCGTTCCTAGGCAGGCTACGCTTTGTATCACCGCTTTCCATAAGAGGCACACAGCTGACAACCTCAAACGGAAACTGAGGAACATCATCGCAGAATGGCTTACCCCAATTGGACTCTCCTGGGGATTTGTGACATCGGACAACGCCACCAATATTGTGCGTGCATTACATCTCGGCAAATTCCAGCACGTCCCATGTTTTGCACATACATTGAATTTGGTGGGGCAGAATTATTTAAAAACGACAGGGGCGTGCAAGAGATGCTGTCGGTGGCCCGAAGAATTGCGGGCCACTTTCGGCATTCAGCCACCGCGTGCCGAAGACTGGAGCACCAGCAAACAGTCCTGAACCTGCCCTGCCATCATCTGAAGCAAGAGGTGGTAACGAGGTGGAATTCAACCCTCTATATGCTTCAGAGGATGGAGGAGCAGCAAAAGGCCATTCAAGCCTATACATCTGCCCACGATATAGGCAAAGGAGGGGGAATGCACCTGACTCAAGCGCAGTGGAGAATGATTTCAACGTTGTGCAAGGTTCTGCAACCCTTTGAACTTGCCACACGTGAAGTCAGTTCAGACACTGCCAGCCTGAGTCAGGTCATTCCCCTCATCAGGCTTTTGCAGAAGAAGCTGGAGACATTGAAGGAGGAGCTAAAACAGAGCGATTCTGCTAGGCATGTGGGACTTGTGGATGGAGCCCTTAATTCGCTTAACCAGGATTCACGGGTGGTCAATCTGTTGAAATCAGAGCACTACATTTTGGCCACCGTGCTCGATCCTAGATTTAAAACCTACGTTGTATCTCTCTTTCCAGCAGACACAAGTCTGCAGAGGTTCAAAGACCTGCTGGTGAGAAAATTGTCAAGTCAAGCGGAACGTGACCCGTCAACAGCTCCTCGTTCACATTCTCCCGCAACAGGGGGTGCGAGGAAAAGGCTAAGAATTCCGAGCCCACCCACTGGCGGTGATGCAGAGCAGTCTGGAGCGAGTGCTGACATCTGGTCCAGACTGAAGGACCTGCCAACGATTACTGACATGTCGTCTACTGTCACTGCATATGATTCTCTCACCATTGAAAGAATGGTGGAGGATTATATGAGTGACCGCATCCAAGTAGGCACGTCAGACAGTCCGTACGTATACTGGCAGGAAAAAGAGGCAATTTGGAGGCCCTTGCACAAACTGGCTTTATTCTACCTAAGTTGCCCTCCCGCCAGTGTGTACTCCGAAAGAGTGTTTAGTGCAGCCGATCACCTTGTCAGCAATCGGCGTACGAGGTTACTTCCTGAAAATGTGGAGAAGATGATGTTCATCAAAATGAATTATAATCAATTCCTCCGTGGAGACATTCACCAGCAATTGCCTCCAGAAAGTACACAGGGATCTGAGATGGTGGATTCCAGTGGGGACGAATTAATAATCTGTGAGGAGGGGGATGTACACAGTGAAAGGGGTGAGGAATCGGAGGATGATGAGGAGGTGGACATCTTGCCTCTGTAGAGCCAGTTTGTGCAAGGAGAGATTGATTGCTTGTTTTTTGGTGGGGGCCCAAACCAACCAGTCATTTCAGTCACAGTCGTGTGGCAGACCCTGTCGCTGAAATGATGGGTTCGTTAAAGTGTGCATGTCCTGTTTATACAACATAAGGGTGGGTGGGAGGGCCCAAGGACAATTCCATCTTGCACCTCTTTTTTCTTTCATTTATCTTTGCATCATGTGCTGTTTGGGGACTATTTTTTGAAGTGCCATCCTGTCTGACACTGCAGTACCACTCCTAGATGGGCCAGGTGTTTGTGTCGGCCACTTGTGTCGCTTAGCTTAGTCACACAGCGACCTTGGTGCGCCTCTTTTTTTCTTTGCATCATGTGCTGTTTGGGGACTATTTTTTTGAAGTGCCATCCTGCCTGACACTGCAGTGCCACTCCTAGATGGGCCAGGTGTTTGTGTCGGCCACTTGTGTCGCTTAGCTTAGCCATCCAGCGACCTCGGGGCAAATTTTAGGACTAAAAATAATATTGTGAGGTGTGAGGTGTTCAGAATAGACTGAACATGAGTGTAAATTATGGTTATTGAGGTTAATAATACTATGGGATCAAAATGACCCCCAAATTCTATGATTTAATCTGTTTTTGAGGGTTTTTTGTAAAAAAAACACCAGAATCCAAAACACAACCGAATCCGACAAAAAATTTTCAGCTAGGTTTTGGCAAAACGCGTCCGAATCCAAAACACGGCCGCAGAACCGAATCCAAAACCAAAACACAAAATCCGAAAAATTTCCGGTGCACATCTCTAGTATATTCTGTGTGTGACTGCGGCTGTATGTACATATGGAATGCTACAATACAGTGTCAATAATAGGATACGTAGCATGCCTATATTCTGTGCGTGACTGCAGCTGTATCTGCATATGGAATGCACGAATACAGTGTCAGTAATAGGATATGCTGCATGTGTATATTCTGTGTGTGACTGCAGCTGTATCTGCATAGGGAATGATACGTTACAGTATCAGTAATAGGATAATATGCGGCATGCCTATATTCTGTTTGTGGCTGAGGCTGTATCTGCATACAGAATGCTATGATACAGTGTCGGTAATAGGATATGCGGCATGTCTATATTCTGTGTGTGACTGCAGCTGTATCTGCATACGGAATGATACGTTACAGTATCAGTAATAGGATATGCGGCATGCCTATATTCTGTGTGTGACTGCGGCTGTATCTACATATGGAATGCTAGGTTACAGTGTCAGTAATAGGATATGTGGCATGCCTATATTCTGTGTGTGACTGCGGCTGTATCTGCATACGGAATGCTACATTACAATGTCAGTAATATGATATGTGGCATGCCTATATTCTGTGTGTGACTGCAGCTGTATCTGCATAGGAATACTGTACTATGTTATAGTGTCAGTAATAAAATATGCTGCGTGTGTATATTCTGTGTGTGACTGTGGCTATATCTGCATATGGAATGCTGTGTTACAGTGTCAGTAATATGATATGCAGCTTGTGTATATTCTGTGTGTGACTGCGGCTGTATCTACATATGGAATGCTGGGTTACAATGTCAGTAATATGATATGTGGCATGCCTATATTCTGTGTGTGGCTGAGGCTGTATCTGCATACAGAATGCTATGATACAGTGTCGGTAATAGGATATGCGGCATGTCTATATTCTGTGTGTGACTGCGGCTGTATCTGCATACGGAATGATACGTTACAGTATCAGTAATAGGATATGCGGCATGCCTATATCCTGTGTGTGACTGCGGCTGTATCTGCAAAATGCTACGTTACAGTGTCAGTAATAGAATATGCTGCATGCCTATATTGTGTGTGACTGCGGCTGTATCTGCATACAGAATGCTACACTACAGTGTCAGTAACAGGATATGCAGCATGCCTATATTCTGTGTGTGACTGTGGCTATATCTGCATATGGAATGCTGTGTTACAGTGTCAGTAATAGGATATGTGGCATGCCCTGTATTCTGTGTGTGACCGCGGCTGTATCTGCATATGGAATGCTACATTACAATGTCAGTAATATGATATGTGGCATGCCTATATTCTGTGTGTGACTGCAGCTGTATCTGCATAGGAATACTGTACTATGTTATAGTGTCAGTAATAAAATATGCTGCGTGTGTATATTCTGTGTGTGACTGTGGCTGTATCTGCATACAGAATGCTACGTTACAGTGTCAGTAATAGGATATGCGGTGATAATGTAAAATATTACCTTTAAACATGAAGCTATATACTAATACCGTGGAGCCGTTATGGCCGCTAGACCACGTGCACGTGCTACGCACTTTGTACGCTATTTGCGTACAGAGTCCTGCACGTGGTACGCACTTGGCGTACACACGCTGCGCTGAGTGTACGAATTACACACAGCGGGTGCACACACAGTGGATAACCTCTTAAACCTTGCTAATAAGACACAGTGAGAAGATACTTAGACTTTAAACCTTAATAACCAAGTACCGAAAAGCAATTGAGTCACTAAGAAAAGCCCTTTGCAGTAAACAGTGAAAACACAAGACCTGGTTTGGATTTAAAACCGCAGCAGTTCTAACACCGCCGTGGATGGTTTAGAGAAAAAGGAAAACACAATACAAGTTATACACTACAAACTAACAGAGAAATCTAAACAGAATAACAGAACATACATGAACAACAGCGAACGATCGCAAACAAGAGCGGACAGAATGAGAACACAATGAGAACAAATGGCGAACAAAATGGATAACAAAATGGCTACAGAGAATAATACATACGTGGGGATGATTCGCAAGCGCGTCCTGGATCCAGCCCTCAGCATTCAGAGAGAAAGCCTTCAGAGAGAGTGAGTGTCTGGCCAGGCAATGGTGGTCTTTATATACACAACATACATTCACAATACAATGGTCCCTACAATCTCATTGTTCATTGGACACAGGAATGTGTCTCCACATTATAGCAAAGGTCATAGGTGGATTTGAACAGGTGGGCTGTGTCTTTCCCCAACTGCTCTGGTGGGAGGTATCCCCAGGATTCCCGCCGCATGTGTAATTTACAACAAATACAATATGTGTTCATAAACTACTTTTGTACATAACTATACGCAGGAGCGAGCGATCCTTTCCTAACTAGCATCGGAATGTTACTCATAAAATACCCTACAGCTGGATACTAAACACCACCTTTCAACTTTTATCTGACCCTTCCTATCATGCAAAGAGGAATCTCTCTGTCCAGGAACAGTTTAAACTAAACATACTTGTTGACATTGTCTAGGGGAATATTTACTAAAATATACGCTATTTGGGTTAAATATGCTATGATCGAGTCACACGCTAGACGCTTACAAACTCTACCGTAAATGCGCATACACCGCGCGTGATCGCCGGAGCGATCTTATGCAAATTGCGGATATGTGCACGCACGGCAGAGCGTGTGCACGTGCAGCGGGCATGTGCATGAGGGGTTAGTACAAGGAATATGTATCATTCAGGATATTTTTCGACTTTGACAGTCCACCCTTTGGCAGTCAACAATAACTGCCACTATCTAAACAATTTAAGCAGAAAAATATATAATACCGTGAAATACCTATTTATGATTGGGTGTGGGGAGGAGAGGAGAAGGTGGGAAATGTATGACCTAGTGGGATAATAAAAGCATGTATGTATGAAATTTATGTCTGAGGGGTCATGTATCATCGTGCCGTACATGTTCTAAAATAAGCTTTGAGGTATTGCGAAGTATACATTGAATCCTTCTTATCCCGTATTAAGGGTCTGTAAGTGGGCTAACAAACTCTACCGAGCTCTTTTCGGCTTTTAGTTCCAACAAATGGGGTGCACAGTAGTTGATGATACATGAAGGGGGAAATTATGTGAGTGCTAATATATGTGCCCATATTACCTGTCGACTATGTGTGTCACTACCTGAAGATCGTAGAGATGAAGATAAGAAACATGCGTTATAAATGCAGTCATATGATGTTGTATGTGATTGTCCTTGGATGTCTTGTTGAAGTCTTGTTGATGTCTTGTCCGGGTTGCTGTATCTTTGCTGTAAATGGCAAGCAAAGTTTTTCAAGTGTCCATAAAGTTAAAGTCTCTAAAAGTTCATCAAATGTCTGTGACAAAGTTCATCAATGGTCTGTATAAAGGGTCATCAAAATCTTTTTCCGAGTCGATGTCTTTTTTTTTCTTGGAGAAAAACAAAGGAGAAACGGGTGAAAGAAACGGACCGTGGAATCACATTTTATCACAGCTTTGTCTCGATTGATGGGTCATAAATTAAACCAGTTGTTGTTACAATGCCCTCGCTCCTCAAACTCATCAATTTGGTACTACGCTTGCAATTCATTAAAATCCGAACACATCTGAATATCAATCCAATCATTATGACAACTCCTAGGATACATAAGAGGAATTTCCCTACAGTAACGATAACATTTTGAGCCCATTCTCCTAAACCTGAGAACCAATTGCGTGGGTTCAACCATGATACCCAGCCGGTCAGTTCATTACTCACAGAAGTAAGGGTAATAATAATAATAATAATAATTTTATTTATATAGCGCTCTTTCTCCAATAGGACCCAAGGCGCTTAACAGATACATAGCATAATATAGTACAGAAAATAATGAAGTACATTTTCATAAAATACAGAAGCATGAAGATACTAAAAGGGACATTATGGAAATGCTTGAGTAAACAGAAAAGTCTTGAGTCTACTTTTGAAGGATTCTATAGTTGGGGCCTCTCGCACTGTGCGGGGAAGTGATTCCATAGAGTCGGAGCCGCATGACTAAAAGCTCGACCCCCAGATGAATTACGGTAGATTCTAGGTACTGCTAAAAGTCCTTCATCTACAGATCGCAGTAATGGAGTGGGGCAGTATGGGGTCAGCAGCTGTTTCAGGTACCTTGGGCCTTGGTCATGTAATGCTTTGAAACTCAGTAAGTCAATCTTGAAGATGATTCGCCATCTTACAGGCAGCCAGTGAAGGGAGTAGAGGATGGGTGTTATGTGGCTAGAACGGGGCTGGTTGGTTAATAGCCTGGCAGCTGTGTTTTGCACCAGGTGTAAGCGCTGCAATTCTTTTGCTGGTAGACCAAGGTAGAGGGCATTACAGTAGTCTAAACGAGATGATACAAATGCATGTATGATTTTTGGCATATCATCTGAGGGAATTAAGTGCTTGATTCTGGCTATGTTCCTCAGGTGAAAGAATGAGGATTTGATTGTGGCTGATATCTGATGTTTAAGTGTCAAGCCACCATCCAGGACAACGCCAAGATTCCGCACACGATCACTGGTTTGTAATTCTGAATCCCCGAGTGTAAGTCCAGTTGGTTGGCTATGCTGCAGTCTTGTCCTTTGATGTTGCGGTCGTATCATAAGGACCTCTGTTTTATCCGGGTTCAGTCGCAGCCAACTGGCGCTCATCCACTCCTGTAGCTCAGCTAGACAGCCATTTAGGGTTGCTATTGGGTTATCAGTGCCCGGAGCAAAGGACAAGTACAGTTGTGTATCATCTGCATAGCAGTGGTAGACCAGGCCATGGCGCCTGATTATTTCACCCAGCGGGAGCATGTATACTGCAAAAAGCATGGGGGATAGAATAGAACCTTGTGGGACACCACATGGCAATGGCACTGGTGGTGATGAGTATAATCCAGATGATACTCTCTGTGACCTGCCTGTGAGAAATTATTTGAACCAGCTTAGAACTGTGCCATCCAGACCACAGAAATGTATCAGTCGCTCAATCAGAAGCCCATGGTCCACGGTATCAAATGCTGCCGAGAGATCCAGAAGGATTAATATTGAACAGTCACCTCTGTCTTTTGCCATCAGAAGATCATTTAACACACACACCAGGGCTGTTTCAGTGCTATGTCTTCTCCTGAATCCTGATTGAAATGGATCATAAATATCATGGGTTGTCAGGCGGGTTTCCAGTTGATTTGCAACCACTTTCTCAATAACCTTTCCTAGGAAAGGAAGGTTTGATACCGGTCTGTAGTTGGTCATGCAGTCGGGATCTAAATTAGGTTTTTTAAGAAGGGTAAGGTTGTGCCTCCTTCGGAACTCCCACTTCAATTGCAAGATATCATCCATCTTTTGATCTATGACCTCGGTTGGGTCATCAGTGCTGTTTGTGATATACGTACAGCACTTTACACCATACTGAGTTGCTAGGGTGACACAACACCCGCCTGTCACCGCTGTGATGTAATTTAGAACCATCCTGTGCTGGATCAGTTCCGTTTTGTAAGCTTGCAATTCTCTCCCAGTATACCTGAAGGTGTCATCATACATCTCGGTGATATTGTCTATCAGGTTCGCTAGCGCAGATATATACCTAAAATTTATAACTCCTCTGGCGGTACGGGTGATATCTAGCGCGAGTAGGAGTTGAATCCCGGTGGATTCGTGGATCAAATCAGAGGCTGCATGCTCTGTCCTATCTATAAGGTGTCTTTTTACAATGTGTTCGTAATGAGTGTGAGTGTAAGGAGCTTGAGCATTGCGGTGAACGTCTTTCATCTTTTCATAGGTAATGGTCATTACTTCTGGCAACACTCTTCCAATGTAACACAATCCCTCTGAGTTTGGGGCAAGCCACTTATACGCCTTCCTCCCACATATGAAATATGCATCATCGGGGAGGACATATGGGACAGAATATGACATCACCATATTACAAACCTTCCAGGTGAAAAATCCTATTCCTAACTCTCTCATTTGTCTAGTACACGTATCAGGCTGTACGATATGCGCACAGTATCCTGGTGATACTTCTCCAACTCGCATGGTCCTACTTCCTAGAGTGTACCTATACTGAAAATATCTCCCTCCGTTGGCTATTTGGCGTATAAGCTCTGAGTCTATGGGCATTCTATCGGCTCTGTGTGAGAATGTCATGGTTTGGTTGTTCCATGTCACTTCCCAATTTCCCGGCTTTCGGGGATTGGAAATGTTAAAACATATTAAGGACCTATCCACATGATATTGGTTGAGCTTCAAACTAGGAGGCTTAGAAATATTAAATTTCTTGTCCACCGGTCTCCCATCCCTTAATTCAAGTACCTCATCTATCGTTAAAGCGTATGGCACTAGTCCTGACTTTCTATGACCTTGAGTTACTTGTGAGCACACCCAGCATTCCGTTTGGTTTAAAACCTTACCCACTAATGAGTGATAGTCACTCAATGGATGACGGTCCATGTTGATATTAATGCTGGACTGACATCCCTGGATGCACCCGTCCTCAACTATATTTTCAAAATTCCTACAGATACAATTCTCTTCAGCTAACAATCCTTCACAATGTCTCTTAGTGTCATGGCTACCAGATCGTTTTATGATACTCGCCTGTGCTCGGTGATTGTGTTGCTCTCGGAATTCTATGAATCCATCCTTGTCATCAGAACCCATTCCAGATCCTTTCTCGACCTCTCTGGCACTCTCACCGAAACAGACTGCTCTGGTCAACAACAGGGTCAACAGGAAAACACGGAATGCAGTCTCTTGGGGCAAGTCCATCTTGCAGGAGGAGAAAGAAAGAGTTGTAATGGGGGAAAGAAAATAATTAGGAGGGGAAGAAAACTTGGCGCGACAACCGCCTCTGATCCTGTAGTTCTCTGTGCTCAGGTGCCGTGACAACAGTCCTGCCTCTCAACCTTCCCGGAACAGACACTCCAGTGATATGGTTTCCTCCACACTCTGCTCTTTGTCAAGGGCTTTCTCTGGGTCAGCGACCTTCTTACAGTGGGACGAGTGGA
The DNA here is from genome assembly GCF_028390025.1 of Pseudophryne corroboree. Classification (NCBI taxonomy): domain Eukaryota; kingdom Metazoa; phylum Chordata; class Amphibia; order Anura; family Myobatrachidae; genus Pseudophryne; species Pseudophryne corroboree. The sequence continues at coordinate 1,421,688 of NW_026967602.1, forward strand.
CCCAAGTCTCTCTTTCGGCAACCTTCAATGCTGTCGTGCTGGTCAGTAAGACTTGGTATGGTCCTTCCCACCGGTCAATCAGACAAACTGAGCGTAGAAAATTTCGAATCATTACATAAGCCCCAGGTTCAATGTCTTGACAATTACTGTCTGGCAGATCAGGAATCACCAGCTTTAGATTGCTGTTTTGATTCCTCAACTGCTTGCTCATCTTAACCAAATACTTTACAGTGACTTCATTGTTACATTTCAAATCATCCTGGGGGTCAATCATTACATGGAGTTGTCGACCAAAAAGAATCTCAAAGGGTGACAGGTTAAGAGGGGACCTGGGAGTGGTTCTGATGCTGTACAGTACAAGTGGCAAAGCTTCTGGCCACAACAATCCAGTTTCAGCCATCACTTTGCTCAACTTGTTGTTAATAGTGCTGTTTACTCTTTCCACTTTCGCACTCGCCCGTGGGCGGTACGGAGTATGCAGCTTACTATTAATTCCCATTAATTTGCACATTACCTGGAAGACTTCACCTGTAAAATGGGTACCCCTATCACTTTCAATTATCCTAGGGATACCATACCTGCACGCAAATTCCTGCACAATTTTCTTTGCAGTAAACACAGCAGTATTTGTGGCAGCGGGGAACGCTTCAATTTGAAAACACATCAATACAAACCAATACATACTTAAAATTTCTACAAGGTGGTAATTGTATGAAATCAATTTGTATTACCTGAAAAGGGACGTCCGTTGGTGGGATATGGGATGGTTCTGTTGGTATCGCCTTTCCAATATTCTTCCTCAAGCAGGTGAGGCATGTCATTGCTCTCTTACCCGCATGGGAAGAAAATCCTGGTGCGCACCAGTAGGCTCTTACCAACTTGCACATACCTTCTTTGCCTAGATGAGTCAGACCATGTGCCGCCTCAGCTAAACTTGGAAGGTATGCTCTGGGTGCCACTGGCTTACCCTGTCCATCTGTCCAGAGTCCTGAGGACTCCTGGCCATATCCTTTTGACCTCCAGACTGCCTTTTCCTGTTGGGAAAACAAATTTTGCATTTCACTCAATTTCTGTGTGTTGACGGTATTGAATACCATCAGTTGTGTGATGTCTGTCTGTATGGGGGTACTGGCTGCTGATTTAGCAGCTTTGTCTGCCCGGCTGTTACCAAGTGACACTGGGTCTTGGCTGTATGTGTGGGCTTTACACTTGATAACAGCCACTCTGTCAGGTTCCTGTATCGCTGCTAGAAGTCTTTTGATGTGGGTCGCATGTGCCATGGGTGTGCCAGCTGCCGTCATGAAATTTCTGAGGCGCCATAGGGCCCCGAAATCATGTACTACTCCAAAGGCATACCTAGAATCCATGTAAATATTGGCTGACTTACCCTTAGCAAATTCACACGCTCTGGTTAGGGCGACCAGCTCAGCAACTTGTGCTGAGTGTGGTGGGCCCAGGGGTTCCGCTTCTATGGTACCTTTGTCATCTACGACTGCGTATCCAGTACACAAGTCTCCCGAGTCTGTCTGTCTGTGGCAACTACCGTCAGTGTAAAAAGTAAAATCTACACCTTCCAGTGAGTTGTCACTGATGTCGGGCCTTGCAGTGAAATTTTGGGTCAAATATTCCATACAATCATGTGTGTCAGTGTCTATACTAAATCCTCCTTCACCATCACTCTCATCCCCCACCCTTTGTGCCTGTCCAGGCACACCTGGGAGATATGTTGCAGGATTTAGTGCGCTGCATCTCCTTATGGTGATGTTTACAGGGGCTATTAGTGCTAATTCCCACCTTGTAAACCGTGCAGATGAGACATGTATGGTTTGGGCAGAATTCAGTAAGGCTGACACTGCATGAGGTGTATAGATGGTCAGGTTGTGTCCCAACACTACATCTTCGCTTTTACTCACTAGCAATGCTATCGCTGCAACACTTCGCAAGCATGTGGGGAGAGATCGTGCTACGTTGTCTAGCTGAGCGCTGTAGTAGGCTACCGGCCTGCTGGCATCACCATGTTTCTGGGTTAAAACACCTGCCGCACACCCAGCACTTTCCGTTCCGTACAGTTCAAAGGGTTTCCCATAATCTGGCATACCTAATGCTGGTGCCTGCGATAGGCACTACTTAAGTCTCTCAAATGCCAGTTCGGACTCATCTGTGTGCGAAATCCGATCTGGTTTGTTTGACGAGACCATCTCTTGCAAAGGTAAGGCTAGTATGGAAAACCCTGGGATCCAGTTTCGGCAGTACCCACACATTCCTAGGAAAGTGCGGATCTATTGCTGGGTTTGTGGCAGAGTCATGTCGCGAATCGCCTGTATTCTATCAGCGGTGAGGTGTCTCAGTCCTTGTGTTAAGCAATGTCCCAAATATTTTACCTTGGTCTGGCATAACTGCAACTTGTCCTTTGAAACCTTGTGTCCCGTATCAGAAAGATGAAACAGAAGCTGTTTCGTGTCTCTCAAGGACACTTCGAGTGAATCAGAACACAGCAGTAAGTCATCTACATACTGTATTAATACTGATCCGCTCTCAGGTTGAAAGGATTGTAGACAATCATGCAAAGCCTGGGAGAAAATACTTGGGCTGTCAATGAAACCTTGTGGTAAGCGAGTCCAGGTGTACTGTACTCCTCTGTATGTAAATGCAAACAAATATTGGCTATCAGGGTGCAGAGGGACCGAAAAGAAAGCGGAGCAGAGGTCAATAACAGTGAAAAATTTAGCAGTGGGAGGGATTTGCATAAGGATGACAGCTGGATTTGGCACTACGGGGAATTGGCTCTCAACTATTTTGTTGATCCCCCTTAAATCCTGCACTAGCCTGTAACCCCTCCCCCCACTCTTTTTCACAGGGAAGATGGGACTATTGGCAGTGCTGGACATCCTAACCAGAATGCCCTGTTGTAGCAGGCGCTCTATTACTGGGTAAACTCCTAAGTCCACCTCTGGCTTCAGAGGATACTGTGGGATTTTTGGAGCTATCCTACCATCTTTTACTTGAACTACTACAGGAGCTACATTTGCCATTAATCCAGTGTCTTGTCCATCCTTGGTCCAAAGTGACTCCGGTATCTGGGAGATCATTTCCTCTACCTTGGATGTACACCTGTGTGTAACAGCAGTGTGTGACATTAACCTTTGAGGGGAGTCTAGCATATCCTGCACTTCCTGAGCGTGATTCTCGGGTATATCTAAGAACACACCTCCAGGAGTACAATATATGACACACCCCATCTTGCACAGTAAATTTCTCCCAAGTAGATTAGTCGGAGCCGATGCAGCTAGCAAAAAGGAATGCTTGGTCTGCAAAGGCCCTATTGTAATCTCTGCTGGTTTGCTAAAAGGGTACTGTTGTACTACTCCTGTTACTCCCATGGCTGGAATTGTTTTACCAGTGGTTTTCATACCAACTGTTGAATTTAACACTGACTTGGCCGCCCCCGTATCTAAAAGGAAAGGTAGTAATCTACCAGCTACATCAATTGTGACCTCGGGTTCACTTCCAAGGCTCACTGGCTGCAGACTACAGGTGTGGCCTGACCCCTATTGTAAGTTGTGGCCCTCCCGCAGCGCGTTGGCAGCTACAATATGTGAGGGGGGTAACAGAGAATTTTCAGAGACCTGCCAGTCTCTCTTTGGTGGGTACCTTTTGGTTTCCCCTGCATGTGGCTCATAACTCCTCCTCTGCGGTCCCTGATCCCAATTACGTGTGTCATGTTGTTGTCTAGGGGGTCGATATACCTTATGTGGGTTTCTATAGGTGCAGTTTCGTGCAAAATGTCCTACTTTCTGACAGTTATAACATTTTACCACATACGACTTACCGTCAGGGGTCTGGGGCTTAGGCTGAGGTGGCCTTGTTGTAAGGGCCTGTATACTCACTGCCATCAGCTTATCGCCCTGTGACTCCCTGTGTCTAATGATGTTCCGATCATGCCCGACAGCGGTCTCTCTCAAAGCAGCCACCGACATACCTCTCCAGTTAGGTTGAGTGGTTTGTACCCTAGTTCTCAACACTTCCTTTAAACCGTCCATTAATACGGACACCGCTACCTCTCTATAGTGCACATTTTCTTCAATGTCTACAACTCCAGTGTACCTAGCCATTTCCTCTAATGCCCTATGGAAATAGTCAGAAGCAGTTTCACCTTCTTTTTGTCTAATGGAGAAAATTTTGTTCCACTTGACAACAGTCGGGAAATATACTCCTAACTGCAGATTGATCTGTTTAACATTCTCCTGATTGTATGCATCAGTGAGAGGTTTCTCTTCATCTAACTTACAATCAGAAATGAATTTCAAAGGGTCAATAGTAGAGGGCAAGCATGCCCGCAGTACTGTCCGCCAATCTTTGTTAGTGGGTTCGGCGGCGTTACCTAGTTCTTTAATGAACCTTTGGCATGCGGCTAGATCTTTCCTGGGATCAGGAAATTCAGACATAATTGTCCTTAATTCTGTCCGGGACCAGGGGCAATGCATTGCAATGTTCCTGATGGGAGTGACTCCCTGAGCATCAGTCTTTCCATTTGGGACTGCGATCACCCTGACAGGATTAAGTTCAATCACATCACTCTGTGTTTCTTCTACAATGTGAGGTGTAATTGTTTCCGCATAATGTACAGTTCCGTTCTTACCCGTGGACACGACCTCACCTATCCCTCCACTAGGGGCCTTCGCTACTCCTCTTACTGGTTGGGCCGTGCCCACTGTAGTCTCTTGTATGGTGGTTGCTAAAGAGAGTGCTGATATCGTTGTGGGCTCATCTTCCTGGTCGCAGTCCTGAGAGAGGTTTAGGATGGGATATGACTTGCACGGGTTAGTATTAGCATCAATACACTTATCTACTCTACTCTTATCATTAATACATTTATTAAGTGCACTTTTATCATATACCAGTATGCCATTCTCTGTAGCCATTTTCTCTCCTGTTATGTATGGTGGTGGTGGTGCGGTAGCTATCAGTTTTCTGATAGGGTTGGAACCAGCTGCTTGAGCTAATCCCCTTTGTATCTCACCTTGCTGTTGCCATAACTGTAAATAATCATAATGTCTAATCCGTTGCTTTCCGGATTTTATCAGACATATCCTTCTCCTTAAATTTTGCAAAACCTCAGGATGAAAACTGCCTACCCTAGGGAACTGTTCCCCATCGTTCACAGTCATACGTTCCCACTCATTGCACAAGACCTCTGCGTGTGATCCATATTTCTCACACATTATGTACCTCGCCGACCCTTTGGGCCGACAAATATCAACGTGAACCCTTGTTGATCGTCCCCTACTTGAGCAAGTGGCCCCCATTCTTTGCAGGTATTGCCTTCTCAGCGAACCCTTACAAAAACCAACTTACTCAGTGGTAAGGCGATGGTGAAAGTTCTCCGAGCGCTTTCACCCACTCACGCCCCTATTGGCCTATACACCAGCCCTGTGTCTGTATCCTGTTTCCAGTGCCGGTAGTACCCAACCTCGGGATCTTTTATAACCTCTATTTACTGAGAGCGTGTGGGAGTATGCTACCCCTCCCAGTAAATATCAGTTGTTGGAGATTTTCTGAGTGAACAGCGAAACTCCCTTAAAATAAAAAAACCTACACAAATCACGTTACGTGTACAATTAGCGTCTATGATCCCGCAGCAAATTTAGTGGGCATCAAGGTGAACTAACTAATGTACACAGTAGCATGCGGTACAGTCGCACTGCGAATAAGTAACTATTACTTATCCGCCTTACGACGAGCGGAATCGGTTGTTTAGGCTGCGAAACCTCAGCCGGAGCGTATTCTCAAAACGGGCCTATATGGGTACTACGCAAACGCCCGGGGCTGCGCTCACTACCTCAGACCTTTCTCAAGTCAGGGTTTTCAGAACTTCATTAGGTGCCTTTAATGATTTCTGACTTCGCCGACCTTCTGGTCTGCTGATTGCTACCTTGCTCCTTTATACCTTATACAACGTTAACGTGAGAAAGCCACTCCCACGCCACCAAGTGTCCACTCACCTGATGTGGTCTCCGACGGGATCCCGAATTATGGGTTCACAAAAAAAACTTTATTTTTCACACTCACTCCTGCTCACTCATATACAATTTGATTTTTCTGTACAGAAAATTACTTTCATTCAGGTGAAACAGGCTAATCCCAGAGGTGATGCAATAAGAGAAGGATCTTTTAAACTAAAATTTTGGAAACTGAACAAATTTGTGCTATTATCGCGTGGCTTCCGTATAACTTAAACTAAAACAATGTTATCGTGTAATTTGTATTTAGTGGGCGTATCTGTACGCACGTTGCGTAATATACGCCACGTGTGTAGGCCTCTGCGTTGCGTACGCAATCTCGCACGTGGTCCGAGACACGTATACAAAGGCCGGATACGTCCGCAGTAACACAAATAACATGCTTCTATAAATGTAAACGATATTTAACTATACTCGCTTACCAAGCACCACACAGTATCTCCTGTATAATCCTTTATAACTGGGTCAGGCTGCGTGTGTGCTTTACAATTACTCCCTTAAATATTACTTTTTACTTTTAACGAAATAGCAACAAATTTCTCAGCACGTGATCAATGCTAATGGCAAACAGAAAGGTAGATATGCGAAAATACACAGATAAAATACAAATGCGTGCGTGTGTTGCGTGTGTTGCGTGCGCAGTTGAAACCAAACAGAAATTTAAACAGATTTAAAAACCAATAAAAAACAATAGCTTTGCGTTCTTACCTTTAGGATCCGGATCCCACCAGCATCCCTACAAACCAAGCGGAGCAGACGCTTATCTAATCAGCACTACTGTATCCGCGACCACCAAACGGCTAACAGGGATACTACCTTCCCGCCCTTTGCTGATAGATAAAAGTCTGCCTTGTCCTGCTAGGCTGCGGATATGAGGACCGTACGAGCCCCCAATTGATAATGTCAATTATTACCTTTAAACATGAAGCTATATACTAATACCGTGGAGCCGTTATGGCCGCTAGACCACGTGCACGTGCTACGCACTTTGTACGCTATTTGGTACAGAGTCCCACAACGTGGTACGCACTTGGCGTACACACGCTGCGCTGAGTGTACGGATCACACACAGCGGGCTAACACACATTGGATAACCTTTAAACCTTGCTAATAAAACACAGTGAGAATATACTTATACTCTAAACCTTAATAACCAAGTACTGTAATGTTGTCACTATTAGAACCTTTTAAACAATGTGTATGGTGTTTGAGCAATTGAGTCACTAAGAAAAGCCCTTTGCAGTAAACAGTGAAAACACAAGACCTGGTTTTATTTAAAAACCACAGCAGCTCTAACACCGCCGTGGATGGTTTAGAGAAAAAGGAAAACACAATACAAGTTATACACTACAAACTAACAGGGAAATCTAAACAGAATAACAGAACATACATGAACAATAGCGAACAATCGCAAACAAGAGCGAACAGAATGAGAACACAATGAGAACAAATGGCAAACAAAATGGATAACAAAATGGCTACAGAGAATAATACATACGTGGGGATGATTCGCAAGCGCGTCCTGGATCCAGCCCTCAGCATTCAGAGAGAAAGCCTTCAGAGAGAGTGAGTGTCTGGCCAGGCAATGGTGGTCTTTATATACACAACATACATTCACAATACAATGGTCCCTACAATCTCATTGTTCATTGGACACAGGAATGTGTCTCCACATTATAGCAAAGGTCATAGGTGGATTTGAACAGGTGGGCTGTGTCTTTCCCCAACTGCTCTGGTGGGAGGTATCCTCAGGATTCCCGCCGCATGTGTAATTTACAGCAAATACAATATATGTTCATAAACTACTTTTGTACATAACTATACGCAGGAGCGAGCGATCCTTTCCTAATTAGCATCGGAATATTACCCTTAAAATACCCTACAGCTGGAGACTAGACACCACCTTTCAACCTTTATCTGACCCTTCCTATCATGCAAAGAGGAATCTCTCTTTCCAGGAACCGTTTAAACTAAACATACTCGCTGACATTGTCTAGGGGAATATTAGCTATAAAACACACTATATGGGTTAAATATGCTACGATCGAGTCGCACGCTAGATGCTCACAAACTCCGCCGTAAAAACACATCTCATGCGCACGAGACGCTGTAGCGTCCCCTACGCAACTTGCGGGTATGTGCACGTACGGGGGAGTGGGTGCACGAGCAGCGCGCGTGTGCTTGAGGGGTTAGTACAAGGCATATGCATCATGATATTTTTCGACTTTGACAAAGGACTGGTGAGATACAGATATATACTGTAAGTATAGATGAGATACAGATATATACAGTATGGCAGGTGAGACACAGATATGTATGGACCGGTGAGGTACAGATATACAGTATAAGGGCAGGTAAGATACAGATATATACAGTATGGACAGATGAGGTACAGATATATACAGTATGGACAGGTGAGACACAGATATGTATGGACAGGTGAGATACAGATATACAGTATAAGGGCAGGTAAGATACAGATATATACAGTATGGACAGATGAGGTACAGATATATACAGTATGGACAGGTGAGACACAGATATGTATGGACAGGTGAGATACAGATATACAGTATAAGGGCAGGTAAGATACAGATATATACAGTATGGACAGGTGAGATACAGATATACAGTATAAGGGCAGGTAAGATACAGATATATAAGTATGGACAGATGAGATACAGATATATACAGTATGGCAGGTGAGATACAGATATATACAGTATGGACAGGTGAGATACAGATATGTACAGTATGGACAGGTGAGGTACAGATATGTACAGTATGGACAGGTGAGATACAGATATATACAGTATGGACAGATGAGATACAGATATATACAGTATGGACAGGTGAGATACAGATATATACAGTATGGACAGATGAGATACATATATATACAGTATGGACAGGTGAGATACAGATATATACAGTATGGACAGGTGAGATACAGATATACAGTATAAGGACAGGTGAGATACAGATATATACAGTATAAGGACAGGTGAGATACAGATATATACTGTAAGTATAGATGAGATACAGATTTATACAGTATGGACAGGTGAGACACAGATATGTATGGACAGGTGAGATACAGATATATACAGTATGGACAGGTGAGATACAGATATATACAGTATAAGGACAGGTGAGGTACAGATATATACAGTATGGACAGGTGAGGTACAGATATATACAGTATAAGGACAGGTGAGGTACAGATATACAGTATAAGGACAGGTGAGATACAGATATATACAGTATGGACAGGTGAGGTACAGATATATACAGTATAAGGACAGGTGATATACAGATATATACAGTATGGACAGGTGAGGTACAGATATATACAGTATAAGGACAGGTGAGGTACAGATATATACAGTATGGACAGGTGAGGTACAGATATATACAGTATGGACAGGTGAGGTACAGATATATACAGTATAAGGACAAGTGAGGTACAGATATATACAGTATGGACAGGTGAGGTACAGATATATACAGTATAAGGACAGGTGAGATACAGATATATACTGTAAGTATAGATGAGATACAGATATATACAGTATGGACAGGTGAGACACAGATATGTATGGACAGGTGAGATACAGATATATACAGTATGGACAGGTGAGGTACAGATATATACAGTATAAGGACAGGTGATATACAGATATATACAGTATGGACAGGTGAGGTACAGATATATACAGTATAAGGACAGGTGAGGTACAGATATATACAGTATGGACAGGTGAGGTACAGATATATACAGTATAAGGACAGGTGAGGTACAGATATATACAGTATAAGGACAGGTGAGGTACAGGTATATACAGTATGGACAGGTGAGGTACAGATATATACAGTATAAGGACAGGTGAGGTACAGATATATACAGTATGGACAGGTGAGGTACAGATATATACAGTATAAGGACAGGTGAGGTACAGATATATACAGTATAAGGACAGGTGAGGTACAGATATATACAGTATGGACAGGTGAGATACAGATATATACAGTATGGACAGGTGAGATACAGATATGTATGGACAGGTGAGATACAGATATATACAGTATGGACAGGTGAGACACAGATATGTATGGACAGGTGAGGTACAGATATACAGTATAAGGGCAGGTAAGATACAGATATATACAGTATGGACAGGTGAGATACAGATATGTATGGACAGGTGAGATACAGATATATACAGTATGGACAGGTGAGACACAGATATGTATGGACAGGTGAGGTACAGATATACAGTATAAGGGCAGGTAAGATACAGATATATACAGTATGGACAGGTGAGATACAGATATGTATGGACAGGTGAGATACAGATATATACAGTATGGACAGGTGAGACACAGATATGTATGGACAGGTGAGGTACAGATATACAGTATAAGGGCAGGTAAGATACAGATATATACAGTATGGACAGGTGAGATACAGATATGTATGGACAGGTGAGATACAGATATATACAGTATGGACAGGTGAGACACAGATATGTATGGACAGGTGAGGTACAGATATAGAGTATAAGGGCAGGTAAGATACAGGTATATACAGTATGGACAGGTGAGACACAGATATAAACATTATGGACATATAAGATACAGATATATTTTGACAGGTGAGACACAGATGTGTCCACATTTCCCTTTCTGAAAATGGTGCCATGGCCTGCAATTCATGGCACAAGATAATCTTCGCTGCCAAGAGGTATACAGTATGTCGGGCCAAGTGTAAAGAGGCTGAAATATAGGAGGTCATTCCGGGTTGTTCGCTCGGTAAATTTCTTCGCATCGCAGCGATTTTCCGCTTAGTGCGCATGCGCAATGTCCGCACTGCGACTGCGCCAAGTAAATTTGCTATGCAGTTAGGAATTTTACTCACGGTTTTTTCTTCGTTCTGGTGATCGTAATGTGATTGACAGGAAATGGGTGTTTCTGGGCGGAAACTGGCCGTTTTATGGGGGTGTGCGAAAAAACGCTACCGTTTCTGGGAAAAACGCGGGAGTGGCTGGAGAAACGGAGGAGTGTCTGGGCGAACGCTGGGTGTGTTTGTGACGTCAATCCAGGAACGACAAGCACTGAACTGATCGCAGATGCCGAGTAAGTTTCGAGTTACTCAGAAACTGCACAGAGAAGTCTTATCGCAACATTGCGAATCTTTCATTCGCAATTTTAAGAAACTAAGATTCACTCCCAGTAGGCGGCGGCTTAGCGTGTGCAAAGTTGCTAAAAGCAGCTTGCGAGTGAACAACTCGGAATGACCCCCATAGTGCAGTACCACTTTTCAGACAGCAGGTGGCATTTTCAGAAAACTACAGTTAACGGCAGCTGTGTAGGCAGAAAGCTTTATATGAAGATCCTGTATAGTGATAGGCAGGCAAAATGCCCATCGGGTTCAACCTGTATTCTGTATTAAGCCGAGTTCATTATAAATTTCCCTGTTGAAATAATGTTTTATGTCTAGTTAACCACTATAAATTATGTTCCTTCCAGATTATCAATGTCCATATGTTAAATGTTATAACCTTGGATATCTTTTTCAGTCAGAAATTTATCCAATCCATTTTTAAATGCATTTACAGAGTCCGCCATTACCACCTTCCCTGGCAGGTAATTCCAAATCCTTATTGCCCTAACAGTGAAGAACCCTTTCCTCCGTTGTGTACGGAACTTTCTCTCCTCCAGTCGCAGCGAGTGCCCACGTGTCCTAAACTGTGTTCTTTTTTTTTTTTTTAAAGTTAGAATTTTTATTGAGGTTGATCAGTAATCATAACATTAACAAGAACAGACTTGTGCAGGGTAAGGATATTGAACAAGAAAACAAACATTTTACATACCAAATCAGAACAATAGAGACATTTCCATGAAATTATAGGCCAACAGGTACTAGTAACATGCATCCTGCATAACTCTAATCGCGTATCTGACCTTTCTCATTTTATTTTACCGATATAGTATAAAATTTATACCAAATCAGAGTGTAATCTTGTGAAGAGTAAAAGTAAGAAAGAAAAAGAAAAGGAAGGAGGAGAAGAAGCTAGAGAATGTATCATAATAAAAGGGGAACATTGGGGAAGTTACAAATAAGGAGACAAGAGAATAGGAACAGTCCACTGTTTTAGTAACAGAGGGGGAGACAACAGAGGTGATAGAGGTATTAGCAAAGTTAGCAGTAATAGCAGTATCAACATAGTCCGGGCATCAATAAAGACCGAGCGAGGTACCAAGGAGACCAGATGTTGTGGAACTGGGCCACAGTGTTATTCCTCAGGCTTGTAATATATTCCATACTGGCGATATAATTCATTTTGGACATCAGTAATGCCTTGGAGGGAGGTTTATGGTCTTTCCAGCTTTTAGCGATCAGAGATTTAGCCGCTATGCAAAGTAGTATGGTAAGCTTGTCTTGGGTTTTGGGTAGCAATGGTGTGGGAGCATGCAGTAGGGCAGTTTCAGGGGAAAGGTCTAGATTATGTCCGCATGTTTGAGCAATAAGTGCTCCTACCATTTTCCAAAATGGGCGAATAGAGGGGCACGTCCACCATATGTGGAAAAAGGTGCCCTCCTCTCCACAGAGTCTCCAACACAGATTTGATGTCGTAGGGTAGATGGAATGAAGTCTGGAGGGAACTAAGTACCACCTGGTGTAGACCTTATAGCATGTTTCCCTGAGTGCCACACTAATAGACGCTTTAGCTATGCGCAGTCTGTTTTCTTCCCATAGATCATCTTCCAACGGATGGGAGAGATCTGATTGCCAGGCTAGTTCATGGGGTTCACGGGCAGGGGGATCTGGGGTCAGAATAGAGTTGTATATTGTTGAGATATTCCCCTTTTTGTTAATTGAAAGTAAACACATATGTTCAAAGGAGGTGGGTGGTTTCAAAGGTGTAGTTTTAAGCTGAGATTTGAGAAAGCTAAGAATTTGGATGTAATGGTAATGACACGAGGATGGCAAACCAAGGCGTTCCTGAAAATCCCCAAAAGAGGTCGGTGCTGAGTGGCTTTAATATGAATAAATCTCGTGATACCCTGAGATTGCCATGGGGCTGCTATTTTTAGCTCGCAGCCTGGGGGAAAGGCAGGGTGTCCCCAGATAGGTGTTAAAGGTGAGGGGTATGAGGATAAATTGTAGGTGCTGCGGAGTTTGTCCCATAATCCAAGGGTAAATTTAATTGTGGGGATTGAATAGGCCGAGGCTGGTCTGCAGGACCTGGGGAGCCATAGAAGAGAGTCGAGGGGGACGCCCTGATATATTGAATTCTCAATATCGACCCATTTTCTGTTCCCTTGAGGGGAATGCCAGGATACCATGTGATTAAGGTGACAGGCATTAAAATAAGCTTGAAGGTTAGGATATCCCAATCCGCCTAAGGTAGCACTCTTAGTCAACAGTGTTCGTCTTAATCGAGACTTACGATGAGCCCAGATAAATTTGTTGCACAGTGATTGCAATGAGGTCAGAGTCACTCGGGGCACCATTATTGGAATGGTCTGAAATAGGTAAAGAATGCGGGGAAGGAAATTCATTTTCAGGGCGTTAATCCGTCCAATCCATGAAATGAATAATCTGTCCCATTTATCCAGGTCTTGGGTGAGCGTTTTAATCATAGGAACAAAATTAGTCTGGTAGAGGCTGGTGTAGGATTTAGTAATGAATATGCCGAGGTATTTGATAGCCGAGGGTCTCCAAAGAAAAGGGAAAGAGGAGGTTAGAATCAAGTGGGTCTGGGGTGGGATATTAAATGCAAGGGCCTCTGATTTGGTGTGGTTTATTTTGTAACCCGAGAGGGAACCGTATAGTAGTAATTCTTTTTGTAGATTAGGAAGAGAGATCAAAGGGTTAGATAAGGTCAAGAGCACGTCATCCACAAATAAAGATATTTTGTATGAGCTCTGCCCCACTGTAATCCCCCCAATGTCCGTATTAAGTCTAATACGGGCCGCAAGAGGTTCGATGCATAGAGCAAAAAGTAGGAGCGAAAGAGGGCAGCCCTGGCGAGTACCATTCTTCAAACTAAATCGAGGTGAGCTCAATCCATTGGTCAGGACCATAGATGAGGGGTTGGAGTAGAGGGCCTCTATTGCAGTGATGAAATGACCATGGAGGCCAAATGTAGATAAAGTGGAAAACAAAAAGGGCCAGGAAATGCGATCAAATGCCTTTTCGGCGTCTAGCGCCAAGGCAATCGCTGGTGTTTTCGCCGAGTTTATTTGGTGAATCAAATTAATAGTGCGTCTGGTGTTGTCCGAGGCCTGGTGGCCAGGGATAAATCCCACTTGGTCAGGATCTATTAATGATGGCAACACAGCGTTCAGACGAGTTGCTAGTATTTTGGCAAAAAGTTTGAGATCAGTATTTATCAAAGATATGGGTCTGTAATTTGTGCAATGCGAGGGATCTTTTCCGGGCTTCGGGATTACAATAATGCGGGACGTCGTCGAGTCAGTATGGAAGGGTGTGCCCCGTAATATTTTATTAAACAGGGAGATCATATGAGGGATGAGTTGAGGGGCGAAGGTTTTGTAATACACCATCGGATAGCCATCCGGACCAGGTGCTTTTGAAGGTTTCTGGGTTTTCAGAGCCGCCTCAATTTCCTCAGCAGAAATATCAGCATTGAGAGTAGAGTTAGTTTCCTCGTCTATATGAGGAAGAGCGCATGAATCTAGATATTGTTGTGCCTGGTTGGCTTGTGCTAAGGGGTCGGACGGGGGATCAAGGTTGTAGAGTGTCCTATAGTAGTCAAAGAAGATATTATTAATTTTTTTGGGGTCGTAGGTAATGTTACCTGAAGGTTGTCTAATAGTATGGATGCATTGGTTAGCTTTTTTGGCACGTAATTGGTTAGCTAATAAAGTATGTGCCTTGTTACTTTTATCGTAAAATGATTGATTGGCCCATCGAAGCGAGCGCTCAATATTCTCTGCCAAGAGGGTTTGTAGTTCATCTCGTGCTTTAGAAAGTTCGGCTAGAGTTTTTTTAGAGCGTGTGCGTTTATGTTCCTGATCCAATGTTGCAATATTATCCGTTAACAGGGCAATTTGGTTTTCTCGGGTTCTCTTACGGCGGGATGCAAATTGGATAATGGATCCCCTGATAACCGCCTTATGGGCTTCCCATATAGTGGCTATATTGCAGTCGCTTTCTACGTTAACCGCAAAATAATCCCGAAGCTCTGTTTTAATTAAGTCCTGGAACTTAGGGATCTTCAATAGTGTCTCGTTTAGTCTCCATGTCGGTCTACCGTCAGGGATATCAAAAATGTCAAATGTCGCAATTAAAGCTGCGTGGTCAGTCCAGGTAAGTGGGACTATAGAGGAAGAGCGAGCGGTGCGGGAGAGGGGTGCACAACTCAGGAACATATCAATACGAGAGTACAAATCGTGCGGATTAGAATAGAAGGTATAGTCCCTGGTGGTCGGGTTAAGGAATCGCCAGACATCGAACAAACCAGCCTCGGCCATGCCCCTGTGTAATACGGAGGAATTCGGGGTTTGACTACTACGCAAGGGACCGGACCTGTCCATGCCCGTGAGAGCCATATTGAAATCGCCACCCACGAGTATTTTACCTCGTCTACAGAGCCGTCTTAACAGCAGTGTAGGCCCCTGGGCACAGCAATGCACTGGGCCCCCTACCCATGCTCCAGCGGTAGGGGTGGGAGGAGCTATCAGCAGCAGCTTTGATGTCCCGCGGGCAGTAGAGGGTGTTCTATCTTCTGCTCAGCATGTAGGACCTGAAGCAGTGATTTCTGCTAATTACTCCTTTACTGCACAGATGGGCTAAACTGTAGAAGGGGTCATTGTGCTGAATGAAGAAGCCCTGGTACATGACTTCTAGGGTGGTAGGGGGTGTTTAATACGTAGGGGAGGGGTGGCTAGTGGAGTGGGCTTAATATCATTTTACAGTGGGAGGGCAGCTTGCTTGACTGCAGATATCTCAAGTTCCTAAAAATATATTTCTTAGATTCGAATGGAATAAAATACTAGAGAGTTCCACCTTTGAGAAGGTTCTGGGGACTTGGGGATCAGAGTTCAGGAGCCAGAGCAATTCACCAACGAAAATCTAAAACTGCATATTAGGCATGTGGAGCAGGAGCAGGGACCAGCTGCTGGAAGGCTGATATCTCTGGTTCTGGGCATAGTAGAGACAAGCTGCCAGTGTCCACCAAAAGGGGAGAGTCCCAGCTTTTGGAGTATACCGTCAGAAAGACTGTAAGTCAAACAGAATCTGAGATATCTGGCTGGGTAGAGCAATTAACAGGCTTTGATGGAGACCACTGCTTTGAAGTCGGATATCTCTGGTTCCCCTGGCCCGATTTTCAAAAATCTGGTACCCCTGGAAAGAGGGGACCCTCAGCTATCAGCCTAGGGCCCTTATTCTCTTGGGGCCCTTGGGCAAGAGCCCATTGAGCACATACGAAAAGACGGCCCTGCTCGTCTATATGAGTAAAGGTCGTGGAAAAACTTACGAAAGAATTTGGATTGGGCAGTGTTTGGAGAGTACAGGTTAGCCAAGGTAACCTCCTCGTGTCCAATTTTTCCTCTCACCATCACATAACGGCCTTCATTGTCGTGCTTACAGTCTAGGAATTGGAAAGGGACGGACCCCCTTATTAAGTTAGCCACCCCGTGTTTTTTTGCTGTATGATTGGAATACCAGGCCATAGGAAATTGTTTAGATGTCAGGGAGGGATGGGAATCTGATTTCAAGTGTGTCTCCTGTAAGAAAATTACGTCACCTTTCAATGTTTTGAGAGATCTGTGGAGATGAGAGCGTTTCTAGGGAGTGTTCAGCCCTTTGACATTAATGGACAGGCACTTTAGCGGCATGATTGAAGCTGAGGAGGGGGTAATTCGCTGGAGATCCCTAGGGTCCCGGACTCTGCTAATACGAATGAGAGAGACAGAAGAAAAAAATAAAAAATAAAATAAAAAGAGCAAAATAGGAGTGTATGATTCTGTATACGAACAATATTAGTTAAATGAATCAATCTTTCTGTGATTACAGGGGTGTTAATACACAGGTGTACTGTAACCGGGGTCTAAGAGAGGAGGGGAACAGAAGAAAGAGGAACAAAAAAGAATAAAGCAGACGTAGTATCCAGTAGGCAGGATACTCGGCTGCCAAGGTTGAGCTCTCAAAGAAAAGAAAAATGAGAGAGCTCGCTGGCGGGACACAAATGCAATATAACAGACAAGGGTATTACCCCTCTATGCTTGTTAATAACTTTAATCCCTAAGATTCGGGGGAGGAGGTATCAAGATAAAGCACTGACGCCCCCCACCCGAAACCACTAACAAACAGAACGGGCGGACCATTGTGTAGCACACTAAGACCTACTTCAGGGGCGAAATATTCTTAAATGTAGAACTCGATAATATAAGTGATCATATAACAAATAATAACCATTTAGTAATAACAATAAAACCAATGGTATGATCGCTGGACAGGTCGGCGGCCAGAGACAGCCCTCTTGGCTTCGGAAAAAGATTCAATCCGTTAATTTGTCTATACGGCAATGGCTCCAAGCCGCCAACCAGCACAGCGAGACAACAACTTAGTGCTACGTGAGGCATAAAGGTCCGCCAACAAGAACCTTCTAAGAAGAAAATTAATGAGCATTTGTGTATGGAACGGTACCTAAAACAGGGTTTACATAACAGTTGAGCAAGATTGAGAACAAGATCAGTTAGGTTAAACGTTATAAAAACATTGAAATTAAACGAAAGGAGCTTCACGTCTATGAGGCAGCAGCCGGAGTCAGCTGCAACTTTCGAAGCAATTTGTCCCCACCATCAGGAGAGCGAATGGTGTAAATTTTGCCATCAATCTCCACAATGAGGCGGAAAGGGAATCCCCAGCGAAATTTATAACCATTGTCACGCAGTGTGGAATTAACAGAGCGTAAATCACGTCGTTTAGCAATGGTCACTGGTGACAGATCTTGATAAATCTGAAGCCGGGAGTCTTCAAATAAAATTGAGGCTGAGTTTCTGCTAGAGATGAGCGGGTTCGGTTCCTCGGAATCCAAACCCCCCGAACTTCAGCCTTTTTACACGGGTCCGAGGCAGACTCGGATCTTCCCGCCTTGCTCGGTTAACCCGAGCGCGCCCGAACGTCATCATCCCGCTGTCGGATTCTCGCGAGGCTCGGATTCTATCGCGAGACTCGGATTCTATATAAGGAGCCGCGCGTCGCCGCCATTTTCACACGTGCATTGAGATTGATAGGGAGAGGACGTGGCTGGCGTCCTCTCCGTGTAGAATAGATTAGAGAGACACTTGATTTACTACTTGGGGAGCATTAGGAGTACTCAGTACAGTGCAGAGTTTTGCTGATAGTGACCAGTGACCACCACTTTTATTTATAATCCGTTCTCTGCCTGAAAAAAAAACGATACACAGTCACATACCATATCTGTGCTCAGCCTCAGTGTGCTGCATGATAATATCATCTATGTATATCTGACTGTGCTGAGTGCTCACTGCTCACACAGCTGAATTGTGGGGGAGACTGGGGAGCAGTTATAGCAGGAGTACAGTGCACACTTTTGCTGCCAGTGTGACCACCAGTATATTGTCTGCCTGAAAAAGTTAAACACTCCTGTGGTGTTTTTTTTTTTTATTCTATAAACGCATTCTACTGACAGTGTCCAGCAGGTCCGTCATTCATTATATTATATAAATATTTACCTGCAGTAGTGTTATATTTTTTTTGTTCATCTCTATCATCTTTATCATCTCTATATTAGCAGACGCAGTACGGTAGTCCACGGCTGTGGCTACCTCTGTGTCGTCAGTGCTCGTCCATAATTGTATACCTACCTGTGGTGGGGTTTTTTTTTCTATCTTCTTCATACTAGTAGTTTAGGAGTCTGCTGACAGTGTCCAGCAGGTCCGTCATTATATTATATATACCTGCAGTAGTGATATATATATATTTTTTATATCATTATCATCTCTATACTAGCAGACGCAGTACGGTAGTCCACGGCTGTAGCTACCTCTGTGTCGTCAGTGCTCGTCCATAATTGTACACCTACCTGTGGTGGGTTTTTTTTTCTATCTTCTTCATACTAGTAGTTTAGGAGTCTGCTGACAGTGTCCAGCAGGTCCGTCATTATATTATATATAC
The DNA here is from genome assembly GCF_028390025.1 of Pseudophryne corroboree. NCBI lineage: Eukaryota > Metazoa > Chordata > Amphibia > Anura > Myobatrachidae > Pseudophryne > Pseudophryne corroboree. The sequence goes on from NW_026967602.1 coordinate 1,440,885, forward strand.
CTGCAGTAGTGATATATATATATTTTTTATATCTTTATAATCTCTATACTAGCAGACGCAGTACGGTAGTCCACGGCTGTAGCTACCTCTGTGTCATCAGTGCTCGTCCATAATTGTATACCTACCTGTGGTGGGGTTTTTTTTTGTATCTTCTTCATACTAGTAGTTTAGGAGTCTGCTGACAGTGTCCAGCAGGTCCGTCATTATATTATATATACCTGCAGTAGTGATATATATATATTTTTTATATCATTATAATCTCTATACTAGCAGACGCAGTACGGTAGTCCACGGCTGTAGCTACCTCTGTGTTGTCAGTGCTCGTCCATAATTGTATACCTACCTGTGGTGGGTTTTTTTTTTGTATCTTCTTCATACTAGTAGTTTAGGAGTCTGCTGACAGTGTCCAGCAGGTCCGTCATTATATTATATATACCTGCAGTAGTGATATATATATATATATATATTTTATATCATCTTTATCATCTCTATACTAGCAGACGCAGTACGGTAGTCCACGGCTGTAGCTACCTCTGTGTCGTCAGTGCTCGTCCATAATTGTATACCTACCTGTGTTGGGGTTTTTTTTTCTATCTTCTTCATACTAGTACTTTAGGAGTCTGCTGACAGTGTCCAGCAGGTCCGTCATTATATTATATATACCTGCAGTAGTGATATATATATATTTTTTATATCATTATCATCTCTATACTAGCAGAAGCAGTACGGTAGTCCACGGCTGTAGCTACCTCTGTGTCGTCAGTGCTCGTCCATAATTGTATACCTACCTGTGGTGGGGGTTTTTTTTCTATCTTCTTCATACATGTAGTTTAGGAGTCTGCTGACAGTGTCCAGCAGGTCCGTCATTATATTATATATACCTGCAGTAGTGATATATATATATTTTTTATATCATTATCATCTCTATACTAGCAGACACAGTACGGTAGTCCACGGCTGTAGCTACCTCTGTGTCGTCAGTGCTCGTCCATAATTGTTGATAAAGCCAAATATTTATCTTACTTAATACCCTCTAAAAGGTGAAAGAACACAGTACGCTATTGGCGTATGGTATACCGTAAGGGTACGCACGTTGTGTAACAATCGCTTAGCCGTAGTCGAGACGCTCGAGCGTCACGTTCGCTCACGGCCAAGAGATCACAGGCAGGCACGCTATAGGCTGCCGACTAACGTAATGATACGCTATTAGCGTAGCGGGCGCTCGGGACCACGAGGAGATCACAAGCGGCGCTGACGCTCACAGTGTTAAACCTTATTAACTATACCATAAAACAATGTACTTATAATGTAAATCCTTGTGCAGTGATAAGGTGTAAATGCAACACTGTGTAACCTTATTAACTTGAAAGCTGTACGAGCGTCTCCGACGCTCTGAGAATACTTAGAAATATAATGAATACACAGATACCGGTCTTAGGTTCTAACACCTTATATGAACGTTCTATTTGCAAAAGAATAATACAATACAAGTCATACACTACCAAAATAACATAGACTACCTAACCGAATAACTACACTTAAAATACAATAACAGTACAATAACACTCAAGAGAAAAGAGAGAGAAAGGGGAAAATGTTGAGGTTCCAAAAATAGGGAAAGATCAAGATCCACTTCCACCTCGTGCTGAAGCTGCTGCCACTAGTCATGGCCGAGACGATGAAATTCCATCAACGTCGTCTGCCAAGGCCGATGCCCAATGTCATAGTACAGAGCATGTAAAATCCAAAACACAAAAGATCAGTAAAAAAAGGACTCAAAAATCTAAAATAAAATCGTCGGAGGAGAAGCATAAACTTGCCAATATGCCATTTACCACACGGAGTGGCAAGGAACGGCTGAGGCCCTGGCCTATGTTCATGGCTAGTGGTTCAGCTTCACATGAGGATGGAAGCACTCAGCCTCTCGCTAGAAAAATGAAAAGACTTAAGCTGGCAAAAGCACAGCAAAGAACTGTGCGTTCTTCGAAATCACAAATCCACAAGGAGAGTCCAATTGTGTCGGTTGCGATGCCTGACCATCCCAACACTGGACGTGAAGAGCATGCGCCTTCCACCATTTGCACGCCCCCTGCAAGTGCTGGAAGGAGCACCCGCAGTCCAGTTCCTGATAGTCAGATTGAAGATGTCAGTGTTGAAGTACACCAGGATGAGGAGGATATGGGTGTTGCTTGGGCTGGGGAGGAAATTGACAAGGAGGATTCTGATGGTGAGGTGGTTTGTTTAAGTCAGGCACCCGGGGAGACACCTGTTGTCCGTGGGAGGAATATGGCCATTGACATGCCTGGTGAAAATACAAAAAAAATCAGCTCTTCGGTGTGGAAGTATTTCAACAGAAATGCGGACAACAGGTGTCAAGCCGTGTGTTGCCTTTGTCAAGCTGTAATAAGTAGGGGTAAGGACGTTAACCACCTCGGAACATCCTCCCTTATACGTCACCTGCAGCGCATTCATCATAAGTCAGTGACAAGTTCAAAAACTTTGGGCGACAGCGGAAGCAGTCCACTGACCAGTAAATCCCTTCCTCTTGTAACCAAGCTCACGCAAACCACCCCACCAACTCCCACAGTGTCAATTTCCTCCTTCCCCAGGAATGCCAATAGTCCTGCAGGCCATGTCACTGGCAATTCTGACGAGTCCTCTCCTGCCTGGGATTCCTCCGATGCATCCTTGCGTGTAACGCCTACTGCTGCTGGCGCTGCTGTTGTTGCTGCTGGGAGTCGATGGTCATCCCAGAGGGGAAGTCGTAAGACCACTTTTACTACTTCCACCAAGCAATTGACTGTCCAAAGCGGATAACTGAGGCCTTGGCATCCTGGGCGGTGAGAAACGTGGTTCCGGTATCCATCATTACTGCAGAGCCAACTATAGACTTGTTTGAGGTACTGTGTCCCCCGTACCAAATACCATCTAGGTTCCATTTCTCTAGGCAGGCGATACCGAAAATGTACACAGACCTCAGAAAAAGACTCACCAGTGTCCTAAAAAATGCAGTTGTACCCTGTCCACTTAACCACGGACATGTGGACAAGTGGAGCAGGGCAGACTCAGGACTATATGACTGTGACAGCCCACTGGGTAGATGTATTGACTCCCGCCGCAAGAACAGCAGCGGCGGCACCAGTAGCAGCATCTCGCAAACGCCAACTCTTTCCTAGGCAGGCTACGCTTTGTATCACCGCTTTCCAGAATACGCACACAGCTGAAAACCTCTTACGGCAACTGAGGAAGATCATCGCATAATGGCTTACCCCAATTGGACTCTCCTGTGGATTTGTGGCATCGGACAACGCCAGCAATATTGTGTGTGCATTAAATATGGGCAAATTCCAGCACGTCCCATGTTTTGCACATACCTTGAATTTGGTGGTGCACAATTATTTAAAAAACGAGAGGGGCATGCAAGAGATGCTGTCGGTGGCCAGAAGAATTGCGGGACACTTTCGGCGTACAGGCACCACGTACAGAAGACTGGAGCAACACCAAAAACGCCTGAACCTGCCCTGCCATCATCTGAAGCAAGAAGTGGTAACGAGGTGGAATTCAACCCTCTATATGCTTCAGAGGTTGGAGGAGCAGCAAAAGGCCATTCAAGCCTATACAACTGAGCAGGATATAGGAGGTGGAATGCACCTGTCTCAAGCGCAGTGGAGAATGATTTCAACGTTGTGCAAGGTTCTGCAACCTTTTGAACTTGCCACACGTGAAGTCAGTTCAGACACTGCCAGCCTGAGTCAGGTCATTCCCCTCATCAGGCTTTTGCAGAAGAAGCTGGAGACATTGAAGGAGGAGCTAACACTGAGCGATTCCGCTAGGCATGTGGGACTTGTGGATGGAGCCCTTAATTCGCTTAACAAGGATTCATGGGTGGTCAATCTGTTGAAATCAGAGCACTACATTTTGGCCACCGTGCTCGATCCTAGATTTAAAACCTACGTTGTATCTCTCTTTCCGGCAGACACAAGTCTGCAGGGGTTCAAAGAACTGCTGGTGAGAAAATTGTCAAGTCAAGCGGAACGCGACCTGTCAACATCTCCTCCTTCACATTCTCCCGCAACTGGGGGTGCGAGGAAAAGGCTCAGAATTCCGAGCCCACCCGCTGGCGGTGATGCAGGGCAGTCTGGAGCGACTGCTGATGCTGACATCTGGTCCGGACTGAAGGATCTGACAACGATTACGGACATGTCGTCTACTGTCACTGCATATGATTCTCTCACCATTGAAAGAATGGTGGAGGATTATATGAGTGACCGCATCCAAGTAGGCACGTCAGACAGTCCGTACGTATACTGGCAGGAAAAAGAGGCAATTTGGAGGCCCTTGCACAAACTGGCTTTATTCTACCTAAGTTGCCCTCCCACAAGTGTGTACTCCGAAAGAGTGTTTAGTGCCGCCGCTCACCTTGTCAGCAATCGGCGTACGAGGTTACTTCCAGAAAATGTGGAGAAGATGATGTTCATTAAAATGAATTATAATCAATTCCTCCATGGAGACATTCACCAGCAGCAATTGCCTCCGCAAAGTACACAGGGAGCTGTGATGGTGGATTCCAGTGGGGACGAATTGATAATCTGTGAGGAGGGGGATGTACACGGTGATGAATTGGAGGATGATGATGAGGTGGACATCTTGCCCCTGTAGAGCCAGTTTGTGCAAGGAGAGATTAATTGCTTCTTTTTTGGTGGGGGTCCAAACCAACCCGTCATTTCAGTCACAGTCGTGTGGCAGACCCTGTCACTGAAATGATGGGTTGGTTAAAGTGTGCATGTCCTGTTTATATAACATAAGGGTGGGTGGGAGGGCCCAAGGACAATTCCATCTTGCACCTCTTTTTTCTTTCATTTTTTTTTGCGTCATGTGCTGTTTGGGGAGTGTTTTTTGGAAGGGCCATCCTGCGTGACACTGCAGTGCCACTCCTAGATGGGCCAGGTGTTTGTGTCGGCCACTAGGGTCGCTTATCTTAGTCACACAGCTACCTCATTGCGCCTCTTTTTTTTCTTCTTTGCGTCATGTGCTGTTTGGGGAGTGTTTTTTGGAAGGGCCATCCTGCGTGACACTGCAGTGCCACTCCTAGATGGGCCAGGTGTTTGTGTCGGCCACTAGGGTCACTTATCTTAGTCACACAGCTACCTCATTGCGCCTCTTTTTTTTCTTCTTTGCGTCATGTGCTGTTTGGGGAGTATTTTTTGGAAGGGCCATCCGGCCTGACACTGCAGTGCCACTCCTAGATGGGCCAGGTGTTTGTGTCGGCCACTAGGGTCGCTTAGCTTACTCACACAGCTACCTCATTGCGCCTCTTTTTTTCTTTGCGTCATGTGCTGTTTGGTGAGTGTTTTTTGGAAGGGCCATCCTGCGTGACACTGCAGTGCCACTCCTAGATGGGCCAGGTGTTTGTGTCGGCCACTTGGGTCGCTGAGCTTAGTCACACAGCTACCTCATTGCGCCTCTTTTTTTCTTTGCGTCATGTGCTGTTTGGGGAGTGTTTTTTGGAAGGGCCATCCTGCGCGACACTGCAGTGCCACTCCTAGATGGGCCAAGTGTTTGTGTCGGCCACTTGGGTCGCTGAGCTTAGTCATCCAGCGACGTCGGTGCAAATTTTAGGACTAAAAATAATATTGTGAGGTGTGAGGTGTTCAGAATAGACTGAAAATGAGTGGAAATTATGGTTATTGAGGTTAATAATAGTTTGGGATCAAAATGACCCCCAAATTCTATGATTTAAGCTGTTTTTTAGGGTTTTTTTAAAAAAACACCCGAATCCAAAATACACCCGAATCCGACAAAAAAAATTCGGTGAGGTTTTGCCAAAAAGCGTTCGAACCCAAAACACGGCCACGGAACCGAACCCAAAACCAAAACACAAAACCCAAAAAATTTCCGGTGCACATCTCTAGTTTCTGCACGCCAGAGTTATGCTATTTTTAATCTTGAAGGACAGAAATCGGAGAATAACATCGCGGGGAGGCTCCGAGTCCTTTGGTTTAGGTCTCAGGGCGCGATGGGCTCTCTCTATCGAGATGGCAGAATTTGAAAGCGACGGGACCAGGTGTAGAAACAAGCGTTGGAGGTATGGTTCCAATTCAGAGGCTGTGATAGATTCAGGGACATTGCGGATGCGTAAATTGTTCCGCCTTTCGCGATTTTCGCTGTCCTCAACTTTATCCTTAAGGAGTTCCAGTTCGCTGGATAGGTAACTCCTGTCCTCTCCAACTTGTTTGTGGAGATTTTGTTGGTGGTCTACCCGTGATTCTAGCGCGGTTGTGCGGGAGTCCAGTGCCGCCATGTCGGATTTTAATTCCCCGATCGCTGTCTGGAGAGCTGTCGTAAATGAACTCTTGAGGTCTAGTTTCATGTTTTGGAGGGACTGGATGTCCGCCTTGGTTGAGGGTGCATCCGTCTGGTCCATGATGGGGGTGGGCATCGGTGATGATGGAGACTAAGCTTCTGACGGTTTTTCCCGGCGTGAGAAGTGTTGTGAGATATCTTGTGAAGCTCCTGATTTTTTTGCTCTGGTGTTCGCTCTGCTCATAATATCTGGTGAAAGTAGAACGTCCGTTTAAGGAGTGGTAACAAGAATGGTCCACCTGTATGTTACGTGTTTAACAGTTGGTCCGGGTGAGGGGGAAGTCAGGCAACCGTGAAATTACATTATTTATAGGACTTAGGTCCCATTAATCTATGAAGACGGTGAGAGGGGTCCACGGGAGAGCGTCCTAATTTACAACACACTTTTCCATGGTTGTATAAGATGTAGTGTAGGAAATAAAAAATAGCAGCTGCGGGGTAAAGATTTTGACTGGATTCCTTGTGTTAATAGGGAAATTTAATTTTCACAGCTCCAGCAGGGGCAGCAGAGTGAAGATAAGATAAAATGTGCCTGATCTGCCACCTCCAAGATGGCCGCCGTCAATGGTGTGTGGAGGGACTTCTTCTGGGCTTTCACAGCGGTGCCCCCAGGGGTTTATTTAACTTTTGGATGCCCCCAGGTCCCTCAGCGATCTCCGTCCGTTCCCCCCCCCCCCCCGCCTGTTACCGTGTCCGGCAAGCTTCTCTAAGCGGTGTAGCGCCTGTGTTCCTTCAGACGCCACACCCAAAATGGCCGCCGCCACCGGAGCTCCGTGACTCTGATCGGCTCCGGCCCTGCACCTTCAGGAGCTCTTAATTTCTCCACAGTTGCCCTGTCAGGTCTCCCCAGGCAAGGGGTACGAGATGTGATGGCGGGATAAGTCTGGGGGCAGTGTTTTAGCGGCCGGGCGGCGGGTGATCTCGGGCGGGGGTAGTAATAAATTTAGGCCCCGGCTTCACCTCACAGGGAAGGCCGCAACCCGCAAGCACAGGGCAAGCCCGTGCTCCGGCTCCGCAGCTCACTCCCTTGGTGCCCTAACTAACAGGGGTAACTGTGGGGTGATATGGGGGAGAGATAGGTGGGGTAAAAGCTGGTTTGAGTGGTTAAAGGGGTTTAAATCGGCAGGAGCTCCCTCGGGACACTTCCTCTCAGTTAGGCCTCTAGCCACGCCCCCCCCCTAAACTGTGTTCTTTTAATAAATAATTCCTCTGATAACTCTTTGTGATGTCCCTTTACATATTTGAAGATATTAATAATATCTCCTCTTTTCTAGTGTATACATATTCAGCCTAGTAAGCCTTTCCTCGTAATCCAGTCCTTCTAGGCCTTTAATCAATTTAGTAGCTCGCCTTTGAACACTTTCGAGTTCACTGATGTGTATTTTATACAATGGTGCCCAAAACTGAACACAATATTCCAGGTGCGGACGTACCAATGCCTTATACAGCGGCAGGATTACATCCGAGTCCCTTGTCTCAATTCCCCGCTTTATGCACGCTAACACCTTACTTGCCTTCTTTACTGCGCTCTGACATTGTGTACGGTTATTAAGCCTATTATCAATGAATACCCCCAAATCTTTTTCCAAAACTGTTACCCCTAGACTTTCCCCGTTTAATATGTAGGATGCAAGTTTGTTTTTAGTACCGAAATGCATAACCTTGCATTTGTCTGTATTGAACCTCATTCTCCATTCAGATGCCCAGGTTTCAAGATTAGATAGATCATTCTGCAGAGACTCCACGTCTATTTCCGAATGAATTACCTTACACAGTTTAGTATCATCTGCAAAGATTGACACTGTGCTTTCCAGGCCTATTTCTAGGTCATTGATAAATATGTTGAACAGTAGTGGCCCGAGTACGGACACTTGTGGTATTCCGCTGACTACTGGGGACCAGGTTGAGGACTTCCCGTTGACCACTACTCACTGTACCCTGTTATCCAGCCAGTTACTTATCCATGTACAAACAGTTTTTCCTAGGCCAGTCTCCTTTAATTTGATCATCAGTCTCCTGTGAGGAACTGTATCAAAGGCTTTTGCAAAATCCAAGTAGACCACATCCACCTTTTTCCCTGGTCAAGATTGTCGCTCACTTTCTCATAGAAGCTAATTAAGTTAGTCTGACATGACCTGTCCCTCACAAACCAATGCTGGTTGTTGCTAATAATCTTAATGGACTGTAGATACTCCTGTATGCTATCCCTTAAAATTCCTTCCAATATTTTCCCCACTATAGATGTCAAACTAACTGGTCTGTAGTTACCCGGATGGTTTTTAGATCCCTTTTTAAATAATGGCACTACCTCGGCTATACGCCAATCCATCGGTACCATGCCTGATGTAATTGAACTATTGAAAATCAAGTATAGGGGTTTTGCTAGTTGTGACCTAAGCTCCATAAGAACCCTCAGGTGAAATCCATCTGGGCCAGATGTATTTCTCTGTGTGTTCACAGGAATTTTCTATCCATATCAGAATCCATCTTTCTGTTTTGTACAACAACAAAAAACACTGTTTTTACAATCAGGTAAATAAAAACTCCACACAGAAAAGGGGCATTTAAAGCTAGAGCCATTTTTTTGATCAGAAAATGATCCACTAGATGATTTTGGTAAAAGTGACCAGTGGTGTAAAGAACCATCTCACCAAACCTATGTCTCACTTAGAATTGGAGCCACATAAATGTATATGCAAGTTTGAAATGACAATGCCTGTGACATCTATCACCTTTTCTGTGTTAAGGATTAAAAGCAGGAGCAGATCAAAATTCATCACTCTGCTCTTATAACCCCCCAATTTCCGGCCTCGTAAGCAGACACATATAAACTCCCCACATAAAGGAGTAAATTTATACTTGAACACCCTCCATTGTTATCCACGGACAACTGCACCCATAACCACTCTTAATTGCAGTCTAGACAGTGAAACTGCTCATATCTGCAACAGTTTCAGTTTGTCAAAATAGAGTACATATAAACTCCAATTTTGGATTTTTGTTTAATTATACAAAATGATAGATTTCTTACACCGGTATATACACACTGTGGGGTGTTTTGTAGAGAAGCCAAATCTCTCAACAGTATTTAACAAGTTTATTCACCTCTGAGAGATATTCTATTGTTCTTTCATATCTTATATTTTCACAATAGAGAAATGAGCAGAAATATTGTTTGCTATACTTCCTATATTGGATTGGAGTTAACCTATCAATCTCTTGCATGGTGCCTGGATGTGTTTGTATTTTTAATTTGAATCATTAAAAGCTATATTTTATATACATAAAATTCTAAATAAAGTGTGACCCAGAAAAGAATTATAGTCCTTTTTCTTCTTTACATCTATGTAAAGATCTCCTACCCTTATAGTTTGCTGAACTATTTTTGTGGGAGCACCACCAACCAAGTGCTAATTGTGTTTTACTTGGATAGCACAAACGTTGGTCCATCACCATATATCTTGTGATCTTAAAAAGACACAGGTCCTGTGCGGTTTCAAAGTTCCTGTGTGCTCATATTACTGTACTGTACTTGAAAAAAATGGAAAGTTCATTGCTACAGTACATATTGTAGATGGAATGCTTCATTGGGTGATGCACTGTCCACCCAGTGGTGAAATTATGAATTGCAACTTTGCTTCATGGCACAACTTTGCTTACATGGCACGACATCATGGCACAACAACATAATATAATCAAATACAATCAGGACAACTGTTTTTACAATGTCAAAAATCTTATGCTGTTTTATTATATATTATTTATGACACAGACTTGTGTTCTACCTTTTTATGCATATACATTGTTTATATACCGTATATAGATAGATAATCTGTATCTCACCAGTCCTTATACATTTGTATCTCACCTGTCCTTATATATCTGTATCTCACCTGTCCACTCTGTATATATCTGTATCTCACTTGTCAATACTGTATATATCTGTATCTCACCTGTGCTTATACATCTGTATCTCACCTGTCCATACTGTAAATATCTGTATCTTATCTGTCCATATTGTATATATCTATCTCACCTGTTCTTATGTATCTGTGTCTCACCTGTCCAAACTGTATATATCTGTATAACACCTGTCCATAAATACAGTGCATCCGGAAAGTATTCACAGCACTTCACTTTTTCCACATTTTGTTATGTTACAGCCTTATTCCAAAATGGAATCAATTAATTTTTTCCTTCAAAATTCTACACACAATGGCCCTCATTCCGAGTTGTTCGCTCGCTAGCTGATTTTAGCAGCATTGCACACGCTAGGCCGCCGCCCTCTGGGAGTGAATCTTAGCTTAGCAGAATAGCGAACGAAAGATTAGCAAAATTGCGAATAGAAAATTCTCAGCAGTTTCTGAGTAGCTCGAGACTTACTCCTACACTGCGATCAGCTCAGGCCGTTTCGTTCCTGGTTTGACGTCACAAACACGCCCTGCGTTCGGACAGCCACTCCCCCGTTTCTCCAGACACTCCTGCGTTTTATCCTGGCACGCCTGCGTTTTTCCGCACACTCCCAGAAAACGGTCAGTTTCCGCCGAGAAACACCCACTTCCTGTCAATCACACTCCGATCATTTCAACAATGAAAATTCTTCATTCGGATGTGAGTAAATCTACTAAGTTTTGAGCTAAATTACTTAGCGCATGCGCATTTTTGCCTTAATCGTTCCGTTGCGAAAATCGGCAATGAGCGAACAACTCGGAATGACCCCCAATACCCCATAACAACAACGTGAAAAAAGTTTTTTTTTAGATTTTTGCTAATTTATTAACAATAAAAAACTAAGAAATCACATGTACATAAGTATTCACAGCCTTTGCTCAATACTTTGTGATGCACCTTTGGCAGCAATTACAGCCTCAAGTCTCTTTGAATATGATGCCACAAGCTTGGCACACCTATCTATTGGGCAGTTTCGCCCATTCCTCTTTTCAGCACCTCTCAAGCTCCATCAGGTTGGATGGGAAGCGTCGGTGCACAGCCATTTTCAGATATCTCCAGAGATGTTCAATCAAATTCAAGTCTGGGCCTGGCTGGGCCACTCAAGGACATTCACAGAGTTGTCCTGAAGCCACTCCTTTGATATCTTGGCTATGTGCTGCTGAAAGATGAACCGTCACCCCAGTCTGAGGTTAAATGCGCTCTGGAGCAGGTTTTCCTCCAGGATGTCTCTGTACATTGCTGCATTCATCTTTCCCTCTATTCTGACTAGTCTCCCAGTTCCTGCCGCTGAAAAACATCCCCACAGCATGATGCTGCCACCACCATGCTTCACTGTAGGGATGGTATTGGCCTGGTGATGAGCAGTGCCTGGTTTCCTCCAAACATGACTCCTGGAATTCACTCCAAAGAGTTCAATCTTTGTCTCATCAGACCAGAGAATTTTGTTTCTCATGGTCTGAGAGTCCTTCAGGTGTATTTTGGAAAACTCCAGTTGGGCTGCCATGTGCTTTTTTTTTTTTTTTACTAAGGAGTGGCTTCCGTCTGGCCACTCTACCATTAGGGCCTGATTGGTGGATTGCTGCAGAGATGGTTGTCCTTCTGGAAGGTTCTCCTCTCTCCAAGAGGAATGCTGTAGCTCTGACAGAGTGACCATCGGGTTCTTGGTCACCTCCCTGACTAGGGCCCTTCTCCCCCAATCGCTCAGTTTAGACGGCCAGCCAGCTTTAGGAAGAGTCCTGGTGGTTCCGAACTTCTTCTATTTACGGATGATGGAGGCCACTGTGCTCATTGGGACCTTTTAAGCAGCAGATATTTTTCTGTACCCTTCCCCAGATTTTTGCCTCGAGACAATCCTGTCTCGGAGGGCTACAGACAGTTCTTTTGACTTCATGCTTGGTTTGTGCTCAGACATGCACTGTCAAGTGTGGAACCTTATATAGACAGGTGTGTGCCTTTCCAAATCATGTCCAATCAACTGAATTTACCACAGGTGGACTCCAATTAAGCTGTAGGAACATCTCAAGGATGATCAGTGGAAACAGGATGCACCTGAGCTCAATTTTGAGCTTCATGGAAAAGGCTGTGAATACTTATGTACATGTGATTTCTTAGTTTTTTATTTTTAATAAATTTACAAATATCACAAAAACCTTTTTCATGTTGTCATTATGGGGTATTCTGTGTAGAATTGTGAGGGAAACAATTTATTCCATTTTGGAATAAGGCTGTAACATAACAAAATGTGGGAAAAGTGAAGTGATGTGAATACTTTCTGAATGCACTATATTTGTATCTCATGTTGCCATACTGTATATATGTGTCTCACCTGTCCTTTTATATCTATATCTCACCTGTCCTTATACATCTGTATCTCACCTGTCCTTATATAGCTGTATCTCATCTGACCTTATATAGCTGTATCTCACTTGTCCATACTCTATATATACAGTATGTATCTCACCTGTTCTTATATATCTGTATCTCACCTGTCCATACTGTATATATCTGTATCTCACCTGTCCTTATACATCTGTATCTCACCTGTCCATACTGTATATATCTGTATCTCACCTGTCCTTATACATCTGTATCTCACCTGTCCATACTGTATATATCTGTATCTCACCTGTCCTTATACATCTGTATCTCACCTGTCCATACTGTATATATCTGTATCTCACATGTCCATATATATCTGTATCTCACCTGTATAAGGATAGCTTAGATACAGATGTAGAAGGCAAGATGAGATACATATATATTAGGACAGGTGATATATAGATCTATAAGGACAGGTGAAGTACAGATATATAAGAACAGGTAAGAGTAAGATGTATAAGGACAGGTGAGATACAGATATATACAGTATGGCAGGTGAGATACAGATATATACAGTATGGCAGGTGAGACACAGATATATACAGTATGGCAGGTGAAATACAGATATATACAGTATGGCAGGTGAGATACAGATATATACAGTATGGCAGGTGAGATACAGATATATACAGTATGGCAGGTGAGATACAGATATATACAGTATGGCAGGTGAGATACAGATATATACAGTATGGCAGGTGAGACACAGATATATACAGTATGGCAGGTGAGATACAGATATATACAGTATGGCAGGTGAGATACAGATATATACAGTATGGCAGGTGAGATACAGATATATACAGTATGGCAGGTGAGATACAGATATATACAGATACAGATATATACAGTATGGCAGGTGAGATACAGATATATACAGTATGGCAGGTGAGATACAGATATGCATATTTATTGGCAAGCTGCTCAATCAGATTGTGATGTCACTCAGGGAGGGGTAATTCTGAGTAGGAAAAAAGCATATAGCTATCCCTAATTCATACTGAGTGAGAAATAACACTACATAACAATCAGATAATATAGAGATCTTAGTTGCATATATCTGCAGATATAGGATGAAGCCCCTAGGCCGAAAAGCAAGGCACCTCTGTCACTGGGGGTCCCTAACACTAGGTATAGGTCCGAGGTGTGGGACCCCATCATGCCGGCACAGGCCAGCCACCCCAGGTCAGCACACAGGTAAAAGTTAGTAAGGGTTAATAAGAAGCACATAAGTGCTATGTAAGTGAGAAGTGTGATTAAAATAATACAAAAATATATACAATATGATAGAGAAAAACATAAGTGTTAATAAAGTGATAGGGTGTGCCATCCTGAAGCAGGTTGGCACACCGGGTGGGTGCTTTGTCAGAGGATGAAAGCTCACAAAGTCAGATCTACAGACAGCACTATTTGAACCTAGTGCTTCCGGTCAATCAACCAATCAGTGAGATAGCACTGAATTGCCGCATTGTCAGGCTTCAACACATCTGCGGGATAATGCTGCTAATTGCAGACAAATCAAAAGGAGCCGCCCAGTGCAGTGTAAACAGGATTCCTGTGACAAAGCCCCCGCCCGGCGAAACGTACGTCAGGAGCTATAAAGGGTACGCATACGAGCACACTGGGGGGTTTCTTCCTAATCACTTGATAAATATCGTTGTGAGTCCATATTCTCATAGAAACACCAGACACAATTTCCAAATAGCAAAATAGGAAAAGTGTGTCAGTAACTCAGTCGTTATGGAATAGTCTATATGGTTACATCAAAAATAAAATAAATCGGACATTGGCCCTCATTCCGAGTTGTTCGCTCGTTATTTTTCGCATCGCAGCGATTTTCCGCAAACTGCGCATGCGCAGTATTCGCACCGCGCCTGCGCCAAGTAAATTTGCTAAGAAGTTTGGTATTTTACTCACCGCTTAACGGAGAAATTTCTTCGTTCTGGTGATCGGAGTGTGATTGACAGGAAGTGGGTGTTTCTGGGCGGAAACTGGCCATTTTATGGGTGTGTGTGAAAAAACGCAGCCGTTTCTGGGAAAAACGCGGGAGTGGCTGGAGAAACGGGGGAGTGTCTGGGCGAACGCTGGGTGTGTTTGTGACGTCAAACCAGGAACGAAAGTGACTGAACTGATCGCAGTGGCAGAGTAAGTCTCGAGCTACTCAGAAACTGTAAAGAAATTTCTATTCGCAATTCTGCTAAGCTAAGATTCACTCCCAGTAGGCGGCGGCTTAGCATGTGCAAAGCTGCTAAAAGCAGCTAGCGAGCGAACAACTCGGAATGAGGGCCATTATACACAAGCTGGATCTTCTGTTGCCTCAATTTTTTTTTCTTTATCATCAAAGAGACTGTAATTTATATTGTTCTTTGATAAAATCACAGAAAACAACTTTTGGTCATACTACGGCATCAGATTGTTAGTGATTGACAGTCTGATGCCATTTGAGGAGGGGAGGGAGGCAGTAACGGCCTTCATTTCTCAAAATGGAGGTGTGTCACCGCTGTTGTTGGTGAGGGATGAGGCCTGGATCTCTGTCCGAGGATAGAGATTTCCTGGACTCTTTCTCGGGCCCCACGGCTCACGTAGGTACCCGATGGCGTTGCAGTTGATCCGATGCTGCACCTAGGACGCAGCTCAGGTCAGTAAAGCAGTACCAGCCAATCAGCTCTTAACTGTCAATTTTCAAACACATCCTGTAACATGCTGGGACTTTATCTTCATCCACTCTTTCCATGGCTAGTGCATAGACCCCTCATATTAGAGCTGAAGCCCGGTTGGGGTGAGACTCTGTGGGACGATGATTGTGTCTATTCTGTGCCCACAGGTGATGTCAGCTAATAAATCAGTCTCTGTGGGGTTAATCAGACGCTTGTAGCGAGGATTCAAGAAGGAATTATTCAATAGCACTGCTAACTACGATGTCCAGTTCCCGGTGGACCTGGATGTCACTATGAAAGCTTTGTTGCTGTCCTGCACCATATTCATTGTGAGTAACACTAGTAGATAAAGTCAACCTTTCTGTCAAACTTGACAGGTACCACACCCACTTCTCCTAGGACCCGCCCCCTTTTAATATTAAATGATAGTGTTTTATATCGCTTAATATAAAAATTTATATAAATTGATAGTGTTCGATATTAAACCGTATGAAAAATTATTGCGTAACACCAGTCACAGAGTGTCAAGCAGCACCAGTCGCAGAATGTCACGCAACGCAGCGCGTCAAATCAGGCGGATGAAAGATGCATATTACACAGTGTTAAAACCAGGTAGTTACAGACCGTCTTATTTCACATGGATTAGGCTGTACACATTCAAGCATCACACATTCCAGCAGTTGAAACATCAAGCTTGGCACACATGGTACTAATTTAAAAGGTCATTTTAAATGTCACAGAAACCCCTCAGAAGCCACGATGTACAATTTGACCATGACCATTTCTTAGAAGCAAGGGTTCATCACACATGGTACTAATTTAAAAGGTCATTTTAAATGTCACAGAAACCCCTCAGAAGCCACGATGTACAATTTGACCATGACCATTTCTTAGAAGCAAGGGTTCATCACACATGGTACTAATTTAAAAGGTCATTTTAAATGTCACAGAAACCCCTCAGAAGCCACGATGTACAATTTGACCATGACCATTTCTTAGAAGCAAGGGTTCATCACACATGGTACTAATTTAAAAGGTCATTTTAAATGTCACAGAAACCCCTCAGAAGCCACAATGTACAATTTGACCATGACCATTTCTTAGAAGCAAGGGTTCATCACACATGGTACTAATTTAAAAGGTCATTTTAAATGTCACAGAAACCCCTCAGAAGCCACGATGTACAATTTGACCATGACCATTTTCGATTGTTATCTCTGTAGAGGAACATTAGCACCACCTACAGGGTTATGTGTTGACTCAAATCGGATTTTTCCATCTTTTGGATTAATTACATACCATAATGAGATATCATGGTGATGGGTCCTAAAGCTATGCACAGAATGCATTTATATTGCCTGTGCGCCTTATACACACAACCTGAAAGTAATTTTAGACAATATTTTTTGTAATTTTAGCTACAAATCAGTAAGCCAGTGTATATTTATGGAATCATAAAATAATTTTGTATTCATGTACATTAGTTCATAAGAACTTCTGTATAATGCTTTTTATGAATTAATATTGTAATTTTAGCTACAAATCAGTAAGCCAGTGTATATTTATGGAATCATAAAATAATTTTGTATTCATGTACATTAGTTCATAAGAACTTCTGTATAATGCTTTTTATGAATTAATTTTATTATTAAATAATTTATGAGCTTTTTATGAGCCTCATATTCTACAGTATAAGATATACCCATTTGGAATGACTTCCATTCAATCTATACAAGTAGTTTAGACCACTCAGGATTTTTTTTTTTTATTTTATTTTTTTTTTAATTTATTTATTTTTTTCCTTCTGTATATATAATATAAATGTATTTGGTATGCGTTTGATGCGCTGTGTATGACATTTAAGAAACAGCTAAAAGATTATATCTTTATTGTAACTGAAAATAATTATCACAATTACTAAATTATAGACTAGAGTTTATATATTTAAAAGTCCCGCCCCAAGCATCTTGGAAATGTGGGACGGCGTACCACAGGTTGGTGGGGGCCATATGGCTCACAGCCAGTGTTATAAGAACAGGACACAGCACTGATGTGCACTGAGAAGAAATTTCAACTGAAGCTGCACCGCTATACACACTTGAAGTTATAATGGTAAGTGTTGTTATTATTATTATTATTATTATTATTATTATCATAATTATTATTATTATTATTATTATTATTATATTTATACATATTGCATTTTTTTTTTTTTTTTTTTATTTATTTATTTATTTATTTATTTTACAAATATGGCTCTGAAGGCTGTTTAAATATGTGGGCTCTATGCCACGATATACACACTGTTACACGATTCTGCCCTGCCATTGCATCCTTTGTTTTTAGACATACATGTATAAGATGTTAATATTTCAAACCTATTGGACAGTTGCAAAGCGCAGTATGAACTCATATGTGAAATGCTACGTTTTTACTACTTCTTTTTGTGGGTATACCCACATTGATGTTGCTGTTTAGCGATGCATTGTAACACATAGAACATATAGCTTTTAATAATGTGACTGTCTGAAGGTTATTTAAATATGTGGTAATAGCGACATCTAGTGGTTCATTTTGGGAATGCGCCGCCGGCTTTTAATAATGTGACTGTCTGAAGGTTATTTAAATATGTGGTAATAGCGACATCTAGTGGTTCATTTTGGGAATGCGCCGCCGGCTTTTAATAATGTGGCTGTCTGAAGGTTATTTAAATATGTGGTAATAGCGACATCTAGTGGTTCATTTTGGGAATGCGCCAACACATTATTTCAACTAATTCGTTTGATAGATATTAACCGTCTCTCATTTTCATTATTGGTTCAGAGACAGACAATGCAGAACATCAACAGCAAAAACGCTTTCATGGTTAGAAACAGACCTTCTTCTTCTGATGATGATGATGAGGCTTTGCCAAGTTATCAAACCTCTCAAAGTAAGCTATGTCTATAAATGACATTGACGCGTTTTTATTTATATTTCAAGTTTAAATAGTATGAAATTATAGTCAAGGTCTACAATTTGTTCATTTTTAAAAGTTTAAATAGTATGAACGTACAACAGTCTGGATACATTGATAAGTAATTATTAAATAGTAATTATTAAATAATTATTATTTTCTCATTTTTATTTCCCCCGATTTGACAGTAATCACAAATACAGAGAATTTCGATTTGTCTGTTGATAGTCCCTTTGGCTTAGACTTCAGCGCTATACCGGATTTTAATAATATTTTGGAATTGGCGCCAGATTGTGAGTAACATGATATCTTTATTTATTTTTTTATTTTATTTTATTTTTTTATTTTTTATTCATTTATTTATTTTTCCACGGCTAAAGAATTAAAAATAAACCTTGTACAGTTGTGCTGATTTGTTGTCAACTGTACACACTTTATATTCTCAGTAATGAATCGCTTTTTCATGTTATTCTAATTTTATACCGTATGTAATTTTTTTTTTCATTTTTTCACCGGCTAAAGATGCCACAAAAATGGATGATGCGACGGCTGATGGTATTCTACGGGATATATTGAACAAACCTGATTATTGTCACAACACCTCTATACAGAACAGCAATGTTGTTGATGAGCAACCGTTTTTCCCACACGCGACAGGGGGTCGTGCTAAAACATTCGAATATAAAGCAGGTGTGTAATCAAGCACTGTTATATGGTATATTGTTATGCGTTGTGTTGAATTCTCTTGGTTAACTAAATTAACCATCTTGTTGCTGTTTGGGTTGTTTAAGTAAAATTAATGAATTGAAAACGGATTTATAAAAATCAATTATTATTTATTCAAAGGGCCACGCCCGTATACAGGGACGAGGGACATCCTCTCGTCCTGTCTCAAATCATTTAACAACGACCTACACGTATCAACAATGAGTTTTATATAATACAAAGTAACGCCCATTTTATATCCCTCCCATATGATTTCATTCTTCTGGAATACAATGTTAGGCAATATAGTTATGCAATATTGGGACAATTATCAAGAATACTAAAATGATACTCGTGAGCTTCAACTGTGTCCATATTAGGAATTACATCTGTACTCTGTGAGCTTTTAGAAAGTGCGTATGTGGAATTAATACTCAGCCAACAAAGTTGTTTTTCTCTCAGGGTGTGTATAAAGTTCAATATGAATTTGCTATATCATCTAGCTAGAATCAAAATGGATTCTGTTATGCTTTCATATTATACTAGTGAATATGAGAACACTTTGCTTATTGGATGTATACATAAAATACGTACTATCCCGTAGTGCACACACATAACTGTTAGGCCTTCAGCAGGTTGCCTCAGTCCCAGTATTCGACAGCTCCACCCTTTGATCAGGGACATTATCCATGTACCCTGTCATCTCAGGAGAATTTCTGGGAACGTATAGTTCACTAATAATCATTTCATGTAGTATTGCTATTCTGCATTTGACAGTAGCCTTCTACATACAACATAGGCCGCACCTGTATGCGGTGAACATCAAATGAATGTCTATAATCACATCGGGGTCGCCAAAGAATAAACCTCATCACAGAATACATCATCACATACAATCACATACAATATATTTAAAAACATTTTCCTAATCCTGAAATTTGAATATTAGGATTTAAACATTTATCTTTTCCAGTCCATATCATAATGCCTTGGTTAAAGTTCTTTTATATCATGGACCTCCTTTATATACTTGGCAATACACGTATCAGGATCCGTAATGTCTTTGGTCAAATAAGCACAGCATTGAGCTTAAAGTGCTGTTTCCGGACAGCAACAATATCCTCCAATTTGTGGTATTAAAAAATGTAGAACAATATGGTATCGTCATAGTTCATGTCCAATGTCCTGGAATCATCACAAATGTCCACAGTTCTGGAATATCCTATCATAAAGTTCAATCATATTATCAATAATTTAATTGAAATAAAACGTCAACTTCCAGTTGATTAATCATACGACTTCATTAGCCATAGTTGAACTTATTAGCCACCTTTACCACTTCGAGGTTTTATTGATACTCTGGTGGCAGGAACATGTCTCCTGATTACTGAGTCAATTACTCTGTTTAGGAATAGTTCATCCTGCAAGAAAACTTTTCTCAAGTTAATATATGTTTTTGTATAAAATTGCTAAATCAATCTTCTTAAATACCAAACATTTTTAGAATAGGTAAACAATTATATATCATATCCTAAGGACATGGTGACAACTACCATTCCCCGTTATGTATGATATCTTCTTTTAACCTTTGAATCTACTACTGGTAAAATACATTTATTAAATCATAAACCTTAATGAACATCATATGTAACCATTACTATATATATACCTAACTCATTATGTCTAGCACATCTAGAAACCTTAGGTTAGTATATTGTAACAATCATTTCACATTCCCTTAAATCAACCTTTTCTATCTACATAAGATCATTTTTTTTTTTTTTTTTTTTCGTGTATTATTGACCTATTTTATTTCCACTAACTGAAATACACCCGATATGTGTAGCTAGTATTATCACTAGTGGTGGTTCTTTCTTGAGATACTGTTGTATCTATACACATGTACCGTGTTTTACTATTATCACGAGTCACTACTCTATAAAGTTTTGGTAATCACATCAAATGTAAATTGCATAGAGAACTTTGGCCTGCTATTATCTATGTATACATATCTAACAATTATAATAGTCTTAAATAATGATTAGCAATACAATTTATATAGCTGCAGTACTTAAAATCTTTCCAACAATTAATGGTATTGCTGGACTGGATACTCCTCAGAATAATATCCTAAATTATTTAAATTATCCATGCATTAATCTATACATTTGTCTTCAAGTGGAGTATAATACTCACAACCACGTTTTTCAAAGTGTGTGTTCGTTACACCGGTCATAAATCCCTCTGGATTTCCTGCTTAGAAAAGAAAAGAGGAAGGAAGGGTCTTATTGAAATAATTCCCATCCACAATAATGGATGAGTACTCATACCTACACCACACGTTTGCTCACTCTCTCTTCAAAGAAAAATAAATAAATTAAGTCCTAATGCTGTTATAAATAACGTCGCTCCCGTATACTTTCAAAAATATTAAAAGTTCTGTAGGATACTAGCTTATAAGCACATAGTCTATTATCAATGATCATAATCATCTCTATCTTGATTGAAGGGTTCATTCAAATACAACTCTGTGGTAGTAACAGTAGTAACAGTCTCTGTATTGTATCTCCATACAATTGTTTTTATTGTTAGGTTCCTTTAAGCTCTGGTCTCTGACCTTTTCATTTCATTGCAAGCTCATGGATCTAGGTGTCCTTCTTCTGCAGCCTTTGCAACGGCTGTATCAGAGTCAGCGGTACTTGCCCAGGACCATCCTATGCGATCTGTAATGGAACCAAAACATTAGCAACTTCTCATCATAACACCGTCTTCACTCTCTTTAGTGATTGTCCTGTACTGGACTGTGCGTTTTCGTGTTGGTTAAATATCTTTCCACGGTTCTTGCAGCTTTTGATATTCTTGTAACTGTTTAAATAATTTGTGTGACACATTTGAATCGTCAAATCATTTTGTAGTTTTGAATCAGTCTCTGGATAATATATCTTTGCTGGATTCCAAAAAGAATAACAAAAAAATGATATAGAAGAGAGACAAAGCAGAGGCTTAGGTGTAATTCTACCACTATTGAACCAACGATTGGACCATGCCATGATTCAAATTCTGCCTTTCCTGTCTCTTTTGTAGATTAATAATGCTTAATTCTTTAAACTTTCCTTGTCACATTATGACTTTTTATTCTCAACATTACACATATTAAACACAAAATCTTTTTCAAACTCCTATAAACTCTTTCTATCAGTAAAGAAACTTTACTGTCTTTTAAAACAATAGCTCACACCTCTGGCCTTATTATTCATCTCTCAAATAACCCCTTAACACCTGTTACACATACTATAGTTCCTTTTTAGCATTACACTATGTTGTATTAAAACAATGTTGTTTTTAATCAACCCAACCATCTGCAGTAAACATGCTATAGCTTTCTTTATCACCATCACGATCCCTCTTATTATCACATAATTAGTTATTTTGGTCCCATGCCAAAACACAATGTACACTTCTCCATTAAACTTCATCCCACTATAGAAAGCTTGTGAATCTATTTCATGTTAATTACCCTTAATGAAAATTGGCAACAACACGTTATTATTAATAATACTAATTCACTAATTCACCATCCCATTATCCCCTATGGATGTTCGATTTTTCAATTCCTTTAAATGCAATGTAAAATGCGATGTAATCATTATAATTGTCTTACTCATCCACATTATATTCCTTATACTCCCCACTTTTGGGGGTGAGGAAGACAAGTATGCAGCTGTATCTAAGTTGTGGTGGATCCTGTGAATCGGGAAAACACTCTGAGCTGGGCATCACTGTGCCACCAGAGGAAACCCTACCAGGATAGGTTCTTGGACAGGGGAATCGGGTGACGAGGATCAGTAAGCACGT